>NC_134724.1:38708611-39325139 GCF_049634645.1 Pelodiscus sinensis | reverse complement strand
TATGGTGCTGCTCGACAGATCTTGTGGGTCAGGACACTCACCAGGAAGGCTGCAGATGAGGCCTGGGCCCTAGTCTAATGAGCTTTGACCAAATCCGGGGCCGGAACGCTCATGAGGTCATAACACATATAGATGCAGGTGCTAATCCATCTGGATATCCTTTGGAATGACATAGGATAGCCTTTCATCCTATCCACATAGGCCACGAACAGCTGTGTGGACTTACGGAAGGGCTTTGTTCTTTCCAGATGGAACACTAGGGCCCTCCTGACATTTAGAGCATGTAAACTTTGTTCCTCATAGATTGTATGAGGCTTTGGGTAGACGACCAGAAGGAAGATGTCCTGATCCATGTGGAATGCAGAGACTACCTTCGGAAGGAAGGCTGGGTGCGGCCTAAGCTGCACTTTATCTTTGAAGAAGATTGTATATGGTGGCTTCCATATGAGCACTTGTAGCTCGGAGACCCTTCTAGTCGCCATTACGTCGGGTAGGGGGTCCGCCTTCATGGACAGTAGTGAAAGGGGGCAGGTGGTCAGTGGCTCAAACAGAGGACTAGTGAGCCTAGCAAGGGCCAGGTTGATATCCCATTGCCGGAGAGGGGCTGGTGTTTGTGGAAATGCCTTTTCCAGGTCCTTTCAGAAGTGATGCACAAGATCATGTAAGAACACCAAGTGCATCTGGACTGGCAGATGGAAGGCCAAGATTGCCACTAGTTGCACCTTAATCAAGGTGAGTGTGAGACATTCTTGCTTCAGGTACAAGAGGTACTCGAGGACCAACTGAAGTGGAGCATCCATGGGAAGATCTCCTCTCTGGGATGCCTAGGCAGCAAACCGTTTCCACTTTGCCATGTAATTGCCTCACGTCTAGAGACCAGAGCTACTAGGTGTTGGCAAGGAGTAGTGCTGAGGAGAGTGCAGGCATGGACATAGTGAGTAGCACCTGATGTGATGAGAACCAGATTGAGAGACACTCTCTCTACCACTTGGAAGGCCTCTGGAGTGGATGGAGACTGGATCAGATTGGGATTTTCTGCCTGCGCCAGGGACTAGTCCTTGGAACATTCTGATGGACAGTCCCGTCTTGCCCCTCTCCATTCTGGCAGGAGAGCTGTCCTTGGCAGACTGCTTATCTTTCTGTGGCTATGTGCCCAGACACCTGGTGCCAAGTCGGTGGTGCATTCCACACCGAGGAGGACATACTCAGAGCTGAATCAGAGTGCAGATCTTGTGGTGCTAGGGAAGACTCCATGAGAAGCTCCCTTCGTTGAATTCCCCTCTCTCTTATGGTCCTGTGGTGAATAGAAGTGCAAATCTTGCACTCGGAAGAAATGTGGGATTCACCCAAACAACGAAGGCAGTCAGCACGGGGGGGGGGGGGGGGGGGGGGGGATCATGCCAACAGGGGACTGACTGCTAACTACTCTACTAAAACCTGAAGAAAACTTTTTGCAAACCAATTGAGGGAATGATAGTGCTATAGCTAGAGCAGGTACAGAGTATTCCCAGCACCACCAGAGGCAGCAAAACAGAAACAGAGGAGAGAAGGGCCTGGGGGCGCCCTATAAAGTGTAGCACGCCACTCCAGGGGGCTCTGAGACCCAGGCCCTATGGGTACTGCTGAGGGAAAATCTTCCTGCATGGGTGCATGTGGTGAGCACTCACACCTATGTTGAATGGACATGAGCAAGCACCTGAAGAAAAATCTTTTCAACCCCTTGATGAGATGCAAGAAATTGATAGGCCACCAACCATCTCTCTCCCCCAGGCAAACACTCCATGCACGGCAAAGAAAAGCCCTCCTACAGCTGGTCTTTCGCCAGGCTCATGGACTGCTGGGACCCCGATCGGGTTTCCCCTGTTATGGGAGGAGAGGGGGCTAGTATATTGTTCACAAGCTGTAGGACTAATAAAGCTGCAGCCTGCTGTCACTATGCTCTACAAATAGCTTCCCATGTGCAGCTCTTAGCAGAGGATCCAGGTCCAAACATTTCAGGTTGGTTTGGATCCATGGAAATCTCCCTCCCCATATATACAGGGACCAAATCTTCCTAGGAAACACCCAGTGGAGAAATACCCGTGACAGACCAAAGGTCTCCTTCAACAAGTACATTACACTTCCTGTTTTCATTTTCTCCCTGCAGTTGCACTCCTGGGCTCCTGCCGCGCTGGACGCAGAAGAGCTAAACTCTGTCAATAGGCATTGGCCTGGAGATCATGACTGGCCCTGCATGGTTCAGATGGGGTGCAGAGAAGCCACAAGAGCACCTTTCCTTCTAGACACAATCAAACGGGGGAAGTAATACAAAGATAGTGCTGCAAAGTTAGTCTGGGCCCAGAAAAGTACAGGGGTGTGCATGCTCATGCCACCACTCCAAAAATGCCAGTGGGGGGGACTACAGAAAAATGCATGATGCCCCCTTGCTAAGAGTGGCAAAGCTGCACCAGGGTGCTTTGCCTTACAGACCCCGCTGGAAATCTGGCTGAGTCAGGGAGAGATCCTCTGGTACTGCCGTGACTTGGCAGCCTTTTTTCACTCCACCCAGTGACTTAAAAAGCCCTGAATGGGCCCAGCATGTGTAGGAGTCCAGACCCATTCCTCTCCTAATCTCTTCTTGGTATTTATAGAGCAACAGTCACTAGGAAGCTGAAATGTCTTTGCTTAGATTTCTCAGCTTGACTATGGATGCTAGTATTTGCCATTAGATGGCACTGTGAGAGCTGCAGACAGCACTCCCCTGGCAAGCAAACACTCTGCACCTTTTCAATGGGGCACTTCTGACTGTGCCAGACCAAGAGACACACGGTAAAGCGGAAAAGGAGTGACCCTGCCATACCACTCTAGGGGTATATCACTCCTCACCGCTACCCAGCCCCCAGCCCATATGGCTGGCACTCCTCCTCTCCAACAGATAATGTGGTGATTAGAAATCAGCACAACAGATGGGCAGTTTTCACACACTGTACAGCTACATGGCACAGAACTGTCAAGAGTCCCAGTTTCAATGAGAGAAATCTAAGCAGCTGAATCTGCATCAAGATGCATGTGTCTAGGGCCTGACTTTTCCATGTATTTGGAGTGGTACACACAGCTGAGTTAATGTTGCCTCCACTGCCAAGGTAATGTATGTGATCAAATGTACACAGAGTAGGGGAAGATATACCAGTAGGGTGGGACTGACTGCCATTCACTCCCCAAGACACCTCTGCTGGCACAGCCCCCCCCAAAAAATCAGTCAATTCAAAGAAGCAAAACAAAGGAATTGGAGTCTGAAGGAACATAAGGATGGGAACTAAGTGGCAAGGCAGAAAGAAAATCCTTTAAAAATAAATACATTACACCAGCTTGAAGAGACTGGAAAAACTCTACTGAATCTTTAAATACCACTGCTAAATTATTCATCTCCGGCTTGAGAGCCCTGCAGCCTGTTACAAATCTATTCAGTGAGAGACAGACAGTCAGATGTAGCAGACCTGACTCCCCTCTCAGCCCAGCGGCATCGCACTGGCAAAGCAAACATATTCTGTTTCCTTTCCTTAACAGAGAATTCACTGGCATCCCTTCATCCCACCTGGCCATGGGAAAGGTTCTCTGAGACAGAATTGCACATGACAACCTAAGGCCATGAGCTATGCGCTAATGAAATATGCAGCCCACTCCTGCCACTGGGCCACATAGGGCCAGATTTATTGACGCTGGTGCATTTACACTGGCTAAAGATCTGGCACCCAAGCTTGTATTCCACTCCATGCACATCTTTTATATAAGGGCAGTAAGATATTTTCCATCTTATTCTCTATCCTTTTTTTATTGATTCCTAACATCCTGTTTCGTTTTTTAACTGCCGCTGCACACTGAGTGGATGTCTTCAGAGAACTATCCATGATGACTCCAAGATCTCTTTCCTGATTAGTTGTAGCTAAATTAGCCCCCATCATATTGTATGTATAGTTGGGGTTATTTTTTCCAATGTGCTTTACTTGAAATTTAATGTGGATAAATGTAATTTGCCATTTTGTTGCCCAGTCACTTAGTTTGGTGAGATCTTTTTGAAGTTCTTCACAGTCTGCTTTGGTCTTAACTACCTTGAACAGTTTAGTATCATCTGCAAACTTTGCCACCTACCTGGGCCACTTCCCCCACCCTTCCTGGGTACCTCCTTTCCAAAGCCTTGGAATAGGCCCTGTTGCAGGGTATCTTGGGTCTGTCTCCTGCGCTGCGCTGCGCTGCGCTGCGCTGCGCTGCGCTGCTCTGCTCTGCTCTGCTGGCCTGGCCTGGCCTGGCCTGGCCTCTCCTCTGGTCCGTCCCTTTTCTCCTTCCCTGAGGGAAGGTTTTTATTGTGTGCCCATAGCCTTAACTGGTGGCAGGTGCTCCACTCAGTCTACCCTCCAGACAGACTCTTGATGGGCTGCAGGTGTCCTAATGGCTGGGCTCAGTCTCTGGAAGCCTACTCTGGGAACATAAACCCACACACCCAACTCCCCGTGTAAGTCCTTCCACCAGGCTCCTGCAGCCCCTGCTCTTGGGCTGCCACACTAGACATGCAGAGGTGCCCCAGACACATAAAGTGGAGCACTCACGGGGAGACTCCCTGAAGAAGAACCAGTGTTGAGCAGTGCAAGGTAATACACAAGGGAAAATATAATCCCAACCATGCATACAAAATGACGGGCTTTAAATTAGCTGGTACCACTCAAGAAAGAAATCTTGGAACCATTGTGGATAGTTTCCAGAAAACATCGGCTCAATGCATAGTGACAGTCTAAAAACTAAAAAGACTAACAGAATATTGGGAATCATTAGGAAAGGAATAGATAATAGGACAGAAAATGTCATATTGCCGCTATGTAAAGTCATGGTATACGCACATCTTGAACACTGTATGCAGATTTGATCACCCCATCTAAAAAAAAGATCTCTTGGATTTGGTAACGGTACAGAAAGAGCAACAGAAATGATTAGGAGTAAGGAACAGCTTCCATATGAGGAGAGATTAACAAGACTTGGATTTTTTTTAGTTTGGAAAAGAAATGACAAAAGAATGGGTGGATATGTTAGATGTCTAGAAAATCATGAATGGTGTGGAGAAATAGAATAAGGAAATGTTATTTACTTAAAACAAGAAGCTCACCCACTTACATTTATAAGCAGCAGATTTAAAACAAATTGTTTCTTCCTAGGCAATCTGTGGAACTCTTTGCCAGGAGATGGTGGAAAGGACCAAACTCTAACAGGGTTCCAATAAGAACAAAATAAGTTCAAGGAGGATAGATCCATCAAGGCTATTAGCCGGAATAGACAGGGATGGTGTTCCTAGCTTCTGTTTGCAAGAAGCTGGGAATGGGCAACAGGGGATGAATCATTTGATGATTGCTTCTTCTGTTCAAGCCCTGAAGCACCTGGCATTGGGCACTATTGGAAGACAGGACACAAGGCTAGACGGACCATTGGTCAGATCCAATCTGACCATTCTGATCTTAGATAGAGCCCAAATGTACCTGCCCCCCTGCTGTAACCTGCCGGATCCCATTCCACTTCCATAGTTGAGATAGAGCCCAGGAGTCCTGACAGTCTGTCTCTCTGCATTTAGTAAGAAAGTAAGAAAATATATGAACATTTTAAGACTAACCAGTGTCCCTTAAGTGACTTGCCCCAAGATGTCAGAATGTTACTATCAAAGCTGAGTGGGTCTAATATTTATTTTAATTTTCTTTCCTTTATATATGAATTAGATACAGTGCTCCTGTCAGCTACCTGCTAAGTTATCTGCCAAAAAAAATCTAGAGTTTTCCAGTGCCTGAGTAGCCCTAGAAAGAGGTGATGTGTGTGTGGGGAGAGGGTGAATGGAACCAGTCCCCCCACCATTTGCTGCTTGGCTTGTACTGAGCATGCTCAGTAACAATGCTGAAGCTGCTGTCCTCAGTCTGCCCTCTCATGCTCTCACTCTTCCCCTCCCCATCAGGGCATGCACAGGTCAGCCCCCTCCTACCAAACTCTGAAATGGCGCCCCTGCTCAGTGGGCCACAGGTCTGATCCAGCCTGGCAGTTCCTATGTGCTATGTGTGCCCCAGAGAGCACATCCCCACCGTTTGCCCTAGGAAAAGCTTTTCAGCAGCTGAGCTCCTAAGATAAGAGCTCAGAGCAGCTCTGCTTTTCTTGGTCAAACCCTCCAAACCCTTTGAGCATGGGTCACTCATAATAGCACTCGGGCGGTGCATCACCTCTCTATGCCCTCTATATTTTAATTACTAAATGGGGTGCTCCCACATACCCTCCCCCCAGCAGGTACCAGGTGCCTCTGCAGTTGTGAACAAAGAACTGAGCCCCCCGCTCCCTTCCCTGAAGGAAAGGTCTTGGTGACAAACTTCATCTCCTACTGGGCACATCCAGCCACTGCAACAGTTAAACAGAATTTAGCTCCATGGATTATTGATGGGCTGATGAATATTTAAAGCCGTGTGAAAATGGCCTAGTTCTACCATTTCCTTCTCTTTCCCCATGTGGTGAGCTCTGGAGCGCTCTGGATAGCAGTGGAGAGGGGAAAGGAAGGGACAAGTGGAGTGGGGAGAATATACAGGGCACATCTTGGGAAAGGCTTTTGTTGGGGTTTTGGGATTAGAGGGATCAAAACCAGGCTCTTTAAAGAGTCTAAAATCAATGTCCCCCACAGGATCCTGGCAATGCATCTACAATGGATCCATGATCACACTGCAGAGGTGGGTGGGACTTGTCAATCCCTGTTACTCAAGCTGGGCTGTGGCGGTGAGGCTGGGGTTGTGCACAGACTGGAAGTAATCAACCCCAGCATCCCTGTCACCAAGCGCAGAAAGCCTGTTCCCAGCAGCTCCCAGAATGGAGCTGAGGCATAGGCCATGTATAAGTCACAGTGAGCCATGATTATTTTATAGCCTCAGTTTCCCACCCTCTCTTTCAGTCACTGCTTCGGCAGCCATTAAAAACATCCCCTTGTGACATGCAGGCTTTCCTGCGCACGGTCCCTCTCCTACATGTAGACATGGCCCAGTTCTCAGTGCTGCTCCTGCATAGAGCTACCCACAGTCACTGCTTCTTCCACAGCTACTCCAAAGGCCAGTGCCGTAATTGTTACCTTTCAGCTCCTGAGCACTTTGCATTTCAGAGGGGCTGGTAGGGTTGTGCAGATTGTCCATGCATTCCCCTGCCATAGACATGCAACCATCTCCTGGGAGGAACATAGCAGCTCTTTAACAGAGTCAACTACATCACACAGCCACTTAGGAAGAGAAGTGAAGAAGAATGCATCGAACTGAAAGAGCTGCAAAGATCTGACTCCTGAGTTGGAACCACACCAGGGCATGAGGGCTGACACCCCAACCCTTCTGAAAAGTACCAGGAGACTTCAGATGACCACAAGAGTTCAGGACCTTAGTTTTACATCTCGTCTTTTGCCCCCTTCTGTCTGTCTGTGAGGGTAAGTCTACACTACCACCCTAGTTCGAACTAGGGTGGTTAATGTAGGCAACCGAAGTTGCAAATGAAGCCCGGGATTTGAATTTCCCGGGCTTCATTTGCATCTTGCCGGGCCCCGCCATTTTCGGACTCCGTGCCCGCGGCTAGGTAGTTCAGATTAGGCTTCCTATTCCGAACTACCGGTACATCTCGTTCCACGAGGAATAACGGTAGTTCGGACTAGGAAGCCTAGTCCAAACTACCTAGTCCGTGCCGCGTGTAGCCGCGGCCACGGAGTCTGAACTAGCAGACATTTAAAAATGGCGGCGCCCGGCAAGATGCAAATGAAGCCTGGGAAATTCAAATCCCGGGCTTCATTTGCAACTTCGGTTGCCTACATGAACCACCCTAGTTCGAACTAGGGTGGTAGTGCAGACATACCCTTAGAGACATCTGTTGTAAACTCTTGGGAGCAGGGCTTCTCGTTATGATGTTTGCACAGCACCTAGCACATTACGGTCCCTAGTCTCCAGGCACTACACCAATGCACACATTTAACAGGCACTCTCCAAGACAGCACTTCCACTGACATGGCCTCCCGCACCAGCACACCCATCATCACTGCAGTTAGACTTGAGAAGCTCCTGTCTCCACAGTTCAGGGCCTTTCCTTTCCCCCCAGCAGGCGTGTGTCACCGGTGGGGTTTGCTGCTTTCTGCCCTTATTCCTTGTGTTGCTGATAGGTGGGCAGGCAGGAGCCTTCTGAGTGCTGACATGAATCAATGGGCTGACGTGCCATTCTTACCACTGAAGAAGCCCACGGCTTTATCGTGCTTCGGCTCCAGAGCTCCAGGGAGTGGCACATGAATCTGGACATTGCATCAAGTTCTCAAAACTGCCAGGATTACTACAGCACAAGCCCTAGAGGGTTTCTGTCCCGGTCAATCCATCTGGGCCTCAGGCCACTGAACTCCTGGGTTACTTTCCCCCGAGGCTCAGCAAGCACTCAAAAGGTCTTAGCCCAAGGGTGGAGAACCTTTTTCAGTCAGGGGCCACTGACCCACAGAAAACTGAGTTGGGGTCCAAGAGTTCAACATCCACCATGAGCCCGGGGGCAATGTGTGGGGGGCAGCTCGGCACCCTGGAAGGAGTGGGGCCAAATGTGGAAGGGGCAGGGCCGAGAACAGTCGGCCCTTAGTGCCGTCCAGACTTCAGCATGCCTCTCCCAGCCCTCAGAGCCACACAGAGTAGCGCTTCTGAGTCAATTCAGAGGGGCACAGAGCTCCAGGCACTGCTCCCAAGAGTTTACAACAGATGTCTCTAAGGGTATGTCTACACTACCACCCTAGTTCGAACAAGGGTGGTTAATGTAGGCAACCGAAGTTGCAAATGAAGTCCGGGATTTAAATATCCTGGGCTTCATTTGCATCTTGCCGGGCACCGCCATTTTTAAAGCCCCCGTAGTTTGGACTCCGTGCCCGCGGCTACACGCGGCACGGAGGAGGTAGTTCGGATTAGGCTTTCTAATTCAAGGTGGAACGAGGCGTAACGGTAGTTCGAATTAGAAAGCCTAATCCGAACTACCTACTCCATGCCGCGTGTAGCCGCGGGCACGGAGTCCGAACTACCGGGGCTTTAAAAATGGCGGCGCCCGGCAAGATGCAAATGAAGCCCAGGATATTTAAATCCCGGGCTTCATTTGCAACTTTGGTTTCCTACATTAACCACCCTAGTTCGAACTAGGGGAGTAGTGTAGACATACCCTAAGGGACTATTCGACTGGTCGACCATCTGATAAACAAAAGCTTGTCAGATAGTCGACACTAGTCGACTAGTGGCTCCCCGCTTGCTGCCTCTATCAGAAAAAGGCAGTACGGGGAAGAAAGAGGAAGAGGTGCGGGGAGGGAAGACTTAAAAGCTGGTTCTCCCCTGCTCCAACTCCGTGGGAGGGGGCAGAGGTACAGTGACAGCGTTCCACCTTTGAAATGTACAGGACTTCCCACATTTCAAAGCAGAAGCGCCTGCATGGAGCTCAGTATCTGAAATGCACAAGAGCCCCTGCAGGGGCTCTTGTACATTTCAAAGGCAGAACACACTTGGCACTTCTGCCTTTGAAATGTAGCAACGGCCAGGCAGCTCTTGCTACATTTCAAAGCAGAAGCGCCCTCATTGACTAATCAAATAGTCAATGGAAATCCCATCAACTATTCAATTAGATTAATCTAATTTTAACACCGCTAGTGCCTACCCATCACCAGGCCTGGAGGCCAAACACAAGCATAATCTCCCAAAACAACCCTCACTATTCACCTGCTCCCAATGCTTCCAAGGTGGGAGGCAAAAAAACCCACAACACCACCCTCACTTATATAGCCCCGCCTGGGGGGCTGGTTCTGGCTGGCGCAGAGGCTCAGGACTAGGGATGTAAACAACTAGTTGACTATCTGATAAGCAAATGCTTATTGGATAGTTGACAGGCTAATCAACTAGTTGTTTCCTCCCTCTTGCTGCCTTTGAAATGCTGTGTGACCCCGGGCTCCATGTGGCACTGCCGATTTGAAACATCATGGGGAGCATGGGGCCGGGGGGGACTGCTTGAGTCCCCCGCTGCCCCATGATCTCCGCAGCACTTTCACCTTTGAAGTGTAGCTGCAGCCCTGTGGCTGTTGCTACACTTCAAAGGCGGAGGTGCCCTTATCGACTAATCGAACAGTCAATGCAATTGCTACAGTGCTAGGCTCCTCAAAGTCCCATTTACCCTCCCCACCCTTCCCAAGCCACATGGCTGTGCTGATAGTGGGTAAGGGTGTCTCAAACAGCAGGGCTGAGAGCTCAGCTTCCCATCACACTGCATGTCCCCAATAGGTCAGCCTGCAATGAGCCTTAGCTTCCTGCACACACCCCTTCTCAGCCAGGAACTCCTGGCCTGAAATATTGTCAGCCATGCAAGCACATTAGGGAACCTGGCCCTCCCTTCCCCCAGCAAGTTCCCCCTGCAGGTCTTCCCCTCCCAGAGCGTCACTGTCCAGAATCGGGTCCTCCAAGGGTCAACAGCCACATAGAGAACCACAAAGCTTTCGGACTGCTTGGTATCTTCCCAGAGTAGCACCAAGCACGCACTCCCAAGGGTTGAGAACTCACACTCCCCTCTGGTTTCTTTCCCTCCTTTTGCCAGGACAGTGACCCACAGAAGCCCTTTGCCCTCAGGTCCCAGCCCCATTCCCTTTCTCTAGGGACCACCTGCTGAAGCTACTCCTGGACCTGACTCCTGAGTCCCTGCAAAAATAAGGGATTATCATAGAATACTAGGACTGGAAGGAGCCTCGAGAGGTCATCAAGTCCAGTCCCCTGCCTCCATGGCAGGACCAAATACTGTCTAGACCATCCCTGATAGACATTTATCTAACCTGCTCTGAAATATCTCCAGAGATGGGGATTCCACAACCTCCCTGGGCAATTTATTCCAGTGTTTGACCACCCTGACAGTTAGGAACTTTTTCCTAATGTCCAAACTAAACCTCCCTTGCTGCAATTTAAACCCATTGCTGCTTGTTCTATCCCCAGAGGCCAAGATGAACAAGTTTTCTCTCTCCTCCTTATAACACCCTTTTAGATACCTGAAAACGGCTATCATGCCCCCCCTCAATCTTCTTTTTTCCAAACTAAACAAACCCAATTCCTTCAGCCTTCCCTCATAGGTCATGTTCTCCAGACCTTTAATCATTCTTGTTGCTTTTCTCTGGACCCTCTCCAATTTCTCTATATCTTTCTTGAAATGTGGTGCCCAGAACTGGACACAATACTCCTAACCAGCGCAGAGCAGAGCGGAAGAATGACTTCTTGTGTCTTGCTCACAACATACCTGTTAATGCCTCCCAGAATCATGTTTGCTTTCTTTGCAACAGCATCACACTGCTGATTCATTCAGCTTGTGGTCCACTATAACCCCTAGATCCCTTTCTGCCATATTCCTTCCCAGACAGTCACTTCCCATTCTGTATGTATGAAACTGATTGTTCCTTCCTAAGTGGAGAATTATACCAATTGCCAGGGCTCGACAAATGCATTCACCCGCTCGCCCGTGGCGAGTAGATTTTTCCAGCTGGTGAGTGCAGGGGCGGACTGGCCTGGTGGGCCGTTGTGACGGGCTGGCTGAAGCCCGCACTACGGGCGGCGCGGCCCCATCCGATCCGCCAGCCGGCAGAGGAGCACAGCGCTGCTGGGAAGGGGGAAGTGCGGCGATTCTTCCCACCGGGCTGCCTGCGTGCAGCTCCGGCGCGAGGAGGCGGGGCAGGACACCACGACGCTGGCGTGTCCTGGCCCCACTGATTTTAAAGGGCTGCGGCAGCTCAGCTCTAGCCGCGTGTCCCTAAGAGCTAGCTGCGGCACACGGCGCAGCCAGGGCCCGCCCCTCCGGCTCCAGTCCTGCCACGGCCCCAGCTCCCTTTTGTCTCCGCGCCTCCCATGCACTCCGGAGCCCCTGCTCTCCCTCTTCCCTGCGACCCTTTGGCTCTGTGCCACCCTTACACCCCACACCCTGCTCCCCCCGATCCCTGCCCCCCCAGCTCTGTGCTGCCCATTCCCTGCACTGCCCCTAGACCCCGATCCCTCTGCCCCTCCTGTTCCCTGCGTCCCACTCCCTGTGCCTCCACCGCACCCCCACACCCTGTTCCCCCCGATCCCTGCCCCCCCAGCTCTGTGCTGCCCATTCCCTGCACTGCCCCTAGACCCCGATCCCTCTGCCCCTCCTGTTCCCCGTGTCCCATTCCCCGTGCCTCCACCGCATCCTGCTACCCCCGATCCCTGCATCCCTCTGGCACTGTGGCTCCCATTCCCTGCGCCACCCCCGTACTGCCCCACTGTTCCCTGCACCCCTCCGGCTCTGTGCTGTCCCTGCACCCTGCTCCCCCTGTGGGTCAGGAGTGAAGGGTGCTTGCCCATAGGGAGGGGCTGGACAGGGCAGGGAAAAGGCTGCTGTGACTCAGCAGCGAGTGAAAGGGGGAGTTCACTTGAATCGCCTTTGCCTTTATGGGAAAAAAATGAAAATGCTATTTGCTATTTATAGGGCTAAAATGCCAGGACAAAAAAGAAAACAAACAAACAAACAAAAACCCCATTGCAAAATGCAAACGTGTAAAAGACAACAGCAAGGGGGGGGGGGGACACAAATGTTTTGCTTGGGGCAGCAAAAAACCTAGAGCTGGCCCCTGGGGAGGGGAAGGGGTGGAGCTGGGCTGGGCTGGGCTGTGGGGAGGGAAGGGGAAAATATAGGGAAGGGGCTTGTGCTGAGGGGAGGAGGTCAGGAGGAGAAGAAGAAGAAAGGAGAAGGCACCAAGGCACAGGGGTGCAGGAGAGACAAATGCCAGGGGGACAAGTGCAGACAACGAGGAAAAGGGCAGGAGGGGAGGTGACAGTGGGAGGGGGGACAGGGTGATGCTGGGAGAACATACGAACATAAGAACGGCCGTACTGGGTCAGACCAAAGGTCCTTCTAGCCCAGTATCTTGTCTACCGACAGTGGCCAGCACCGGGTGCCCCAGAGAGGGTGGACCGAAGACAATGATCAAGCGATTTGTCTCCTGCCATCTCTCTCCAGCCTCTGACAAACAGAGGCCAAGGACACCATTTTATCCCCTGGCTAATAGCCTTTTATGGACCTAACCTCCATGAAATTATCCAGTTTCTCTTTAAACTCTATTATAGTCCTAGCCTTCACAGTCTCCTGTGGCAAGGAGTTCCACAAGTTGACTATGCGCTGTGTGAAGAAGAACTTTCTTGTATTAGTTTTAAGCCTGCAACCCATTCATTTCATTTGGTGTCCTCTAGTCCTTATGGGAACTAATGAAGAACTTTTCTTTATTCACCCTCTCCACACCACTCATGATTTTATAGACCTCTATCATATCCCCCCTCAGTCTCCTCTTTTCTAAGCTGAAAAGTCCCAGTCGCTTTAGCCTCTCTTCATATGGGACCCGTTCCAAACCCCTAATCATTTTAGTTGCCCTTTTCTGAACCCTTTCCAAGGTCAAAATATCTTTTTTGAGGTGAGGAGATCACATCTGTACACAGTACTGAAGAGATGGCGTACCATAGTTTTATACTTCCCCTTCTCCTTCTTCCCCAGCTTCCCCCTTCCAGCTCCCTCCTCCCAGGTTTCCCCCTCCCCTCTTCCACCCTCTCTCTTCCCCTGTCCCACCTCCTTTTCCCAGTCTCCCCAGAGGTTAACCCCTCCCCCCCAGTTTTGTTAAATAAAGAGAGTGTCTATTTTTGAACACGTGTCCTTTATTTTTTACATCAGGAAGGGGGGCTAGGGAGGGGTAAGTGGAAGGAGGTGAGGGAGGAATGGGGCATGAGCCCCTGATGGGGAGGACTGAGGTGGCTCTGCGGGCTCCTCGGGGTGGAAGCTCTCCTGCTGGGTCTCCTGGATTCTGACAGCCCCCCGATTGACCCCCCTGGATGGCAGCCTGCGGCAAGTACAGCCGGGCTGATGGCCGAGTGCTGTGATGTGCTGAGTGTGGGTACTCAGGGCACTCCAAGACAGGACTGCTTTGGTGTCCCTCATCGAGGTAGACAAGCAAGCAGGGAACCCTGAGAACTGTCTGTCCGGGGTGGGGGTCGGGTCCCTTTAAGCACAGCCCTCGGCTAGCCTGAGGCAGCAGCTCCACGCTCTAACTCCTAACCTGATGCCCTGCCTGGTTTCGGCAGATGGCACTGGTTTCGGCCAGCCTTAACTTCGGTTCAGGGTCCACTCAGTGTGGACGTGCTATTTCGAATTAGCAAAACGCTAATTCGAATTAGTTTTTAGGTCTAGATGCACTAATTCGAATTAGCTTAGTTCGTATTAACTAATTGGAATTAAGTTAGTTCGAATTAGCGCTGTAGTGTAGACATCCCCTGAGAGTGGCCAGGGGAAGGAGTGAGAATCCCACAGCTGACAGGTATGGCTCACAGAGCACCTTCTCGGTAACCCCTGCAGTTAGATAACAAAGCCAACAAATGCACACGCAGCAGAATCACTTGTGCTGCCAGTAGCTATCCCTACAAGCCTTTGCAGAGGGGAAGCAGCCCAGTCCAGCGGATACAGGGCATGAGCTGAAGGCTATCTAATTCCCCTTCACTCTTCTCTTCTGCAGACTAAGCAAGCCCAGTTCCCGCAGCCTTTCCTCGTAAGGCATGTACCCTAGCCCCCTACTCATTTTTGTTGCCCTCTGCTGGACTCTTTTCAATTTGACCACATCCCTTCTGTAATTGGGGGCCCAAAACTGGACTCAATACTCCAGATGTGGCAACAGTGACAAATAAAGAGGAATAATCACATCCCTTGATCAGCTGGCAATGCTCCTACAAATGCAGCCCAATGTGCCGTAAGCCTTCTTCAAAATAAGGGCCCACTGTTGGCCCAACTTCTCATCCACTGTAATCCCCAGGTCCTTTTCTGCTGAGCTGTACCAGTGCTTGGGATTCTTCCGTCCCAAGGGCAGGACTCTGCACTTGTCCTTGTTGAACCTCCTCAGATTTCTTTTGGCCTGACCCTCCAATCTGTCTAGGTCACTCTGGACCCTATCTCTGCCCTCCAGCGTATCTACCTCTCCCCCTAGCTCAGTGTTATCCGCGAACTTGTTAAGGGTGCAACCCATCCCCTCATCCAGGTCATTCATGAAGATGTTGAAGGGACTAAGGGAAAGAATGGTAACCACTAGTAGGTCAGAGATGCATTCAAATCCAGCACAGGGCTAAGAAAATCTCATTGACTAACAAACAGCAGTGCCCCTTGTGCCACGGTCTGAAGTCCTATGTGGGTGATTGGAGCCAAAAAGGAAGGGAGAGAACTTACTTCATCCGGGGGCTGAGGTGTGAACTGTGATTTGTCCCCTTTGACAGAAGCCTGCCGTAAGAGAGAGGAAGATTGTGCCCAGGACTCTCTGATTGCCCCAATCTTCGCCAGGAGTTTGGGATCCAGGTTGGGAAGCATGTCAGTGTTGGACGGGGTGAGAAACGTATCTGGTCTCTGGAGAAAACAAGAGTAGTATGGGTTAGACGGACAGAGCTTGGACGCTGGCAATGGCTCAGAGCTGAACCACGCAGAGGGCTGGGTTCTGAATGACCCATATTCTCGCCTGGGTTTGTTTCTTAGAAATCAAGAACCCGGGTGCTGATTGTCTATAGCCCCAAAGCCTGCAACTGCCTCCTGAAATGGGAGAGTAATTCTGCCCCTAATGTCCGTGTGCTTTGGCCATGCTATACCCAGCAGGGTAGCCGTGCACACAAGGCAGGTGGAGCCTTATGCAGGGCTTCTGATAACAGGGCTTCACTTTCAGAGGTGCCGCTCACAATGCCTCCCAGTGGGACTGTGAACTAGACAATGAGAGGAGAAGGCTGGTGGGGCTGGGCAGGCCGTTATGCGGGGGGAGGGGGCGAGGGGAAGTGTGTGAAAAGGGTGCGAAAGCATCCCCTCCCCCATAGTCCTTCATGGTCCACTCCAGCCTCCCTCCCCCGTGCTCCAGCCGACTGGGGGAAAGTAGAGGCAGCAAGCTGCCCCAGCCTCCCTCCCCTGTGCTCTGGCCAGCCTGGTGAAGGCTGGAGATGATTCTCCTCTTCCTCCCCCAAAAGTGAGGTGGGGGTTTGTGCTGGGACACAGAGGCATGGCAGCCACCAGCCCCTCACACAGCTTGCAAACCCCCTTTCCCCCAAAATTCCTGTGTACCGGCCTGCTGGGGATACCTGGCATGGGAGTCAGAGATATGGATCGCATTCCTAACTCAGGTAGAACCTGGCACGTAGCCATTCCCTGTCATGAAGTGGGGATGATAATCTCTCCCCACGTCACAGTGATGTTCAAGGCCTGGAGACTTTTGAGGCTTAATTCCCTGAAGTGAAGTGGTGTACATGATACCTCCTCTCATCAGATCCACCCTGTGGCTGTTCGCAGCCCAGTCTGGTCCCTTGGCCTACATTTGGGTTTTCTCTCTGTTCCATCCCATCAGCCGTGTGCTGGGAAAGGGAGCTGACATCTCTTCTGGTTGGCTGCACCTCCGCAGAACTGCCAGAGTGGAATCTATGCTACATGGGAGAGAGGTCTAGGCAGAAAGCAGCCCCTCACCTAGCCCTGAAGGGTCAGTCTTACAGGCGAGAGTGGAGGAGGAGGGTTGGTCTACACATCTGATGTGGCCCGTCACCAGGCTGTATTTGTGGAGGGAAGTACACTAGCCAGCAAGGGAAAGATTCCCACAAGATCAGGTTGGGCAATCAGCCCTTGCACATTGCACGGAGCCCGACCCAAACCCAGCCCACGCCGTTGCCCTCTCGTATAGATATTTACAGCCCTCCCCTTCAATATCCAAGCCACTCATTCTCTTTCCCTATTTACCCTAGCACACCTGTGGGAGGCAGGCACGGCCGTCTCGTGGCTTAGACGTGGGAAAGCTCTGCCCTCCCAAATCGCCAGCCTGGCCCTGCCCCCACTCCACCCACAGAATGCTTAGTGTAGGCGCTGGAACCCCTCAACCGCCTCTCCTCCCCCGTGCTCTGGGAGCTGCACTGTGTGCATACCCCCTCACCTCTCTGCTCTTCCCCAGTGCTCCAGAGAGGCTGGGGAGCACTCGGCATGCTACCCCATCTTCTCTCCTCCCCCGTGCTCTGGGGGCTGCACTGCGCACACAGTCCCCTCGCCTCTCTACCCCTCCCTGATGCTCTGGGGAGACTGGGGAGCACTCGGCATGCTGCCCCGCTTCTCTGTCCCTCCTTGGTGCTGTGGGGAGGCTGGGGAGCAGTTGGCATGTTGCCCCACCATCTCTCCTCCCTGGCAATCCAGGGGCTGTGATGTACACACAGTCCCCTCGCCTTTCTGCCCCTCCCTGGTGCTCTGGAAAGGCTGGGGAGCACTTGGTGCACTGCCCCACTTCTGTGCCCCTCCCTGATGCTCTGGGGAGACTGGGGAGCACTCGGCATGCTTCCCCGCTTTTCTGTCCCTCCTTGGTGCTGTGGGGTGGCTGGGGAGGAGTTGGCATGCTGCCCCACCATCTCTCTTCCCTGGTACTCCGGGGGCTGCACGGTGCACACAATCCCCACCCCTCACTGGTGCTCTGGGGAGACTGGGGAGCACTCGGCGTGCTTCCCCGCTTCTCTGTCCCTCCTTGGTGCTGTGGGGTGGCTGGGGAGCAGTTGGCAAGTTGCCCCACCGTTTCTCCTCCCTGGTACTCCGGGGGCTGCACTGTGCACACAGTCCCCTCACCTCTCTGCCCCTCCCTGGTGCTCTGGGGAGACTGGGACATACTTGGCACACTGCCCCGTCTCCTCCCCTGAGGGAGGGCATGTTCAGCATTCTGCCCCACTTCCTCCCCTTCCCATGGTGGGCGGTAGGGGTGGGGCTGTAGGTGGGGTTGAGGGCCTGCCTCTCTCAGTCCCTGCTGCACCAACCACCCACGGAGGCAGGTGCTAATCCCCATTGTACAGCTGGGGAACTGAAGCACAAAAATAATTTTCCCAAGTCCACACAGGAAGAATGTAGCCCAGCAGGGAACTAAGGGTTTCTGGAGGCCTAGCCGAGCACTATAACCACTGCACCATCCTCCCTCCCTCATGGGAGGCCTTTGAGAAGACTGAAGGAGCAAAATCAGGTTTCCTTTCCTCTGTGTCCACTGGCTTTACCTGTTTTGTGCCCTGATTTTCTCCAGAGACACTGGACTGGGAGGAGTGGGTTCTGGAGAGGACAGGAGGGAACAGGAGCTAGCATACCAGGCTCTGCTCTCAATTGCCGTATGCCCTCAAACAAGCTAACTCACATCTTCGGGCCTTCTCGCCTTGCCATCCAGCGACTGGGGAATAATACCATTGAAAGAGGGTGCCCCAAAAAGGCCAAGCCTTATTCAAATGAACCTGCCCCTCTGGGTCTGATCCAGAGCCCAATGGAGTCAAGAGAAGCCTTGTTACAATCTACAGTGAGCTTGTAGCAGGTCACAACAGGGCAGCTTCACAATGTGTCTCCAAATCCCCCCCCATCCAACTCTGGTTGTCAACTCCCCTACGGCTGTCCCAGAATAGCAGGCTTTGCAAGGGAAACGTGTGGTTCACATAGCCACAGCAGGGCCCAAAACCATCTTGGTGGAGAGCGCCAGAGCCTGAGCCAGATGCTAATTCATCGTTGTAATGTGATTTTTCCTGCCTTCGCTTCCAGTCACTTGGCTCTGCGCCCTTCCCCCGCCAGCCAGGAGTTTATAGACTTCCGTCTAATCGGGTTAGAGAGGGAAGTTGGATCTAATGAAATAAACAATGGAGTCCTTGGAGCCCTGGCTGCTCCCGTGGAAGAGGGGTCATGGTTAGAATGGCAGGGGAGGGGAGGGTGGCTTTATGCTGTGTAGAATTTGCCTGATGAATTACAGCCATCGCACCCCTCCTACCCACCACACACACACTCACTGGCATCAGCACTTCCTGTCACTACGCTCAGCAGTGACAGGGCTCCCAGCTTTTAGCTTCTTCCTGGTTTCATTTATTCCACCTCTTCATGGTTTTGGTTTCTGTATGTACTGGCCTCAGAAGAGGCCGGCATGTGGGACGCTGAGAAAAGGTAGGCACTGTATGTCTGTCTGACAGTGCAGCTCATTGATCTGCCAATGATCCTCAATTCTGACTTGCTGTTCTGGCGCTGGGCCTCTGCCAATCATTGCCACATTCCCTGCCCTGGATCTCCATGGCTCCGCCGACTCCCACCCCAATCTGATTCAGCTAGCCTGCATTTTTGTGGTTTCTTTGACAAAAGAAATCAAGGTTCCACTGTTCCCCATGACAGTAACTAGGTTCTCTGGGGAAGGGACAGGCTCTGGGGTTGTCTCAGCCAGACAGTGGAAATTAGGAGCGTAAATATGTTAGTGGATCTGGGCCAGGTGTCTCCAAACCTACCGTACCCAGTGACACTAGTTGCCAAAGACTCCACTCCCAAGAGCCTGCATCGCACCTAATGACACCGTGCTCAGAAGACAACACCTTGTCCCATGACTCTGCAAGGCAGCCAGTTACTGAGCTGCTGAATGCCACTGGCTGATATATTAATACCGGTCCCTCGTGGTCATCACTTCTGCACTGGAATAGTCAGGAAAGTCTGCGGCACCCCCATAATCATCAGTAACCCTGCTTCCCTAGGGAGTAAGTGTGCATCTTTGAGACCGTAACAGCTGCCCCTTTGTGCAGCAATCCACAGGCCTGACTCGTGCGTTAGCATTGGCTCAGATCCTGGCTTGTATTTAAAGGGGCCTCAGCTCAGAAGGAGGAGATGCACCCACAAAGTTCCACTGTCCTTGGAGTTGTTCCTATGCTGATATAGGCACCGGTTTAGGAGGGGTGAAAGTAACTTACATTTCTTACAGGTACTGTGCTATCACAACTTGCCCCCGGGGGGGGGGGGGCTTAGGGCGGGGAAGGGTTGTGATACAACAGTACCTATAAGATATTTAAGTGTTGGGTAGAGTGTGGAGGGTTTAGGGCAGAGGGTAGGGGGGTGCAGGAGTTAAGGCAGGGGGCTGGAGACATGGAGCATGCAAGGGGCTCAGGAGTCAGGGTTGGGGGTATGAGGAGGAGCTCAGGACAGAGGGTTGCGGTGAGGGGAGCCAGGGCGGGGGGCTGGGAGTGTATGGGGGCACAGAGCAAGGGGAATAAGAGGGTGTTGGAGCCAGGGTGGGGGCTGGGAGTGTATGGGGGCACAGAGCAAGGGGAATAAGAGGGTGTCGGAGCCAGGGCGGGGGGCTGGGAGTGTATGGGGGCACAGAGCAAGGGGAATAAGAGGGTGTCGGAGCCAGGGCGGGGGGCTGGGAGTGTATGGGGGCACAGAGAAAGGGGAATAAGAGGGTGTCAGAGCCAGGGCAGGGGGCTGGGAGTGTATGGGGGCACAGAGCAAGGGGAATAAGAGGGTGTCGGAGCCAGGGCGGGGGGCTGGGAGTGTATGGGGGCACAGAGAAAGGGGAATAAGAGGGTGTCAGAGCCAGGGCAGGGGGCTGGGAGTGTATGGGGGCACAGAGCAAGGGGAATAAGAGGGTGTCAGAGCCAGGGCGGGGGGCTGGGAGTGTATGGGGGCACAGAGCAAGGGGAATAAGAGGGTGTCAGAGCCAAGGCAGGGGGCTGGGTGTGTATAGGGCTGAGGGGGGTAAGGAAGCCATTTTGGATGCGGGAAGTGCAGCAGCACATATTGGGTCCCTGTTGCTTTTCCTGCTTTCTCTGACTAGGGAGTGAAGGCAAGTGCCGATCCTGCTGCGTCCCTCTTGCTTCTGGCTGCCCCGGGGAGGGCAGAGAAGGGACGCAGCAGGCTATAGTCAATGTTGCAGTGATGGCTGCGGTGGCTGAGAAGGGGACTGGGCAGAGAGGGGGAGGCAGGCTGTGATAGACCAGATCGTGGTAGGGACCATTTCCATAAGAAGCTGAAGGATACAGAAGAGAGGCTAGTGCACCGCAGGGGCATCTTCATGTTGCCCAGGGTCGGAGACCCTTCTATCCCCAGGGGCAGGATTTTGTGGGGGAGGGTGTGTAGCAGGGCTGCTTCACCCCTCTTCAGGATAAAAAGGATTAAAAACAGCCTGGCAGAGGGCTGTCCTAAGATCCAGAGTGAGGCTAGCAACAGCCAATTAGGGCCTTGGTAGGCCCTAAGAAGGGCTCTTGGAGAGGAGGAAGATCCTCCTCTCACGCCAGCTCGGGAGGGAGAGGGACCCGGCTGCCTGCTAGTGAGACACCACGGACAGAGTATTGCTGGAAAGGCAGGATGAGCCAGGAGAGCTCTGGCCTAAAGACTCCCAGGATAAGGCCCAGCCACAGGGGCCAAAGAGTACTGGAGCTGCAGGGAGACAGCCAGGGTAGGCAAAGGCAGCAGGTCACCACCCCTTGCTTATGAGGAGTGGCCACTTCAGACTGCAGGATGTCACTGAGAGGAGGTTGGGGGTTCCTTGAGGACAAGGACCCCAGAGTGTGGAGGAACTGCAGAGAGGCCTCCACAGTCTGGGAGGGATGCGGGTCCTGATACAAGGAGGTGGACAACAGGTGACGGTGAGGGAGACACTGGCTGGAAGAGGGCGCTCCAGTGCTGAGCTGACCTAATTCCCACTGAAAAACAACCAACGGTCTGGTAGCACTTTATAGACTAACGAACATGGAGCTGGGATCATGAGCTTTGAAGAAGTGGGCTGTGCCCCTGAAAGCTCATGATCCCATCTCCATGTCTGTTAGACTATAAAGTGCTACCAGACCGTTGGTTGTTTTTTCCTGTGCAGACTAACTCGGCTACCCCCTGAAGCTTCTAATTCCCACTGTGAGCAGCCGAAGGCGTTGTGCCACTGAGTCACGAATTGTTACAGCCCTTCAGTAGAAGGGAAGGGATTGTTCACTGGATAGGACTCCGCAGTGCAAACTCCACAGAGCCAGAGGATTCTCCACTGCAAGCATCTCAGGCCTCCCCCTCCTGTGACTGGTGTGCGCCTTGCAGATGGTTTCTTCATTGAGCACAGCTCAAGTAATCAGGCCTCTAACTTGTCAAATTGGTGGCTGCAATGGGCGGCAGTGAAATGGCCCTTGCTAGATCTTGCTCCGTGACTGCGGATGATGCTATCTTGTTAGCACAGTAATGAGTCCTCTCCGAAGGCATAAAGCCACATACAGCTACAACTTTCGGCCTCAGTGCCTTTCTTTCCTCAATTCCCCAAAGCTGCTACCACTAGGGGAGACTATGTACAGAACAAGGAACTTTCTAAGCGCTTTGAAGGTGCCCCCCACAACCTTCTCGATTGCTGCCTCATTAACGCCATCAGATGCTGTCTTCTGTGCCGACGCATTTCATTAAGCTGTGTGCCCTGACCTTGAAAAGGCTCCTCTGGCATCAAAGACAGCAAGGTTCCATACTGCCAAATGGAAATGCCCGCCTCTCTGGTTCCCCCAACCTGCCCTCCCCAGAGGACAGGATCATGCAAAATGCAACAGTTTATCATGTTCTTTGCAATTACAAGTGCACAGCATACAGCTGCTGTTGGCTGTGCCGAAATTACCATGAATCCCATCTCTTTCCCTGCCATCTTCACTCGATGGAGATTTTGCTAGCAGAAGTGCACATGTTCTTAATTCAATTAGCTCTCCCCAGAACACTCCTCTGGGAGCAGCAGACACAAACTGACAAATTCTCTTTAACAAAGATATTCTCCCTCCCCCTCTCTTTTGGCTTTGCCCTGCTGTATCCCACTCATTAGCTCCCTAACAAAGCGAGCCCAATCCAATCTGTTTCCCTTCAGCAGCAATTCTATAACTCTTATGTAATTTCTACTGTGATAAAAGGCTCTGTCTAGTCAGGCGGCATTGGGATTATTGCTGGCAGAGAACAATCAGAGAGCCAGGGAGTCTGCCTATTCATTCAATGGCATTTTATTTCTTTGGGCAATATTTAGTTTGTTTCTCAGGCTCACTCTTCCCCTACCAGAGGGATAAATATCGCTACCAGCACTACCGACTGGTGGGCATAATCTGAGACCTTCAACGCAGAAAATTTAGAAAGATCTTTTCCATTAAATCAGAGAAAATCACAAGCCTTGTTTAAATCTATGGGAATCTTGCCATTGATTTAATTCAGGCCAGATTTCACTCTGGCCTGATTTACACGACAGTCGAGAGTCAAATTAAGATACCCAACTCTAGCAACATTAACTATGTAGCTGGAGTCAACATATCTTAAATTGCGTTTCCGTGCTGTCTACAAAGCAAGAGCAAACGCTCCCATTGCCTTTCCTTACTCCTTGTGAGCAGGAGTAATGGCACCAACAGGAGCACCCTCTCAGTTCGATTTAGCAGGTCTTCAATAGACTCACTAAATCGAACCCTAGGGCTACGTCTAGACTGGCCCCTTCTCCGGAAGAGGCATACAAAGCAGGCAAGTCAGAATAGGGAAATCCGCGGGGGATTTAAATATCCCCCGCGGGATTTAAATAAACATGGCCACCGCTTTTTTTCTGGCTTGGGGAAAAGCCGGAAAAGAGCGTCTAGACTGGCGCGATCCTCCGGAATAAAGCCCTTTTCTGGAGGATCTCTTATTCCTACTTGCAATACCCTAACAGATAAGCTTTTGTGTGTAAAACCCACTTTATCACATGAATTATAAGAACAAGAACATAAGAATGGCCATACTGGGTCAGACCAAAGATCCATCTAGCCCAGTATCCTGTCTGCCCACAGTGGCCAATGCCAGATGCCCCAGAGATAGTGATAAGAACAGGAAATCAAGTGATCCCTCCTCCATCATCCATTTCCAGCCTCTGACAAACAGTGGCTAGGGACACCATGCCTACCCATCCTAGCTAATAGCCATTGACGGACCTAACCTCCATGAATCTATCTAGCTCTTTTTTGAACCCTGTTTAAGTCCTAGTCTTCACATCCTCCTCTGGCAAGGAGTTCCATGGGTTTGTGCTGTGTGAAGAAAAACTTGCTTTTCTTTGTTTTAATCCTGCTACCTATTAATTTCATTTACTGCCTTCTAGTTCTTATTGTATGGGAACAAGTAAATAACGTTTCCTTATTCACTTTCTCCACAACACTCATGATTTTATAGACCTCTATCATATCCCCCCCCCCCCTTAGTCTCCTCTCTTCTAAGATGAAAAGTCCCAGACTTTTTAATCTCTCTTCATATGGCACCTATCAGGGCTATTCCCTACTCTGGCACTCCAAGTGCAAAAGATGGAGGCCCACAAACAGCTCAAAAGAAAAAAAACCAAACCAAAAAGTTTCCCCCAGAATCACAATACACAGATCGCTGCCACCATCAAGTAATTTTTATCTCTAAAACTGGGGGTGAACAATCGAACCAACCCCCCAAGAGTACCCCAAGCTTTTTTGCCCAAAAAGAGCTTGAAAAAAGAAAAAAAAAGAAAAAACCCGCAGTCTCTTGTAACTGGCCACTCAGTCTAAGGCATGCATATACACACACACACACAGACAGACCTGTACCTTCCAGACAGAAGAATCGAATCATCACACCTTAAAAAAGTGATCGTTAATACAAAACAAAATATCAACTTAATAAAGCATTCTTGGCTACTAGATGTTACAGAGCAACTAAGGAAAACAAACTAAAACACAGAGAAAAATCTCTGGGACTAATGCTTAGATGGTAAAAGAGGAGAGGAGGCACAGATTCACACACAGCAGTTCAAACCAAACCACAAAATAAAGAAAAATACCCTGAACACGACTAGATTCACTTTTTCCCTCCTTTACTTACTTCCAATCTTTTCTTGGTTCCACCCACTTCCATACCCTGAATTTCCTGGAGGCAGGGTAGTCCTGCCTGGGTTTAAATCATTCTGTCTTTCTCAACTCCTGGCTACTTTCAAATCCATTACTGAATGTCCAGGGAGGTTAAAATGTTCCCTTACAGGTCTGTGTGTATGATCATTCCTGATGTCTGATTTGTGTCCATTTATCCTTTGCCATAAAGACAATGAGCAGAGCATCTGTATGAAGGGCCACTTTACACATGGAAGTTGGTATGGGACTTTAAACTTACTGTATTCCAAAATAACTCCATGTGTGGACACACATTCTGGAACAAGAGGGCCTTTTCCCACTTAGTTTAAGCCACAATGTGGCTTTCTAGCACATTTAATGCAATACTGCCTGCCTGCCCTAGTGCTTATTGCTAATAAACATGTGAGTCAGAGAAAATACTCAGATCTAGCCTGGGGTTTTTGTCTGTTTCTGACAGTAACATGATAGAGCCATAGAATATGGCACTTCGAGTTAGTGTCAACTGCTGTCCACTTACAGTACAGATTTTCCCACTCGTGGGCCTATCTTGCAACATCAGCCCTCTCCATTCCCATAAAAGTCAAAGGCATTGGGAGCACTCAAACTACCACCACCCCACCCCTGCACTTACAAGAGACTCAGCAATTTCTAGGATCAGTCCCTCAACCTGGTAATTGAAAATTCAGACTCTCAGACAATGATCACCCACTTGAGGTGAGTTCCTGCCTTTCTGAGGTGCAGAGATAGAGAGGGATGGAAAAGAAACTGAGAGGATGACTGTATCCTAATTGGTTGGTAATTAGTCCAAGGAGAGCAGCAAGTGTGCCACGAAACATCTCCCATTTCTGGTAACTATCTGTAGACTGAAGTCTGCTATTGTCTGCAGCCTTGCAAAGCAGGCACTCGGATGTCAGTATCAATGGGAAGCAAAGTCTTCTTGTGGAGAGCTGGCCATCTGGTGAGATGGCTACACACACTCTTGAGGACGACTGCACTAGCTTTTCAGCTACCGTGAAGTTGGTTATATCACAGTTTATACAGAAGTAGGGATTTTAAATGTAGATTAATTAACTAATCAAATAGTCAATGGGATTTCCATCGACTATTCGATTAGTCTATAAGGGCGCTTCCACCTTTGAACTATAGCAAGAGCCCAGTGGGCTTCAAAAGCAGAAGCCTGGAGGGAGTGTGTGGCCAGCAGGGAGTCTCCTGCACCTGTGGGGCTTATGCTTTTGAAAGGTACAAGAGCCCCGCTAAGGCTCTTGTACATTTCAAAAGCAGAGTTGCAGCAGAAGTGGCATGAGTGGAGACTGCTTCAGTCCCTGCTCGCGCTGTTTCCCACGGTGCCTCTACCACCCCTGCCCGCCGCAGAGACGGTGCTGGGGGGAACCGGCTTTTAAGCTGGCTCCCCTTAGCACCGGCGCCAGTTCCCCGATAGAGGCAGCAAGGTGGGGGAAGCGATTAGGCACATCACGAGTCGACTATCCAATAAGCTTATGCTTATCCAATAGTCGACTAGTCGCTAACATCCCTACACAGAACTGAAATAAGTGAGACTCACTCATAGCCCCTTAGTCCCTAAGGGACATTTGCTGAGATGGAAAAGCTACCAGCAGAAGCACCGGGAAGGGGCCATGAGGCCTGTCCCTCCTTTTCCCTGTGGGGCCCCACCTCCTAGCCAGGCAAGAAGCTGGAGCCCAGCCATGGAGCCTGGGAAGCCATGGGGAGCTGGTGACCCTCAACCTGCCTGGAATGGGGGATTTGAGAGCAGTCCCCAACCCATATCTCCAGCCCCAAGGGCAAACAGAGGGTTCCATGGTTCTCCACAACTGCCAGAGAGGCTCTTACCATGGGCCAGCTGTGGTTCAGAGGCCCCACTTCCTGGCTGGAGCTGGGTCTAGGTGAGAGCTGCGTGGGTAGCTCTGGAGAGCCACTGTCTGCCACTCTTGCCCTAGGAGGGGAATCCTGGGGGGACAGACATGGACTGGGGGCTGCTCTCAGGCCTTCCTTGCTCAGGAAATTGGAGGTGTCATGGGGCCCCCCCATGCTTTTTGAAAATTGGCTTATGAATATGAATACGCATAACTCAAAGATGCTTTAGGCAAAATATATCATGTGACGTATCATTTTAAAGTTATCATCTGTTGCATGTGTATGTTCTATTTCTGTGCATAGTTAGAAATATGAACTATGGATCTGTTAATAATTATAAATATGCTAATGAGGGCATAACTAATACTCTGGAGGTATAATGGCCTGGTGCTCAAGATAATGACCTGTAAATAAGTAAATTTTTCTTGTAAGCCCAAACTGTGGTTGGTTCTACGAAGACGTGTGGTCAGGCCACGTGGTGCTGGAATCCAACATAGATCCTGTACTTTTCAACTGAAAATGAGAACAGTTTTCAGTGAACACAAAGAATTCCCTCAGTGGGCAAAAGGGATATAAAGATGGGAAACCAAACAAGAGGGAGTTGCCAGACACTAGGGAGACTCCCAAGATGCCTGCTGGAAACATCTAAGACTAAACAAGGAGAAGGATCGGGCCCAAGCTAGGAGTCTGACTAGCTTGCAAAAGAGATGTTTAGAACTGCTGTTGGGGTAAATATTTGCATGTACCAAGGCTCTTAGGGTGTGTCTAGACTACATGCCTCCGTCGACGGAGGCATGTAGATTAGACAGATCGGCAGAGGGAAATGAAGCCGCGATTAAAATAATCGCGGCTTCATTTAAATTTAAATGGCTGCCCCGCTCTGCCGATCAGCTGTTTGTCGGCAGATCGGGGCAGTCTGGACGCGCCGCGCCGACAAAGAAGCCTTTCTTGATCGGCACAGGTAAACCTGGTTTCACGAGGCATACCTGTGCCGATCAAGAAAGGCTTCTTTGTCGACGCGGTGCATCCAGACTGCCCCGATCTGCCGACAAACAGCTGATCGGCAGAGCGGGGCAGCCATTTAAATTTAAATGAAGCCGCGATTATTTTAATCGCGGTTTCATTTCCCTCTGCCGATCTGTCTAATCTACATGCCTCCGTCGACGGAGGCATGTAGTTTAGACGTACCCCAAGTGTATTAAGATTAGCTGGTGTGGTTTGTGGATTTTGGCTTACTTTGATCTGTCTATTTTCACTGCAATCACTTAAACACTACTTTTTATACTTAATAAAAACACTTTTGTTTATGATCAAGCCCAATATAAATAACTGTGCCGGGGGGGGGGGGGGGGAGGGAGAAGGAGCAACCACTGTATCTCTCTTCCGTGGATAAAAAGGGCAGACCCAATCTTTCTCTGGAAAACTTTTTATACAGAGTAAGCCAGATTTATTTGGGGTTTTGATCCTCTTTGGGGCTGTGTTCCTGGATGCTGCCAACAGCCACATAGCTGAGCCCTCTCAGAGCTGGACTGGGTCAGTGTCTGTGTTGTTCTGATGGGGGCTGTTACCCCAACTCTGGGCCTTGGCTGGGGGAGACAAGAGCTTCCAGCCCAGCAAGACAGGGTGGAGGGGCGCCCCAAAGGCAGGTAGGCAGGGTCAGTGGCAAGCCCAGCGCACCGGGGGAGAACTCCAAGGGGACCTGTGTAACCAAAGCAATCACAGGAGGGTCTACAGCTCCCCGATCCACTCCAGCTTCCACCCTTGCTGGGGCATGGCCTGGAGGCCAAGAGAAGGGGCAGCGGTGAGAATACAAAAGGGACAGGGCCTGGCTTCCCCACTCTTGGCAAGGCTCCACCTTCCCTGGCTAACAGGTGGTTTGGCACAAGCTGACACAACAGAGACCTGGACTGTCGCACATCACAAAGGGGGGTGTATTGGCAAAGCTATGCAGAGACTTAGTGTGGCCTTGCCAGGGAAGAGCACAGGGTAGAATGAAGGTGCTTTGGCAGAGCTCTGGGAGGCAGCGATGGGGCACTGTCAGAGGTGGAGTTCAGGACAGAGATACAGAGAGCTCCATTTGGTGCCAGCGAAAGGCCTGCAGAGTGGAACAGGTGCACAGCAGGACTGAGGTACATTGTCTTAGCTCTGTGGGAACATGACAGAGCTGTGCGTAGGACTAGGAGGAGGGGCTGCAGGTCAGAAATGAGTCACAGTAGAGGAGCGGAGCCTAGGAACCTTACACATCAGCTCTGTTCCTGCAGTTAGCTAGTGTTAAATCTCTCACTTCACTCAACTTAACCCTTAGTCTGCTGGCCCACTTTACAATGCCTGCCAACTTGGCTGCTTAGGAAGATGCAGGGTTTCCAAAGGGTTAAATGAAAATTAAGTCAGTGATTTTCAAAGCTGAAATTGCTTGAACCTGCCAAGAGGTTCCAACCCCTCCTCCTCTTCCTTTGTGCTGGTGGCAACAAATTCATTC
The DNA here is from genome assembly GCF_049634645.1 of Pelodiscus sinensis. Lineage (NCBI taxonomy): Eukaryota > Metazoa > Chordata > Testudines > Trionychidae > Pelodiscus > Pelodiscus sinensis. The sequence continues at coordinate 39,296,093 of NC_134724.1, read as the reverse complement.
AGTTGCATTGTTCCATGGATCTCTTTGCTGAAACATGCCTCTAAAAGACAAAGAAAAAACATCCCAAAAACATGTCTGATTCTGGTGCTTTTTGTTTCCTGCTTTGACTCTTTCTACTGGAAGAAGGGGCACTAAGGGAGGAGGAGGGAGGAGAGAGGAAAAAAATTACAGCTCCCAGATCAAAACAATAATCAGCTAAATGAATTCCGCAGCATTTCCCCACATGACTGGAAGTGATAATTTAGTGCGGCAGCCAGCTGGAAGGAAAGGGATTAATTCTGCACTTAGTGACACCCATGTGAATAATTCATCACACGCAAACCCTTTTTCACTGACCCCCCTGAGCAATTACTCCAAAGTACCAAACCAGTCAGCCATGCCCCACGGGTGCAGCTCCCCAGGCGAAAATAGCAACAAAAATAAACAGAATGACATTAGGTTCCATCCCAAATTAACTTTATGGATATTGTTTTTGTGTGGGGAGGGGGATAGTTAGATGCTGTATTATTATTTCAGTAATAAGACTGGAGTGAATTAACTAGTCTATGTGCATGCTATGTCTCTCCAGTGGTTGGCTCCAGCATGCCCAACTGTGTGTCCTAGGCCCGATACTGCTAAGAGGTAATACTGATTCCCCTTTGGGAACAAGAGGGTTGGAGTACTATCCTGCTGCATCCCAGACATGAGTAATAATTTGGAAAGGTGGCCAGGGATTTGTTAAAAGTGTCCTTGAGCTTTGTGACTCTTGCGAGCTGATAGTGTCAAATACCAGTTTTGCTGGTAGCAGCCACAAGCAGGTCATACGGAGGCACTGTAGCTCAGGACACTCAGTGGCGATGTTTGACCAGTGCATAACACTGACTGTGATATCAACCACACCAGACTCCAGTTACATCTTTAAAAGACCTAACATGCAAAGCCTAAGGAAACCTCACTTCAACACCACTAGCAAGAAGGGTGCTATACTTGGGCAGGTTCAATGTGCAGAGGAGCCTCTTTCTGAAAACGATCAACCTGATTCCACCGATTCTCACATGAGAATTGTGGGAAAACGTTCCGAACAAGACCCTGGCTACTGCCCTGGATATCTTTGGAGCAACAAAGAAAAAACATCCTGATTGGTTTCCAGCATCTGAACATCAGAGGTTCCCACTCAGAAAAGTCAAAGCAAGCTTGCCTGAGTATACTTCAACAAGCAACAAAGACCAGAACTCTGAAGTTTAAAGAGGATAAGGCCGTGGTTCTGAAAGCCACCAGAGAACATGCCCAGAAGTACTGGTAAGACCTGTGTGAAAAGATTCAGACCTGCTATGAAGGAGACCTTCCTCTACCACAGGGCTACTCAACATGTGGCCCGCGGGCCGCATGCAGCCCACAACCCGTTCGTTTGCAGCCCCCGGTGCAGTTGGTTTTACACGGGGCTCAACACGCGGCGCATGGGTGGGAGCCAAAACAAAAGAGTAGTTAATATAATGGCGATATGCGGTTTAGTTTCTGTTGAGATACGTTTTAGTAATTCAATTCCTGGACTGTCATTGCTCATTAAAAGTGCTGTCATATGGGTGGAAATCAAGTAAATATTGCATTTTAGTAACATCAGCAAAACTGCCTTAAATGGGGCCTGTGTGTCGTGTAGTCTTGCCTTAATCTTTGTATTCATGCCCATCAGTGTGAAAGACGCTATTTGCATATATATTTGCATGTATATACAACCACACTTAACTTGCGGCCATTGGTATGTGCTGTGAGTATCATTGTGGCCCCCGGGGCTTCCAAAGTCGAGTAGCCCTGATCTACCATCTATTTCAAGTTTGTGCATCTGACTGTCTATGTCGGTCCATCTGTCCGAGAGTTCATGTGTTCAAGAACTACTCCTGAATGGTAAGAGCTAGGACTACCAAGTCTGGTATGCAGTTTCCTCTAATCATAACTTAAAGCAGGAACAGTTATACTCAGGGAATGACCATAGGGAGACAACTACACCCCAGAATGACCACAGGGGGGCAGGAAGCGCCCCAGCACTGGGAAGCAGATGCTGGCTGGCAGCACAACCCCCACCCGCCCCGGCCACCTCCGGGGAGCAGCCACCAGCCAGGCTGGTCCCAGGCAGCAGTCGGTGGCTGGACCATGAAGTCCCCACTGCCCTGAGCCAGCCCCATAGAGAAGCAAGCTGGCAGGCAGGCTGTGCAGTCTCCACCACCCCAGGCCAGCCTCAGGGAGAAGCCAGTGGGCAGTCTGCCGGCCACCCACACCCTCTGCCCCGGGTCCCCAACCCTCTTCCAAGCCCCCCCACCTCCCAACTCTGTCCTGATTCCTGCACTTCCACCCTCTGCTCTGAGTCTCCCACCCCCTCCTCTGGTGGCTCTTAATACATGTAAAAGGCAGAGTAGCCGCAGGGTTAGCTCCCGGGGCCAGGAGCTAATCCTGCTGTGGCTCTGCAGTTTTCCCCCCTTATCAACTAGTACTAGTCGATGGAAATTGCCATTTAACATCCCTAGAGCCAGGCCCAAAATTCCCTTTGTTTCAGGGGGGGTTGGATGCAGTTATAGTTCTGGGCTCTTTGTCAAATAAAAAAATCCCATTTGCCTTTTCCCATGATGGAAAGGGGAACTCCCCCTGCACATCACGCAGAAAATCACAAGCAGATAGCCCCACTGACTGAGATGGCCTCTTGCCTCTAAAGTTAATCTGTTCCTTCCCCCTTGCCTCACCTCTGAGCCAAGCAGCTGCATGCAGAGTTGAACAGCTGGAACAGCACCGGATGTGGTTTTCAGATTCGTGCCCTTGGGAAACAACACAAGGAAGGACAAGGTCAAAAAAATCCACAAGAGAACCTCAGCGTGTCAGATGGCAAACCACAGCCTCTAATAGCTTAGGCTGGCTGGTGCCAGTCTGCCATGGAAAGCAGTCAGCAAGGAAGTTGTCTGCTTCACTACTGCAGTTTAACATGCCAGAAGATTGGAGCTACCACATAGGTCAGATCTGCCATGACATTCCACTGGGATCCCAACAGACCATCAGCAAAATGCAACCGCAGACGAGCAGTGAAGCACTTTAAAAGCGGGATTGAATGATGCAGCAGAAGTCTGACCTAGAACTCAGCTCTTGAGTCAACAAAGGATGGCTCACCTGATCCACGATACTGGGATAGATGGACCTTTGGTCTGACCCAGTCTGGCCAATCTTATGTTGAGTTTCTGAAGATGGCTGATGAGGTCTGTGTATCACTCCCTGCCCCAAGTACAGAGGCATCACCACACCTAGGGATAAACCTGGGCTATCTGGCTGTATAGTTCCCATCCATATGAAGCAACTCCTCTTTTTCCTGCCCCTCTATAGCTGATCTCTAGATGAGAACCAAGGTTTCCCGCTGGTTGACTCTGCTTGAGTGAACTCCCCTGGCCCTCCATGTGCTGCATATTGTAGTATTCCCCTCCTAATGCATCATGAGAGCACCCCCACCCTTCCCTTCCTCGGCAAACACCTCTTCCCAAAATGCACCCATTGCAAAGGACTGTATCTTGCACCTCTCTGCTGTTGGCTGGGTCTGTTCACTCCAAGTCCCTTCCGAATGGCCTCAGAGAGGAAGGTGGGTGGTACCTGACTCCACTTCTGTCCACAGGACAATTCTAGGCACCCAACCCAGGCCCTGAGCTCTGGGGGACCCTGCAGCAGCTGCCTCGACCGTCCTATGGACGGGATTCGGGGCGGAGTGGCAACAGGTGTGGGCCCCCCCGCACACATCATCGTGGCTGGAGCTGGAGTGACCGTGGAGCACCCTGGACTCCTGGTGCTCTGCTTCTTGTCACCACGGTGAAGAAGAGAGCAGCAGGCTGGGAGGGGGGATGGGCAGTGGGGCAGAGTGGAGCAGGCTGCTAGGTAAGTGCAAGGGGGGACAACCCAGGCCACTGCTCTGTGCCAGGCCCCCCAGTAATCCCCTGGCTCCGGTTATCCACAGGAGGAGGCTTTAGGCATGGGGTGCAATGAGTGCGGGAGGGGGTGGACGAGGGTGGGGCTCGTGTGAAGGAGTGGAGTGGGGGCAGGACAGAGCAGAGGCGGAGCCTGCAGCAAGGGTAGGAAGTTGTCTCGGGGCCCGCACTTCCCTAGCGACACCCCTGCCTGGCTCATTCCTATACAAGGACCTCCCTCCCCCCTTCAGCAGGACAGTGGGGGTCAGTGTTAGACCCAGACCTAAGCAGTTACCTGGATGGGAACATCATCCACTCGAACCCCATTCCGGTTTCTCTCTGCCACAAGACTCCGATACACACGGTTGGTTAAGGGCAACACAGAGTAGCCCAAAGGCTTGTTATCAGCTTCTATTTCTGACACTGGGGAAAGGAATCACATCATATAACCTTACAAAGTGAAAGCAAGGCAATTCTCAACTATCCCCTGCCATGAACCTTGCCAGCACTACTGCCCTGAGACCAACCCCAAAACACAGCGCCACCGAGCCAAGATCCCTGAAACCCAGCACTACAACCTCCAGAGCTCCAAACCAAGAACTAACGTGCTGAGACAACCCCCCAAAGAACTACTACACTGAGACACCTGAAAATTCACTACTACAGCCCTGAAATCCCCCTCAAATATTACCATAACAAGCCCCCCCAAAACACCAACATTACCCTACCGAGTCACTGAAAAAAACAAGCACTATTATGCTAAAACCACCCAAAACTTAGCACCTCTGCACTGAGACCCCCTCCAAATTCAGCACTACCATGCTGACACTCCCAAAGCCCAACACTACAGCCCTGAGACCCCTACAAAACCCAGTGCTACTCCACGGAGACCACTACAATCCCAGCAGTACAATCCTGAAAAAAAACCCGTCAGGCACTACCAAGTTGAACCCCCCAATCTCAAATACTACTGCACTGAGCACTCTTAACTCAGCACTACATCCCTAACCTCACCCAAACCAGCCCTACTGCCCTAACCCCACAACACCCAGCACTATAACCCTAATCCTCCAACCATCCAGCACTGATACCCCCCAAATCCAGCCCTGACACCCCCCAAATCCGGCACTACATCCCTAACCCCACCTAAACCAGCCCTACAGCCCTAACTCCACAACACCCAGCATTACATCCGACGCCCCCAAACCTAGCACTACATCCCTGACCCCACCCAAACCAGCCCTACAGCCCTAACCCCACAACACCCAGCACTACAGCTCTAACCCTCCAACCATCCAGCCCTACAGTTCTAACACTCCCCAAAACCCAGCTCTACAGTCTTAACCTCACCCAAACCAGCACTACCACGTTCATTTTTCCCAAAACCAAGAACTCCTGTAGCTCACAGATCTCAAAATCCACAGCTACCCTCCAGAGATTCCCAAATCTGAAAACAACTTCACTGACAACCCTTGAAACCTAGCATGAAGATGATGAGACCACCACCAAAACCAAGCACAGCCCCTTCTCCATGCTTTCTGAAACTGACTTACAGACACAAATAAGCAGAAGTCGAAGATGCTTTGGACAAAATACCTCATGTAACCTATCAATCTTAATGTTTGTCTGCTGGCTCTGTATTTTGTATGTATGTATGTATCACTTCTGTATGTAAAGTTAGAGCTATGGAGTATGGAATGGTTTGTGGTTTTAAATGTGCTAATGAAAGCCATCAAGAGTGTTTCCTTCAGTGTCTGGGCCATCACCTATAAACAGCCTCCTTTGTCCATTAAGTCTAAGCAGTAGTTGATCTCAGGAAGTCATGTCTGTCTGTCACTCCCCCCCCTCCCCCCAAACAGATAGGGGCTGACCAAGTAATTTTCCATGGAAGGGTAGAAAGTAGACACCAAATTCCCACCTAAAAAAGGGAGACTATTTAAGATGCAAAGTTTTTCAGTTCTTGGTCTTTGGATGGCATGTCACTCCCAAGGGAATGAACCAAAGACCGCAGGGGAAGGGGACTACTCTGGTTTGGAGGCTTAGCTGCAATCAGAACAAGTAAGTTTGTAATAAGTGTTAGAACTAGCTATGCGTTTTCTGTTATTTTACATTTGTAATCTATTTTGCTCGGCCTGTTTTCACCTGCAGCCACTTAAATCCTATTGCTTGTATTTAATAAAATCACTTTTATTTACTATCAAGCTCAGTATAAATAACAGTTACCTGGGGGAGCAATCAGGGTGTACATCCTCCAGGGCCGGCTCTACCATGAGGCGGACTGAGGCAGCCACCTCAAGTGCCAGACTGGGGGGGGGGGGGGCGCCACTGGGACCCAGAGTGTAGAAAATTGTCTCTGCTGCTGGTGCAGATGTTTCTCTCTGCTCTAGATTCACAGCCATGGGGGGCTGCCATGAGAGGAGTAGAACAGGCAGAAGGCGGAATTGAGACCTTTCAAAGTTTTGGCCCAAGCGAGGGGGCATAGAGGCATCATTTGAGCTCCCCGCCTCAGGTGCCAAAATGTTGTGGGCCAGCCCTGACATCCTTTCATTGTTAAAGGGGGCTTACCTAAATAATGCTGGGGGGGGGGGGGGACAGCGGTGATCTCAGCTCAGTGCTTTGGCTAGGGGAGACAGTTCCATTCCAGCAGGCAGCAATTTGGATTGGTACAAGCTGGATTTCAAAGCTGTCACTATGCTACTTTAGCTCCCATGAGATGGCATCTCAGGGCTGTCTTGCTACTGGTATAGGCAGACCCCTGGGCTATTTGGGAAAGGCCTCCAGTCAGGAGCTGTAAGGAGCCCTCAGCAGTGCCCGGACCCAGCCTGGTCTGTCACAGTGACGTAGTCTTCTCTCTCATCCACAGAGCCTCATCCAGTTCAGAGCACACGCCTTCCTGTGGCCTTGCACTTCCTGCCAGCTTTCCAGCCCAGGTGTGTATGAACATCGTCAGTGCCCAAAGAACCAGAGTGAATCCACAGACATCCACATGCCTAGACCTGCCTGTGCACCTTGCACAAGTGGAAACTTCCAAACCTCTGGCTGGATCCCAGAGGAACTTACTTGCTTTATATGGATAGTATTCAATCACCAGGCTGGTATTGTCTGAGAAGAGGGTGGCCCCATCCCTGGATTGGAAGAGGATGGAGGAGTTCCACGTTGGTTTCTCTGGGGGCCCACGAGGTTGCATGACCTTAGGAAAGATGACAGTGGTCTACATAAACATGTGTACATGGCTGGGGGAATTCCTGTGTCTCCTTTGACAATGTGCAGCAAGCAGTAATATCCAACCCTTGGGGGAAAAGAGGCCGTTAGTGATGGACTAAGGGGCACTCCAGGCAGCATACATACTAGAGGCAGTCGTGGATCCACACAGGCTAATTCCTGGGGAGTGCCAGGCCTCCTGGACCCCACTCAGTTCCAAAAGGACTCGCCCACAGCCTCCAAGACTTGGGCAGGGATCACAGTCGTGAATCCAGCCATGCAGACTCCTGTGCGGGGTGTGCACCGTTCCCCTCAGGACACAATACTCCTGGGAACTAGGGTCACTCCAAACCTCAAAGTCCTCAGGTTAGCACAGAGCCATAGCCTGCCCGGCCAAGCCACAGCAACCAGCCAGCCAAACCGCTATGCACTTCATTTCAAGCTTTGGCTCTGGCTCTTTTTTGGCCCCCTGAAGGTGAGAGGCTGTGTCCCTTCAGAGAGCCACCCAACACCTTTCCCTCTGTTTGCCAGCTGGGGCTTCAGCTCTGCGTTCCTGATGAGAGATGGTGCCGGCCATTTCCTGCCTTTTGGCAGCTAGTTGCCAGGTGTCAATGTTATGGTCTCGGGGGTGAGGGAGGGAGGGTTTCCTGCTCTCTTTCTTTGGATGTGATTTGTGGCCAGCCCGCTCCTTAATGACCCAGTCATTCCATCCCAGGCAGCACCACGGGACACACATCTCTAGAATTCTGCGTATATACAAAATCTGTATCATAGAACCCTAGGGTTGGAAGAGACCTCATGAGATCGAGTCCAACCCCCTGCCCAAAGCAGGACCAACCCCATATCCACATCCACATCTGTAACCACAAAAATGAGCTGCGATTATCCACACTAACATCCATGGATGCAGATATAAAGCAGGTATCTGTGGATGTGCAGGGCTCTACACATCTCTATCTCCTTTTCTGCCCCAAGAGCAGACCTATACCTTTCACAACTCCACCACTGGATAGCAATACAAAGTACAATGGGAAACTGAGGCACACACAGACATCTTAAAAATATTACAGTACATTCCACTTTGACACACAGGCTTTTGAGGTCAATGCTCCGCCACAGAGTAAAACCCTCTCTTTCTACCAGGGACAGAAGCCTTTCCAGGTGACTCAAATGGGATATAGAACAGACTCAGCTCTGAGTGCACCCTGCTTTCTGGTGTCCAGTTCTCTCTCCTCTGAGAGCCCAGAAAGTAGGTTTCTCTAATGGTCTACATCAGCTCTGTCTATTTTGTGGCACATGCTCCTCCTCCACAGAGCTTTGGGACACTGAGTGGCTGTGTGTGGGGTGGAATGAGTGAGCACACAGGCACCTGTTCTAGTAAAGAGTTTTGGGAGTGAATATTTTGCACTGGAACCACAACAGGGGAAGGACACTGGGTATACAAGTGGATATTCATTGGGCAATTCTTGGATGAAGGCAGAGCCTGCTAGGGCAGATCTGTGGGAATGGAGTGAGGAGTTATGGCCTCCTTCTCTCCTAGTCAACTTGAAACAGTGAGGTACATCCATCCCCCCCCCCCCCCCCGCAGCTCCACCCATGCAGTCTCAGGAATAAATTTGCTCCAACATGCTGGAATCTTAAGGCCCACCGGCCATGCTTTAGCAGTGTGGGGAAGCAATGGGCATTGAAAGAGGACTTGGGGCCACTTTCTCATCAATGGAGCTCCACCATCTCCAGCAGAATGCCAATTGACACCAGCAGAGAGTCATGACCCTCAGCACTCCCCCGCCTTTCTGAGAAGCAGACTTTCCCAGTCATGTTTCTTCAGGGCAAGCAAAATAAGCCCATGTTTGCTTCCATACATCTTGCTTCCCTCTCCCTCCATGTTGTGGGCTCAGCTCTCTGCTTTGTTAAAGAAATCCTGGTTGTTTTAAATTGCTTTTCTCAAGGCTTCAGATTCCTGTCTCTCTCCCTTCCTCCCCTTCTCCCAGGAATATGCATCTCAATAATTGTTGTCTGATCCCTTTAACTTCTCAGTACTAAAGGGTAGATCTAACAAAAATACACCCCTTCTCCCATTGTTAAACCACAAATCAACATTCCTGGATGATACCTTGGGATTTTTCCATCTCTCTCGGGGGAAGATCAAATTCCTGTCCCCAAAGCAATGTGCTCTGGCTGGACCCCTACCCTTCCAACATGCCATGCCTGCATAAGAGGCGAAGCCATATTAATGGATGCAGCATGCTTCAAAGGATTGGAATTGCTCCCGCTGGGGGAAGGAGGGAATCCTCTTGTCCCTCCAGCTGGATTCACATTGCAAGCTCAGGAGGAGCTGAAGGGGTTAAGTTTTGTGGGCTGGCTAGCCTAGTAACATTACCAGAGTTCAGTGGGGAAGAGATGCTGCTACAGTCAGACGGAGCAGGTGCCTCACAGCACCAAAGAATTTCCCAGCTCGGAGTCTCCATGGGAGGAGCTCTGACATCCCAGCCACTTCTCCTAAGCTTGGTTTATCCCTGTGGTCCCATGGTCCCCGAAGGTGCTGCTGGAAATGCCTCCCTTGCAGCACAGGGAGCTGGAGCACGGATACCTCCTGGGATGCTGTTAAGAGAAGCACAGGCAGGCTGGGTGTTTGTGGAATCCCACTGTGAAAATGGAGCAGTCAATTCAGCACTTGGAGAATCTCCAGGGTTTGCCTGGTCCCTGAGCCAGAGAAGCTGCACTGGAGCCATTCACTGCAGGACAGAAGCAAAGCATTTGGGAGAAAAGGATGCAACACATGCCATATGCTCAGCAGTGCTGCCCTGTAGCTGAGCACAAGGCAGACAGTGTTGTATAGTGGCTAGGATAAGAATGGGAGTCAGGACCCCAGGGCTTTATTCCTACCTCTGCTGCTGGTTCACCATGTGACCTCAGGCAACACAACCATCCTGGAACCTCTCAACGTCCCCAAACGGCATACATCTGGAGATACCCAAACCCCACAACACACTTGCACTGAAGCCAGAAAGGAAGGGAACCCACTAATAATTAGCCATTAGGGCTGCCAAGTTTATTACACACCTCATAGAGGGTATGTCTACACTAGCTCATTAATTCGAGCTAGGTAGGCAAATGAGACGACCGGAGTTGCAAATGAAGCCCGGGATTTAAATATCTCGGGCTTTATTTGCATGTTCCCGTCCAGTCGCCATTTTGAAATTTCACTAGCCTGAACTCACTGCCGCGCGGCTACACGCAGCAGTGAAATGTTAATTTGAACTAAGTCCTTAGTTTGAATTAACTGTTACTCCTCGTGGAATTTCAAAATGGCGACTGGATGGGAACATGCAAATAAAGCCCGGCATATTTAAATCCCAGGCTTCATTTGCAACTCCGGTCGCCTCATTTGCCTACCTAGCTCAAATTAATGAGCTAGTGTAGACATACCCAGAGTGCAGTTATCCCCATGGTGAGCAGGAGGACAAGGGTATGATGTGAAACCCCAAATGCCAGCAGATTTGCAGCTAGCCTGTCCTCTCGTGGCTTTAATATAAGAACCTAAGAATGGCCATACTGGGTCAGACCAAAGGTCCATCCATCCCAGTACCCTGTCTGCCGACAGTGGCCAATGCCAAGTGTCCCAGAGGGAATGAATCGAACAGGTAACGATCAAGAGATCTCTCTCCTGCCATCCATCTCCAGCCTCTGACACACAGAGGCTAGGGATACCATTCCTTACATGTACTGGCTAATAGCCAGGGCTAGACAATCCCCGGCGAGAGCTACTTGCCAGCCCCGTACCGCGCATGCACCAGACTGGCACTGCGCATGCACGAAGCACCGGTGAATGGGGTGCACGGAGCGACCAGCTGAAATCTACTCACTATGAGTGAGTAGATTCTGCAGTTTGTCGAGCCCTGCTAATATCCATTTATGGACTTAAATTCATGGAGGTTATGTAGTTTTCATTTAAACTTTGTTATAGTCCTAGCCTTCACAACCTCCTCAGGCAAGGAGTTCCACAGATTGACTATGCTCTGTATGAAGAACTTCCTTTAATTGGTTTTAAAGCTGCTGCTCATTCGTTTCATTTGGTGGCCCCTAGTTCTTATATTATCGGAATAAGTAAATAACTTTTCCTTATTCATTTTCTCCCCACCACTCATTTCTCCACACCTCTATCACATCCCTCCTTAGTCTCCTCTTTTCCAAGCTGAAAAGTCCCATTCTCTTTAATCTCTCCTCATATGGGACCCGTTCCAAACCCCTAATCATTTTAGTTGCCCTTCTCTGAACCTTTTCTAATGCCAGTATATCTTTTTTAAGATGAGACCACATCTGTACGCAGTATCCATGGATTTGTATAAGGGCAACAAGATATTCTCCATTTTAGTCTCTATCCCTATTTAAATGATTCCTAACATCCTATTTGCTTTTTTGACTGTTGCTGCACACTGCATGGACGTCTTCAGATAACTATCCATGACAACTCCATGATCTCTTCCCTAATTAGTTGTAGCTAAATTAGCCCCCATCATATTATATGTATTGCTGGGGTTATTGTTTCCAATGTGCATTAAATTACATTTATCCACATTAAATTTCATTTGCCATTTTGTTGCCCAGTCACTTAGTTTGGTGAGATCTTTTTGAAGTTCTTCACAGAATCCTTTGGTCTTTACAACCTTGAGCAGTTTAGTATCATCTGCAAACTTTTCCATCTCACTGTTTACCCCTTTCTCCAGATCATTTATGAATAAGTTGAATAGGACTGGTCCTAGGACTGACCCTTGGGAAACACCACTAGTTACCCCTCTCTACTCTGAACATTTATCATTTATTCCTACCCTTTGTTTCCTGTCTTTTAAGCAGTTCTCAGTCCATGAAAGGATCTTCCCTCTTATCCCATGACAACTTAATTTACGTAAGAGCCTTTGGTGAGGGACCTTGTCAAAGGCTTTCTGGAATTCTAAATACACCATATCTACTGGATCCCCCTTGTCCACATGTTTGTTGACCCCTTCAAAGAACGCTAATTGATTAGTAAGACAGGATTTCCCTTTACAGAAACCATGTTGACTTTTGCCCAACAAATTATGTTCTTCTATGTGTCTGACAATTTTATTCTTTATTATTGTTTTGCCCGGTACTGACATTAGACTTACCAGTCTGTAATTGCGGGGTTGGCCTCTAGAGCCCTTTTTTAATATTGGCGTCACATTAGCTATCTTCCAGTCATTGGGTACAGAAGCTGATGTAAAGGATAGGTTACAAACTATAGATAATAGTTTTGCAATTTCCCATTTGAGTTATTTCAGAACTCTTGGGTGAATGCCATCTGGTCCCAGTGACTTGTTACTGTTAAGTTTATCAATTAAATCCAAAACCTCCACTAATGACACTTCAATCTGTGACAATTCCTCAGATTTGTCACGTACAAAGGATGGGTCAGGTTTGAGAATCTCCCTACCATCCTCAGCCATGAAGACTGAAGCAAAGAATTCATTTAGTTTCTGCGCAATGACTTTATCGTCTTTAAGTGCTCCTTTTGTATCTCAATCGTCTAGGGGCCCCACTGGGGGTGTGTCTAGACTACATGCCTCCTTTGACGGAGGCATGTAGATTAGCCAGATCGGAAGAGGGAAATGAAGCCGCGATTAAAATAATCGCGGCTTCATTTAAATTTAAATGGCTGCCCCGATCTGCCGATCAGCTGTTTGTCAGCAGATCGGGGCAGTCTGGACGCGACGCGCCGACAAAGAAGCCTTTCTTCATCGGCACAGGTAAGCCTCGTGAAACCAGGTTTACCTGTGCCGATGAAGAAAGGCTTCTTTGTCGGCGCGTCGCGTCCAGACTGCCCCGATCTGCTGACAAACAGCTGATCGGCAGATCGGGGCAGCCATTTAAATTTAAATGAAGCCGCGATTATTTTAATCGCGGCTTCATTTCCCTCTTCCGATCTGGCTAATCTACATGCCTCCATCGAAGGAGGCATGTAGTCTAGACACACCCTGGTTGTTTAGCAGGCTTTGGGCTTCTGATGTAGTTAAAAAAAATGGTTATTACCTTTTGAGTTTTTGGCGAGCTGTTCTTCAAACTCCTTTTTGGCTTTTCTTATTACATTTTTACACTTAATTTGGCAGTGTTTATGCTCCTTTCTACTTACCTCGCTAGGATATGACTTCCACTTTTTAAAAGATGTCTTTTTTATCTCTCACTGCTTCTTTTACATGGTTGTTCAGCTATGGTGGCTCTTTTTTAGTTCTTCTACTATGTTTTTTAATTTGGGGTATACATTTAAGTTGTGCCTCTATTATGGTGTCTTTGAAAAATGTCCATGCAGCTTGCAGGGATTTTATTTTAGTCACTGTACATTTTAATTTCTGTTTAACTAACCTCCTCATTTTTCAATAGTTCCCCTTTCTGAAATTAAATGGTACAATGCTGGGCTGCTGAGGTGTTCTTCCAAACACAGGAATGTTAAATGCTATTATATTATGGTCACTATTTCCAGGCGTAGTTACCTTTTGGACCAGATCCTGCGTGCCACTCAGGACTAAATCGAGAATTGCCTCTCCCCTTGTGGGTTCCTGTATCAGCTGTTCAAAAAGCAGTCGTTTAAGGTATCAAGAAATTTTGTCTCTGCATTTCATCCTCAGGTGACATGTACCCAGTCAATATGGGGATAGTTGAAATCCCCCACTATTATTGAGTTCTTTATTTTGAAAGCCTCTCTAATCTCCCTTAGCATTTCATATTCACTATTACTGTTCCGGTCAGGTGGTTGATAATAGATTCCTACTGTTATATTCTTATTAGAGCAGGGAATTACTATCCATAGTGATTCTATGGAACATGTTGATTCATTTAAGATTTTTACTTCATTTGATTCTAAATTTTCTTTCACATATAGTGCCACTCCGCCACCCTCTTGACCTGCTCTGTCCTTCCGATATATTTTGTACCCCAGAATGATTGTGTCCCATTGATTGTCCTCACTCCATCCGGTTTCCGTGATGCCTATTATATCAGTATCCTCCTTTAACACGAGGCACTTTAGTTCACCCATCTTATTTTTTAGACTTTTAGCATTTGTGTACAAGCACTTTAAAAACTTGTTACTGTTTATTTGTCAGCCCTTTTCTGATGTGTCAGATTCTTTTTTATGTGAATGTTTTTCGTCTGATCTGGCCAGGACTTTATCCTCTTCCATCCTCTCCTCCTGACTAAAACCTAGAGAATCTCCAACAATAGTCTCTCCTCTAAGAGAATTCTCTGTCCGATCCACGTGCTCCTTTGCACCAATCGATTTCCCCCCATCTCTTAGTTTAAAAACTGCTCTGCGACCTTTTTAATGTTTAGTGCCAGCAGTCTGGATCCACTTTGGCTTAGGTGGAGCCCATCCTTCCTGTATAGGCTCCCCTTATCCCAAAAGTTACCCAGTTCCTTATAAATCTAAACCCCTCCTCCCTACACTATGGTCTCATCCACTCATTGAGACTCTGAAGCTCTTCCTGCCTACCTGGCCCTGCACGTGGAACTGGAAGCACTTCCGAGAATGCCACCATAGAGGTCCTGGATTTCAGTCTCTTTACTAGCAGCCTAAATTTGGCCTCCAGGATGTCTCTCCTACCCTTCCCTATGTCACTGGTATCTACGTGTACCACAACCACCAGCTCCTCCCCAGCATTACACATAAGTCTATCTATATGCCTCGAGAGATCTGTAACTTTTGTACTAGGCAGGCAAGTCACCATACAGTTCTCCCGGTCATCGCAAACCCAGCTATGTACATTTTTAATGATCAAATCTTCTGTTACTAACAACTGTCTTTTCCTGCTGACTGGAGTTCCCTCCCCTAGAGAGGTAACGTCAGTGTGAGAGGATACCCCAACATCTGGAAGGAGGGTCCCATCTATGGGAAGGTTTCCCTCTGCTCCTTCCTTGAACCTTTCATCCTCTTTAATAGCACAGGGGCTGTCTGACTGGAGGTGGGACAATTCTACAGTGTCCTGGAAAGCCTCATCCATGTACCTTTCTGCCTCCCTCAGCTCCTCCAGTTCAGCCACCCTGGCCTCCAAATCCCATACACAGTCTCTGAGGGCCAGGAGCTCCTTGTTCCGAATACACACATACACCACCCGCACATAGGACAGGTAACCATACATGCTGCACTGAGTGCAATAAACAGGATAGCCCCCACTCTGCTGCTGGGCTTCTGCCTGTATTCTCTGCTACAGCTCCCTAGGTTATTGATAGGGTTTTTAGTTAAATCAGGAAGTTTTGATTAAAACCTTTAAACTAAACTATAAAGACTGGCAAGTGTACCTTGGCCCCTTCCCACTCCCTTCCAAACTCCCTCTCAAAACTCCCTGTTTGCCAAGTTTACTAATACTACGGGGGGATATCTGAGCACCACTGACCATCAGGAATCTCCCCTCTCCCCAAAATGCAGACATCCCTACCAGAGCTTTAATTACAACCCTGTGCTTTAGCACACAGACTCATCTCACTACGTTTCACTCCGGAGGCCAAAGCTATTGTGCCAACATAAAATAAAAGACAGATGGCTTTAGCTGTGTTTGCTGCATGCTGTGTCACTTCAATTTCTGTCTCAGCTCCCAAGCTGCCGTCCTGCTGGAAACTGGTTGTATGAAGACCTCACTGGATTGGGGACCAGGCACAACCTACCCAGAGATTCACTGAGCCCTATTTTGAGCCCACAGTGCTCAGCGGATCAGCAAAACCAGCACTCATCTTCTTTACTCTCCCTCTGTCTCACCGGAGCTAGAGAAATCGGGTCAAAACCCTGGACTCAGACTACCACCAGTTCTTATTTTTTTCGGGACATTTAACAAAGTCTATCTGTGGGTCTCACTGGAGAAGAAGGATGGTCCAGTGGTTAGAATGCTGACCTGGGACTTGAGAAACTTGCTCACCATGGACTACTCCCTGTGTGACGTTGGACAAGCTGGCCTTACTTCCTATCTGTAAAATGTGGACAACAGCACTGCCCTGTCTCCTAGAGATATTTATGAAGAATAACAAATTAAATACTCTGAGGCGCCCAGATACTGTAGTGCTGCAGCAATACGCATACTCTTAGCATCAGTGGTTCTCAACCAGATTATCTGAGGCCTCTGGGGGTCTGTAGCAGGTTTCATGGGCTCTGCTGGTCTAAACAAGAGAGCAGGGCAGGTGTCAGACTCACTGGCCCATGATAGAAAGCCAAAGCCCAAGCAACTTAGTTTCACAGAGCCCTGTATGGCATTGGGCCATGGGCAATCATCCTGCTTGCCATCCTTTAACAATGATGCTGATTTTCACTCTCCTGGCTATGCAGCAAAAAACAATTGTTGTGGCAAAGGTGGACCAATATGTTTTTATAGCAGCTGGGAGCCTCCGAAAGAAAAAGGTGGAGAGCCTCCGCCTAGACAGCTTTTAGCATTAGAATCTCCTGTAGCCAGCAGCACAAGGCAACCCATTTTTTCCCATCTCTTTCTGTTCAAATTGAGATGTCTGACTCCATTGCAAGTTGACTCCATAATGGCAGTATTCCAGTGTTTTCAACAATAATGAAAATTAAGAGGTATGTTTGAACATACGGAGGGTAATAGCTGAAGAGGGGTGAGACCACGTTGGCGAAGGTAAGCTGTAGCACTTGACAGTAAAAACTGAAAAACATTTAACAACCATTTTATTCGATTTAACTCATGTTTTAAAATCATCATGCCAATGAAAGTTGGTTACTCAAGCCTACTACGAAGCATGACATCAACAGCCTACTTGGTTTCTTGCTGTAATTTTGCATGACTCTGTTAATGAGCTTCTCAAATGCTGAGCATTCCTTTCTGGTGGCTTCTCGTGTGTCCAGTACTGCCAGTCCTTCCTGCTGTGTTCGTGGTCAGGCAGAAGGCAACTCCTTTCAGAACACAAACTTCTATTCAATCAGGAGAACGAAGGCTCATCTGTAGCTGTTGTGACTGGGAGTAGTAAGAAATTAATTTCTACATCTTCCATGCCAGGAAACAGAACCCAGAGTGTGGGTCAAACCACCAGGGATGATAAAGAAGTTAAAGTCAAATCTTCATTCATTCATTGTATGATACTCCACTCTGTGTTCAAATTCTGTGTTCTGTCCTGATCACATGGCAGTAGAATTGAGGCTGAGTACAATCCAGAAGTTGTTGCTGTAGATTTCTAAGAATTAAGTCTGGGTACTTTACCTTTTTCATCTGGTTTATAAAACACGTTTTGTCCTCTTCACTTAAGGATTCAATGTAAGTGCCTCAATTAGTCAATTTCTGAACTGAAGTCTTTGCTTCTTCCAGTATGTTTTCAATGGCTCTCTTGCCATTTGAACCAAGTGTAGTTCTGTTGCTGGACAAAGATATGCTACTGATGTAGCAGACACCTAGATGCCATTGTGTAATGATCCAACTGATTTCATCATCAGACTTACAAGAGCAAGAATAGCAATGGTTTTCTTTGAAATTAGTAGCAAAAGTAGTTTACCAGATTTACTGCTTAGATCCTGGCAGATATTTCCCAGAGCCAGTAATAACAGTTGCAGTAATATTAAAACAATAGTCACAATCACTCGTGAGAAACCCAGTGGGTTCTCCCAGGATGGACTTATTTGAACTTCAATCTCAGACCATCTTCTATTTTTTCCCAAGACATCCAGTCTTTTTGGACACTTGCTGGGGGAAAAAAAAGAGTATATTGAAGACATTAACGATATGCTCCTTTGAAAGTCTTTAGAAGATACTGCAGCTTATTGTGCTAGTTAGAGTAGATGGTTTCTGCAGTGTGTATAGGAGAGATTTGGGTTACATTTTTCTCTGAGCAAAGCATATACACCACTACGTCTTCCAGAGGAGTGGGAAGCTCCATCAGATGCACAAGCAGCCATCTCATCAGGGTTCAATTTAGAAGCATTTAACTCTTCCAAAGACATGCATTGACAAAGATGCAGCTGATGTGACAGAATTCTCTCTTCTCTACAGGAACCTGATCTTCTACACACTGATTTAAAGTCCCACTTATGCTCATTCATGGTTTTTTCCATTCTCCTTTTTGTTTCCTAGCTCCTCCTCTCACTGCGGCAGAATGCAGTTCTGACAAGATTCAAGTGTATCCACTGGACTCAGCATCTGTATCTCACATATAAAAAAAGGGACTTATGAAGGATTGGAAGTAGCTGTTTATGTCTCTGGTTTCTGGGAGCTCCCGAGATTCAATAAGGAGCTTCACTGATCCCTTCTGCATTGTATTGGTACCCACACAATCTGATGAAACTCTGAGGGTCATGTCCAAGCACACACTGGCTCAGAAACCTGTAACAGATTCTCAAGAAGATACTTTCTTCCTAAATCCTGGGTAGGGATCCACAGTGGATGTCCTGAACTATCTTTCCAGATGATTACCACCCCAAAGAGTGGCCTGCACCACTGTCATAGCTGGGAACAGCAGCTACATTCCAGGATGTGATAGGTTTTATCATCATGGCTAGTGATGTCCATGCTATCATCTCTGGCTCCGTACCAAGAGAGTGTCTTTCCAAATGGTCTATGTCTATACTGCATGCTTATTTCGAAATAACAGTGTGTGTCTCTACACAGCAAGCAAAGTTATTTCAAAATAATGGGCTTCTTACTCTGTAACACAAGGAATAAGGGAAGTCGAAAGAAGTGTTTTCTTCCTTCGACTTACTACTTTGTAGACAGCGCCAAAAGCAGAGTTAAGCTACTTTGACTTCAGCTACGAAATGCATGTAGCTAAAGTTGCACATCTTAACTTGATGTTAGCCCACAGTGTAGGTGTACCCATGGTGGCCACACCATCATTGCACATGGTCTTTTGAGTGCTCCATATTTCAGCCCTACTGCTGCATTAACATAAGCTTTTGAATTTAACTGAATGCAATGTGCTGGTCATCTGAAGAAGCAGGCTGTGCCCATGAAAGCTCATGATCCCATCTACATGTTTTGTTAGTCTATCAAGTGCTACCAGACCATTTGTTGTTTTTTAAGTTTGTGCAATAAATAAGAAAGGAAAAGGCAGAGAGATCCTTTGAGGAGCCCAATATACTTTACCAACAGTTAAGGATCTAAGTTTCCTATGGAAGGAAAGTAGGTATCAGCCAAGGGTGACAGGAAAGACCAAGCCCTAAGATCATAGAGAAGTCCTTCCCACAAGCCAGAGTGGCTGTGAAGGAACCAGCCAATCAGGAGCCAAGAGTGACTACAAAAGGAGCTGCAGGAGTAGAGGCAGCTCAACCGGGCAGGGAGAAAAGGGGGGCTGGCTGGCTGGCAGAACCAGAGACAGCTCCCAGTGGAGAGCCCTTGAGAGACTTGAAGGTGAAGCCCTGAGCTAAGGGCAAAGGAGTTGTATCCAGAAGTGGGAGCCCTGGAAGCACCGCTCTTGTTCAGAGTGAGGGAATGGCATTGAACTGAGACACACTACACAGAGAACACCATGATGGGGCTCTCTTCGATATGTAGCCCAGAAGGGCTTTGTGATCGCACACAGCGTGACTTAGCCAGAGGCCCAAGTAGCTGCAAGGCTTTTAAGACTGAAGCCATGCTGGACCCCACACTGGGACAAATGGGGGCGCTTGTGTGAGGTGAGTGCCAACCCTGTTACAGCAAGGAGCAGAGGATATGTCTACACTACAGCACTACTTTGAACTAACTTAATTCGAATTAGTTAATTCGAACTAAGCTAATTCGAATTAGCGCATCTAGACCCAAAAACTAATTCGAACTAGCATGTCCACACTGATTGGATGCTGGGTCGCATTTAAGGGCAGCTGAAACCAGTTCCGGCAGGGCATCAGGTCAGTAGTTGCTTTGTGTGGCTGCTGTCTGAAGCTATCTGAGGCTCGAGCTTAAAGGGACCCCCCTGGACAGCCGGTTCACAGCTTTTCTGCTTGCTTGCCTACCTCGCCAAGGGACAGCAAAGTGTTTTTCTCTCTGCCTGTCTGTGTCGGTGCTTCCCATTGGGGACACCGCCGTAGTTGGCACCATGGAGCCAGAGCTCACCCTGGGCATGCTGCTCCAGTTTTTGGACTTGCTGCTGCAAGCCTGCCAGCAACGGGTGGAGGCTGCCTGGCACCATCTGGTGTACATCAGCCCCCTGCCTCTCCTCCTGGCCTCCCCGGGGGTCTGGAGGCATCTGGCGTCTGGACACCAGCAGCAACTGGTGGGACCGCATCATCTTGGAGCGCTGGGGAGACCAACAGTGGACCCAGAACTTCAGGATGAAGGAGGACACCTTCCTGGAGCTCTGTGAGTGGCTCGCCCCTGCTCTGCGGTGACGGGACACTCGCATGAGGCCCGCCATTCCCCTCCAGAAGCATGTGGCCATCGCCCTGTGGAAGCTCTCCACACCGGACAGCTACCGATCTGTCAGGAACCAGTTCGGCATGGGGAGATCCACCGTCGGAGCAGTGCTCATGCAGTTATGGCACACACCGGCCACTGGGCCGGGGGGGAATGGGGGCTGCAGGGAGGGGATGGGCCGCACCAGGGAAAACGGGGGGGGGGGGGAGGAGGCGAAAGTGCCCCGCACGGGAACGTTCGGTCTGTCCTGGCCGTACTACACGCTGCCCATGGGGGTTGCTTCCAGGAGTGGGGTGCGGGGCAGTGCCAGGGAACGAACACTCCCAGCCACCCAAGCGCCTCAGTGATTCGTGGTTTGTTGTCTCTCTCTGCAGGTGGTCAAGGCCATCAGCCGGGTGCTGCTCCACAGGGTGGTCCACCTTGCTGACCCGGACGCCGTCATCCGGGGGTTCGGTGCCCTCGGCTTCCCCAACTGTGGGGGGGCCATCGATGGGACGCACATTCCCATCTGTACCCCAGAACACCAGGCCTCCCAGTACATCAACCGCAAGGGGTACTTCTCCATCCTCCTGCAGGCCATGTGTGACCACCGTGGCCAGTTCAACAAGGCACACAACGCCAGGGTGTTCCAGAACTCCTCCATATGCCAGAGGCTGTAGGCCGGGACCTTCTTCCCCGACCACCACATCAGGGTCGGGGACGTGGACATGCCCGTCTGCCTGGTGGGGAATGTGGCCTACCCCCTACAGCCCTGGCTCATGAAGCCGTACACGGGGCACCTCAACTCCTCCCGGCAGGCCTTCAATGCCAGGCTCACCAGGGCCCGCATCATGGTCGAGTGGGCCTTCAGACACCTGAAAGCCCGATTTTGATGCCTCCTCACACGCCACGACCTCGCCGAGCACAATATCCCTCCCGTGGTGGCAGCATGTTGTGTGCTGCACAATTTATGTGAACGGAAGGGGGAGGCTTTCCTGCCAGCCTGGATGGCTGAGGCTGAGCGCATGGCTGGCCAGTATGTGCAGCCCTGCACCACCGCCGTCTGGGAGGCCCAGCGGAGGGCTATCCAGATCCGGGAAGCTCTGCGGGAGAGCTTCCAGGTGGAGGAGGAGGACTGAACTCTCCCTGCATGCTCCACTGGGGCCTTCTTCCACCCTCCCCTCCTTCCCCTTTCCCCTCCCTAACCCCCCTTCCTAATGTAAAATAAAGACACCTGTTTTGCCAACAAAAATCTCTCTTTATTGTACATAACTGGGGTGGAGGAGGGAGAAGTGAGGATGGGAGGGGGAGGGGAAAACCTGGGAGGAGGGTGCTGGAAGAGGGTGGAAGGGGAGGAAGGGAAGGGAAAGCTCAGGGTTGAGGGTCCTGCTGGCTCTCCCGTCTCGCAGCACTGTGATGGGTCAGAGGGGAGTGGGTGTGGAGGGTGGGGGCAGGAGGGATGGGGGTGCAGAGGAAGTGGCAGGTGGAGCAGGGGTTGGAGGAGGAGCGAGAGCTGGGGCGGCCGCAGGGGCTGGAGCATGAGGAGGCAGGAACCTGTCCACCAGGGTCTGGAGGTGACCTCTGAGGGCATGGCTCTGCTCCTCCAGCACCTCCAAGCTCCGCTGCCACAACCCCTCCCGGACCCAGTGCTCCTGGATGCGGAGCTGCTACTCCAGTAGCTGCAGGTGCTGCCGGTGGTAGTCCTCCAGGTTGCGGGTGCACCTGCTGGCCTGGGTACAGGTGGCTGTTGCAGGCGGGGCGGTGCGCCCTGCAGTCCCAGGTGCTGCGGCTGTGGTGAAACAAGAGCAGTGGTCAGTTCTCTCTGGGGACATGGTGGGTGAAACCCAGCGCCCCTCTGCAAGGCGAGGTCGGCGTGTGGGGAACGGGCCAGGGCCCCTGCATGATACCCAGCTGCTGCTCCACTGTGGGCAAGGCCGAGGCATACGATCCCTGGGCTCCCTCTCCCCCCATGTCTCCCATACACATTAGGGGAGCACGATGGCACTCACATGTGAAGCCCTCTCTGGCCTTGGACGACACAGCCGATGTGCTCTGTGGGGTGCCTCGGGGGTCTTGGGAAGGCTCCCGGCTCTCTGCGTCCTCCTCCTCCGTGTCCAGGATGGGTCCCTCTGCCCCGGGGTCAATCACCACCCGGGGGCATGCACTGCGTGTGCCCCCAGGATGCGGTACAGGGCCTCAAAGTGAGGGCATGCTTCCGGGTTGGCCCCTGGCTGGGAGGCCCTGGAGTAGGACTGCCGCAGGTCCTTAATTTTGCAGCGGACCTGCTCCTGGGTCCGCATGTGTCCTCTGGTGGCCAGGCTGTCAGCCATGCGGCTGTAGATGGCCACGTTCCTGTGGCTAGTGCGGAGATCGTGGACGTTGGAGGCCTTCCCCCAAACCTCAATGAGGTCCACGATCTTCGCACTAGACCAGGCAGGTGCCCGCCTCTTGTGGCCCCGGGCAGGCTCCTGTGAGCCACCAGCCTGGTCCTGGGAAGAGGCGGAGAGCTGGGTGGCAGCGGGTGGCTGGCTCATCTTGTGTCAGGTGCAGGGTCTGCTGGCTGGGTGCTGGCAGGCTTGCAACTGGCACAAGCACCGTAGCCAGACCGTGGCCCTTTAAGGGTTCCGGGGCCGGGAGGGGGGCAGACGAGTTTCCCTGGTGGTGCCCAGAGTGGCCACCAAGGCAAGCTGGGGAGGGCTAGCCTCTTACTAGTTCGAATTAAGTGGCTACACAGCCCTTAATTCAAACTACTTAATTTGAACTAGGCATTAGTCCTCGTAGAATGAGGTTTACCTAGTTCAAATTAAGCACTAGGTAGACGCTATGAAAGTTAATTCGAACTGCCGTTAGTTCGAATTAACTTTGTAGTGTAGACATACCCAGAGAGAATAAAGTGCTTGCTGAAGCTCACATAGCTAGTCAGTGGCAGAACTAGTAAGAGAATCCAGGTGTCCTCTTAGTCTTGTCCATAGCCCCTAGAGTCTAGGAATGGGCAAGTTTTTGATGGGAGCCACTCCAAGAATTTGGTACGTGGTCAAGGGCCGCTCTCTTCCATAATATTAATGGAGGAGGTGTGGGTCTGTGCTGGAGGTTGGTTGCAGAAGGGAGCTTGGGGTGTGGGATCTGGGAAGGAGTCTAGGTGAAGAAGGGGGTTATGACCTGGGGGAGGGGTTTGGAGTACAAGGTCTGGGAGAAGGCTGTAACCTGGAGGGGGGTTGTAGGAGGGAGTGCAGGGTCTGGGTAGAGGTTGTGACCTAGGAAAGGGATGCAGGAGGGGGTGCAGGACTTGGGGTACAGGATCTGGGAGGGGTATGGGTGCAGGAGCAGAGGGTTTGGGTTACATGGGATAGGGATGCAGGAGGGGGGCAGAGGATTGGGAGAGGAAGGGTCTGGGGTGTCAGAAGCAGGCTGTGGCTGGAAGGTGCTTACCTGGATAGCTCCTGTCCACCAGCCCAGCAGGTTCCTCAACCAGACTCTTTGTCGTTTATGCCCCTGCATGCCGCTTAGAGCAGGCCCAGTGTGGGGTCCATGTGCTTCTCTGAATGCTGAGAGCCTGGAGGGGGAAGGATACCTAGCACGCTGCCTATCCTATGAACAGGAAGCTCCCATTGGCCGGAAACAGCCTCTCCCCAGGCCTGCAGTGTTCAGAGAGCCACTCTGAGTAGCTTGCAGGGGCCGGGCCGGCAAGGAGCCTGGCTGAGGCTCCTACTGTGCCACAGGACAGATCTGATGGCTTGGCAGGCCAGACCAGGCCTGCGGGCTGCACTTTGCCTGCCCCTGCCCTAGGCCATAATCATCACATGACGTGGTTCTGGTTGTATTACTTAGATAGTGAGCTTCATTCTTTGTTCTAACGGCGAGGAGTCCTATGGCACCTTATAGACTAACTGAAGTGTTGGAGCAGAAGCTTTCATGGGCAAAGACCCACTTCGTCAGATGCATTCTTTGTTCTGTATCTGTTAAGTGCCTAGCACGGTGAGGCCCTGATCCATGAGTGGGGCTCCCTCATGTTCCTGCAGTAAATGGCAACAGGGCAGTCTGATTTCCACATGGCAAGTGGACTTGTAGTAGAGTGAGAAAACTTGTTCTCCTGAGCTTCCTTTTGTCCTGATCACAGAGGCCCTGGATGGACAGCACATGCCTGGACCAGGACGCATGGAAGTCGTGTGCTTTTTCACGATCCCAAAGATCAGGTTCAGGAAATGTTTTTTGTGACAACAATATGATTTGTGAGAGCTTGCTTAAGTGGGCAAACCCATTTATCCCTGGAGCACCTTGCTGTCACTTGAAATGGCATTGGCCCATAATGCTAGCAGCTGCCTTCCCTCCCTTCCTGTCCGGCACCAGGGATCATGCCAGCCCTTGAAAGGTCAGCATTAACATAGGGCCCTCACCGGGAACTCACTGACAGCAGATTTTCTTAATACCATTGCTAAACACTGCCTACACAATGCTCCTCGCCCCTAAACCCCCACCACGACCATACTGGCACATCACAGCCAATGCACTGATTCAAGCAGACATCTTGTCACAACAACAGACTTCTGCCAAGGGCTTCCTGAAGAAACACAGCTAGGGGGTGGGGAAGTGCTGCCTGCCTGCTGTCTAATGCTTTGGCTCCACCAGCCCAAATTCTTGGCTGAAAAGGCAATTCCAAGCAGGGCAGATCAAAGACAGAGTGGCTGGTATAGGCAGAGAGCCCCAGATATCAGAGGTGGCTAATGACAAGGATGTAATGCAGACAAAGCCTTCTACCTTTTAAAGCTTCTTTATGTCAGGCTGCAGTTGCGTAAGGAAGAGAGTTTAAAAAGCAGAAACCCACCAAACACTAGACAGCCACAGAATTATTTCAGGGATGTTCTGGGCTAGAGCAATGGTGCCAAGTCTTATTACACAGAAGGGCCACATAAATTTAAGCACAGCTTGTGTGGGCCAAACAGTTCTACTCCGTATTCTAGAAAGCGAGTCCACCTGTCTGACACTTTGATCAAGGACTCCTCCCAAAAGGAAAGGGCTAGGACCACCACATTTGGTATGCAGTTTTCTCTTATCATGATTTAAGGAGAAGAATGAATTTGATGGTGCCAGGAAAACAGGATGTGCCTGGAATGAGATTGCTTTTCATAAAACCAAACAGAAAAGATACAAACATCACTAAATCAAGTACAGTCCTTAAAACTGACATAACTGAGCAAATCTTGAAAGAGTCTGAACCAAGATGAGCAAGAAACATAGGATGAACCTGGAATCGGATTGCTTCTAGGGACGTGAATGGTTAACTGATAGGGGCTGGAGCAGCTCCCCACCCACCCCAAGAAGGGGGCTGTGATGGACCGGGCCAGGTCTGGGCATGGCTGAGGGCATCCTTCAGGGTGAATAGGTCAAAACAAGGGCTACTTACAGCCTCTGACTGGAGACCTTCCCAAACAGGTCACAAACCAGTCACACCAAGCGCTTCAGTGCCAGTCTGGCCAGACAGAAGCCTCATGAGCAAAACCCCTCTGGGACCCTAGCTCTTCCTGTGCCCCAATCGGCCCCAGGCCTGCACACAGGTGAGGGGTTATAGAACCCAATTTTACCTACCCCAAATGGGTTCTCCCGGTCCCTAAATACCAGCCACAGTTCCCAGTTAATTTGCACTTTGGATCTTACCCACAAGATCATGCTGAGCCAATCCTTTAGAATCTAATCTCTAAAGGTTTATTAATGAGAGAAAGAAAAGCACGAGAGCAAGGTTGTTAAGGAGAGTACATTACATGTATCGAATCTCCCAGTTCTCGATACAGGCTCTTAGCACAGATGTTATAAACTGCTATCTTATAAGTCTCTGGTGTATATCCTATGTCAAGATGGGTCCACGGTTCTTTCCAGGTCATTGTTCCCTGCAAGGCTGCATCTGGGATCAGGAGCTGAACTGAAGACAAGATGGAGCTTGCCACATGACACTTTATAGCCATCCTTGGTCTCTCCCAAGCTGGAGCAGGTCACATGGCCCAGGGACCTATCATAGAATCACAGAGCCGGAAGAGACCTCAGGAGGTCATCAAGTCCAGCCCCCTGCTCTAGGCAGGACCAGTCCCAACTAAATCAACCCAGCCAGGGCTTTGTCAAGCCGAGACTTAAACACCTCTAGGGATGGAGATTTCACTCCCTCCCCAGAGAAGCCAGCCCAGTGCATCACCAGCCTCCTAGTGAAATAGTTTTTCCTAATATCCAACCTGGACCTCTCCCACCACAACTTGAGACCATTGCTCCTTGTTCTGCCATCTGTCACTACTGAGAACAGCCTCTCTCCATCCTCTTTGGAACCTCCCTTCAGGAAGTTGCAGGCTGCTATCAAATCCCCCCTCACTCTTCGCTTCTGCAGACTAAACAGACCCAACTCCCTCAGCCTCTCCTCATAGGTCATGTGCTCCAGCCCCCTAATCATTTTGGTTGCCCTCTGCTGGACCCTCTCCACATCCTTTTTGTAGTGGGGGTCCCAGAATTGGACACAATACTCCAGGTGTGGCCTCAATAAATAAAGGGGAATAATGACATCTCTGGATCTGCTGGCAATGCTCCTCTTAATGCAACCTAATATGTCATTAGCCTTCTTGGCTACAAGGGCACACTGTTGTCTCATATCCAGCTTCTCATCCACTATAATCCCCAGGTCCTTTTCTGCAGAACTACTGCTAAGCTGGTTGATCCCCAGCTTGTAACTATGCTTGGGATTCTTCTGTCCCAAGTGCAGGACTCTGCACTTGTCCTTGTTGAACCTCATCAGATTTCTTGTGGCCCAATCCTCCAATTTGTCTAAGTCACTCTGGATCCTATCTCTGCCCTCAAGAGTATCTACTTCTCCCCCTAGCTTAGTGTCATCTGCAAACTTGCTTGCTGAGGGTGCAATCCATCCTCTCATCCAGGTCCTTAATAAAGATCTTGAACAAAACCGATCCTAGAACTGAACCTTGGGACACTCCACTAGAAACCGACCGCCATTCTGACATTGAGCCGTTGATCACTACCCGCTGGGCCCGGCCTTCTAGCTAGCTTTCTATCCATCTTACCGTCCATTTATTCAATCCACATTCCCTTAACTTGCTGGTAAGAATACTGTGGGAGACTATCAAAAGCCTTGCTAAAATCAAGGTATATCACATCCACTGACTTCCCCATATCCACAGAGCCAGTTACCTCATCATAGAAGCTAATCAGATTGGTCAGGCATGACTTGCCCTTTGTGAATCCACGCTGACTATTCCTGATCACTTTCCTCTCTTCCAAGTGCCTCAAAATAGATTCCTTAAGGATCCCTTCCATGATTTTTCCAGGAACCCAAGTGAGACTGACCAGCTTATAGTTCCCTGGATCGTCCTTCTTGCCTTTTTTTGAAGATGGGCACTGCATTTGCCCTTTTCCAATCGTCTGGGATCTCTCCCGATCTCCATGACTTTTCAAAGATAATGGCCAAAGGCTCCTCAAGGACATTTGCCAACTCCCTCAGTACCCTCGGATGCATTAAGTTCGGACCCATGGATTTGGATACGTTTAGCATTTCTAAATAGTTCCTAACCTGCTCTTTACCCACAAAGGGCTGTCCAGCTTCATCCCATCTTGCATCACTTAATGCATTAGTCCTTGTCCATGAATACAGGGAGGCAAAGAAAGCATTGAGTGCTTCAGCTTTCCCCACTTCATCTGTCACTAGGTTACCTCCTTCAGCCATTAGGGGCCACACACCCTCTCTGATCACCTTCTTCTTGTTAACATGCCTGTAGAAATCTTTCTTGTTATCCTTCACATCCTTAGCCAGTCGCAATTCCATTTGCGCTTTCACCTTTGTGATAACCCCCCGGCATTCTCGAGCTATACATTTAAACCCCTCCCTGGTCATTTGTTCAAGTTTCCACTTTTTGTAAGCTTCCTTTTTGTGCTTAAGTTCACCAAGGATTTCCCCCGTAAGCCTATCCTTGTGTGCTAAGCCAGCAATCATTATTCTGGCTGGTCTGCAGGCATCCAGATTCATTCCTCAGGTGTGTCTTTAGCACCTAGAGATAGATTGTCCCTGGAGCCTCGCTAATTAGCATAGCCACTGGCTGAACATTCCTGTCACATTGCTCTGCCTCAGACAGAGGATTTTCCAGCATCAACACAGAGTCCATATTTATACCTCCCAATACATATATTGTGCAAGTACATGAGTGGCAAACACAGAATCAGTAGAACACAAACTTTCATGTGACACCTCACATGGCCCCCTTTGTACAGACTTTGGAGCAAACATCACCCTCCCCCCCATGGGTGCAGCAATAATCTTTAAAATTCAATAATGTGACAGGGGCTTCTCTGGCCAGGCAGGCTAGAACTACCTCCCATGTACCACCCTTTAATTGGTTAAACAGCTAAACAATGTGTAACTAGCTGACCAGTTATACAGGATTTTATATCTCTAATTGCTTCTGAAAACACATTACAGAATAGAGATATAGTGGAGAAATTTAGATTAGTGCTGCTCTCTTTTGGCACAGATAACTCAATGCTTAAGATTTGAAAACTAGAAGAAAATGTTATTGGAAACCAAACTGATTATAGCCCTTTTATGTTAAAACACAGCAAATGATAAGAGTTTATAGGGATGAAGAAAAAAATACACTTAACGGAATTCCCATTTTAAAAATTTACTAAAAATATTAAATGGAAGAATTTTAACAATCCCTTTTTTAAAGAAATCTGAAATAAAAGTTAACTTCTTAAATAATACTGCACTTTAAATAATGCAATCATTTAAATAAAGCATGTACATTTTCCTTTTATTTAAAAAAACCCTTAATTGACCCAAGCAATGCTGGGTAAATCTGTTTCCACATATTTAATTAAGATGTAAAGTCACTTGCACGGATTTATATTTTACTTTCCGCTTGCTTTGTATGTCCTTAAAAAGGCTGTTTCTATACATGGTATAATGTGTTTAAGCAGGACACGGGCCTTGTGAAAATGTTCTCATGGGCTGCATATGATCCTCTGGCTGTATGCCAGACACCCCTGGACTAGATGACCACAGTGGTCCCTTCTGGCCTTGGAATCTATGCATCCAATTGGAAGGTCTAAAGAGAAAAAACCCAGAAATGGATGGAAACTGAGTTAAAGGAATTCTATGGTAACCTTAGCTCTGCTCTCAGAAACTGGCCTCCTTATGCAGCAGCCATGTAAGGAAGTCAAGTCCTGCACTGACTGTTGCTGACATCACAGACTGGGACACAATGTGCACTACCTGTTAAAGAGAGTTCGGTACCCAAATCCCTTGGGTGCCTTTGAGAAGCTCAAATACCAGGGCTAACAATGCCCACAGGCACAGGGAACCCAGTTACCTGGCATGAGGGGACTCCATTGGGAAGGGGTGATGGGGATTGGATAGCTCTTTGCTTTGCAGGAAAGCAGCATGTCCCAGGTTAGCAACCCATCTAGAGCAGGTGAGTGGTGCACAAATTAGCATGAGGCAGCACATAGCAGGGGGAGATGTGGCTCCAGTCACCCTCACTGAAGACACCTGGTGGGATGGATGTATTACAGGTAAGATCGGTGTGGGTATGCTAAGTAGAATGCCTGCTTAGAAGGGCACCATACCACTTACCCCTGGGATAATGGAACTCAGCAAAGATTGAAAAGGAAATGATTGAAGTTTTCAGGTCAGAAAAACCATTGAACTGAAGAGCTGACTCAGAGTAAGTGTTGCAAGTATTTACCAAGCAGGTGTTCCTGTTAGAAGTCAGGTGACAGTCTGGATTTTTGAATCAACTGCAGAAGTTCTTGTGCTCAGACAGTGAGAGTCCCTATCTAGCAGCAGTGTGTTGGGCCCACCGGCAGTTAGCATAGTACTGGAGCAGCCAGGAAAGAGTTAACCATGAAACAAAGTGCTGCCTGCAGGCCTGCAAGCTGAGTAAAGAGGCCTGTGTCAGCCTGCTGCCTGGCTGAAGGTGAATCGGAAGCCTTTGTCTGGGGACACTAATGGAAAATGACAGGCGAGATGACATGCTGGGATGGCAGAATTAGCAAATATGATTAGCTAGCACATACGTTCACACAGGGAAAGCCATTAACCTCTGCAA
The DNA here is from genome assembly GCF_049634645.1 of Pelodiscus sinensis. Classification (NCBI taxonomy): domain Eukaryota; kingdom Metazoa; phylum Chordata; order Testudines; family Trionychidae; genus Pelodiscus; species Pelodiscus sinensis. The sequence goes on along the minus strand of NC_134724.1, from coordinate 39,265,586 downwards.
GCAGAGTCGCTGCCTTCCTCCCCCAGCCCCTACCCCTTCCCACAGCCCTTCAGAGCGTGGGGATCTACAATACGTGCATTACTGCCGGGAGGCTTGTGGCAGGACCAATAGGACTTCTGATCCCCTTATGGAAGGAGCTGACATGCTCATGGCTGCACTGATCCTTATGTCAAGAGCTGCTGCATGGGGGAGGAAAGATGCTATTTTTCTCCCCCCAGCCGCCACTGTCTGGAAGAAAAACAAGAGCCTTTGATGAATATGTTTAGGAAGGTCTGGCTCGAGGCTTCTGATTGGCAGCCCTGCTCACCTCCTGCCTGCAGCACTAAGATACCAAGAGCCCTGACTCACCCTATTCTCTTAACTCTAACTCTGCCATGGGAGGAATTGATGAGCCTGCCCTGATGCTCTGCAGAAAGAAACAGCACTTGGGGCCATAGGAAGCGAGTTATCATGCCTGTGGTGCCCCAGCAGTAGGAATATCCTGGCCCAGGGCTGGGCTCCATGAAAACTCACCACTTGGCCTTGCATCCCCTGCCCACCACCCGCCATGCGTCCCTAGCCCTGCCTGCTGGTCTCGGGTGATTTAAAAGCAAGCGGCTGGAAGCCACTCTAGCCCTGCTGCACTGCTGGTGGAGACAGTGCCCCCACCTGTGGAGTTTTAACTCGCCCAGGGGTAGCAGGTGGGGCTGGGGGACGCCGGGAGGAGTACAGGGCAGCAGGAGGCTGGGGGAGCAGCACCTGGAACCCCCTCTCCCTTTGGAGACATTGCCAGAGTGGTATGCCTCCGGGAAAGTGTGGCACCCTATCCACTCCTTTATGCACCCCCTCCCTCCAGAGACTGCACCCTCTCCCACCACCCAAACCCTGCCTCCAAACTCCCTCCCCTTCCAGCCCCTGGAATTCCTCCAAGAGCCTACACTCCGGATCTCCACCTCCCCTACCCCAAGCCAAAGCCGGCATCCACTCTCCATCCCAGAGCCTGCACCTCTCTCTTTGTCCTGTGCCCACATTCCCTCCCAGCGCCTCATCCCAGACCCCCACCTGCACCCAAGCCCCCCCACAGCTCCACCCAAATTCATAGAATCACAGAACCATAGAGCTGGAAGAGACCTCAGAAGGACCAATCCCAACTAAATCAACACAGCCAGGGCTTTGTCAAGCTGAGACTTAAACACCTCTAGGGATGGAGACTCCACTACTTCCCTAGGTAACCCATACCAGTGCTTCATCACCCTCCTAGGGAAATAGTCTTTCCTAATATCCAACCTGGACCTTTCCCACCGCAGCTTGAGACCATTGCTCCTTGTTCTGCCATCCGTCACTACTGAGAACAGCCTTTCTCCATCCTCTTTGGAACCTCCCTTCAGGAAGTTGAAGGCTGCTCTCAAATCCCCCCTCACTCTTCGCTTTGCAGACTAAACACACCCAACTCTCTCAGCCTCTCCTCATAAGTCATATGCTCCAGCCCCCTAATCATTTTTGTTGCCCTCTGCTGGACCCTCTCCAATGCGTCCACATCCTTTTTGTAGTGGGGGCCCCAGAATTGGGCACAATACTCCAGGTGTGGCCTCAACAGAGCCAAGTAAAGGGGAATAATCACATCTCTAGATCTGCTGGCAATACTCCTCTTAATGCAACCTAATATGCCATTAGCCTTCTTGGCTACAAGGGCACACTGTTGACTCATATCCAGCTTCTCATCCACTGTAACCCCCAGGTCCTTTTCTGCAGAACTACTACTAAGCTGGTTGGTCCCCAGCCTGTAACAATGCTTGGGATTCTTCTGTCCCAAGTGCAGGACTCCGCACTTGTCCTTGTTGAACCTCATCAGATGTCTTGTGGCCCAATCCTCCAATTTGTCTAAGTCACTCTGGATCCTATCTCTGCCCTCAAGCGTATCTACCTCTCCCCCTAGTTTAGTGTCATCTGCAAACTTGCTGAGGGTGCAATCCATCCCCTCATCTAGGTAATTAATAAAGATCTTGAACAAAACCAGTCCTAGAACCGAACCTTGGGGCACTTCACTAGAAACCAATCGCCATCCTGACATTGAGCCGTTGATCACTACCCGCTGGGCCCAGCCTTCTATCCATCTTACTGTCTATTTATCAAATCCACATTCCCTTAACCTGCTGGTAAGAATATTGTGGGAGACCGTATCGAAAGCCTTGCTAAAGTCAAGGTCTATCACATCCACCGACTTTCCCATGTCCACAGGGTCAATTACCTCATCATAGAAGCTAATCAGATTGGTAAGGCATGACTTACCCTTTGCGAATCCATGCTGACTGTTCACTTTCCTCTCTTCCAAGTGCCTCAAAATAGATTCCTTAAGGATCCCTTCCATGATTTTCCCAGAAATCGAGTTCCCTGGGTTGTCTTTCTTCCCTTTTTTGAAGATGGGCACTACATTTGCCTTTTTCCAATCATCTGGGATCTCTCCCGATATCCACAACTTTTCAAAGATAATGGCCAAAGGCTCCTCAAGGACATTTGCCAACTCCCTCAGCACCCTCAGATGCATTAAGTCCGGACCCATGGATTTGTGTACGTTTAGCTTTTCTAAATAGTTCCTAATCTGTTCTTTACCCAAAAAGGGCTGTCCAGCTTCATCTCATCTAGTGTCACTTAGCGCATTAGTCCGGGAGCCGGCCTTGTCCGTGAAGACAGAGGCAAAGAAAGCAGTGAGTGCTTCAGCTTTCCCCACATCATCTGTCACTAGGTTACCTCCTTCATCCAGTAAGGGCCACACACCCTCTCTGATCACCTTCTTCTTGTTAACATGCCTGTAGAAACCTTTATTGTAATCCTTCACATCTTTTGCCAGTTATAATTCCAATTGCGCTTTCGCCTTCCTGATAACCCCCCGGCATTCTCGAGCTATACATTTAAACCCCTCTCTGGTCATTAGTCCAAGTTTCCAGTTTTTGTAAGCTTCCTTTTTGTGCTTAAGTTCATCAAGGATTTCCCCTGTAAGCCAATTCGGTCTCCTCTTGCTATGCATCGGGATGGTTTCTTTCTGTGCCTTCAATAAGACATCTTTAAAATACTGCCAGCTCTTCTGGACTCCTTTCCCTTTCACATTAGCATCCCAGGGGATTCTGCCCATCAGGTCTCTGAGGGAGTCAAAATCTGCTTTCTAAAGTCCAAGGTGTGCATTTTACTACTCTCTTTTCTTCCTTTGATCAGGATCCTGAAATCTACCATCTCATGATCACTGCTTCTGAGGTTGTTACCCACCTCTACTTCCCCTATTAGTTCCTCCCTGTTTGTGAGCAGAAGGTCAAGCTGCGCATGGCTCCTGGTCGGATCCTTCAGCACTTGTACCAAGAACTTATCCCAAACATTTTCCAAAAACTTCCTGGATTGCCTGTGTACTGCCATATTGGTCTCCCAACAGATGTCAGGGTGATTAAAATCCCCCACGAGAACCAGGGCCTGCAATCTGGAAGCTTCTCTCAGTTGTCCGAAGAAAGCCTCATCTACATCATCCACCTGATTCGGTGGCCTGTAGTAGACACCAACCACAACATCACTGCTATTGTTTGCACCTTTAAACTTAACCCTCAAGAGGTTTTTCTCCCTCTATACACAGGAATTCTGAGCAATCATAGTGCTTTCTTACATATAGTGCAACTCCTCCTCCTTTTCTCCCCTGCCTGTTCTTCCTGAACAGTCTATACCCTTCCATGACAGCGCTCCAGTCATGCAAGTCATCCTACCAAGAACCTGTTATCCCAATTAAAGCATATTTCTTGGACTGGGCCAGGACCTCCAATTCTTCCTGTTTGTTGCCCAGGCTTCTCGCATTGGTGTATCATAGAATCATAGAACATTAGGACTGGAAAGGACCTCGAGAGGTCATCGAGTCCAGTCCTCTGCCCCCATGGCAGAACTAAATACTGTCTAGACCATCCCTGATAAACATTTATCTAACCTACTCTTAAATATCTCCAGAGATGGAGATTCCACAACCTCCCTGGGCAATTTATTCCAGTGTTTGGCTACCCTGACAGTTAGGAACTTTTTCCTAATGTCCAACCTAAACCTCCCTGGCTGCAGTTTAAGCCCATTGCTTCTTGTTCTATCCCCAGAGGCCAAGATGAACAAGTTTTCTCCCTCCTCCTTATGACACCCTTTTAGATACCTGAAAACGGCTATCATGTCCCCCACTCAATCTTCTCTTTTCTAAACTAAGCAAACCCAATTCTTCAGCCTTACTTCATAGGTCATGTTCTCTAGACCTTTTTCATTCTTGTTGCTATCCTCTGGACCATCTCCAATTTCTCCACCTCAGATAACCAGTTGATTGCCCTATCTTCTCCATTAGAATCAGGGGTCCTCCATTGTTGCTCATTCCTCTTTGCATTTCTTCCCGGTATCTGACTTTCCCACTCCCCTCAGGGTTTTGGTCACCGTCCCCCAATGCACCTAGTTTAAAGCCCTCCTCACTAGGTTTGCAAACCTGCCCGCAAAGATGCTCTTTCCTCTCTTTGTAAGATGGATCCCATCTCTTCCTAACAATCCTTGTGCCTGGAACAGAGTCCCATGGTCGAAGAAACCAAAGCCCTCTCTCCGACACCACGGGCGCATCCACGCATTTACTTCCTCAATTTGACGATCCCTGCCCAGTCCTTTCCCTTCAACAGGGAGGATGGACGAGAACACCACTTGCGCGCCGAATTCTTGGATCCTTCTTCCCAGCACTACATAATCCACAGTAACCCGCTCAAGGTCATTCTTAGTCGTATTGTTAGTTCCCACGTGGAGAAGCAGGAAGGGGTAGCGATCCGAAGGTTTGATCAGTTTTGTAAGCATCTTAGTCACCTGACTTTGAGCTCCCGGTAAGCAGCGCACCTCTCGAGATTCCAGGTCCGGACAGCAGATGGATGGCTCAGTCCCTCTTAGGAGGGAGTCCCTGACCACCACCACCGGTCATCTTCTTTTGGAGGTGGTGGTCGTGGAACCCCTATCCCTAGGACTACGCATCCCATGCCTTCCAGTAGATGGTGTTCCCTTCCGGTTTCTTCCTTGTGAGGTCCCTTCCAAAGCATTCACCACCGCAGAGCCTGTGGAGAGAGCCTGAAAGTGATTACTTACCTCTATAGCATTGGGGGATTCCTGTGCTGGCCTTTTCCCCCTTTGAGAAGTTACATGCTGCCAGTTCTCTTCCTGCTCCCGTACTTCCCTCTCTGGCTCTTCCACCTGCCGTGCTTGCAGGATTAAACGCTGCCTTCTATCGAGGAAGTCTTCATCCTCTCTCATCGAGCATAGGGTCGACACTTGGGCCTCCAGTCCTCTAATTTTTCTTCCAAAATGGTGACCAGCTTGCACTTTGTGCAGATGAAAACCGTTCTTTCATCCAGGAGGAAGATAAACATGGCACACGCTGTGCAGGTAACAACAGCAGACCCATCACCATCCATCCCTGCTGTCCTGGAAAAAGGATTTAAAAGAAAGGCAAGAGAACCTCGCTCCTTCCCAACTCCCTCTCTAAACTCCCAGTTAGCACTCACCTGTTTGCTCCTACAGTCCCTCAGAGTCTGCCCTCTTCATTTCCCCCAGTCCGCTGCTCCAATCCAGAGCCTGCACACAGCATCCAAACTCCCTCCCAGAGCCTTGGTCAGGCAGAACAGGCCCATATACGGGGGATGGGGGTGAAAGCACCCTCCCATGGTCCCTCAAGTAAGCCTGCTCTGGCTGGCTAGGGGAAGGCGGGAGCAGCACACTGTCCAAGCCTCCCTTACCCAGTCTCTGGATGGCTGGGGGAAGGGTGGGGCTGATTTCCCTGCGTACTTGGGGTACCATGGGAGATGCATTCACACCCTTGCATTCCTCATTTACAAAAAAAGCATCCCCCCTCTACCCTCCCCCCTCCCCCAAATTCCTGCATACCGGCCTGGGAAGATCACAGTCATTTTGCTGCATCATCCCAAGGAAAGGACAAGATGTGCAGCAGGAAAGGAGAGTCAAGTCACATTCAGGCTCCCCTAGGTAGGAACAAGGGCTATGCACCTTACTATAGTAACACCAACCAGTGACGGGAGGGAATCTGCTGCAGAGGAGGGAGTCCTGGAATAGCAAGGGAGAGAAACAGTTGGTCTCTGCAGCCCCGGAATGCTCTAGAGGTGATCTCAGCAAACACTGTATTATTCTTCCGTCAGAACTGGGTCAGAACCAAGGCCCTAAATCCACCCCACCCCCAGTTTCTGACTAGTTCTAACTCACATCTGAACACTGGCTTGTCTGAGTCTCTCCTGTGCACTTTGAGGATGTGAGCTGGAAGCTAAAATTGGGCAGTAACTGAGGACAGCATTAAGCTGTTCTCTGCACCCAGGGAAGACTAAGTCTGGCCTTTGGCTCAGAAGTTGACACATTGTTATTTATCTCAGGGGTAGGCAATTATTTTTGATGGAGGGGCCACTCAAAGATTTTGGTAAGTGGTCAATGGCTGCACTTTTCTATGGAGGAAGTGCACAGTCTAGGACAAAGATTGGGTACAGAAAAGAGCTTGGGGTAGGAGAGGGTGTGGAGGCTGAGAGGGAGTTTGAGTGAATGAGCGGGCTGTGATCTGGAGTAAAGAATTGGGGTGCAAGGTTTAGGAGGGTGTGTGTGTTCAGGAATGGATTCTTGCCTAGGGAAAGGGTGTCGGAGGGAGTTATGATCTGGGGAGGAGGGGCACAGGAGGGTTGGTAATGACCTGGGGCAAGAAGAGGGGATGGTCTGAAGCCGGGAGTTAAGAGGAAGAAGGGGCTGGGGTACCAGAGACAGACTCTGGCCAGGAGGCACTCACGTTGGTGGCCTGCAGGACCCCAAGGCAGGCTGCTCAAAATAGCTGGCTGTTCCCTATGGCTCTCTGCTCTGGGTGCCTGGGGCAGGGGAAGGCTTCACGTGCTGCCCCTGACTCCCAGCAAAATATCTCAGCTCCCATTGGCTGGTTTCAGACCAATAGGAGCTAATATATTTTGCTGGGAGCAGGGGCAGCATGCAAAAAGCTCCCCCTCCTACTGGTGCCCTGAGCAGAGAGCCATAGGGAGCTGTCAGATGCTTAAAGTAATGTGGGGCTGCTCTGTGCCTTAGGATCCTGGCAGCGCAGACCGTGGGCCGGATCTGGAGACTTGGCAGGCCAGATCCACCTTGTGGGCCATATTTTGCCCACCACTTATTTATCCCATTGTTCAGCAGGGAGACACAAGCATCTCAGGCTTGAATCTGCTAAAAGGTCAAAGCTACAGGAGGAACAATGCTCAAATCTGGAGTAAGGAATGCACTGCAATCCTAGGGCACATCCAAGATCATCAAGCTGGGTTGAGTTTCAAGCACCTGGCTGGTGGGATCAGGCAGTAATACATGAGCTGAACTGTAGAAAGCTGGATGTAGGCCAGACACGCACCAAAGAAAAGGGTCCAAAGGGATAGTGTTTTTAGGGAGAACTGCAACGTGGAACAGATGTATCATTCAATCACAACAGAAAGGCTGGTGCCCCAGAGCCTACTCGCCACGTGCCATGAGTTTGATGGTGAGCTGCCCCAGAGCTGGAAGCCCAGGCTGCTGAGAGCCACAGACCCGGCAGCTGAGCATCTGGCTCCCTGGAAGCTCACCAGGACAGCTGAAGAGGGCCCAACAGGAAGGCATGCTGATTCTGTCAGAACCCCACTGCTTCCACTTTCATTCATCAGAAGATGCCAACGGAGAGAATGTCTCATCAATGTGTTTCTGACAAGCTCTAGGCTTAAGATTTATTTAAAGGCCCGAGATCAAGGGTAGGCAAATATCAGCCCATGGGCCAGAATCGATTCTCTAGGGTTAGCTCCTGGTGGGCCACCGCCACTATGTTTACCTGCACCTCTGCAGGTACGGGCGATCACAGCTCCCATCGGCCATGGATTGCTGTTCCCAGCCAATGGAAGCTGTGGAAAGTGGTGTCTTTGTACATGGAAGAGAAATCCAAAAATGCTTTTCCTCAAATTTCTACAAACCAATAAACCCCTTGCCTCTGAATGCCAGTCTGCCACTTCCCCAGAGATTTACAGAAATTGGCTCTCCAGTGCACCCTGGGGCTAATGCTGAAGTCCTATGAGCTCGCACTCAGAGGAGATATATCAATTTGTACAATTCTGAAGAAAATCATTTTTGGCTGAATGTAGAAAGGGACAGAAGTGACACTGCTCTTCATGGGGAGCAGTGTTTAATCCTCCAGCTACACCAGACTTTTTGCCTTAAAAACTGCCCACCTTCTATTTCTATTTTATCTCATCTCAACTGGCCCCATTTCCATTGTATTCAAGCACCTGCCAATAACCTCTGAAGAGTGGAAGTGCTGATGTCCCCTTTGTGCAGATGCAGAATTGAGACACAGAAAAACTCAAGCCCAGATCCTCAAAGTTAGGTACCTAAATCGCATTGAGGATCTTAACCTGAGTGACTTTGCTGAGATCCCATAAGGAATCAGTGCAGAGCAAGGAAATGACACAGAGACCGTCCAAACCCAGATCCTTTCAGCAGCAGGTAATTTACTTTAAAATTCGGCAGAAAACCAATTATTTTAATGAATGGAATGCACTAGTGATGCTTCCAATAGCCCACAGCCAAGTGGGTATTTAGCATGTTGGTGGCTCCCCTAAGTAATATTTTATTTATAATTTTTCCTGAATGTGGTGATAGAATGTATTCACTCCTCAGCATGTTCCAAGGCCCAAGGAAAATTCAATGAGAAAGCAAGCAAGAAAGGTTGGTAGGAGGTAGGCAGGCATTGCTGTGCATGTGGTATCTGCTCTTTAGAACTTTTTCAAACGTGTCTACAGAATTAGCTTTTCATGTACTACTGTTGCTGGCTGCGTTGTGTCCATACATGCCCCAAGGTTGGCTGCTCAAGCCCCATCAAGCCAAGCAGGCTTTAGATGTGAGAGTCTTTACCACAGAAACAACAGACTCTAACGTAGTCTGGGCCTTGCAGGTTTGATTCAGTGAGTAACTTGGGGTTCCTCTGCATAGCGAGGAGAATCCCACAGCCGCAAATCTCAAGCTCACATCTAGAGAGTTTGGTTTGCAGTACTGCAATAAAAACAGCTCTGTAGGGGTTTGGGTTGGGCTCTAAGGCTCCTTGTCATGGGGTCCTGCAATATATCCCAAGCGAATAATTCTGTGGCAAACATCCCTGTGCAAACAACCAACATGACTGGGGCTGGACTCCCAACTAGGCACATGTCTCCCCAGGGCAGGGACAGGTGTATTGGACTCCTAAGCAGAGATATTTGCATCAAACCTACATCCGAGGTCAGAGCTGAGCACAAAGTGACCCAGACTTCTTACTTCCCTTTATTCCTGTAGCTAGTTTGAGCTCATTCTGTGCCTTTGCCTTTCTAATCTTGCCCCTGCATTCCTGTGTTGTTTGCCTATATTCATCCTTTGTAATTTGTCCTACTTTCCATTTTTTATAGGACTCCTTTTTTATTTTTAGATCATGCAAGATCTCGTGGTTAAGCCAAGGTGGTCTTTTGCCACATTGTCTATCTTTCCTACGCAGTGGAATACAGTAAAACTCCAGTGGTCCAGCGTCCAATGATCCGGCACGCCTGATGGTCCAGCACCATCTGGAACCCAGAAGTGCTCTGGGTAGCCGGACAATTGGAGCTGCTCTGCCCCCGGCTTCTCCGCTTCAGCCGCTGCTGAAACTGACCAGGGCTGACTTCCACTTTCAAATTCATGATCACTTTCACCCGCGCTGCCTTCCACTTTCAAATTCTCAAATGTCCTGGAAAGCCCAGCCGGATCTGGCTAGAAATGGCACTGTCATTTCCTTCTCATGCTGGGACAGCCTCGCAAATGCTAGCACAGCACAGCAGCAATGTCCCCTTGTTCTCCCAGCATGTAGATGGCTCGCTGGGTGCTTTGCCAGAGGGCAGCCAGGACTGCTTCCAATGGCGTGTGGTTTCTGGGTTGGGTAGGGTAGGAAGCTGGAGCCCGGAACATTCTCTGAGCTCCAGTGCGGTGTGTGCCACTGCCCGGCAAGCCTCTATCAGTCCCCAGAGCACCACTGTGCGGCCCCCTCCCTCCTCCTGCAGGACACCTCTGCCACGCACGGTCCGATCTGGCCACCTCTTCTATCCTCCTTTGTAGAGCAGCCACTGGAAGGGAGTGCCAGCAGGTGCAAGAGCGCACCCCGTGTGGCTGCCGCTTGACTCCAGCTGGAGCTGGGGCCACTCACAGTGCTATTTTTACTAGCGTGGTCCTGGTCCTCATGGGTGGCCCCGGCTCCAGCTGGAGACAAGCAGCAGCCACACAAGGTAAGTTCCAGCTGGGGCAGCCTCACTTCAACAGGGAGAAGTGAGTGCCAGGAAAAGAGGGGCTGAAAGGAGAGGTGGGCATGAGGATGGCAGTGGCTAGAGCAAGTCATGTGTGAGGCACAGAGGGGCGTGAGGAGAACTAGGGCAGAGGGTAGTGAGGAGGTGGGCACCAGGGAGAAAGCTGGCAAGGAGGACAGGGGCAGTGAGGGAAGGGGGAGGCACCAGGAAGGTGCAGGGATAAGGGGAGGTGCAGGTGTCAGGGGATTCTGGGGGTGAAGAAGAAAGGCAGACATGAAGGGGAGGAACAGGTACCAGAGGAGAGAGGCAGGGCAGATAGGTAGAGGGAGGTGTTAGGGGAGGATGGAGAGAGGTAGCTACAGATGATCAGAGTGGGCACCGGGGGAAGAGAAGTGCTGGTGCAGGGGTCAAAGAGAATGGGAGGGAGCAGGTCCCCAAAGGACTGAGGGGAGAGAGAAGGGCAAGAGCCAGGACAGAAGAGGAGGGTGAGGGGTGGGGGGTGGGAAGCACCAAGGGAGGTTGGGAGACATGGCAGCAGAGGGAAAAGGGACAGGTTTATAAGTTATTTATTCATAGCTTGGGTGCCACAGTGGCACACTTCCGAACAAGTGCACATGAACTCAATAAGGGTGCACAAGACAACTCACTCCACTCATGGGAGGAAAATCTTAGCGGGAATACTTCCCCCAACCTCTCCCCCTGATATAATGCAATGCAAGTTGGGTTAATGCATTTGCAGGCTAGTTGCATGGGGAGTACTGTGGGGGCCAACCCATCCCTACTGGTAGAGGACCTGTAGAGAGACTGAGCCATCCATCTGCCGTCCGGACCTGGAATCTCGAGAGGTGTGTTGCTTACCGGGAGCTCGAATTCAGGTCACATGACACCCTTTACTTCCGGTCATGTGTCCATCTTGACCCCTGGAGTACTACCTCCAGAGGTGGGATTTCTTGTGGCAGGGGGCATGGCTAGTGGAGGGCAGGGGCATGGCTAATGGGTCCCTAATTTTAGTTCAGAAAATATGGTCACCATAGGCATGGAGGGCTGCATTACATACCCATACCCACCAGTCAGGCCTTACTTCCAGTTCCTGCCAGATAAGACTCAATTAGGTTGCAGCATAGTAAAGGATGAAGAGTATTAAGGAGGATGAATGCTTTACTAACACCTGATTCCATTTCTAAACTCTACGCAGAACTGCCTTTGGCACCAGCTTCCCTGTGAGGTGATCCACATCCTATCTTTAGTACTGTAGTGCATAGCACCCTTCTACAATCTGGCAGGAGCAGGAATTCTTACAGACAGATTGCTCCCCTACCTGAGGATATCCTTGGTTGGTGACCCGAGGGACATCGAAAGCCACCACGGAGGGGTCTGGGAACGTCACCGTGGTTAATTCAACTGCAAGAGAGCCAGGAGGCTGCATCTTCATGGCTTTTCTGTGAGGACAGGAAAAGGGTGATGAGGTATTCTGCTAAACATGCCAACATGGTAGGTGACTGTGCTGTCCCTCTGTTGATTCACAAAGTGTACACACACATGGAGTAGCTTTCCCCTTTGCTCTACCCTGGCAAATAATATTTAGTCGTCTTACCCATCTTAGAGGTGAGTTAGAGCTTTTTTGGCAGGGTATGACCTGGGAACAGATGACATGTAACACGCCGACTATGAAGAGGCAATAAAATGTGACTACTGAACAGATATTTTCATAGTCAACATAGAACCATGCTTTAAAATCTTGCTGCTTCCATCCAAACCCAGGCTTCTGCAGTACAGAGTGTACAATACAAGCACTAACACTTCCAGCACACCCTGCTATACATTCTTGTGTCCATGCTGGCAGCTGCTGGGCCCTTTGTCCCTGTCTGATTGGCAAGGTGCCCCCTGCCCTCTACTCACCTGTACGCACTGAAGTTGTTCACCACTCTGGCAATGGCTATGATAGGGCCTGGGGGATCTGCTAGAGGATTCTTCATTCCCTGGAGGAAAACCTAAAAGCCAAGGGAAAAACAAGCACCAGTTAGCAGACATGGCTCCAGGTTGGCAAGGAGATAAGGGTGCTGCCAGGAACACTATAATGCAGCCAGTGTAGCACAACTCCTGGTTTAGCTCAAAGTGGGCAGAACTCAGCCAGTCCTTGGGAATCATGAATTGTGCTACATCAAGCTCTACAAGGGGTGGCTACAGAAAGATCCTTTTGGCGTGTCTAAACTGCTAAATGAATTTGAGACTAGTTTGTTAGATTCCCACGGCAGCTCTGAACTGCTCTCTTTCCAGGCCCTGCTGCCCATCTCTGTCCTCATTGAGTGCACAGTGAAATGACACAGAAAGCATTGTGTGACATCAACAACACTTATCCTGTCCAAGTTCAGGATTATGATTTCACTGGCCTGCAGTGCATTGGCACTGCTACATGCAGGGCCAGCACTGGAACAGCAAGGGACATATGGGCTGAGCTGGCCAGCAATGGAACAGCAGGCCAGATTGAGGGACACAGGCAGAGCCTGCCCAGCACCCACCTTCTTTCTACATGGCTTCTCTGAACGTGGGTAGAGCCCTATCAATTTCACAGTCCATTCTGGTCAATTTCACAGCCACAGGATTTTAAAATAATACATTTCATGATTTCAGCTACTTAAGTTTGGAATTTCACACTGTAACTATAAGGGTCCTGACCCAACAAGGAGTTGTAGGAGAGTTGGGGGGGAGGGGGTCACAAGATTATTGTAGGGAGCCATAGGATGTATCGGAAGAGGCTTGTTGCGGATCGAGTAATATGTGGTAAAACAGGTAGTTATGAGCTTGGCCACATGTTGGGAGGACATTGCTTTGCTCTTGGTGCGGTCCGCTACAGAAAGCAATAAACAGTTCATTTTCCTCCAGCTCTTGGTTCTATCTATATAAAAGGCATGTCAAATGTCCAACCTGTGTAATCGCGCTTCCCGCGGTGAAGCATGGGGAGCCGGGTAGAACGAAGAGAATACAATTGGCTCATTAAGGTGGAATGCAGAACATACTTTCAGAATAAAGGGTGGATGAGGTCTGAGTATGACTTGATCCTTGGTAAAAAGGGTGAACGGTGGTGTTGACATCAGTGCCGCTATTTCACTCACTCTACTGGTGGAAGTTATAGCTAAGAGAAAAACAACTTTGAGTGTCAGCAATTGAAGGGACGTGGTGGCCAGCGGTTCAAATGGAGGCTGGATAAGGGTATCCAAGACTAGGTCTAAGTTCCACGTCGGTGGTGGGGTCCTATGTGGTGGATTCAAATTAGTAAGGCCTTTAAGGAACCTTCTCGTAGTTGGATGTGAGAACCCCGACCTACCATCCACGGAGTGACGGAAAGTGCTAATTGCAGCAAGATGAACTTTGAGGGATGGAATGGAAAGACCCCCGTGGCTGAGGGATAAGATATAGTTAAGTATGTGCTGGACAGATGCAGTCTCCGGGGTGAGTCCATTAGTAGAACACCATGACGTGAACCTCCACCACTTAAACTGGTAGGTCGTATGAATAGCATCTCTCCTCCTGTGCAGGAGGACGTTCTTCACTTGGTCTCAACAAGCCTGTTTGGACGGACTGAACCAGTTACAAGCCAAGCAGTCAAATGCAGGGTGTGTGGCTGCAGGTGGATGAGGCGCCCTTAGTCCTGCGTCAATAGGTCTGGCAGATTCCGCAAGGTATATGAGTTCCAGAGGGATATTCTGTGCAGGAACAGGAACCACGACTGCCTCGCCCAGGCTGGGGCTATGAGAATCACTGTGGCTTCATCCATCCTCAGCTCCCAGACTAATGCACTACACAGCGCATTAGTGGAAGGAGGTAGACAGCCCGTGGTGGGGAAAGAACAAGTTAGGAACTACTTAGAAAAGCTAAACATACACAAATCCATGGGTCCGGATTTAATGCATCCGAGGGTACTGAGGAAGTTGGCAAATGTCATTGCGGAGCCTTTGGCCATTATCTTTGAAAACTTGTGGCGATCTGGAGAGATCCCAGATGATTGGAAAAAGGCAAATGTAGAACAAACTGAACAAAACATACTGAACAAAAAGCCAATACTTAATTGTGTGAACACAAGGAATAATACTAAATGTGAAGACTTTGCCAAAGCCTTTGCAAAAAAGCGGGACGAGAATGCACATGTAGAATCAGTTGAAGAAACATGGCAAATTCTTCGTAGCGCTATTTATGAAGCAGCCCATAAAGCTTTTGGAGAAAAACAGTCTTCCAGTAAGGAATGGCTTGAGGAAAATGCTGACAGATTGATGCCCCTCCAAAAGCAGAAGAACAAAGCATATCTTGAATACATAAAGAATCCATACGACAGCGCAAAGGCCAAACTACAGCATGCAAATGGCCTACTCCAGAGAGAGATCAGGCGCTGCATAAATCAATACTGGATAGATATTTGCAGTAATATCCAGGTTGCCTCCGATATAGGAAATGCAAGAGCCATGTATGAAGGCCTTAGGAAAGCTTTAGGTCCCAACATTACTAAGATTGCTCCCTTAAAAACTAAGGAGGGTATCTCAATTACAGATAATAGCAAGCAAATGGCCAGATGGATGCCAAGATGTACAAGACCAAAAGGACAAGGCTAGATGAATAAGACCAAAAGGACGCCCTAAACTCCATTTCAAGGACTACTGCAAAGCTGCTTTGGTAAAGTTTCAGATAGACATTGATAGTTGGGAAAACCTGGCAATGGATAGAAATACTGGGTGTCAACGCCTCCGCCAAGGACAAAAGCACGACGACAAGACTTTGGCAGAAAACCAGAACAAGAAAAGAAAGAAGAGGAAAGAACGGATGATGATAACTAACACTACTACAACATAGAGCTGTACCTACTGCAGCCAAACATGCCTCTCTCGCATTGGCCTATTGAGCCACACAGAACATTGCAAAGAGTGGCCTGTTTAATGCTGCATCCTACCATCTTTGGAGACGTATGGAGGCCATGATGATGAGTGCCCATCTATAAATAAGGGAAGAAGGACAATCTGTGTAACTACAGATCAGTCAGCCTTATCTTGGTTCCCAGAAAAATCATGGAGTGGATCCTCAATAAATTCATTCTGAGGCACTTAGAAGAGAGCTTCTATGATGAGGTAACTGGCTCTCTGGATATGGGAAAGTCAGTGGATGTGATGTACCTTGACTTTAGCAAAGTTTTTTGTACCGTCTCTGTCGGGGGGCCCCGCCCTTGACGGGGGTTGCCACCCCCCTCCGAGGCATCATCCAACCAACTGGGGCTTCGGCCCAAAGCGTGATGCCCCCTTTTAGGGGAAATACGGCCTCCCGGCCTAGTCCACAGTTCAGTGCCCCTGTGCTAGGGGAAATACGGCCTCCCGGCCTAGTCCACAGTTCAGTGCCCCTGTGCTAGGGGAAATACGGCCTCCCGGCCTAGTCCACAGTTCAGTGCCCCTGTTCTAGGGGAAATATGGCCTCCCGGCCTAGTCCACAGTTTACAGGCCCAGAGGCCTAGTCCACAGTTCAGTGTCTGTTACCCCGGTCCCCACTTGCCAGGGTCTCGGGCAGCAGGGGTAGGGGGGCCCGGGCCCTCCCTCTCCACCGGGCCCCGACCCAGGGCCTTAGTAGTGGCAGGTGGTTCCCACCACTGGCTCGGCGGGGGCTCCTCCCCGCAACGCCCCGAGCCCTCAGAGGCTTCTACAGCTCCCTGCCCTGGGTCAATTCCTAACCTCTGCTCTCGGCCTGCCGCAGTCCCACCTGAAGCCTTCCTATGTACAGTTGCTATATGTGCCGGGTTGGGCTGTGGTACTGATTGATTTGGCTCCAGTGCTGGTGCTGCCGGCATGGGCGGCTTCGGTGCTGGGGGGTGCTGGCATGAGCAGTTTCCAACTGGGGCTGCCAGGATGGAAGGCATTGGTGCCGTGTGCGGTTTCAGTGCCGAGGTTGCCGGTGCTGCAGTCTCTGGTGCTGTCACGCTTGGCACCGACATAATGCTCAGTGACGGTGGTTCCACGTCCACCATCTTTTTTATGTTTAGAAAATGCTCCTGAACAGGACCTGGAGGTGCTGGGTTTGGTACCCGAGCTTAGCTTGCTACTCGGGGCCGAGGGCAGCGAACATACTGGAGACACTGTTTTCTTTCTCACAGGGTCTGCCCCCAGGGAGGACGCCCTCCGCTTCTGAGGAGGTGGCGAGGGAGACACTGCCTCTGCAGGCTGAAGCGTCTTGTCAAACAAAAGAATACGCAGGTGCATCTTCCTATCATGCAGAGCTCTGGCTGTAAGTTTAGTGCAATCAGTGCACTTTTGAGGGATATGGCCCTTACCCAGGCACCAGATGCAAGAGGAATGCCTGTCCGAGGCCAGCATCACATCTCAACAGAGATCGCATTTTTTTAATTCGGGCGAACCCAGCATTCCCTTTCCTTTCATTTTGTCTTCTCTTTTCTCTCCTTTTTTAAAAACTGTTTAACGATAACTGTGAACAATATATAATGAATAAAGTTTTTTTTGAAACTAGAACTAGACTACAACTACTACTACTAACGCAACACAATAACAATCCTAACACTACCTAATACCTACTTTAGGTCTCTGAGAAAGAGAGTAGAGGAGATGAGGGAAGCTCCTTCTGTGACCTGAGGCAGTTGAGAGGAACTGGTGGGAGCCAGAATGCGCACGAGACAAAAGGCGCAAATACAGTGAGATCACAACGCGTATGTGCGAGCCGGCTGACTATGGCTGTTCAAAATCTCCAGATTGTGGTGCTGGGACGGGGTCCAACACCTATAGTGGAGCATCCACGGGGACCACTCGAAAAAGAACATTCACATAAAAAAGAATCTAATAGACTCATAGACTTTAAGGTCAGAAGGGACCACTATGATAATCTAATCTGACCCTTTGCACAATGCAGGCCACAGAATCTCACCCACCCACTCCTGGAATAATCCTCTCACCTATATCTCAGATACTGAAGTCCTCAAATGATGGTTTGAAGACCCCATGATGCAGAGAATCCTCCAGCAAGTGATCCGTGCCCCATGCTACAGAGAAAGGCAAAAAACCTCCAGGGCCTCAGCCAGTCTACCCTGGAGGAAAATTCCTTCCTGACCCCAAATATGGTGATCAGCTGAACCCTGAGCATGTGGGCAAGACTCACCAGCCAGACACCCAGGAAAAAGTTCTCTGTAGTAACTCCTATCATCCCACCATTGGTCTATTTACCACCGTTAGTGAAAGGTCAATTATTTGCCAAGATCATGTTATTCCATCAAACCATCCCCTTCATAAATCCATCTAGCTTAATCTTGAAGCCAGATAGGTCTTTTGTCCCCACTACTTCCCTTGGAAGGCTGTTCCAGAACTTCACTCTTCTAATGGTTAGAAACCTTCATCTAATTTCGAGTCTAAACTTCCTGATAGCCAGTTTATATTCATTTGTTCGTCTGTCCACATTGGTATTGAGCTTAAATATTTCCTCTCCCTCCCTGGTATTTATCCCTCTAATATATTTGAAGAAAACAATCATGTCTCCCCATAGCCTTCTTTTGGTTAAGGTAAACAAGCCAAGCTCCTCGAGTCTCCTTTCATAAGACAGGTTTTCCATTCCTCTGACATCAGAAAAAAGCAGACAAATAAACAGTGACAAGTTTTTAAAGTGCTTGTACACAAATGCTAAAAGTCTAAATAATAAGATGGGTGAACTAGAGTACCTCGTCTTAAAGGAGGATGTTGATATAATAGGCATCACGGAAACCGGATGGAGTGAGAACAATCAACGAGACACAATCATTCTGGAGTATAAAATATATCGAAAGGACAGAACAGGTTGTGCGGGTGGGGGAGTGGCACTATATGTGAAAGAAAATTTAGAATCAAATGAAGTAAAAATCTTAAATGAATCAACATGTTCTACAGAATCACTATGGATAGTAATTCCCTGCTCTAATAAGAATATAACAGTAGGGATGTGTTATTGACCACCTGACCAGGACAGTGGTAGTGACTATGAAATGCTAAGGGAGATTAGAGAGGCTATCAAAATAAAAAACTCAATAGTAGTAAGAGATTTTAATTATCCCCATACTGAGTGGGTACATGTCACCTCAGAACGAAATGCAGAGACAAAATTTCTCGATAGCTTAAATGGCTGCTTCTTGGAGCAGCTGGTACAAAAACCCAGAAGGGGATAGGCCATTCTCGATTTAGTCCTGAGCGGAGCACAGGATCTGATCCAAGAGGTAAATATAACAGGACCGCTTGGAAATAGTGACCATAACATAATAACATTTAACATTCCTGTGGCGGGAAGAACACTTAAGCAGCCCAACACTGTGCCATTCAATTTCAGAAAGGGGAACTATGCAAAAACGAGGAGGTTAGTTAAACGGAAATTAAAAGATATAGTGACTAAAGTAAAATCTCTGCAAACTGCGTGGAAGCTTTTTGAAGACACCATAATAGAGGCCCAACTTAAATGTATACCCGAAATTAAAACAAACATTAAAAGAACTAGAAAAAAGCCACCATGGCTCTTTTACACTCATGTAAAAGAAGCAGTGAGAGATAAAAAAGACATCTTTTAAAAAGTGGAAGTCAGATCCTAGTGAGGAAAACAGAAAGGAGCATAAACACTGCCAAATTAAGTGTAAAAATGTAATAAGAAAAGCCAAAAAGGAGTTTGAAGAACAGCTCACCAAAAACTCAAAAGGTATAACATTTTTTTTAAATACATCAGAAGCAGGAAGCCTACTAAACAACCAGTGGGGCCCCTAGACAATTGAGATACAAAAGGAGCACTTAAAGATGATAAAATCATTGCAGAGAAACTAAATGAATTCTTTGCTTCAGTCTTCACAGCTGAGAATGTTAGGGAGATTCTCAAACCTGACCTATCCTTTGTAGGTGACAAATCTGAGGAATTGTCAGATTGAAGTGTCATTAGAGGAGGTTTTGGAATTAATTGATAAACTTAACAGTAACAAGTCACTGGGACCAGATGACATTCACCCAAGAGTTCTGAAAGAACTCAAACGTGAAATTACGGAACTATTAACTATAGTTTGTAACCTATCCTTTACATCAGCTTCTGTACCCAATGACTGGAAGATAGCAAATGTGACGCCAATATTTAAAAAGGGCTCTAGAGACGATCCTGACAATTACAGACCAGTAAGTCTAACATTAATACCTGGCAAATTAGTTGAAACAATAGTCAAGAATAAAATTGTCAGACACATAGAAGAACATAATTTGTTGGGCAAAAGTCAACATGGTTTCTGTAAAGGGAAATCATGTTTTACTATTCTGTTACAGTTCTTTGAAGGGTTCAGCAAACATGTGGACAAGGGGGATCCAGTAGATATAGTGTATTTAGAGTTCCAGAAAGCCTTTGACAAGGACCCTTAACAAAGGCTCTTACATAAATTAAGTTGTTATGGGATAAGAGGGAAGATCCTTTCATGAACTGAGAACTGGTTAAAAGACAGGAAACAAAGGGTAGGAATAAATGGTAAATTTTCAGAGTGGAGAGGGGTAACTAGTGGTGTTTCCCAAGGGTCAGTCCTAGGACCAATCCTATTCAACTTATTCATAAATGATCTGGAGAAAGGGGTAAACAGTGAGGTGGCAAAGTTTACAGATGATACTAACCTGTTCAAGGTACTTAAGACCAAAGCAGATTGTGACGAACTTCAAAAAAATCTCACCAAACTAAGTGATTGGGCAACAATATGGCAAATAAAATGTAATGTGGATAAATGTAAAGTAATGCACATTGGAAAAATAACCCCAACTATACATACAATATGATGGGGGCTAATTTAGCTACAACTAATCAGGAAAGAGATCTTGGAGGCATCGTGGATAGTTCTCTCAAGACGTCCACTCAGTGTGCAGCGGCATTCAAAAAAGCAAACAGGATGTTAGGAATCATTAAAAAAGGGCTAGAGAATAAGACAGAGAATATCTTATTGCCCTTATATAGATCCATGGTACGCCCACATCTTGAATACTGCGTAAAGATGTAGTCTCCTCATCTCAAAAAAGATACACTGGCATTAGAAAAGGTTCAGAGATGGGCAACTAAAATGATGAGGGGTTTGGAATGGGTCCCCTATGAAGAGAGATTAAAGAGACTAGGACTCTTCAGCTTGGAAAAGAAGAGACTAAGGGGGGATAAGATAGAGGTCTGTAAAATCATGAGTGGTGCGGAGAAAGTGAATAAGGAAAAGTTATTTACTTGCTCCCAAAATATAAGAACTAGGGGCCACCAAATGAAATTAATGGGCACCAAGTTTAAAACAAATAAAAGGAAGTTCTTCACACAGCACACAGTCAACCTGTGGAACTCCTTGCCTGAGGAGATTGTGAAGGTTAGGACTAAAACAGGGTTTAAAAGAGAACTAGATAAATTCATGTAGGTTAAGTCTATTAATAGCTATGAGCATTGATGGGTAAGAAACGGTGTCCCTGGCCTCTGTTTTGTCAGGGGGTGGAGATGGATGGCAGGAGAGAGATCGCTGTTCGGTTCACTCCCTCTGGGGCACCTGGCATTGGCCTCTGTCGGCAGAGAGGACACTGGGCTGGATGGACCTTTGGTCTGACCCAGTATGGCCGTTCTTATGTTCTTATATTTCTAAGGCTACTATCAAATCCCCCCTCACTCTTCTCTTCTGCAGACTAAATAAGCCCAAATCCCTCAGCCTCTCCTTGCAGGTCACATGCTCCAGCCCTTTAATAATTTTGGTTGCCCTCCACTGGACCCTCTCCAATGTGTCCACATCCTTTCTGTAATGAGGGGGGCCCAGAACTGGACGCGATACTCCAGATGTGGTCTCCCCAGTGCCGAATAAAGGGGAATAATCACTTCCCTAGATCTGCTGGCAATGCACCTCCTAATGCACCCCAATATGCCATCAGCCCTCTTTGCTACAAGGGCGCACTATTGACTCATATGCAGCTTCTCATCCACAGTAATTCCCAGCTCCTTTTCTGCTGAGCTGCTACTTACCCAGATGGTCCGCAGCCTGTAACTATGCTTGGGATTCTTCCAACCAAGATGCAGGACTCTGCACTTGTCCTAGTTGCACCTCATCAGATTTCTTTTCGTCCGATCCTCTAATCTGTCTAAGTCACTCTAGACCCTATCCCTGCCCTCCAATGTATCTACCTCTCCCCCGGATTAGTACCATCCACAAACTGGTTGAGGGTGCAATCCATCCCCTCATCCAGGTCATTAATATAGATGTTGAACAAAGCGGCCCCAGAACTGATCCTTGGGGCACTCTGCTAGAAACCAACCACCAGCCAGACATCGAGCCGTGAATCACTACCTGTTGATTCCAACAATGTAGCCAGCTTTCTATCCATCTTACTGTCCTTTTATCCAATCCATATTTCCTTAACTTGCGGGCAATACTGTGGGAGACCGTATCAAAAGCCTTGCTAAAGTCAAGGTATATCACATCCACTGACTTCCACATATCACCTCCACATTGGTGCTGCATGTCACAAAATTCATTTTGCAGATTAATAGAAAAATTTGAGCCAACTTTGCCCCCAGTGCTCCCAGCTGCCACAGGCCCTTCTCTACCCTACCTCCTGCCAGCTGCCCAACAGCTGATTGCTGACAAGACCTAGGACCTTACCAAGTAGCTGATTAGAGCCCAGCACCAGGGCCCTGTTGAAAAGCTGTGGCAGGCAGGCACTGAGCTCCCCTATTTATTTTTCCATGTCCACTTGAGCCCTGGAGCACCGACACAGTCAATGCCCATGTTATGAAAGACATGCCACAGGATGCCTAACCATTATGGAGTTACTTAAAAAAACCAAACAAATAGTCTGGTAGCACTTTACAGACTATCACGAGCTTTCGCGAGCACAGCCCACTTCTTCAGATGACTATTGTTTGTAAGAATCATATCAGAGAGGGCCAAATAACACAGATCTTACAACTTGATGCTTGAGCAACAGTGTGTATTGGTTATGACTGGTCCTGAAACAGCACTGCCTTTGCTTTCAGTGAGCTGCACTGTTAAACACTTCTAAACTGAGCTTTGTGGAAAAGAGATTTTTCATCCTGCAAAACAATGCCAACATTTGTGGGGGGAAATCATCCCGAATTAGGGAGAAAAAGCAATTTTTTTCATGAAGTTTGCTTCTGGAAATATCCATCAAAACTTTCATTATGATATATTTGAAAACATGACTTTCAGGCCGTGTCCAGACTCAGGGTTTTTTTTGGGAAAAGTAGCCTTTTCCCGAAAAAACTTCCCCTGCGTCCAGACTCAAGCCGCGTTCTTTCGAAATTATTTCGAAAGAACGCAGCTTTTCTTTCGATGGCGGTAAACCTCAATTTACGAGGAAGAACGCCTTCTTTCGAAAGTTCCTCTTTCGAAAGAAGGCGTTCTTCAATGTAAAGAGGCCGTCTTCGAAAGAGAGCATCCAGACTCGCTGGGTGCTCTCTTTCGAAAAAGCAGATTTCTCTTTCAAAAGATCCGCCTGCAGTCTAGACGCGATCTTTCGAAAGAGCCTCTTTCGAAAGAAGCCTGCAGTCTAGACATAGCCTCAGTGTTGACCATTTAAATACTGTATTTGACATAAATAAAATGTAAGTTTTGAAACTAAAAGGTGCCCCCCAAACTTGCCAGTAGAAGACTGTTAAAATGGGGCATTCTGACATTTTCAAAACATTTCTTCCAATTTCTTAAACAATTTATTGTCAAAATTGAAATAATTTTGTGTAAAATTTCAGTGTAATCAAAACAGCATTTTCCAACAGACCAACTCTTCTGACTAGCCAGCAGAGGAAGTAATGCAGACGCAGCCCTTTTCACATGGGGACGTGCACTATCTGGTCTCTCCTGAAGACTTTCATTTTTTCTTGCTGTTTTGGTCCAATGAACAGAATCGTATCTCTCTCTCTCTCTCTCTCTATATATATATATATATATATATACAAAAGTTTTTCCTGTCGGGTGACAAAATGACATCATCATACTCTTTGGCCATGAAAACCACCAGAGAGAGGGGGATTGGCAATGTAGCGAGCACGAGGCGCAGCCCACTAGTGTTACTTTAATTAGGCTACATTTTTAGTGTGAAACATGGTGCTGCTGAACTGGGCATCAGAATAAGCTGGCCAGACATGCAGACAGAGCCAGTGTTAGCACTAGGTTCAAAGATTCATGCTCTCACACAGACCCCATCCTCAGGGACCAGCCAAGCAGCGCCAGGCGTGTGTTCAGCCCCATTTGGCTTGAACTCTCACTAAGCACTGTAGTCAAACACGGCTGTTCGAGCCTGCAGGGCTGGGGATCTCCAGGTATGTCTGCAGTGCAATCTGAGATGTGGCTACACCAAGTTAACCAGATCCAATGACAGTAGCCATGGAGCTGTGGCAGCTGGGCTACCTGCTTGAGTGCATACACAGGGTCTCAGGTGAGATTGACAGTCCTAAGCTATTGTTACTTCATGTGATCTATACCCTAAGGCAGGGTGGGGAACCTCTTGTCTGCAGCCTGGATCTGACCCACTGCTTTATTTCACAGGCCCACAGCAAGTCTCTACACCACACGCCAGAAGCCCTGAGCCTTGACCTTCCCCCCACTCCCGGCTGGACCACAAGCGCCGGTTTGTGGCTATTGGGAATGCTCCGCACGCTGCCATCCCCACAGCTCCTATTGGCCAGAAGGGCAGCATGCAGAGCCGCATCCCTCTCCCCACCAAGAGGCTACAGGGACTTTCCAGCTGCTTCCAAATCCAGGAGCTATCAGAGGTAAGTGTCCAGTATCCCTCCTGTACTCCCAACCCCCGCCTCAGCTCTGAGACTCCTCCCACACCCCAACTTAACCTCCTGCCCTAAGTCCCCTCCCGCACCCACCTCATATCCTTTGGCCCCAGCCCAGAGCCCTCTCCTGTTACACAAACTCATCTCAAGCCTCACCACAAAGCCTGCACCTCCAGTTGGAGCCCTCACCCCCTTCCACACCCCAAACCTCTGCCTCTTGCACCCTGAGCCCCTCATTTTTTGCCCCATCCAAATTATAGGGTTGCCAACTTTCCCGACCAGGTGGACCAGATACCGTTGCCATTCATAGCAATGGTGTCTGGTCTGTCGGGTTGGAAAAGTTGGCAACCCTAATCTCAAAGCCCAGGGGAAGCCCTGAGCCTCAGCAGTCACCCCCCAACAGGGCTGAGTGTGTCCTAGGACTAGCTTTCTCTGGGGGTCAGTGGTCCTGGTATGGTTCCCCATCCCCAAATCTCTGCCTCTTGCACCCTCAGCCCCCCATTCAAATACCCCAACAACTGTAGCTTTTGCCTTCACTGTGAACACAAGCAGAAATAAACCTAGGAGATGTCAGGTCATCAAGAGGAGGTATGGTAAGATGCATCCCGGGGTCTCTCCACTCAAGCCTAGCTAAGAATAAGGATTTCTTTCGGGTCCTCAATAATTCTCTTTAAATATGAGCCAGGTGCAGCTGTGATCGATCCCTCTTTGATTATTTTGAAGGAAATAACCCCAGCGGCATGTCCCTCTGTAGCTCATGGCAGTTCATTGATTGAGCCACATTTCTGCTGCTGTCAGCAATGCAAATAGACCTCTCCATCAAATCAGCCTGACAGAGGAGGCGAGAGATCAGGCCTGACAAGTCACGTACTGCAAGCTCCAGCACAGCCATTTGCAATGGGAAGAGTACAGCTTATTGATCAATAAGCATTTACATTGACCCCAGATCATTCACTTCAGCATAACACAGTCCCAACCCTTCTCTTGCCCATCCACACTATGACTTGGTGAGCAGCTCAGGCAAGATCAAATTAGGGATGTCAAAGAGCATGAAATTGAATAGTCGTGTAATCACATACAATTGTAGTGGTTACACAACTACTCCATAGCCCCTGGGGGCGTATCCCGGGGCTAGTGCGTTCAAGTCCCATCCCTGGGGACCCTCCTGCCATCCCACACTGCTGCCTCTCTATCAGAGGCAGCATCACAGGGTGGCAGGCAGGAACCAGTGCACCAGGGGAGCCAGTTTAAAAACTGATACCGAGACAGCAGCGCAGTATGGCAGCAGCCCCTGTCTGTGGGGCGCCTGAGCTCCCTGCAGACAGAGGTTGCTCCAAAGCAGTAGCCTCTATCCATGGGGAATCCACAGGGAGCTTGGACCCCCCACAAACAGGAACTGCTGTTGTGGAGCAGCCTCTATCAGTGGGGAGCTCAGACTGGACTCCTTGACTGTATCAGCTTCTGCCTGCCCCCCTCACCCTCCACGCTGCTGCCTCTCTATCGGAGACAATAGCATGGGGGTGAGGAAAACAGGTGGATCCGGTGCTTGTGGGGAGCTGCCTTAAAAGTTATCCAGCTAGTTATGTCCTGAGAACCGATTAAAAGACAGGAAACAAAGGGTAGGAATAAATGAAGAGTAATTCATGTTGGAAAACAATCTCAACTAAAACATAAAAATGAGAGGATATAAATTAGCTATTACCACTCAAGAGAGATCTTAGTATCCTTATGGATAGTTCTCTGAAAACATCAATGTGCAGCAGTAGTAGAAAAACAAACAGAATGTTGAGAACCATTAGGAAAGTTATAAATAAGAAAACAGAAAATATCATAATGCCCATATATAAATCCAAGGTATGCCCACACCTTGAATACCGCATGCAGTTCAAGTCATCTTATTTAAAAAATGATGTATTAAAAGTGGAAAAGGTATAGAGGACAGCAACAAAAATGATTATTGGTATAAAACAGATTCCATACAAGGAGGGATTACAAATACTCAGCTTTTTCAGCTTGGAAAAGAGACTATTAAAGTGGGGATTAGACAGAGGTCTATAAAATCATGAATGGTGTGAATAAAGTGAATAAGGAAGTGTTATTTAGTCCTTAACATCACACAAGACCCAGGGGTCACAAAAGGAAATTAATAGTCAGCAGGCTTTAAACAATCAGAAGGGAGTACTTTTTCACACAAAAAACAATGAATCTGTGGAATTCCTTGCTATGGGAAATTGTGAAGGCCAAACGCATAAAAGGGTTAAAAAATAATTAGGTGAGTTCCGGGACGATAGATCCATCACTGGCTAATGCAACCCCACTGGCTTGGCTGTTTCTAGACTAGGAGTGGGCAAAACAGCCTCTGCGAGCCAGATCCAGCATGCCAAGCCAGATAATCAAGCCAGTGGCCATCCTGCTGCTTCCCTGCCCTCAGGCCAATTGAGAGCTGGAGACAGAGGAGTGTGCGAAGTCTCCTCCTCCCTCCAGGGGCACATAGCATCAGAGGGAACCGCCAGCTGTTCAAAACAGCTAACAGTTCCCTCTAGGTACGGTGCACCCCTTGCAGGGTGGGGGCAGAGCAAAGATTTCACACACTCCTCCACTCCCAAGCTCTGATTGGCCTGGGCATGAGGAGAGCATGCAAAGTCTCCACCTGCCGCCAAGGGTGGGCAGTGACGAGAGGGAAGAAGAAGTTACTCACCTTGGTGCACTAACAATGGTTCTTTGAGATGTGTCCCCATCGGTGCTCCACTATTGGTGTCGGGCCCTGGCCTGGTGCCACAGTCCGGAGATTTTGAACAGCCGTAGTCAGCAGGCTCACAGATGTGCGTTGCGATCTCACAGGGTTCATGCCTCTCGTGCGCAATCCAGCTCCCACCAGTTCCTCTCAACTGCTGAAAAAGAACTAAAGAGAGCAGATTACAGAGCGGGGAGGCAGGCGGGTAGTGGAGCACCCACGGGGACATGTCTCGAAGAACCATTGTTACTGCACCAAGGTGAGTAACTTCTTCTTCTTCGAGTGGTCCCTGTGGGTGCTCCACTGTAGATGACTTCAGGACAGTAGTCAGACAGATTCGTGTACTGCTCCATAATCAGGGTTGATGTGGAGCTGACAGTATTGCTGTAGTAACCTAGGAGTCCTTTGTTAATTCATATAAAATTGCATAGTGGCACTGGAAGACCATGTGGCCGCGCAACGAATGTCTTGAAGAGGGACTCCCCTAAGGAATGCCATAGTTGTGGATACGGCCCTCGTAGAATGAGCCGTAGGATGCATTGGAAGAGGCTTTTTGTGGATCGAATAACACGTGGTAAGACAGGTTGTTATGAGTTTGGCCACACATTGGGAGGACATCGCTTCGCTCTTGGTGCGGTCCGCTATAGAAAGCAATAAACGGTTCATTTTCCTCCAGCTCTTGGTTCTATCTATATAAAAGGTGAGTGCACATCGAATGTTCAACATATATAATCGCGCTTCCCACGGTGAAGCATGGGGAGCTGGATAGAACGAAGAGAATACAATTGGCTCATTAAGGTGGAATGCAGAACATACTTTCAGAATAAAGGCTGGATGAGGTCTGAGTATGACTTGATCCTTGGTAAAAAGGGTGAACGGTGGTGTTGACATCAGTGCTGCTATTTCACTCACTCTACTGGTGGAAGTTATAGCTAAGGAAAAACAACTTTGAGTGTCAGCAGTTGAAGGGACGTGGTGGCCAGCGGTTCAAATGGAGGCTGGATAAGAGTATCCAAGACTAGGTCTAAGTTCCACGTTGGTGGTGGGGTCCTATGTGGTGGGTTCAAGTTAGTAAGGCCTTTAAGGAACCTTCTCGTAGTTGGATGTGAGAACCCCGACCTACCATCCACGGAGTGACGGAAAGTGCTAACTGCAGCAAGATGAACTTTGAGGGATGGAATGAAAAGACCCCCATGGCTGAGGGATAAGATATAGTCAAGTATGTGCTGGACAGATGCAATCTCCAGGGTGAGTCTATTAGTAGAACACCATGATATGAACCTCCGCCACTTAAACTGGTAGGTCGTATGAATAGCATCTCTCCTCCTGTGCAGGAGGACGTTCTTCACTTGGTCTCAACAAGCCTGTTTGGACGGACTGAACCAGTTACAAGCCAAGCAGTGAAATGCAGGGTGTGTGGCTGCAGGTGGATGAGGCGCCCTTGGTCCTGCATCAATAGGTCTGGCAGATTCCGCAAGGTATATGGGTTCCGGAAAGACATTCTGTGCAGGAACGGGAACCACGGCTGCCTCGCCCAGGCCAGGACTATGAGAATCACTGTGGCTTTGCCAATCCTGATTTTTGTCAACACCCTAGGTATTAAGACGATGGGAGGAAATACATAAAGAAGGGGGCCTCCCCAATGCCAAAAGAAGGCATACCCCAGGGATCTCCGACCTATACCCAGTCTGGAACAAAAGTGGATGCATTACGCATTCTTGCTTGTGGCGAAGAGATCTATGCATGGGAAGCTCCAATGGCGGAATATATGGTGCAGTACATCTGTATGAAACTCCCACTCGTCGTCGGCAGGGCTCGACAAATACACTTGCCCACGGCAAGAACATAAGAACGGCCGTACTGGGTCAGACCAAAGGTCCTTCTAGCCCAGTATCCTGCCTGCCGACAGAGGTCAGCACCAGGTGCCCCAGAGGGGATGGACCAAAGACAACGATCAAGCGATTTGTCTCCTGCCATCCCTCTCCAGCCTCTGACAAACAGAGGCCAAGGACACCATTGTATCCCCTGGCTAATAGCCTTTTATAGACCTAACCTCCATGAAATTATCTAGCTTCTCTTTAAACTCTATTATAGTCCTAGCCTTCACAGCCTCCTCTGGCAAGGAGTTCACAGGTTGCAATATTTACCCGATTTCTACCCATGTGACAGCACTTTCCATGAGCAACGACAGTCCAAGAATTTAACTATTAAAAACCACTTATCAACAGAAGATCATTACACTGACTACTTTTTTGTTTTGGCTCCCACTCGTCGGCCACGTGTTGATCCCCACATAAACCCAAACTGCACCGCGAGGCGCAAACAATCTGGCCGTGGGCAGCATGCCAAGTTATTAATAAATATCTTATAAACCTCTACCTTTTCTCTCTGCAACCATGTCTCCTCTCCTTGCTCCATCATCTCCTCGGTGCCTGCTGCCCCCAACTCCTTACCCTCCTCTGCTGTCCTGACTCCTGCCCTTCTCACTGCCCTCAGCCCTCCTGCAACCTGCCCGCCTCCACCAGCGGTTCTCTCCCCCCTGTGCCCACTACTCCAGTAGCCCCACTCTGATCATGTGAGCTACCCCTCTTCTAACACCTCCTTCTACACCCCTGCCCTGCCTCTCTCCTCTGGTGCTGGTCCCTCCCTGCAGGTGTCTGCCCTTCTGCTTCACCCCCAGAATCCCCTGGCACCTGCACCTTCCCTTAGCCCTGCACCCTCCTGGTGCCTCCCCCTTCTCCCTCTTTTTCCCTGATGCCCATCCCCTCACCACTCTCTGCCCCGTTCCCGTCCTGCCCCCTGTGCCCTCACACATGACTTGCTCCATCCATACCTTTCTCATGCCCACCCCTTCTTTCAAGCCTTCAACCCTCTCCCCCTCTAGCCCCTAATGCCCTTCCCCTCTCCTCTCCTCTCCTCTCCCAGCATCACCCTGTCCTCCCTCCCACTGACATCTCCTCTCCTGCCCTTTCCCTCATTGTCTGCACTTGGCCCCCTGCCATTTGTCTCTCCTCCACCCTGTCTCTTGATGTCTTCCCCTTTCCCCCCCCTCCTCTCCATCCAAGCCCCTCCCCTCCATCCCACCCCGCCCTCCTTCCCCTTCCCTCCCCTCTCCTCCGCCCAAGCCCCTTCCCTACCTTCTGCCTTCCACGTTGCGGGGCCGGAGTCTGCGCTCAGGCCCTGGAGGCAGCCCCGCAACGTGCCTCTGAAGAGTTTTAAAATCCCGGGCTGTGACGTCACATCACGTCACGTCCGGGCGTCCTCCCTGCCCACCTGCAATGTGCATGGCAGCAGCAGCAGCCGGCCAAGGGGAGCCATGCTGAGCTGTGCACAGCAGGGATGGTCCGGGGCCAAGGGGATGCTCTGGGGCCAGGGTGGGAGGACGTGTGGAGAGGCTGGCAGGGGGGATCCGGGGCCCGCTCCAGGCAGAACCGGGGGAGAGACCCAACTCCACATATTGTTGGAGCAGGGCCCCTGGCTCTGTAACTCACCGGCACTTCCGGGTTCAGGGGCGCAGGGCCCCCTTAGGCACGGGGCTCAATTCGGCCGAATCGGCTTAAGGCCGGCCCTGCTTGGCACCATCCATCCCTCTCCCGGCTTCTCAGTGCAGGACTTACCTCCAAGCCAGTGTAATTCATTCCAACATAACGCGGGATGAGGCTGCCTTTACGAACAACTGTAGCATAGAGACTTGTCCCCACGGGGTCCTTCTGCCTCGGCTGTTTGGGGAGGAGACAAAACCACAGGATGGAACGAGTGCCAGACAATGAAACAAGAACTGTTTGTTGTGCGAACAATCCGGACTGCGGCACGGAGGCGCAGAGCTGCCATAACTGACAATAAATCGGCAATTGATAATTAAAGCTCACTGCCCCCTGGAGCCTTTCCTGTAAGATCAATACAAGAAATCGTTCTGCTTTTGCATTTAAATGTTTAATAATTTACATGCGCAATGGCCACAGGCTTCCTGATCCTTCTTGGGATTCCAGGGGTGGGGGAAAGTCAAAAGTTGAGAAGAGGAAACACAATTGTATTAGCTGAGGAATGGGAATTTCTGGCAGGAGGAAAGAACATCTAAGGCACAGCTTTCAGGCAGGCTAGTTGCTATGTGGTCTCCACAGCAACCTTGCAGGACACCAGGAATCCACACTCGCAAATGAACACTTCAGTCTCCCTGGGCACACAGTAGAGGATCTAAAAGTAGCCATCCTGCAGAAAAAAAACTTCAAGACCAGACTTCAAAGAGAAACTGCTGAGCTACAGTTCATCTGCAAATTTGACACCATCAGTTTAGGATTAAACAAAGACTGTGAATGGCTAGCCAAGTACAAAAGCAGTTTCTCCTCTCTTGGTGTTCACACCTCCACATCAGCTGCTAGAAGTGGGTCTCACCCTCCTTGACTGAATTAACCTCGTTATCTCCAGCCTTATTCTGGCCTGCGTATTTATACCTGCCTCTGGAAATTTCCACTACATGCATCTGACGAAGTGGGTCTTTGCCCACAAAAGCTTATGCTCCAGTACATCTGTTAGTCTATAAGGTGCCACAGGACTCCTTGTCACCATTGCAGACCCAGACTAACACAGCTACCCCCTGATACTCGCAAATGGTGCCAGAAGTGCACAGGTAACATCACCATCATGCCTAACAGGCCAGCTTTGAGTAAGACTAAGCTCAATGTGGCTTTTCTCTGTGCCAATACCAGAGCACCAGGCTGAAGACAGATCACTAGCACTTCTCCTTGCTGCAATAAGAAATCTTTGTTACTGCTACCTCCACATGCCCTGTCCTTTAATTGTCCCATCCTCATAATCTAGCAACCCCCTTCTCCCTTTGTACTTTCCCTGGGAACTCTAATTGCATGCCCTCAACACCTTTGGCCCAAAACTAAGTGGCTAGCAGGAAAGCACAGGAATTTGCCAAGCTACAGAAGTTGTTTCCATTTTCAGACTCCCTGCCATGCATGTTTTAATACAAAACAGAAAAAAGTGGGTGTTTATTTCAACCCTTTGGCATTACCGGAGGGTACACTACAGATGTAGCTCTGAACCCTGCTCTGATTTTCATTCTAGTGGGTGCTAACAACTGCGGACTTCCCAGAGTAAGTATGGGGCAGGCTGGAAGGTTCTAAAAAGTCCGAGATACTTGAGCTCCAGGAAAAAGAAAAAAGATCTTCTTGTCCATGCTGAGGGGAACAAAAGAGGAACACTCCGATCAAGTGCTCCAGTTTGAGGAGGAGAAAAATGAGGTCCTCTTTTGAAGGCTGAGACAGGCTGTGGCAGAAGGACAGGGAACTAACTGATGCTGGATTATTTCTAGATTTAAATGGAAATGAAATGTGGGGGCAGACTATTCCATAAAGAAAGTGTGGATGGGTAAATAAGGATCCAAGAAATTATGTCAAACACAGTTGGCTCAACAACTGTCTTCTGCACTATGCCTGCAACATGTGCATAATAAAACACTGTCAGAAAAATAGAAAGTACGGAACTGCCCCTACACTCTAGCATCCCACCCCTTTCCGTGCCTGGGGAAAGGCAAGTGCAAACCCTAGCAGATGTCCCTGGAAGACTTTAGCCTGACTGCCCTGCTCTATGTAAATTAATAACCCTACTTTGAATGTAAGCATGTGGATGTGCATGTGTATGGGTAACAAAGTACATGGAAAGAAAAGGTCTCGGTATAATGTGCAGATCAGTCATGATGTTCTTTAATAGCTATAGCCCAACAATTTATTCCTCCCTTAACTCCACCATAACTAATACTGATCATTAATAAATCATGAGACAAAACAATGCAGAAAGCCATTCCCCATGTAATCCTACTACCACAGAGCACAGAAAGGCATCTCCTGGCAGCACTTGCTAATAGTTATTACTCCATTAAAACACCCACCCTACTACACAGCAGCAAAGTCACTATGCAAGTTAGGAGAATGGCATATAGAACAACAGTCATGGTTTCTCATACAGGCAGAGAAACTTGCTAACATAGCAATAAAAGACTCCTAAAAGTGTTTATTGGAGACAAAGACTCGCTCTGCAGCTCTTGAAAAATTCAGAGCTTTCAAAAATGCTCTAGTTGTGCACTTTGTCTGAACACTCTAAGAATGGGTCTCTCACCGTGCCCTACTGCTCCTCTCCCACGCTCCCTTCCCTGGCTCCCACCTCCCTTTCATAGGCCCCATTTTGGTTCTGCCTCCCCTTCTTTCTGCCCCAACCCAGTCCCACTTCTCCCCTCTCACACTATCACTCAGCCCCATCTCCCATCCCATTTGTGCATTTCTCACATTCTATCCCACATGGGGTCCTGTCTCCTCCTCCAGTCAGAACTATCTAACATCCCCGTGACAGGTTCAGCTAGGGCTTACATGGAGAAGTAAAATTACAGAAACACTGTATTTTAGCTTTCTTTACTGCACCATATCGCACAGAAACATGGTGGGATAATACACATGATTGGAATGTTTGTATAGATGGGCACAGCTTGCTCAGGAAGGATAGACAGGGAAAAAGGGAGGAGGTGTAGCCTTATACATTAAAAATGAACACACTTGGAGTGAGGTGGAGATGGACATAGGAGACAGAAGTGTTGAGAGTCTCTGGGTTAGGCTAAAAGGGATTAAAAACAAAGGTGATGTCATGCTAGGAGTCTACTACAGGCCACCTACCCAGAAGAAGAAGGAAGAAGTGGATGAGGCTTTTTTTAAACAACTAACAAAATCATCCAAAGCCCAAGATTTGGTGGTGATGGGAGACTTCAACTATCCAGATATATTTTGGGAAAATAACACAGCGGGGCACAGACTATCCAATAAGTTCTTGGACTGCATTGGAGACAACTTTTTATTTCAGAAGGTTGAAAAAGCTACCGGGGGGAAGCTGTTCTAGACTTGATCCTAACAAATAGGGAGGAACTGGTTGAGAATTTGAAAGTGGAAGGCAGCTTGGGTGAAAGTGATCATGAAATCATAGAGTTCACAATTCTAAGGAAGGATAGAAGGGAGAACAGCAAAATAGAGACAATGGATTTCAGGAAGGCGGATTTTGGTAAGCTCAGAGAGCTGATAGGTAAGGTCCCATGGGAATCGAGACTGAGGGGAAAAACAACTGAGAAGAGTTGGCAGTTTTTCAAAGGGACATTGTTAAGGGCCCAAAAGCAAGCTATTTCGATGTGTCGGAAAGATAGAAAATATGGCAAAAGACCACCTTGGCTTAACCACGAGATCTTGCATGATCTAAAAATAAAAAAGGAGTCATATAAAAAATGGAAAGTAGGACAAATTACAAAGGATGAATATAGGCAAACAGCACAGGAATGCAGGGGCAAGATTAGAAAGGCAAAGGCACACAATGAGCTCAAACTAGCTACGGGAATAAAGGGAAACAAGAAGACTTTTTATAAATACATTAGAAGCAAGAGGAAGACCAAGGAGAGGGTAGGCCCACTAGTCAGTGAGGAGGGAGAAACAGTAACAGGACACTTGGAAATGGCTGAGATGCTCACTGACTTCTTTGTTTCGGTCTTCACCGAGAAGTCTGTAGGAATACCTAACATAGTGAATGCTAGTAGGAAAGGGGTAGTTTTAGAAGGTAAAATAAAAAAAAGAACAAGTTAAAAATCACCTAGAAAAGTTAGATGCCTGCAAGTCAGCAGGGCCTGATGAAATGCATCCTAGAATACTCAAGGAGCTGATAGAGGAGGTATCTGAGCCTCTAGTTATCATCTTTGGAAAATCATGGAAGACAGGAGAGATTCCAGAGGACTGGAAAAGGGCAAATCTAGTGCCCATCTATAAAAAGGGAAATAAGAACAACCCAGGAAACGACAGACCAGTTAGTTTATCTTCTGTGCCAGGGAAGATAATGGAGCAAGTAATTAAGGAAATCATCTGTAAACACTTGGAAAGTGGCAAGGTGATAGGGAACAGCCAGCATGGATTTGTAAAGAAAAAATCATGTCAAACCAATCTGATAGCTTTCTTTAATAGGATAACGAATCTTGTGGATAAGGGAGAAGTGGTGGATGTGGTATACTTAGACTTTAGTAAAGCATTTGATATGGTTTCACATGATATTCTTATCAATAAACTAGGTAAATACAACTTAGATGGGGCTACTATAAGGCGGGTGCATAACTGGCTGGAAAACCGTACTCAGAAAGTAGTTATTAATGGTTCACAATCCTGCTAGAAAGGCATAACAAGCGGGGTTCCGCAGGGGTCTGTTTTGGGACCGGCTCTGTTCAATATCTTCATCAACGATTTAGATATTGGTATAGAAAGTACGCTTATTAAGTTTGCAGATGATACCAAGCTGGGAGGGGTTGCGACTAATCTGAAGGATAGGGTCATAATTCAAAACGACCTGGACAAATTGGAGAAATGGTCTGAGGTAAATAGGATGAAGTTTAATAAAGACAAATGCAAAGTGCTCCACATAGGAAGGAACAATCAGTTTCATACATACAGAATGGGAAGCGACTGTCTGGGAAGGAGTACGGCAGAAAGGGATCTAGGGGTTATAGTGGACCACAAGCTGAATATGAGTCAGCAGTGTGATGCTATTGCAAAGAAAGCAAACATGATTCTGGGATGGATTAACAGGTATGTTGTAAGCAAGACACAATAAGTCATTCTTCCGCTCTACTCTGTGCTGGTTAGGGCTCAGTTGGAGTAGTGTGTCCAGTTCTGGGCACCGCATTTCAAGAAAGATGGAGATATTGGAGAGGGTCCAGAGAAGAGCAACGAGAATGATTAAAGGTCTAGAGAACATGACCTATGAGGGAAGGCTGAAGGAATTGGGTTTGTTTAGTTTAGAAAAGAGAAGATTGAGGGGGGACATGATAGCCGTTTTCAGATATCTAAAAGGGTGTCATAAGGAGGAGGGAGAAAACTTGTTCATCTTGGCCCCTGGGGATAGAACGAGAAGCAATGGGCTTAAACTGCAGCAAGGGAGGTTTAGGTCGGACATTAGGAAAAAGTTCCTACCTGTCAGGGTGGTCAAACACTGGAATGAATTGCCCAGGGAGGTTGTGGTTTCCCCATCTCTGGAGATATTTAAGAGTAGGTTAGATAAATGTCTATCAGGGATGGTCTAGTCAGTACTTGGTCCTGCCACGAGAGCAGGGGACTGGACTTGATGATCTCTCGAGGTCCCTTCCAGTCCTAGTATTCTATGATTCTATTATATGAGTTGGAAACATGAATCGAAGACAACCACAAGGGTCAGCTCAGCATGGATCCCTCTAGAGTTCTCTATTAACCTGTTTGAAAACCTGTGTCCGGGACTCACTGGTCCGGGACTCAGGAGACTGGCCCGGGACTCAGGAGACTGGCGTTCTACTCTCAGCTCCGCTATTGATCTGCTGGTGACCTTGGACAATTAGGCTGTGTCTAGACTACATGCCTCTGTCGTCAGAGGCATGTAGATTAGACACATAGGCAAAGGTAAATGAAGCCGCAATTTAAATGATCATGGCTTCATTTACATTTACATGGCTGCCGCGCTGAGCCGACAAACAGCTGATCAGCTGTTTGTCTGCTCAGCGCGCTAGTCTGGACGCTCCCCTGCCGACATCAAAGCCCTTTGTCGGCAGCCCCGTTATTCCTCGTGGGACGTACCCTTAGTGCCCCATTCTGGGCCTCAGTTTCCCTGTTTGTAAAATGAAGATAAGGATGCTGGCCTGGTCCATAACATTCTTTGAGATCACCAATGAGAGGTAAGTATCCCAGAATTACAGAATATAAGGGATCTCAATAGGTCACTTAGTTCAAGATCCCTGTTCTTATGGCAGGATTCATCACAATCTAGATCATCCCTGACGTGTTTGTCTAGCCTGCTCTTAAATATCTCCAGAGATGGAGATTCTACAACCTCCCTTGGCAACTTATTCCAGTGTTTCCTAACGTCCAACCTAAACCTCCCATTGCTTCTTGTCCTATCATCAGAGACGAAGAACAAGTTTTCTCCTCTGCTTGTCATAACCTTTTAGGTATTTCAAAACGGTTTTCATGTCCCCTCTTGGTCTTCTCTTTTCCAGACTAAAACTCAGGTTTTTCAATCTTGCCTCATAGGTCATGTTTTCTAGATCTTTTTAATCATTCTCGTTGCTCTTCTCTGGACTTTTCCAATTTGTTTACACCTTTCATGAAATGTGGTGCCTAGAACTGGACACAATACTCCAGCTGAAGTCTAATCGGCGCAGAGTAGAGCAAAAGAATTACTTCTCATGTCTTGCTTATGACACTCCTGTTAATGCATCCCAGAACAACAATATATTCATAAATGACCTGGAGAAAGGGGTAAACAGTGAGGTGGCAAAATTTGAAGATGATACTAAACTGCTCAAGATAGACAAAAGCAGACTATGAAGAGCTTCCAAAGGATCTCACAAAACTAGATGACTGGGCAATAAAATAGCAATGAATTTTAATGTTGATAAATCAAAGTAATGCATATTGGAAAAAATAATCCCAACTATATGTACTAAATTATCTGTTACCACTCAAGAGAGAAAGCTTAGCGTCATTGTGGGTAGTTCTCTGAGAACAGTAGCAAAACATGGAAGAGGAAAGGGGGCGGGGGAGGGGCACAGACCTTGCCTCTCTCCACCTCATTGCTCCATCACTGCCCTGCCTTTGCTTCATCCCTCTCCATCTGCCTCTTTCCAGCACTTCCTGGAGCAGCGCAGCTGGAGCCAGTGTGAAGACCAGGACTTTAACAGAGTTAAAAAAAATTAACTAAATACATTCATGGAGGTTAAGTCCATCAATGGCTATTAGCCACAATGGCCAGGGATGATGTCCTCTAGCCTCTGTTTATCAGAAACTAGGAATGGGCGACAGAGGAGGGATCACTTGATGATTCCCTGGTCTGTTCATTCCCTCTGGGGCACTTGGCATTGGCCACTGTTGGAAGACAGGATGCTGAGCTAGATGGACCTTTGGTCTGACCCATTGAGGCCGTTCTTATGTTCTTAATGATGTGCACTTTTTTGCAGCATTGTTACATTGTTGACTCATATTTACCTGGACCCCTAGATCTCTTTCTGCAGTACTCTTTTCTAGATAATTAAACACATCAGAAATGACTATTACTCACAAAGCCCCTTGGGATCCCTGGAAGGACAAATTAGAAGGGGCAGAGTGATGGGTTTTGCTTGCATGACACTAAACTTCAATCTCATGTGTGTTCTTGTCTCCTAGGAGGCTGAGTTAGAAAGGACACTTCACAGTTTGACACCATTTGTCATTATTTCCTGATACACTCATTTCCAGAACAGACAGACCGAATTCTCTCTCTCCTCTAAAGAGGTCCCAGGAGCATTTTGGTTGCTTTTTTTCCCCCTCTCCAACTGGCGAACTTTGACCATCCTAAACTATTTCTCAGTAGGGATAACAATGGTTACACAAGATTTTCCGCTTCTGACTTCGGCCAACTGAAACTAAGCAAATATTTCACAAGTTGGTTGCTGATCAGCCTGGAATTAAATACCCCTGAGGCATGTGTAGCACAGGTTCATGATTACTGTGATTTCAGTTATTTGTATTGCAGTAAATCCCAAGAGCCTGTGATGGACCAGGACCCCATTGTGGTAGGTGCGGTACAAACATAGAACAAAAGACAGCATTTGCCCCCAAAGAGCCACCAATTAAAGTATAAGACAGGAGACAGTAGGGGTACGTCTAAACTACATGGCTCCGTCGATGGAGCCATGTAGATTTGTTGTTTTGGCAAAGGCAAATGAAGCCGCAATTTAAATGATCGCGGCTTCATTTAAATTTACATGGCTGCCGCGCTGAGCCGACAAACAGCTGATCAGCTGTTTGTCCGCTCAGCGCGCTAGTCTGGACGCTCCCCTGCCAACATCAAAGCCCTTTGTCGGCAGCCCCGGTAAACCTCATCCCACGAGGAATAACAGGGCTGCCGACAAAGGGCTTTGATGTCGGCAGGGGAGCGTCCAGACTAGCGCGCTGAGCGGACAAACAGCTGATCAGCTGTTTGTCGGCTCAGCGCCGCAGCCATGTAAATGTAAATGAAGCCGCAATCATTTCAATCGCGGCTTCATTTGCCTTTGCCTATGTGTCTAATCTACATGCCTCTGACGACAGAGGCATGTAGTCTAGACACAGCCTAGGTGGAGACTGAGACAGTCACTCTGCGTGCCTCATAGGTGGATGGAGTTCCAGTGAAAGAATGCAATTCCCCCCGACTCACATGTGTCAGGGTGCAAATTAGTTGGCCAATACTCACCAGCACCAGTTTGAAGTGGTAGTGGTGGAACAATCGGAGATACCTCACAGGAATCTTGTAGCTTGCTAGGACCTCCTTGGTGACTTTGTCGGCCACAGTAAGGATCATATCTGGAAGGGAAAAAGCAGAAATACATATCAAGAAGTACAATACAAGACTTGGGGGAGGCTTTGAACTATTCCATGTTGCCGACCACAGCTGATATTTGGAGACAAGAGGCCAGATTCACCCCAGGATCCGCAGTGGGGTGAAACCAAAGGAGGCACCAGAATGTCTGCCAGCTGCAGAATGGTTGTGGTGTTGCAAGCAGCTGCAACTTCCTCTCTACCTAGAATGGTGAAGGGGGCTGGCCTTGTTCCAAAAGAGGGAGGTCGGGAAGGAAACATTGTCACATTGGAAAATGGGTTTCATCAAAATACAAATTTTCTGGGGGGAAAAGGTCATTTTTGGTGGAATTTTCCACTGGGAAAATTTAAACACAGCAGCAATTTCAGGTCAGGTTGCCATTATTCTCTGTGTCAGCTTGCACCAGCACAGTGCCTCTTGGGTGGTGGTGTTCTGGGTCCCTCATGCCCCCATTCTCCCATGTACATTTCTTGTCTGCCAGGTTACATCACTCCTCATGCACTATGGTCTCTCCTAGGACTGAGCTGCTGTGATGCAGCATAAGAGTCACAGGATCCCCTGCCCCCTCCCTGCACTGTGGCTTGGAAATGTCTCTAAGCCAGGTTTGCAGTTCTGCTCAACGTGGAAGAGTCTGACAGAACTGTATTGTCACAGACAATACAAGCTTTGCCTTATAAACCACCCTACAGAATGTCAGAGAGAGTTAGGCCCTGCTACAGAATGCTAGAGACTGAGCTGGAAAACTTCTTGAGAAAGGGTCTCAGTCGTGATTCAATTCCATGGCTAGCTGCCTAGAGCTCACCGCAAAGTCACTCTAGATTCTCTCAGCTTTGTGCTGAATTCTATGGGCTCTTATGCCAGACAAGAATAGCCCAACCTGAGCCTCTCTCCTCCATCTCTCCTGCACCAATCCTATACCTGAGGCTGGGAATGAAGCTGTTCTTCACTGGCTGAAGGAGCTGTCGGGATGGTAGACTCTGCAAGGGCTTGTTATACTCCCTGTGTGTGGCTTCTTTATGCCACTTATGCCAGACCAGAGTCAGGCTGTGAAAGGCTTGCCACATGGGCTTTGGAGCTGTGTCGGCTAACGCAACGGTAATGTCTGGCATTGACGGAATGCAAACATGCATGGCCCATCCACTCTGGAAATCGCGCGGGCAGGGTGGGGAATTAACACGTGTTAAAATCCAACCAAAATGCCAGCATGGACACACTCTGTGATTAAAATAAATGC
Source organism: Pelodiscus sinensis (assembly GCF_049634645.1). NCBI lineage: Eukaryota > Metazoa > Chordata > Testudines > Trionychidae > Pelodiscus > Pelodiscus sinensis. The sequence continues at coordinate 39,225,166 of NC_134724.1, read as the reverse complement.
ATCAGAGCAAGAGCCTGGCGTTGGCACTTTCTCTTCCCTGAGGACTAGTTCAGCACACGAGCATGTCACCAAAGGCATGGCCATGGGAAGTCCTCACCATTTAAAAGCACCTGAATCATAGAATCACAGAGCACTAGAGCTGGAAGGGACCTCGAGGGGTCATCGAGTCCAGTCCCTGCTCTCACGGCAGGACCCAGCACCATCCCTGGCAGGCATCTGGGCAGCCTGCTCTTAAATATCTCCAGAGATGGAGATTCCACAACCTCCCCAGGCAACCTCCTTGGGGCTGCTCTGCACTCCATTGTGGAGTGTGTGCAAGCAGGGAGTCATGCAGCGGGCTCTCTGCTAGTTAGAAGGGTCTTTGCACAGGCACCGAGGAGTCTGAGGCAAAGGTTGCTCCCGATGGCTGGCAGAAGAACAAGCCAGGAAGCAACACATCCAGTGTCTCCATTCCCACCTGGCACTAGTGCTTGAGAGCAGCTGCTGTGCTGACTCAAAGGACACAAAGCCTGTCCACGAGGAGGTGGATTTCTCACCTTCAGTGCTGAAGCAGTAGCCCCTGAAATGAAGCCCTCTGTTTAGCCATAACATTGGTGCTGTTTGGGCAGCTACATGCTCCTCCCCCTCCCTCACCTTTCCAGTAGACCTCATCCCTGAATATCCTGTGACAGAGGGCACATTTCCCAGGCACATTCATTCCCTGGACACTCCACTAGGATGCAATGGCCTGCTGGGTCCACCGGCTGCTGGCCAGCCCCTTGCCCCACCTGCCCATAGTGTTTGGGGAGACCCCCCCCCCCCAACAACACATCACCCCTGAACAGCAAGACAATGGAAATGATGCCTGGGAAAGCCGGACAGCACCAGTCCTGAATGGTTTGGACACAAGAAATCCTGCATCTTGTCTAGATGGCTCTTGTGATCCCTTCTGCACCTTCAGTTCCAGAATTCTCTGGTTATAACAGTTCTGCTCCACGGCCTTCCCTTGCACTAGTATCTTAACCCCAGATGTTCCCAAAGCGCTCTGCAGTAATGCAAAAAACCCTCCATCAGCCACTCAGCTCTTACTTGGTAAGGGAAACAGGCCCCATACTGCATAGTTGAGCAACAGTTTTACACATTGTCAGGAAGGGACTGGAATTTGCCCAGGTATCTGCAGGGCTAGCAGGCAGTGTAGGGTTGCAGAAAAGATTTAAATACCCTGAAATTGAGCCAGTATTCCAGAACCAATGGCTCAACTTTGAAATGGAACCTGGACATATTTTGGGGTGATCAGTGCTCAAGGCCAATTGTACGTCCCATGTGAAAGCCAGCTCTTCAGACAGCACAACGCTCCAGGGACACTGGGCAATGCTGACTCAGAGGGAAGAGAGTCACTAACACCACTTCTTGCAAGCAGCACCCAGACGGCATCCTCTCTGAGATCCTGGCCACGCCAGGCTGTGTTCACAGAGGACACCCTGCGAGCTTCCCGCTCAGAGTGGGGATGGCTGCAAGGGAACCAAAGTAAACCAAATCCCATCAGTTGCTAGGGAAGCATGAAGCTTGCTAATGGCTTAGATACGATACCTGCAGCCTGTACCCCCCTCACTGCCCTAATGCATAAGTCAGGCCAAGCCCCGCTGCATTGAGAGAGCTTGCTGACCTGATTAGACAGCTCTGAGGCAAGGGAGGCCCTTGCTTTATGTCTCCGTGAAAGGAACTTGCCTCATTAGCTCCCAGCTTTGTCTTCCCCTGGCAGGGCTCCTTTATGCCTCCAGTCACTTGAAGGAGCGGAGGCCTGTTAGGCATGTTGGACCTGTCACGGGAAGAATGGAATCTTGCCTCCCCTATCATTAACATGGCCTTGCTTTCCACTCACCCATCACCACAGCAACAGCCTGCTGCCAGCTCCTCCCACACTCCCTCTTCACCTTCCTCCACAATCCACAGCTTTAACCCCTTCCGTGGTCCCAGATTAACCCGCTGGTATCCCAGTGACGTCTGCCGCCCCCCGGAAAACCAGGAGAAAACACCAATCCCAGGGGCAGCGCACGGGGACGGGGAGTGGAAGGGTCATATGCCCGACCCCAAATGCTGTAGGAGGGGAGGGGTAAGGGAACAGCAGCTGATGGGGCCAGAAACTCTCCCTTTCCAGCCACACTGCCTGGCTACTGCATGCTCCTTGGCAGCCTCTGGCCATGCTGCTTGGCATGAACAGAACCATTGCCTCCCCAGGTAATGGGACAGAGAGAGGAAGAAAGGGGAGGGGATGGTGCAGCTACACTCTGCTGAGTCCCAGGCAGCTTCTGGCCACATTGCCTGGGGCGCTGCCCAGTTTCCTCTAGCACAGGGAAGGGAAGGAGCAGGGCCGCTACAGCCTGGGGCACTGCTTGCCTGGTGCAGCACAGTGGGACAGAACCCGCCTCCACCACCGCTCCCGGTAAGGTGTGATGAGGAAGGGATGGACAAAGAGACCATGTGGGCCCTGGACTAGGGGTGGCACAAGGAGGTCACATGGCCCTCTATGGCTGGTGCCCCCTTTTGTTTTCCTCCCCAGTAGTTATCTCTGTCCAAACCATACTCCCTTGTCAAAGGCAAATCAATGAAAAGCCCACTGCATCTTGTTATATTGCTATTTACACTTAGCTCTGGCTATCACCAGCCTAATTACTGATTGTACTGATGGACAATTTCACTCTTCCCTTCCCAAGGCCCCAGGCAGGATGCATTGAAGTACATGCTTAAATCCATCCCAGTTCAGGAAAGCACTTAACCTCAAGCGCAAGTCTAAAGCTAAGTACACGCTGGAGTACTGTGCTGAAATGGGGCATGAGAGTCTCCTCTCCTCCCGCCTGTCCCGCCTCTGACTGGAGCTGTATGTCTTTCTGCTGTTACTTTTAAAAGGTAGCTCATGTACAGGCAGACTGTTTTTGTGACAGGTTGGGTTACAGTGGTCCCCCTGAGACTGTTATCTGGTCAGCTAATCATACCACTGAGCCTGCCTACCTGCCCTCTGGGGCGCCCACGACCCTGTCCTGTTGAGCCAGACCTGAGTCTCCCCCAGCCAAGGCCCAGAGTTGAGGTAACAGCCCCCAGCAGAGCAAAACAGACACTAAGAACAGCTCAGGTCCAGGAAGGCCCAGTCACTGGGACTTCATACAGCATCCTGATGCACAGCCCCAATGGGACTTCAACCCCAAATAAATCTGTCTCGCTCTGCATAAAGTTTATGCAGCATGAGCTCAGAAGATGTTCACTCTCTTTAACAATGAAAGAGAGGCAGGCACAGCTATTGCCTACAAGCACACACACGGTAACAACCATTTACACTGGGTTTCATGATAAACAAAAATAAAAAGTAGGATTTAAGTTGTTGCAACTGATAACAGACAGATCAAAGAAAGCTACTAATCTAAAATAAAACAAAACATACCAGCTGAGCCTAATGCACTAAGAGAAGATGTTACAAATCATAATTTCTCACCCTAGTTCTTATTTCAGATAATGTCCTTCTCAGGCTAGGGATGGCCTTTTTTTTTCTGAACTGGGTCTAGCAGCTTCTCTCCACCCCTGTCCTTAGAGTTCCTTTGTTTCCAACGGGGATGTCAAGGGGTAGACTAGACAATTAACCAATAAGCCTAGGCTGATCAGTTAATCTAGTCACCTACTCGCATTCCTCCCCCCCCACACTTGCTGCCTCTGTGTGAGTCACCCTAACCCTAACCTCTCTATCAGAGGCAGAAGTGTGTGTGGGGGGAGGGAGGCTACTGGAGCAGCCTCTGTCTGCAGTGGGCCCAGGCTCACCGTGGACATAGGCTGCTCCATGGGAGGCGGAGCAGCCTCTGTCCGTAGGGAGCTTGGACCCTCTGCAGACAGAGGCTGCTGCCAGAGAAGCTTCTATCTGCAGCCAGGCAAGGCCACTGGTGAGAAAGGCTGTTTCGCAGCAGCCTCCCCTGCTCCTTCCTCCCAGCAGCTTCTGTCCGTGAGGAGCTCGGACTGCCAGCAGACAGGGGCTACTGCCACCTTGTTCTGCTGCCTCTGTATCAGAGTCAACAGTGTGGGGCAGAAGGCAGCTGGTCTGGTGGGGAGCTGTTTTTTAAACTGGCTCCCCTCTCAGACTATATCCGGCCTGGCATCTACAGAGGCAGTAGCATGAGGTGGCAGGGGGTCCCCCAAGAATGGGGGCAGAGCACACTGGCTGCTAGTCTTGCCCCCGGCAACTATACAATAGTCAACTAACCACTAAGAATTCATGCAGTTAGTCGACTATTCTATTACCCACTAACATTCCTAGTTTCCAGATGTTTTCATGTATCTCTTGGGGTGGGGTGCAGTTTGTGAAACCAGCTGAAGACAACCACTGTTTGTTTCCCACTTCTTAAACCGCTCCCCTGTTCCTATCCCTATTCTGACCCTGCACCCCATTCTGCTTAATAACTCTTGGAGTCTTTTTTTTTTTTTTGCTTAACAATGTTGGTTTCCCCCCTTTTTTTCCCCCTCAATAGAATTTTTCCCCTGGTGCTTTTTTTGGGAGGGAGGGGGGCTGTTCGCTATTTTTGGTTAAACCATCTGGCAACCCTACGTGTAAAGGGAACCCTGGCTGATGGTCAGTCAGGCTCAGTGGCACCCCAGGGTAACACATCACAGCAATGGGCCACATTTGTGTTTCCTCCGATAGAGCTCAGTAGAGGGTCAAGGCCTTGCACTACCTCCTATCTGAAACAGAATCATATGGGCTACAATATTTTTAGGCTAGTATTGTCCTTGCTGGAGCAATAGGTTTTGACAGAAAAACCCCAAATTATGTGACCGAGATAGGGACGTATGGCCCTTTAACGCTAACAAAGAAAGGCCAGACTTGGTGTAAATCACAGTATCAGTCTCACTGGGGTAACAAGGTATTTTAGTGTCTAATGAAACCTACAGAAACTAGGGAGAATGATTTTTCCTTGGGTTAGAAAAGTATCTTCTAGTGAACTCTAAGGGTGTGTCTAGACTACATGCCTCCTTCGACGGAGGCATGTAGATTAGCCAGATCGGAAGAGGGAAATGAAGCCGCGATTAAAATAATCGCGGCTTCATTTAAATTTAAATGGCTGCCCCGATCTGCCGATCAGCTGTTTGTCGGCAGATCGGGGGAGTCTGGACGCGATGCCCCGACAAAGAAGCCTTTCTTCATCGACACAGGTAAGCCTCGTGAAACCAGGCTTACCTGTGTCGATGAAGAAAGGCTTCTTTGTCGGGGCATCGCGTCCAGACTCCCCCGATCTGCCGACAAACAGCTGATCGGCAGATCGGGGCAGCCATTTAAATTTAAATGAAGCCGCGATTATTTTAATCGCGGCTTCATTTCCCTCTTCCGATCTGGCTAATCTACATGCCTCCGTCGAAGGAGGCATGTAGTCTAGACACACCCTAAATGCCCATATTTAAAGGCTTTAAAGCCACTAAAGGCTTTAGCCCTGACACCTCATCATTTTCTGCTCTGTATCTCACCTCCAAGCATATATAGGTGTAGTTACACACACAGAGTGCCATACCCTGAGCTGGTGTCAACTGATGCCACTCCATCAAAGTCAGCAGAGCTATGCTCATTTTCATGAGTGGAGGATCTGGCCCAGTTAATTTAGTCTCCCTCTGCACCCCCACTTCCTGTCAGCCTGAGACAGGCAAGTACAGTCAGTACATCAAATGGTTTTATTTCACTTAAGGGGTAGCGTTAATAGAATTACATGTAATACTATAACTAATTTCCACTCTGCCTCAGTGTTCATTTTGCAAGCATCTGATTTTAATCTAATCAAAAACTCTAGTGCCATTTACATTATTACAACTTAACTGCACTGTGATTGGAACAATCACGCTGGGAGGCCTAACCATCACTGCAGAAGGGAAGCTTCTAACTGGTAAGGACTGAAAAATAATCAGACATGTGCTGGAGCAGAACTGAGGAGCCCAGGCAAATCTATGCTGGGCTCTGGGCTTGGAAGTGTACCAGCGCTGAATTCAGGTACACTGACACTGCTGTGTGCAGAGCCAGGAATACATTTGCAGGCACACTGCATAAGAACATATGAACGGCCACACTGGGTCAGACCAAAGGTCCATCTAGCCCAGTATCCTGTCTTCTGACAGCAGCCGCAGATCCAGACAGAAGTGAATTTCCACAACTATGGGGGAAGTCCCAGAGAACTGTTTCATAATAGGACTGAAGTGTGTTGGCAGAGCTGTTCATGGACCCATTGACAGGGGCTGATTTTCAGAGATGTGGAACAGCGGAGTTGGCCCTACTTTAAGCAGGGCTTGGACTAGATGACCTCCTGAGATCTTTTCCTACCCTAATCTTCTATGATTCTCGCTTACAGCTCCCACTGTCTTCAGCTAGAGTTGTGGGTACTCGCATTTCTAAAAACCCAGCCCAGACCAGAATGAGGATCCAGAACCACAACTGAAGATTGGGGCTAGTAAGCACTGACCAGTGTTACAGGGCTGAGTGAGGGAGATAGGGCTAGAGTAGGAGGACATGTACATAGTCTATGGTGCACTGTGGGAATTCAGAGAAAGTGTGCATAACACGCCTGAACTCTGACTATACCCACTGCTATCAATGTGCTTCTTGTACTAACAGAGTGGATGCCCTAGTAAGTTAAGTCCAAATGGAAGGACTGCATCTCTATACTCTGCGTATCCCTAGAAGCAGAGGACAGGCACCACTCAGTAACTGCCCTATCCGGTTCATTCCTGTGGTGGGGTCCCTGGGTTGCAGCCTGGGACTGTGGGACCACTGCGCCCCCTTAACTCTCTGGCCTGGGCTCTCTCTTACAATGCTAGTGACAGGCAGTGAACCCCTCCAGGCACTGCGATCATTCAGCATAGCAGGATGTAGAGTCCCGCGTCCAGCCAGATTGCACGAATGCTCCCAGAACCGCTTCTGAATCTCTCAGAGGATGGCACCAGCCAAATCCTCCAAGTTTCCACCACTGTAGTTCAGAAATAAAACGTCTTGCACTGCTTAAGATGAGCAGTGGACAGATATCAATTAGTCCACCCCTTCTGCGCTGATTAGGTTTCAGCTGGTGTGTTGTGTCCAGTGCTGGGCCCCACATTTCAAGAAAGACGTGGAAACATTGAAGAAGGGCCAGAGAAGAGCAACAAGAATGATGAAAGGTCTAGAGAACATGAGCTATGAGGAAGACGGAAAGAATCGGGCTTGTTTAGTTTAGAAGAGAGATATGATAGTGAATTCCAAGTGTCTAAAAGGGTGTCACAAGGAGGAGGAGGGAGAAAAAATGTTCCCCTTGGCCTCTGATGATAGGACACCCTCCTAGGGAAATAGTTTTTCCTAATATCCAACCTAGACCTCCCCCACTGTAACTTGAGACCATTGCTCCTTCTTCTGCCATCCGTCACAATGTAGGGCTGCAGCATCAAAATCGCCCTTTTAATAAACTATATCTATCAATATGATATTATGAATGTAACCTCACAAATTGTAGCCCAACTTTTATGCATGGGATTTGAATTACCGGTAATTTGTTAGTTACCTTTTAAAATTGCCTTTGGAGAATCTGTTGTAACTTTTTAAACCTTTTTTTTTTTTTAAGTATTTTGTAACAAACCCCATTTTACCAATATTAAACTTAAAAAAACAACAACAAATAATCTTGCAGAACCTTGGAGACTAACAAAAATGTAGAAGATGTCATGAGCTTTTCTGGGCACAACCCACTTTTTCATCTGAAGAAGTGTGTTGTGCCCACAAAAGCTCATGATATCATCTACATTTTTGTTAGTCTCTAAGGTGCTGCAAGACTATTTGTTGTTTTTTTAAGTTTATTCAGTTACAGACTAACACAGCTACCCTTCTGAAACTTTTTAACCATATTGTAACTGAAACCCCATTTTAAAATTTGTACTGCCTTAACTGCTTAAAGTTAGGTGTGTGTCTATGTAAAAGTAAGAGAGAGAGAGAGAGAGAGAGAGAGAGAGAGAGAGAGAGAGAGAGTGTGTGTGTGTGTGTGTGTGTGTGTGTGTGTGTGTGTGTGTGTGTGTGTGTGTGTGTGTGTGTGTGTGTGTGTGTGTGTGTGTGTGTGTGTGTGTGTGTGTGTAGAGATATATATTAAAAAAAAGGAATCAGTCCCCTGAAGCCAGCATGTCTGGAGATCAGCTGCCGGCACCACCTTGATGGCTGAAGAACAATGCAAGTGAGCCCAGCAAAAGAACCCTCACAAGAAAGAGATAAACAAAAGCTCCATCAAGTTAAAAAGATTAAAGTCTCATCTGTTGTTAACTGATGACTGATGGTCATCCAGCATCCTGGGGCAGTGGGACAGCAGAAGATCTATAAACTAAAACGTATAAAAAGATGGTTGTAGAACTACAGAATTGGGTCTTGTCTTGTCAACATTGGAGCATCTGTCCAGACCGAAAGAAGCCCAGATCCTCATTTCCCTTCCCCCATCTAACTCACCTTGCCAGTGATTTAAGACGAGCAACAAGTTGGTAACTAAGCAACAACAAGACAATGTGTGTGTGTGTGTATATGAATGCATGAGGGTAGTATATTATATGCATATAATACAATAGTGATATGTTACCAATACATTTGGCATTTTGCCTGACCCCTCTGAAGATGATCCCATGCAATTCTTTAAATATAACACCAGTGTGACTGATCTTAAGCTCTTAAATTCACAGCATCCTGCTTCTTTCCAAAATCAGAACCTAAAACTGTACTGAGTCTCTGCCTTATAGGACACTGGATTGGGCTTAGGAGAGCTGGGTTCCATTTCCACATATACCATAGGACAGATCACTTCCCAGCTTGGTGCCTCCATTTCTCCCCATCTGCAAAATATGGATCACAGGCCTGACCTCCTATCGTGAAATGGGCTATATGAGAGCTTCTCTTTGTGACTGACTACCACAGGGGGATTTCCTCCTGTTCCTAGCTGCCTTCCCTGAAGTATAAGAATGTTAATTGCCTACAGAGTTACACTTAAGAGGTCTGATTACTCCGTGCCAAGCCTTGGGGAATCATTAGCAACTGTACAGTGGGATGGTTCTGACCTGGTTGCATTGACACAGGTGTAAGTGACTGAAGAATCAGGCCATCTCATTGATATTCACCACTGACCACTATGCAGCTCTCCTCAGAGCCCATACCTTCATGGCCTGCATCCTCCGCATCTATTTCCATGGTCACCTTCTCCTCCCAGGTTGGAGAGTGAGTAGACTCAGCAGACACATGAGTCACTCCCTGGGCTTCCCGTTTCTTCTCAACATCCGAGCTGCTTTTGCTGAGAAAGAAGAAGAAAAAAAAATAACCACTTAACAACAGCAGAGGTGCCTCCGCCCTGACGTGCACAGAGCCTTGCAGTGAACTGAAGACAGAGGAATGAATGCCCTTTCCCTTCTTGCGCAAGCCAGAGACTTAATGACTTATCTTCGTATTGCTCTGTTCACTTCAAAGCATTGCCCAGCATATTACCGATTACAGGCCACACTTACACCTGGCATAACTCTACTAAAGTTAATGGATGAATTTGGCAGGATGTGTATATAAGGTTCTGTGACGGGGCAGCCAGTCTCACCTCGCTGCCCCGCACTGTCAGGAGCGGCAGGGGAACTGCGGGGGAGCCCGAGGCTGCTCCGACCGCAGTGGACGCGGCCATGGGGGTGGGGCCGCGGCCCGGACCGGCGTGCCTGGATGACGTCCCCCGTGATGTCACCCCGGGACTCCCGGGGAGCCGGATGATGCGGCTGGGGGCGGAGCCCGGAGGGGACGCTGAATGGCGGCCCTTTCAAAAGGGCCAAGAGGGACAGGTGGAGGGGGTGAAGCCGGAGGAGCCGAAAACCCCTGCGGAGGCTCGGAGGAGGACGCGTGCGGTGAGTCTCTCACCGCGATGGGGGGTGAATTGATTCGGACCGGGGAGAGAAGGCCCAGGGCAGGGCCGTGGACCCCGTGAATGGAGGGTTAAGGGGTCTCAACCCCCTCCATTGGCAAGGGAGAGCTTCCCCTGCCTTAGGGCCCTGGGCTGGGACCCGCCTTGCGACCGATCCCGGCAGCTACACCAAAAGGCTGGCCAGGGGTCCCTCGATACGAGGGGACCGTATCGCCCCCTCCCGGACTTGGGGGGGTGCGAGAGACTAATCAGTTACAGGTTCATTTCTTCAATCTGCAAAACGCAGCCACCTCTGAGATGGAGCACAACAACAGCATAACAGTGCACAGCAACATTACACACGATGTAGGCAAAACAAGCAAAGAACTACTCTAAATGAAAACTGAGGGAGGATTTTAAATAATCTAGAATGCAATCCTAACCCAAGCCCTCCTACTCTTGCAATGAGAGCTCTGGGATATTGAATGACCACAAAAATCCAATGGATATGTGACACAGCATGAGAGACCTAGAACAACTGTTATAAATGTTTACCTGTTACAGTGTACACTAGGGATGTAATAGTGTAGTCGATTAACTGATAAATTCTTGTTAGGGCTGACAGCTTTATTCTTTTTATATTTGCATTTTAGGTTTGACAATATAGTAATATAGCAATACACACACACACACTTAATATTGTATTGAATTAAGTCCTTTTAGTTAAGTATATATCTCCTATAGTTCCTTGTTCTAAAGTTTTAGTAAGTAAAGAGACAGTGTTCCAGGCCTTCGATGCGAATTATTTTGATTCTGCTTAATATAAAACAGTATTGTTTACCTTTGAAGGATTCTGTGTGAGAGACTGTTTGTATGAATGAGATAGAGAGTGAAGGTCATCGTTAGAGCCAGATGGCCAGAGAAGGGGGAGAATGTGGGGTGAAGACAAACTGCAAAAGACAGACTGCAAAGAGCAGAGAAACCGTCAGTGCGTACCCACGGTCAAAGAATGGACCAAATCGGCAGATTGACAAACCTTGAAGCAGAGCGGGCACCCCCAAAAGGACGACTGATTACAGGATGAGCCTTGAAGAGATGTTTGGGAACGATTGACATCAACAAGATAACATGCCGGTCACAGGCTGACAGAGCGGGATCCACTGATTTTAACAGAGAAGAAGGATTATATATAGCAAGGTGCTTTGCTATGCGTTTGGGTTTGTCTGCCACACTGTCTTGAGAGGAGTATCAGATTGATCGACCAACAAAGCCTTGTTCCCCCCGTGCTCAATCTAGCTGACCACTAGATTGACACAGACTCTGGACTGGTAACTATATCATCTGACAGAACTGTATATGCATGATGTTTTGTGTGCATGTGTGTGTTTGAAAAGCATATGCAACTGTTGTATTCTCAATCAATGCGGCGTACTGCCTTTTCCCCCATAAAAGATCTCGTGTGCTTCGTTTAAGCATAACATTTGTATAGATTAATGCTACAGATTACACACATCCCATTCCTCCCCTCCCCCCACCAGTAAATTTAGCAGGCTGGCCAGCAGCCCAGCTCAGTCCTGGCTTACACGGGGTCCAGCCTGGCATCCCATGCTGCTGCCTCTGATACGGAGGCAGCACTGTGGAGTGGCAGGGGACACCTTAGAAATGAGGCCAGAGTGCACTGACTGCCGGCCCCACCTCTGGGGACTACAAAATAGTCGAGTAATCAATAAGAATTCATGAGACTAATCAACTATTCAATTAACCGATATTTGACATCCATTCGTCTGTTCAACGGGCAGTATCTATATCAGCATTGTGGTCCGCCTCACTACTGCACAGGTGTGAGATGTCCCTGAGCAATGTAGTGCAAGCAAGTGCTACAGGCGGAGGCCCCAAAACTACTTCCTGCTGGACTTTTCCAATTCTCCCAGTACTTCCGAGTGAGAGAGGAGTTTCATAAATATACTGTTCACATCTAACGAGACCAAAACAGATCTGAAGTTACAATGAACAAGCAAGTCCTGATTATAAACCACTCCAGGATTTCCCAGAGTTACTCAGGTCCTCAACTCCGCTAATATTATTATTTGGAAAATGAAACAAAAATGTTGATGCTTCATTTAAGCCATTGCTCTGGAAAGAAGGGGTCACGGTGCTGGCTACCCACTGTCGGCAACCCCAGCCCTCTGTCACCACAGCATCTTGAGACCAGGGATCTGTCCCTGGCGGCTGCAGCTGCTTCATCAATGCTGGCCTCTCTGCTGCTGCCAGAGTGGAGCCCCACAGCCAATGGCAGCAGAGGAGCCGGCATTGACCTTCCCTGGTAAAGCAGATTCCCCATTTCATGACCAGTCAGGCTCAGAGAGTGCCAGATCAGGGGGCACAACCCATGTTAGAATAATAAAAACAGAGATTCGTGAATCATTTGTATTTGAGGACTGAGTGGAAAATATGCTGGATAAATTGTTTCACAGTAATTCACAGTAATTTCCCCCCTGATATTTCAATACAGCAGGGTCATTGAGGGTACGTCTACACTACAGCGCTAATTCGAAGGGCATCAGATGAGGACTTAGAGCGTGGAGCTGCTGTCTCAGGCTAGCCGAGGGCTGTGCTTAAAGGGACCCGACCCCCACCTCGGACAGACAGTTCTCAGGGTTCCCCGCTTGCAAAGCAGTCCTGGCTTGGAGTGCCCTGAGTGCCCACTCGCGGAACATCACAGCACTCGGCCATCAGCCCGGCTGCACTTGCCGCAGGCTGACATCTGGGGAGAGGGGGCAATTGGGGGGCTGCAGGAGAGCTTCCACCCCCAGAAACCCACAGAGCCAGCCCAGTCCTCCCCATCCACTTACCCTTCCCTAGCCCCTCTTCTTGATGTACAAAATAAAGATAACGTGTCTTCCAAAATGGAATCTGTCTTTATTGAACAAAACTGGGGAAGACTGGGAAAAGGAGGTGGGAGAGGGGAAGAGAGAGGGTGGGAGAGGGGAGGGCAACTACAATGATGAGGGGTTTGGAACAGGTCCCATATGAAGAGAGGCTAAAGAGACTGCGACTTTTCAGCTTAGAAAAGAGGAGATGGAGGGGGAATATGACAGAGGTCTATAAAAGCATGAGTGGGGTGGAGAAGGTGCATCAAGAAAAGTTGTTCATTAGTTCCCATACTAGAAGGACTAGAGGACACCAAAGAAAAGGAATGGGTAGCAGGCTTCAAACTAATAAAAGAAAGTTCTTCTTTACAAAGCAAAGAGTCAACCTGTGGAACTCCTTGCTGCAGGAGGCTGTGAAGGCTAGAACTAGAACAGAGTTTAAAGAGAAGTGAGATCAAGTCATGGAGGTTGGGTCCATGGAGTGGTATTAGCCAGGGGGTAGGAGTGGTGTCCCTGCCCAAAGTTTGTGGAAGGCTGGAGAGAGATGGCACGAGACAAATGGCTTGGTCACTGTCTTCGGTCCATCCCCTCCAGGGTCCCTAGGGTTGGCCGCTGTCAGCAGACAGGCTACTGGGCTACCTGGACCTTTGGTCTGACCCAGTACGGCCATTGTAAGCTCAAGGCTCAGGGTTGGGGGTCTCAGTGGACCACCTTGATTTTCATGCACACCTGCTCCTGGGTGGCCAGGCTGGCAGCTCTCGTGCCCTAGACAGCCACTTTCCTGTGCCTAGTGTGGAGGTCGTGGACGAGGTCCACGATGTCTGCACTGGACCAGGCGGGTGCCCGCCTCTCGTGGTCCCGGACAAGCTCCTGGGAGCCGCCAGCCTGGTCCTGGGAAGAGGCGGAGGGCTGGGGGGCATCAGGTGGGTGGCTCGAGCCGTGCCAGGTACAGGGTCTGCTGGCTGGGTGCTGGCAGGCTTGCACCTGGCACGGGCATCGGTGCCAGCCCGTGCCCCTTTAAGGGGTCCGGGGCCGGGAGGGGGGCAATAGAGTTTCCCTGGTGTTGGCCAGAGTGGCCACCAGGGAAAGCTGGGGAGGGCTAGCCTCCCACTAGTTCGAATTAAGGGGCTACACACCCCTTAATTCGAACTAGTAAGTTCGAACTAGGCTTAGTCCTCGTGGAATGAGGTTTACCTAGTTCGAATTAAGTGCTCCGCTAGTTCGAATTAAGTTCGAACTAGCGGAGCGCTTGTGTAGCGCCTATCAAAGTTAATTCAAACTAACATCCGTTAGTTTGAATTAACTTTGTAGTGTAGACATACCCTGAGTTACCAACAACAAGAATAGATTTGCCATGCCCAAGACTTAAACAGATTTCATAAAACAGCCCTCTTAGACCACAACTTGCCAAAGGTATAAACTCTTATGAAAATCAGTTGAGGTGCACTGGGCTTTTATCTTCTTCCAGGCTTCTACAGTGTGTTGATATCAGGGTTTAACAAAAAATGCACAGCAATAATTGATTACAGTAATTTAACCTTTTCTCCCCAATAAAGGAAGTAGAACAAGAAGTTTGGCTTCGGACAGAGTAAAATTGATTCTAATGACCTTTTGCTTTTCTCTGGTGGCATCTATCAGCAGCAAGTGTTACAAGACTACCGCGGTTCCTAAGTAGCGTTCCCATTGCACAGATCAAGAAACGGAGACACACCAAGGGAAATAACTTGCACTAGCTCTTCTGTTCCCATTCTTAGTTAAATATTTTAATCACTACGTCCCATTTCCTTCTTTTTAAATGTAGAGACATCTAGACTTCCAGGTCTGGTAGGCAACAACAAGGTTTAGCTTGACATCACGTGCCTGTTTCAGTTTAAGATTAGAAATGGTCCCATTCCTGCTCCCCTTGCCTGCAACACTTCCAGTCACTTCCACATTCTCTGTCCCTCATCCATACTAGCAAAAATACCAGTATCACACACAAGTGATGCAAGGATTAAGGGTCAATGAAAGGGTAATGCCTAATAAGCATGTTCCTGCCCATCCCATGCACCATATCTGGATAGCACAGCAATAGCACCCATGGGCTCCAGAAATGGATCCTTCGTGCTAGGGGCTGTGCAAATGAGATCCCTGCACCAGGACACTTTAAGTTTGGCTGGCAGGAGATATTCAGCACAAAGGCTGTAAAGCAGCAGTCCCTTTAAAGCTTGCTCCTCGATTCAAGACAGCCACAGGAGCTGTGCTGAGCTTTCACTGAGGCTTTATGTAATGCCAGATACACAGCAGTAATCCCCACTACCTTGCAAGGTGGTTTGGAACGGCAAGTGGAGCCTGCTTTCTGACAACAATCCCATAAGCCTTCTTAATGAATCAGAGGGGCAAGCAAGTTTCAATGCCCCCTTTCTTCCCTTTGTCCCCCTGCCTCCCATCCCCCTCATTAGAGCTGGTTTGATAATCCCCTCCATGGCTGCCTGGACAAGGTTCCTCAAGGGCTCAGCACCAAATGGGGCAGTTCCTTAGAGTCACATGTGCAGAAATCACCTCTCTGCCCCCAGAAGCCTCCTCTCTATGTGGATTAGAGTCACATGGCCTCCCCCCCTAGACAGAGCAGGAGGCAAAGCCATTCCTGCTAATCCAAATGGGAACGAGGAGCTGCCTTCATGTCTAGACTAGAGACATCCGGGATCTTGCAGACGATTTCCTGAAACTTGGTCAGCTCTGATCCCGTGCCGATGATGCAAGTTAAAAAAAACTTCACCTCAGGGAGCAAAGCCAGATGCCTGTAGGGTTTAATCAGTGTGATGCTGAAAGTATTGCATATGAAAAACATGCACTGTGCAGCAATGCCACTCAAAGTTCAGGGTGTCATAAGTGAAACAAGTCTCATTGTTCTCAACCTACTTTGTCTCTACATAAAGAACAATAACTGGCCCATTTGGGTGGGCTAAGTTCAAATGAAATCCAGACATGACTCATGCCACAAGGGTGGAGATCATAACCAATAACTGCCAGAGCTTACACAAGTAGATATAGAAGCTAATCAGATTGGTCCTCTGACGAGGTAACTGGCTCGTGGATGTGGGAAAGCCAGTGGATGTGATATACCTTGACTTCACCAAAGCTTTTGATACGGTCTCCCCACAATATTCTTGCCAGCAAGTTAAGGAAATATGGATTGGATAAAAGGACTGTCGGGATTCAACAGTCGGGATTCAACGGCTCAATGTCAGGATGGCGGTCGGTTTCTAGCAGAGTGCCCCAAGGATCAGTTCTGGGGCCAGTTTTGTTCAACATCTTTATTAATGACCTGGATGAGAGGATGGAGATGACACTAAGCTGGGGGGAGAGGCAGATATGCTGGAGGGCAGGGATAGGGTCCAGAGTGACCTAGGCAGATTAGAGAATTGGGCCAAAAGAAATCTGATGAGGTTCAACAAGGACAAGTGCAGAGTCCTGCACTTGGGACGGAAGAATCCCAAGCATTGTTCCAGGCGGGGGACCTAATGGCTAAGTAGCAGTTCTGCAGAAAAGGCCCTGGGGATTGCAGTGGATGAGAAGCTGGATATGAGGTAACAGTGTGCCCTTGTAGCCAAGAAGGCTAATGGCATACTAGGGTGCATTAGGAGGAGCATTGCCAGCAGATCTAGAGAAATGGTTATTCCCCTTTATTCGGCTTTGGTGAGGCCACATCTGGAGTATTGTGTCCAGTTCTGGGCCCCCACTATAGGAAGGATGTGGACGCATTGGAGAGGGTCCAGCAGAGGGCAACCAAAATTATTAGGGGGCTTGAGCACATGAGCTATGAGGAGAGACTGAGGGATCTGGGTTTGTTTAATCTGCAGAAGAGAAAAGTGAGGGGGGATTTGATAGCAGCCTTCAACTTCCTGAAGGGAGGTTCCAAAGAGGATGGAGAGAGGCTGTTCACAGTGGTGGCGGATGGCAGAACAAGGAGCAATGGTCTCAAGTTGCAGTGGGTGAGGTCTAGGTTGGATATTAGGAAAAACTATTTCCCTAGGAGGGCGGTGAAGCACTGGGATGGGTTCCTTAGGGAGGTGATGGAATCTCCATCCCTAGAGGTTTTTAAGTCTCAGTTTGATAAAGCCCTGGCTGGATTGATTTAGCTGGGATTGGTCCTGCCCTGGGCAGGAGGCTGGAATTGATGACTTCCTGAGGTCTCTTCCAGCTTTGTGATTCTATGGCACTACCGGACCTCAGTTCAGCAGTGCACTCAAGCATATGCAGAAGTCCTCTTGACTTGGGTGGGAACTAAGCATAGGCTTAAAGTCGTCATCATTGACATTTGATCGTTCAAGACAAACCCCAAGGGAATATATCTTATTTGCAGATCTAGCCTGACCCTCCAATCTCCAGCTAGATCATTATGACCGTCTAGCTAGATGTCCAGTTGAAGTCCATCAGTGGAGACCTTATAATGCTGCTGAAGCTTTTGGTGTCCATGTGATCACCAACTGTAATATAAATGTAATATAAACATGCTTTGTAACGCACTGAGCTGTCATCCTCAGACTGTCCTTAGTGAGAAAGCTGCCAAAACCTAACCAGGGCTGGGTTTGCCTACAAATATCTCTGGGGCTGATCTTGCCCTGCCACTTAATACAGAGGAATAGAGAAAGAGGAACATGCTAAGTTCAGCCAAGGCCCAATGAGGATAAAGCAGGGGGAACGTTTAATCCATGTCTGCCTAGACTGAGGTTACGTCTACACTGGCCCCTTTTCCGGAAGGGGCATGTAAATTTCATGAGTCGTTGTAGGGAAATCCGCGGGGGATTTAAATATCCCCCGCGGCATTTAAATAAAAATGTCCGCCGCTTTTTTCCGGCTTTTAAAAAAGCCGGAAAAGAGCGTCTAGACTGGCCCCGATCCTCCGGAAAAAGCGCTTTGAAGTAGGAATAAGAGCCTCCGGAAAAGGGCGCTTTTTCCGGAGGATCGGGGCCAGTCTAGACGCTCTTTTCCGGCTTTTTTAAAAGCCGGAAAAAAGCGGCGGACATTTTTATTTAAATGCCGCGGGGGATATTTAAATCCCCCGCGGATTTCCCTACGACGACTCATGAAATTTACATGCCCCTTCCGGAAAAGGGGCCAGTGTAGACGTAGCCTGAGAGAAAAGAAGACTATGAGGCTAGCCTGGGATTCAGGAAACCCAGGTTTATGTCCTTTGCTGTGCCAGATTTTCCATATGATCCTGGGAAAGTCACAACATCTCCCTGCACCTCAATTCCTGTGTGTAAAATGGGGATAACAAGCTCAGACTCACCACAGTGCCACCCGCTGGCCAGTACAGGAATTAGCTCTTCAAACTCCAGAGGGGCCTCTTTTGCCCCGTCATTATTTGTTCTTTTGACGATACCACTTCAGGCCTCGCATCCCTCCCGGACTCTGATGCCCCCTCCCTCCAGCAGTGGCCACATCTGGGGTCATCCCCGCCCAAGGAACCCTATTAACACTAGTTTCACCTTGCCTCAGTGACCAACTGCCATATTCTACCTATTGTTGCTTACAACTTTGTCATCAATTTTTTTTAATGAAACTTGGGTTTTTGACTAAATGATTTTTGTTGTGGAAAGTATCTACATTCCTTAATAATTTTAGATTTTTTTTATTGGAAAGTTCAGTTTTATTCACTGAAAACCAAAACCAAGCAGATTGCTGCTGAAAATATTCCAGGGTTTATTTATTTTTGTTTTTACAAAATTTGAAATTTGTGTCTGAAAATTGTGATTTTTTTTTTGTTTAGTTTTATTAAAACTTGATGGGAGAAAAACACAACAACATATTCCAATGTGCCATATTTCTATGATGGAGATTAAATAAGAATTTAAATCCCAATCTAATAAGTGATAGGATAATTCTTAGGCTACACTAGCCAATTAGCCCGTCATAAAACGGGATTTTCAGGTCTTCTCTCCTGAGCTCTCTCGCTCTGTCTCTCTCTCTTCCTACTGTCTTCTCCCCCCCTCTCTCTCAGCTCTCCTCCGCCTCCTGCCTCTCTCTCCGTCTCTTTCTTTCTCTTCTCCCCCTCCTGCCTCTCACTCTCCCTTTCTCTTCTTCTCCTCCTCCTGCCTCTCTCTCCCCTCCGTCTCTCCCCACCTCGCTTCCCCTTCCCCCCTGCCGTGGTGCTTGGCTGAGTGCTGCCTGCTCAGCCAGGCTGCCGCGAGGGAGGGGGGCGGGGAGGTGATGTACACGGCTGGGGCCGGGGACGTGTACGTCACTGTCCTCCCTTCCCCTTCCACCCCGGGGGAGCCCAAACAGCCCCTTGTGCTGCTGACTCCCCCGGAGGCCCGGCTGAGGGGCGCAGCACTCAGCTGAGTGCCACAGCGGGAGGGGAAGGGGGCGGTGTTGTACTCTGCCAGGAGGCGGGGCTGTCTACGTCACCACCCCTCCTGCGGTGGCCCAGCTGAGGGGCTCACCACTCAGCACCACAGCGGGAGGAGGAAGAGGGGCGGTGACTTACACGGCCCCGCCCCCTGGCCGTGTACATCACCGCCCCACCCCCCTTCTTGTCCCACCGGGCCCACCTGAGTGGTGCTCAGGTAGGCCCCGGTGGGGGAGCAAGCGGTGGCAAGCAGCTGGTGGCTGCACCCCTCCCCCCCCCCGCCAGGTCTGTTTCCCGCCCCTCTCCTCCCGTCCAGCCCCACAGCTCCCAATCCCCCCCCAGCTCTGCTTCCCATCCCCTCCTCCTGCTGGCCAGCCCCACTGCCCCCCCGACCCACCTCCCCGCCTGCGCTGCTTCCCTCCCCCCTTCCTCTGGGCCCCCCATCCTCCCATACAGCCCCCGATCCCCCCCCAGCTCTGCTTCCCACCCCCCTTCCAGCCAGCCCTGCCCCCTTCCCCTCCCTGCCTGGCGCCTCACCCCGCCCCCCTTCCCCTCCATGGCGTGCTGCGCTGCGCCCAGCTGAGCAGCACTCCCACCGGCAAGCGGCGGCACGCAGCCCTTTGGGGTCCACGCTCCCCACCCCAAACGGCCGTTTGCCGCCCCGGCCCTCTGAGTGGCGCTCCCGCCGGAAGGAGGGAAAGGGGGGCGGGGTGCTGACATACACAGCCAGGAGGCGTAGCTGTGTACGTCAGCATCAGCGTCACAGACGCACAGACACTGGGCTACTATATATATGACGACCCGAAAGGTTCTTAAAGATCTGAGGTGTCCTCAAAGATGGATCCAAGCCACGAAGTTCTGATCTAGCATTAAGCTCCCAACTTCACCAGTCCGTTCAGATTCTGAATTCTAGCCCCACTCAGCTCCTCAAGAGCAGCTGCTGAACAAGTCAGTTGTTAGAAAGGAGAGATGCTTGGCACAGCCAAAGGAGGGACCTTGCAAGCATGCTAGGCACGCCAATGAAGAAACCTGCTCTACATGTGGAGACCAAACAAAGCTTTCCAATCTGTAATGGGGCTCTTGCACATTTCAAAGGAGGAATGTGGAAGTGCCTATCGACTAGTCAATGGAAATTCCATCGACTAGTCAATTCACTGCATTTTAACATCTTTACAGGGCCCTGCTTCACCTTTCATCATATTCCCACTGGTGCTCCAAGGGATGGCTGGAGCAGGACTGGGCCAGAGTTCAACAGGTTACAGTATTCTCAATGTGCTGTCACACTTGGTTTTCACAGGGCCCACTGTCTGCCTTGCTCTGCTTCTTCCCAACTGCTCCTGACCCTGCTCCCAGAATGCTCCTGCACCTCATCTCCATAGCTAGGAAATATGCCGGCCAGACAGCTGCTCTGTAAGTCATCCCCCACCTGCCAGATTCCCCAAAGGCTTTGCTCCCCCAACTGTCCATGACTCCAAATACTCCCCACTATATCTCTGACCCTAAGGTCTGGGCCCTGCATTGTTAAACAAAGCATTCCACTCCCCAGGAGCAAACTGTGTTGGCTACGCAGACCCCCAAGATACTGGCAGCATTTGGAGTGAGGGATCCAACTCAGGGCACACACTACATCCCCTGCCTCTTCCTGCAGCCAGTCCAATGGGGCTGGCCCACTACACTGCAGGGAAGCTGTTATGACCTAGGAGACTACAGCCGTGGCTTGGCTTATAGGCGCAACCACAGAGCACTCCAAGAGTTAATTTGTGACTGGTCCTGCTGTCTTCAGACAAGGAAAGCTATTGCCTCTCTCACAGCAAACAACCCAGGAGGATGGCATGCCCAATTAATAATGGGGGGCGGGGAAGGAATGGGAGGGGTGAGTTTATTTTCCATCCGTAATGGAATTAAGCCCAGGGACATCACATATGATTGAAACTGTGTGCATCGGGGCAGTAGCCAGGGCTGGCGAATCCCAGGTGCTTTGTCTCCCTAGGTCAATCACAGAGTTAGCAGGGTCATCTAGTCTGACCCCCACTGCGTCCTAGCTTTTATCCATTGCACTTGATGGCCCTTTTTCGTAATGGCTCAGATCGACTTTAGAGAGAAGATTTGAGTTCCGTTTTACCCATGTTGCTTTGCACATTCCTAAACAAAAAGCCCAAACAAATCCCCTTCTAGAAGGGTCAAACTCTCCAGGGCTCAGGGCACCTGACCCGTCTCAAAAGCAGCTACTTGCAATGGGATTGTTGTTCATAGAGCCCACCCTGGGTCACGGAGCTCAGACCCAAATCTTCCCAAGTTCAGGTTGTTTGGATCTAGGTGTTTGATTAGAGGCAAACCAGCAAATGTGGCTGTTGCGAATGTATCTGAATCAGAGTTACAGAGTCATCTCAGCTCTGGACTGTTCAGCCTCTCTCTGGCTAATAGCAGCAAGTTCCTGATACTCCAAGTGGGTGTAAATAGGGGCCATCATAGACTTGATTCATTGCCCCATCCCTAGGTTATTGAAAGCATCTGAAAATATCAGAACACAGACACGGCGGGTTGGAAGCCAGGACCTCAAGAGGACACCTAGCCAATCTCTCCATGCCGAGCATGCTCAGAGCTAGCAGAGCACCAGTGCATGACAACACAAGGCTGCTGTTGAGCGCCATGCTGATGTCCTGTTACAATGTGGTATATGCCTTGTGCTGTCAGCACTGTGAGCTGCTCACTTGGTTTACAGCTTTGGCTTTGCCACATGCTCCCTGGAATGGAGCCAGCACTGTTCCTACAACAAGACTGGATACTGAGCACAGAGATGAGAGCTATGCAAGGGCATTCTCCACCAGGGAGTTCAGGTGGAAAGCCAGCAGGTCCAGTTTCCATTCCCCAATTTCCTAACAATACCGCCCACGGTTCAGCCTGGCCTCTCAATTCTGGCAGGTCTGGTGTTTCTGTCAATAGGTGGATGGACACTTCTCCCTTTGGCCAACTTGTCAGAATGAGTGTTTAGGCAGGAAAGCAGTCAATTCCCAGACAGATAAATTCACCCTAAATTCTGCATTTGTGCCCGGACTGCACAAATTCACATCACTTTTGCTGTGAGATGCTAAAAGAAAATCTGTGAATGCTCACAGCATCACATGCAAGCAAAATAGCGCTGGCTTGGAAACATCTGGTTACAGCTGGAAAGCCTGATTAACCAGTTTCATTCCTGCAATGAGCAGCCTCTTGGAAAGGTTTTCCCAGCCAATAGCTAGCATGTCAGGGAGCGAGCAGGCAGCACGGGGACTGCATTGCCTTTCCTGGTGAGGAGCCCAGTGGAGTGTGATTTGCTTCTTGGGATGGACAAGAGCTGGTCCTTAAAACATTCCTAAGCAGTTCCCAGCTGCAACTCTATGCTTCATCTTCCTTAAGGTGTCTTTCATTCTCTCCCTTCCTTCCCCCGCTTACAAAGACCCCTGCTCCCCACCCCTCACAGCTATCAGTCCATGAAAATTTAATGCCCATTCCTTCCAAGCTATTTGATATCTCCCCCAGTCTCACTCTTGGCTGGAGAGATTGCTTTCATGTACTCCCCTGCTCACACAGGCTCACTCTCCCAAATGTGCTAATGGGATGCTCGCTTTGGAAGTGAAGGAGGTTGCAGCCACTCCCCCCTCTCTTCCTTTCCACTCCTGTCCTTTTGCTCTTTCTTCCTTAAGTGCAGCTGCTGGCATTTCATCCCGTAATTGGCCACGTGTCAGCCCAGACAACGTGCAGCTCTCTAGGATAATGGATGCCATCTCAGCCTGTGGCCCCCTTTAATCCTGGCCTCTCCTCTCTCTGTCCCCAAAGAGAGTGCATCAATAATGGATGAAAGGACATTCACCTCTGCCTGCTGTCATGGAGGGAGGGAAAGCCTGGCGGCTCCAGAGCCGAATGGCCAAAGCAAAGAGATCCCTCCTGCACACAGTTAAGCAGAAGCCACGTGTGCATGCCAGGGGCTTTCCTGAATACAGAACATCTCAGCTGAGCTGCCTACAGAGTCAGGCAAGGGGTCTGGGAGCTTTAGGGCCTCAGCTCCACGGCTTCAGAGGCACCATTTCCACCCAAACAAAGGTGCAGCTGGGCTGTAGAGATACTGATGGTGTTAGAAACTCCACCTAAGACTTCCTAGCTACACAGTCCTGTTTTTTGTTTCAGCTACACCAGACTAAAGTATTTCCATACTTTCTATCTTTCCTATGCAGTGGAATAGTTTGCTTTTGGGCCCTTAATAATGTCCCTTTGAAAAACTGCCAACTCTCTTCAGTTGTTTTTTCCCTTAGTCTTGCTTCCCATGGCACCTTAACTACCAGCTCTCTGAGATTACCAAAATCTGTCTTCCTGAAATCCATTGTCTCTATTTTGCTGTTCTCCCTTCTATTCCTTAGAATCATGAACTCTATGATTTCATGATCACTTCCACCCAAGCTGCCTTCCACTTTCAAATTCTGAACCAGTTCCTCCCTATTAGTTAAAATCAGATGTAGAACTGCTTCTCCCCTAGTAGATTTTTCAACCTTCTGAAATAAAAAGTTGTCTTCAATGCAGTCCAAGAAGTTATTGGAGAGTCTGTGCCCTGCTGTGTTAAGTTTCCCAACAGATGTCTGGATAGCTGAAGTCCCCCATCACCACCAAATCCTGCACTTTGGATGATTTTGCTAGTTGTGGAAAAAAAGCCTCATCCACCTCGATAGGTGGCCTGTAGTAGACTCCTAGCATGACATCACCCTTGTTTTTTACCCCTTTTAGCCTAACCCAGAGACTCTCAACACATCTGTGTCCTACGTCCATCTCCACATCATTCCAAGGCTACGTCTACACTGCCAGTTTTAACAGCAGTGAGTATGCGAATGAGGAGTAGATTAGCATATCATCATGCCTCATTTGCATAATTTATGCAAGCCGTTTTTGCAGGGGGGGAAGTAGCATGGACGTGGGTTTTTTGCGCAAAACCCCTGTTTTCCGCAAGATCCTTATGCCTCTCCCACCGGGCCAGACATGGGGGTGGGGTGAGAAGGAGGAGCAGGGTCAGCTCTTTTGCACGCTGCCAACTCCCCCTTCCCCGCCAACTCCCTAACTGTTACCCTGTGCCCCATACAGACAGCGCCCTGCTCCTCCCCACCCCTCCCCGCCACCTCCCTAACTGCCAGCCTGTGCCCCACACAGACAGCGTCCCGCCCCTCCTCACCCCTCCCCTCCACCTCCCTAACTGCCAGCCTGTGCCCCACACAGACAGCGCCCCGCTCCTCCCCACCCCTCCCCGCCACCTCCCTAACTGCCAGCCTGTGCCCCACACAGACAGCGCCCCGCCCCTCCTCACCCCTTCCCGCCACCTCCCTAACTGCCAGCCTGGGCCCCCACACAGACAGCGCCCCGCCCCTCCTCACCCCTTCCTGCCACCTCCCTAACTGCCAGCCTGAGCCCCCACACAGACAATCTGATTTTCTTCCACCACATCTGTCCAGGTACCACCTATCGAATATAGAAAAGAGAATGTTTGTAAGTTTGTGCACTAATAACTTGGACACTATGGGTACGTCTAAACTACATGGCTCCGTCGACAGAGCCATGTAGATTTGTTGTTTTGGCAAAGGCAAATGAAGCCGCGATTTAAATGATCACAGCTTCATTTACATTTACATGGCTGCCGCACTGAGCCGACAAACAGCTGATCAGCTGTTTGTCCGCTCAGCGCGCTAGTCTGGACGCTCCCCTGCCGACATCAAAGCCCTTTGTCGGCAGCCCCGGTAAACCTCATCCCACGAGGAATAACGGGGCTGCCGACAAAGGGCTTTGATGTCGGCAGGGGAGCGTCCAGACTAGCGGCGAGCCGACAAACAGCTGATCAGCTGTTTGTCGGCTCAGCGCGGCAGCCATGTAAATGTAAATGAAGCCACGATCATTTAAATCGCGGCTTCATTTGCCTTTGCCTACAACCCTAATCTACATGGCTCCGTCGTCGGAGCCATGTAGTCTTGACACAGCCTATAAGAGCTACCGCAACCAAACTGCATGGGATAACCTTTCATCCAGGAGAAGGTTTTAAGGTATTTTGGACCCAATCGGGGTCCCGCCCTGTCCCCCGTGGAACCTGCTGCCCCAGGCACAAGCTGGGGCACCCCTCCCACGTGTAGCCTCCCAGGATTCGCCCCCTCACACCCGCGAGGTTACCAAACCGATCCTCTCCCCCCACCCCGCCGGCACACAGTGCCCCCACCTCCATGCGCACAATGGCTCGGGCACCCGCCCCTGCCCCCTGCAGCCCCGGGCGCGAGCTGGGGCGCCCCTCCCACGTGTAACCTCCCCTCCACCCGGGGTCACTCCACTTGCCACACCCCGCCCCCTGAAACCGAAACCAAAGCCGGCCAGCCTTTCTGCTCAGCTCGCTGGGCTTGGCCGAGCAGAAGGAACCCGTGTGCCTGCTGCAGCGCAGGGCGGAGGGGCCGGGTTAAACCCTCGATGTGTTACAATGCTGTGAAGCCAGCCGGCTGCTGTTCGTACTGTGAGTGGGGCTCTTCTGTGTCTGGTTCCAGCCATTGGGGTGAGATGTGAGCTCTGAGCTTTTGCTTGCCAAGGCAGGGCAGGTAGGTCCCTGAGCCAACCTTGCAAAGAGAAGTCCCCTTGCTACTGGCCGCATGACTGTGTACTGTTCTCCTGGGGGCTGGCTGCTCAGTCCTGGGGGGAGGAGGGTCCTGCTGCTCTCAGAGGGGCAGGTGTGGGCCAGGAGCCATCAGCCCCCAGGGTCTGTGGCTCTGGGGGTCCCCTGGCTCAGGGTCCCCTCCTTTCCTAAATTTTCTAAATTTTGTTCCTCCGGTTTCCTGAGCAACGCCGGGTAAGTCCAGCTAGTTTTTAATATATAAGGCAACACCTCCTCCCTTTTCCCCTGCCTATCCATCCTGAGTAAGCTGTACCATTCTCTACCAATATTCCAATCGTGTGTATATCCCACCAAGTCTCTGATACCAACGATATCATAGTTGTATTTATTTATTAGCACGTCCTGTTTATTATCCATACTTCTTACATTTGTATATAGGCATCTAAGATACTGATTTGATCTTGCCTCCCAGTTTTGCCTTGTCCCTCCTTTTTCTCTGCTATTATAGCCCACGCTCGCTCCCATTTCTAACCCATCTCCCAGGTGTCCATGTTCTTCACTTACCTGTGGGCATGCCAATTCTCTTCCAGAATTTGATCTGGGGAAGTGGGTCTGGCCCACAAAACCTCATCACCTAATAAACCATCTTGTTAGTCCTTAAAGTGCTGCATGGTCCTGTCTTTTGTTTCAGCTACACCAGACTAACACGGCTACATCTCTGTTATTATTTACAAGTATGACACCTGTGATCAAGGTCTGAACAAAGACCTGATCTGGATGGGCTGCTACATTTCACACCCTAATGACATAAGCTAAGCACCAGGTACTTACAGCCCACTCGATTAGCCTCATTTAGCACGGATACTCTAATTGACAATATTTTTTCCTATTATTTTTTCTTCTCTTTCCCTCCCCATCCTCTCTCTTTCTCTGCTATTTATTTGTATCCTGTACCCCTTCCCCACGCATCTGAAGTGGGCTGTGCCCACAAAAGCTCATGATCCCATCTACATGTTTTGTTAGACTCTAAGGTGCTGCAGAACCATTCATTGCTTACGTTTTTCCATTACAGACTAACACAGCTACCCCTCTGAGACTTGTCACTTACAGTTAGCATGGACAAAGGCCAGGCAAATGCTCTTTCAGGCAGTTCAACTGGAGCAGGCCTGGAACAGCAGGGAGAGGGATGCACAGCACATGCCAATCTGAATCAGCAGCCCTGCAGGGCAGAGACACGCTGACTTCCCATGCTATTTGACTGGGCCTGACCTACTATATTCTTCTTACTATAGTGACCTAGTTTTGTGCTTTCCTTTATGGCCATCTCTAACCAGAGTGTCTAGCTCTGGAGATCAGCTGTGCACGTGACTGCTCAGCAATAGTACTCATTTAAGATCAAAGTCATCCTCAAAATCTCAGGCTACATCTAGACTACAGGCTTCTTGCGCAAGAGAGCGCCCACACTGCACAAGTGCATCCAAAAAGCCATGTGCTTTTTGAAAAGAGAGCATCCAGACTGCCTGGACACTCTCTCTCATGTAAACAGTGATTGCTATGGACAGAATGGCCACCAGGGTACCTGTGCTTTTTCCTCTTCCCTCTTTTTCTGAAAAAACTCCCTCTTTCCTGTCCACACGTGCCTTTTTGCACTCTTTCGCAAAAAGGCTCCTTCCTCGTAGAATGAGGATTACCAATGTTGGAAAAACCCCTCTGTTCTTTCAATTTACTGTCGAAAGAATGCACTTGCACTGTGGACGCAACTCAAGTTGTGTCGGAAAAACCGTCGTCTTTCCGACAAAACTCTGTAGTCTAGACATAGCCTCAGCGTAGCACGGAGATGGGCCATCAATGCAAAAGTTACCTGCACTAGTCACTGTGTCCTGTAACTTAACCCTGGTGTGATGCCACAGGTCTGAGCCTTTGTTTCTGAGAGCATCCCATTCACCAAAGAAATGCCTGGGATCCAGCTCCCACGAGCAACCTGTTCTCTCCTTTGGTGTCCCTCTGGGGGGCCATGCCCTGCTCAGAGTGCCCATTGGGGAACTGGCTCTGAGCTTAGCCCATTGCAATGCTCCAAGGGAAAACTCAAGCTGAAACACTTATTTTCAAGGACATGAGGGGAACAGATCAGAATTGTGGAGATGGGGCCAAATCCATTGCTGGTGTAAACTGATGCAACTCATGTATTTCAGTAGACTGCACCAATTAGAACATGGCCCTCTCTCTAATTCCCCGATGAATAGGCATGTTTTCCCCCTCAAGCTTTCCCCTTTCTAGCAAAGCCTTTATCTTCGGAAACTGTGTGTCTTGGGTCTTGAAACCTGCACCCTTCATCTCTTTACCTACACTCTGCTTTCAGGAAAAGTCTCAACGCTTAGATTTCCCATAAAAAATGGGCCACCCCGTTATTTCATTCTGAAATGACTCTTACTTAGCCAGAAGAAAAGAAAAAACAAAAGGAAAGGCTTCAGAGTAGAGAGCTCAGAGTGTGAACCCTCTGCGACAGGCTGCAGTTTGCCATGCGAGCCACAAATTAGCAGAGTCCTGAGCAGGCTATGCAGGAACCCTAGGTAATCCCCACTAAGGCTGAGCAGGAAACGTCACTGCCAACGAAATTCCACAGAAAAAGGGAAACACATTCTGCAAACTGTTCTTCCTTGTGTCCCTTCTGTTATCCTGGTCAACAGCAGCCACCTCTAGTCCTAGTACCGTGAGGCTTGGGATATTTGGTGCTTTTTCTTAAAGCCACAGTCTTGGAGTCAGGTAGTTAGGTGCAAAACACAATCTGGACATTCCAAAACCAAGGTAAATATAATCGCAACTGTATCTTTACAGAACCCCCATGATTTTAAGCTGATCTCTTTATTTTTGAACATGTAGGATTGGTGATACTGGACTAATGCTTATCACCGATTCATAGCTGTTGTACATGAGCTGCACTTCCTCCTCTCCTCCATTCCGAGTCCCTAGCAAATGGAGGGAAGAGAACAAGGCACAGGCAGGGTATAGAACAGATGTAGGCTGCACTAAGCTGACTCCCTCACTAGATTCTGTGTATGTCCGGGGTGTGGCTGAGGTTAATAGGGGGCAGATCATTCTGGCCTGCTCCAGATTCCCAAGCTACTAACAGACAACTAGGCCGGGCCAGGTTGCCATATTCTGGATAGTCAAGGGAGCTGCTCTAAGTTATCCCATCCCCTGGAACAGCACAAAATCCATTGCTCCACATCCCTCTGTGCCCCACATCTCTTGCAGGTGAAGAGAGGAGACAGTCCAGAGATTAGGGCACCAGCCAGAGACCTGGGTTCCCTTCTTCATGACAAAATTCCTCAGTGACCACTGGCATGCCACTTAACTGCTCTGTGCCTCCGTTCTCCCTCTGGGGCACCTGGCATTGGCCACTGTCGGCAGACAGGATACTGGGCTGGATGGACCTTTGGCCTGACCCAGGATGGCCGTTTTTATGTTCGCTGCAGGCTGGTTCTAACAGCCCTGGCCTGCTCCACAGAGGGACTGGGAAGTTAATGTTTAAAGACTGAGAGGTGCTCAAGTGCTACACATAATCAGAATCTATAGTACAGGACTCAGCATCACACACAATGGCACTCTTCCTTCACACCAGGCACCAGGCTTATCCAACAAATGAGGATGGTTTGTGAAAGGCACATTCTGTTGGGAAATGTTAGATGTACAGATCCCTGATCCGGTACATATTTATGTAGCTAGCTAAGGCATTCTCTCTAACCACTGGAGATTTTCTGTCTGGGGAAACACCACTAGCAGAGGAGTAGACAAAGTGGCTCACCAAAGGGCAAAGCAAAAGAAAATTCTATACAACACAACATTCAGAACACAAATACAGGACAAGTTCTGCATATCCTGGCTTCCCTGCTCAGTGTGCTAGCAGTGCATGCACAGCTCACAGAAGAGTTATATCAACCCATTTTGTAAAGTCTAATTAGTGTTGCCAACTGTAACAATAGTCAATGTTTTTTCTGAATGCCCTAGCTCCTGGAGTCCTGTGGTTTGGTGAGAATCTCATCCTCACTCGTAAAAAACGCACCTGTCTAACCCTTGTGATTACAGAGGCGAGCTTGGAAACATGCCTGTGTGTCATCTAAAGATTCAGGATGGCAGGCAAAGAGAACCCAACACTGATAATTTTGCAAAATCTCGTGGTTTTATGGCAAACTCATGATTCTCGGAGGCCCTACCTCATGATTTTCAAATACTGGGATAGGCAGTAACTAAGGAAGTATTAACATTGAAAGTGCTTTGAGGGGGGGCCATCTTTTTGTTCTCTACACAGCGTCAAGTGCAATGGGGCTTGCTCCATAGCTCGGATCCTTAGACACTAGGGTAATACAAATAACAGACAGTCTAAAGACTGCTTGCACTTCTGCGCACAGTGCATTCCTGCAGCATATATAGCTTGAAACTCTGATGACAATGTTTTTAAGTTAGTAAGAACTCTTGCCTACTATCGGTAGAACAGCCATTTTGTTCTTAGCAGCTACTGCATGCTTCAGAGGATAACACACACTGTGCGCTCGCATGGTGACTTCCCTTTTATTCTTTGTTGTTACTGCTTTCTTTCCTTAGCAATCAGTGTAATTTTAGGCTGAAAGCCTGTGTGTGTGGAAACACAACTCCTTTGCTAGGCAATCAGTGCAGAGGCTTCACCTCATTTCAATCCCAGCATACAATGGTTTTTGCTCCTATTCTATCAACAGCCGATTTTTGCTCCTATTCTATCATGGTGCCAAATAAACATTGCTGGAAAACCCAATGGGCAACAGACTCCTTCAGAGCAACACTATTCAGGCAGAAAGCACAATAAAGCATTCAGCAAAGACCTTGAGTTTTTTTTCTCTAGGCTGAAGTGCAGAAGCTCTAGAGAGAGAGTTGGGTTCTTTCCCAGGCACCCCTCTGGGAAAGGGCCCTCCCTAGCCTGACTCCAGCATTAAGGGGAAAGAGCCTGTCAATTCTATCATTGTTGTGTTAATTGCAAATGCAGCTGGCGCTGATGCTGCAAGGTCACTCCTGCTTTATGACAGGCTAGGAGCACAAGGGAGCAGAGGACTGGCCCAAAACCTGTAGCCTCAGAACATCAGCCTGTTGTGAGAGCTAAAAGAGCCAAGCACAGCACTGAACTGTTACGGTTATCTAGCCTGCGGATGCTCCCAGGAACCTGGAGTGACTGGGGAGACAGTGTCTCTAAGGTTACTCCTTGCGTTTGTGGACAGAAGAGGCTTTAGTAGGAAAAGAGGCAGGCTAGGAGGAGGAAAGTTAAATGCTGTGCTGATTTCAGACCTTCCCCTGCTCTAGAAGACACCAGTATAAGGGACTGGACTCGTTGACCTCTTGAGGTCCCTTCCAGTCCTAGTATTCTATGATTCTATAAGGAAGTGCTGGCAGTTACAGAGACCAGTCACTGGTACAAAGAAGGAAGGTGTATGTAGAACAAATTGTAAAGGAGCAAGGGTCACTGGCAGAGCCATGGAGCAACCCTCAAGACTGGGATGTGGGGGCTGAAGGATAGGATTGAAGGGGCACTGCCAGGGCTGTCGGAGGAACCCAGGCCTGGGCTATCAGGGGGCTGCAGGTCGGGAGTGAGAGGCACAGCCATGCAATACTGCAGTGTTTCTTAAACTTTTTAAGACCAAGAACACCAAACAATTTTTTTTTTTTATGGGGAACACCAAGGAATTTTTTGTTGAGGAAAAAAAAGGCTTGTCCGTTTAAGGGCAGCCATTTGAACTCTGTGTTCTCCGCATATGGTGACCATATCTTCTGAACCAAAATTAGGGACACGTTAGCCACACACTCTGACCTCTGTTAACCATGCCCCTGACTCTCGGGGTCAAGATGGACACATGACCAGAAGTAAAAGGTGTTATGTGGCAAATGAAATTATGTAAAGTAATGCACATTGGGAAAAATAACCCCAACTATACATATAATATGATGGGAGCTAATTTAGCTACAACTAATCAGGAAAGAGATCTTGGAGGCATCGTGGATAGTTCTCTGAAGTGTGCAGCAGCAGTCAAAAAAGCAAATAGGATATTAGGAATCTTTTAAAAAGGGATAGAGAATAAGATGGAGAATATCTTATTGCCCTTACACAAATCCATGGTACTCCCACATCTGGAATACTGCGTACAGATGTGGTCTCCTCATCTCAAAAAAGACATACTGGCATTAGAAAAGGTTCAGAGAAGGGCAACTAAAATGATAAGGGGTTTGGAATGGGTCCCATATGAGGAGAGATTAAAGAGACTGGGACTTTTGAGCTTGGAAAAGAGGAGACTAAGGGGGGATAAGATAGAGGTCTATAAAATCATGAGTGGTGTGGAGAAAGTGAATAAGGAAAAGTTATTTACTTGTTCTCATAATATAAAAACTAGGGGCCACCAAATGAAACTAATGGGCAACAGGTTTAAAACAAATAAAAGGAAGTTCTTCTTCACACAGTGCATAGTCAATCTGTGGAACTCCTTGCCTGAGGAGCTTGTGAAGGCCAGGACTATAACTGCGTTTAAAAGAGAACTACATAAATTCATGGTGGTTAAGTCCATTAATGTCTATTAGCCATGATGGGTAAGGAATGGTGTCCCTGGCCTCTGCTTGTCAGAGGGTGGAGATGGATGCAGGAAGGAGATCGCTTGATCATTGCCTGTTCGATTCACTCCCTCCAGGGCACCTGGCATTGGCCACTGTCAGCAGACAGGACACTGGGCTGGATGGACCTGTGGTCTGACCCAGTCTGGCCGTTCTTATGTTCTTACTAGCCCATTAGCCCATCATAAGACAGGATTTTCAGGTCTCTCCTCCGCATCAGTGTTCTCTCCTGAGCCTCCGGTGTCTCACTCCGTCTCTCTCCTCCTCCCACTGCCTCCCTCCCTCTCTCTCAGCTCTCCTCCGCCTTCTGCCTCTCTCTCCATCTCTCTCTTTCTCTTCTCCCCCTCCTGCCTCTCACTCTCTCTCCGCTCTCCTCTGTCTCTGTTGGGGATGCACACTCATCCAGGCCCTGCCCCCTGGGCATGCATGTCACCCTTCCCGCCCCCCTTCGCTTCCCGCTGAGGCGCTCAGCTGACTTCTGTGCTGCTCAGCCAGGCCGCCATGCAGGAGCAAGCGGCGCAAAGGGCCCCTCTCTCAATTTTCCTCCTACTGCCCCACCCTCTCTCTTTCTCTGCTCTTGTCTGCCTCCTGCCTCTCTCTACTTCTCCCCCTCCCACCTCTCACTCTGTGTTTCTCTTCTCCTCCTCCTGCTGCGTCTCTCTCACTCTCTCTCTCTCTCGCTGTCCTCCACCTCCTCTCTGCCTCCTCCGTTCTCCTCTCTGTCTGCTCCGCTTGCCTCCTTTTGAATCCAGCGTCCTTTCCTGATGTCAGACACGCACACTCGTCCAGGTCCCGCCCCCTAGCTGTTCCCTCTGGGCGGCGCTGTTGCCTCTCACTGAGTCGCGCAGAAGTCAGCCGGGCGCCACGGCGGGAGGCAACAGCACTGCCCAGAGGGAACAGCCAGTGTTTCAGCGTTACAGAGTCACAGAAAGTGGGCTACTATATATATGATGTGTGACCCCTTCTAAGAACTTTTCCCACCATCCTCCTACCAATAAGGATGAGTTTGGCCCCCATCAAACCCTGCAACTATCCTGCAATTGCATTAACCCAATTTGGGTCTCACTAACTCAGGGCTGGGGGGCGCGGAGAGGCTGGGGGAAGTGTTCCCTCCAATATTTTCTTCCCATGAGCAGAATGAATTTTGTGTTGTGCACTAGTATTGAGTTCATGTGGCTTGTTTGGATGTGCCACTGTGGCACCCAAGTTATTAGTAAATATCTTATAAACCTCTACCCTTTCCCTCTGCTGCCATGTCTCCTCCCCTTGCTCCATCAGCTCCCCTGGTGCCAGCTGCCCCCCAACCCCTCTCCCTCCTCTGCTGTCCTGACTCCTGCCCTTCTCACTGTCCTCAGTTCTCGTGGGACCTGCCTCCCTGCACCAGCCCTTCTCTCCCCCCTGTGCTCACTCCTCCAGTAGCCCCACTCTGATCATGTGAGCTACCCCTCCTCATCCCCTCTTCTAACACCTCCCTCTACACCCCTGCCCTGCCTCTCTCCTCTGGTGCTGGTCCCTCCCCTGCAGGTGTCTGCCCTTCTGCTTCACCCCCAGAATCCTCTGGCACCTGCACCTTCCCTTACCCCTGCCCCTCCTGGTGCCTTCTCCTTCCATCACTGCCCCTGCCCCCCTTGCCCTCTTTCTCCCTGATGCCCATCCCCTCACCACCCACTGCCCCAGTTCCTCTCATGCCTCTCTGTGCCCTCACACATGACTTGCTCCATCCCCTCCCTCCTCATGCCCACCGCTCCTTTCAACGCTTCTCCCAGCACTTCCCCCTCCCCTTCCTTCCTTTTGCCCCCAATGCCCCTCCCCTCCCCTCTGCCAGCATCACCCTGTCCCCTCCACCCTCCCACCCCCACTGACACCTCCCCTCCCTCCACCTGCCCTTTTCCTCATTGTGTCCACTTGGCCCTCTGGCATTTGTCTCTCCTCCACCCTGTCCCTTGGTGCCTTCCCCTTTCTTCTCCTGACCTGCCCCCCTCCCCTCAGCCCAAGCCCCTTCCCCTCCCTCCCCCCTTCACCCTAGTTCTCTCCATGCCCCTTCCCCACCTTTTGCCTTCCAGTGTGTGGGGCCGGAGTCTGTGATCAGGCCCCAAAAGCCACTACAGCCCCAGCCGCTTCCAGGGCAGGACCGCTTTCCAGGCCTGGAGCTGGGCCGCCTGCGGTGCTAATTTTTGTGCAGTCCAGTCCCTGCACCAGCTTTGGCTCCCATTAGGAGGAGCGTGGGGGAGGGGAGAACCCCCCACCCCTCCAGACCCAGCCTGCGGAGCGCGGCAGAGCGAGCGGGTCCGTGCACTGCCGTTCCCCCAGTGGGGTGGGAAGGGGTGGGGGAAGCAAGGGCCGTGCACAGAGCGCACCGGCAGAGCCCGAACATACCTCGCTCTGCAGTGCTCCAGCCGGGCTCTGTACACTTCCTGCCGGGACTCCGGCGGCAACTCCCAGGAGCAGCTTGCCGGGTTTGACCCCCAACCAGCGCCCCTCCCACTCCGTCAGTGGTGACGGCCGCCTGTGGATGGAGGAGGCCGGGCTGGCGACCGTGGATGGTGGAGGCAGTCCTGCAGCAGGAGGGAACGGGGGAGGGGGAGGTTGCCGGATGGCAGCACATGAGCTCAGAGCTCTGGACACTGCACGCCACCAGCAGCAGCCCTGGCTGCCTGCGCAAAGCACCAAGGGAGCCACTTAGGTGCTGGGTGGAGGCGGGGAGCTGCTGCTGTGCTGCGCTAGCGCTGGGTGTCTTTAAATCCGCGACTGTCCCAGAAAAAAAGGGACGTATGGTCACCATATCTCTGCGGCACACCGGTGTGCCATGGAACACGCTTTAAGAAACGCTGCAATAGCATCTTGTGCACTTTGCACTGATCTAACCAGTGCTCTCAGAAACCAGGTTACCTAAAAGATCATCCCAATATTTCCCACTCTGGTCCAATCACACAGCCATAAAACTCATCTCCCTCTGAGGACAGGGACAATAGATCCTTTGTAAATGTGGGGGTGCCAGGAGACCCCACCCCCAATAATACCCCTTCCCTGCTCATCCTCTTACCCCCAAAACCCTGAACCCAGCCACGCTGAAAGCTAGAGTCATTAAGCAGCCTGGGACCTCAGGCCCCTCCATCTGCCTGGGAATGGGGGAGAGGGGAGGGACAGAAGCCCTCTGCTCTCCCCAGCATCTTGCCAAGGGCAAACGGAGGGACCCAAGCTCCCCACAGCTGTCCCCAACTTTGCTCCATTTGTGAGGGACTTGGGGGGCAGAGACTTGGGCTGAGGGCTTCTTTCATCCCCTACCCTTGGAAGATGCAGGCTCTGCAGTTCCTCACAGCTACACCTGGGCTGAACAGGTTTCAGTTTCGGGTCTGGCCAGGGGGCTGGGTCTCAGCAGGAAGATGAGGGGCTGCAGGTACACCTCTGGCCCAGGGTCAGCATTCAAGGGCTCCTTTTACGGCTGCGTTATGACCCACCAAAAGCTGCTGCTCCAGTTTGTCCCAGAACAAGTACAAAAGCAATGAAGCTGAAATGAAGTGGAGTGACTGTCATTGGGAGCAAGGGGAAGAGCAGCTTGACTTCCTTGCTCTGGGTTTGCAGTCTTCTGAAAACCTATAGTAGCAGCTGCGCCCAAACGGTCTCCTTATAGTGCCAGGATTTCACTTGCTCAGCCCACAGCCACTGTGTACAAAGCAGGCCCGGACTACCGCTGAGCATCCATCCCCCTGTCCTGGCCTACAGACTCCCTGCTAGTTGGGGCAGTCATTCTCTAGGCCTCTCATGGGCCCGGGCTGTCATGGAATCCCTGTACCTTTTGTACCCATCTCAGCCACAGGCCCTATGGAAACATTGAAGGGGTCTGCCCGGAGGTTCGCTGCCTGGCCTTTCCGGTGCAGCCAAGCCATACTGACCCCTCCCTGATGCAAACACCTCATGTGCTCGTAGAGGAGACACGTGGGGCCAAAGGCTCTATTTGGCCTGCAGGCAGAGATGCAACGAAGTGCTCACACAGAACACGGGCTAGAGAGGGCTCCTGGCAGCTAGGAAATCCAGAGACTATTCGCACTAGCTAGACACTAACATGCAGGGGGCATAGCACAGAGTCTGTGGGTGCTCTGGAGCTCAAGCACCAACAACCTCAGTGTCCAGCAGCAGAACCTGAGTGTGGAATGTGAGGAATTCTGTGTTATGCAGAGGGGCTGAAACGCAACAGGCCCCCGGGCAAGGTGTGGGGGGTGGGCTGGGGGCAGCCAGCCCTCAGTGCTGCCCAAAGTGCATTGCACTGTGCCCTCCCCTATCCCCCCAAGCAGCCCTCAGAACTGCCTGGAGCATGCTACATGGCAGTGATGTAAAGGACTCGGGCTCCAGCCACCACTGCTAGTCTCAGGCCCCTTTGGATCACCAGGCCCCAGGGCAACTGTTCTTTTTGTCCCCTACTTTCCCCCATTGGCGGGGTGCTCTTGGGGCAGGGAGTTTGTTTCTAAAGCAAGACAGTGATTAAGGTAACAAGAGGCTTGTCGTTAATTGAAATTAAGGTTCATTAGATGATCTGGAAAGCAATCCCTGGCACTACAGTTACAAGATAGGAAACAAAGGTAGGAATAGATGGTCCATTTGCAGAATGGAGAGGGGTTAACAGTGGGATTCCCCAGGGGTCAGTACGAAGACCAATACTGTTCGATATAGCTATGAACGAGATGCACAAAGGGGTAATGAGTAAGTCCAAAACAGACTGCCAAGAGTTACAAAGAGATCTCACAAAACTGGGTGTCTTGGAAACACAATGTGAGATGAAATTCAATGTTAAATGCAAAGCAATGCAAATGGCAAAACAGAATCCCAATTATACCAAAAAAAGTAATGGTGCTTAAATTAGCTGTTACCCATCCAGAGAGATCTTGGCGTCATTTGCAGCATTCAGAGGCAGAAGAATTCTTCTCACTGTGCCTGTATCACCCTGAATTCATGCTCCAGCTTCAGAAGATTCTGAAGATTTACAAATTATCGCCACTTATCACTGGGACAGACACTGAATAATGTAGCTGCCCTTAACAAGCATCAAAACAAATACCAGGGAACCTAGATGTAAATAATATTGCTGACAGCTTCATCCAGAAAACTACAGACACACATAACGTCTTTCAGTTGGAGGAGATTGCAATAATTTGAATATCCTTCATGATAATGTAATTATGTAGTTCATAACTGAATCCTAATCAAAAGAGTAGGGATACCAGTGATAGACATTCAATAATTAGAATATGAATGAAGAGTATACATATGCTGAAAATAGCCTCTCCCAAAACTGGCAGAATGCCCTCCCCCCAACACACACACCTCTCAAAAAGTACCACAGGCAAAAACAGAAGTCAGCCCCTCTAGCTGGGGGACTGGCTCGGTCAAACTTTTCCCTGCGTGCACATCATGGCCAGCCTACTGTTCCAGTCCCTGGTCCACTCGTGAACACACTGGCTGTAACCATGTAGCACAGGACATGAGCAGCCTTCCCCTGAACAACAGAGCCAACATGGATCCTGTCTGACCAACAGAGGCCTCTAGTATTTGCAAGGCTGTGCTGAGATGGCAGAGCCAACTGTGGGGAGAGAACCCACCCGACAGGTGGCATTTCTGTGCTGTGAGTGGCAGACTGCAGGATAGTCAGACCAGACACCAAACTCCACTCCTCACTTTGGTCCCAAGAAGCGACTGCGCTTTTTTCAGAGCTCCTTTAAGTCATCCAATAACGAAGTATCACAGGCCCAGCCTCCTGTTTGACTGTTCAGTGAGACCAAATGCACCGTCCGCCCAGCAACAGTGGGCTACGTATTGAAGGGTGCACCCTGGCAGAATTGTTCCTGCACCTTTCTCCCGCACCAGGGTTATGTCCTCCCCCAGCAGCCCCCCATTGTTCTTCCTTGCCTGTCATTAACATCTCATTTGCCGCCTGCTAGCCAGCAGCCTCACCTGTGGAGATAAGTGGGCTGGTTACATTTTGGCACCTGCCACCGTGGTGTTCCAAGCACATGGCTGGGAAAGCGCAATTCCTCTGAGGCTGATTTCCATCCGGCCGTACCCAGCCTGCTTTGCCACTTGCTCAATTTCACGCAACGCAAACCGCTTTTGGATTTCATTTTTGTTCTCCTTCGTATGAAATATTCCCATGAACTGTAATCAATTCCCTTCTGCCTGGGTTTCCTCACTATGGTTACTAAAAGGCACCTGATGTGTCCTGCATTGGTAATTCACAGACCCTCGCACCAACATCCATGGACTTTCTCTTGTGTCTTCCACCCCCCAACCCGCCTGCTCCTGCCCCGTTACCATGGCGATGCAGCGATGGAGCAGCCTTGAAATGTAAAGAGAGCTGCAACATTCACAAGCCCCCCTCATGTTACCATTTACGTTATTGATGTTTAAATCTCCCGGGATTATCTGGCGATAATTGGTTTATGGAAATAGAGACGAGTCCAGCAGTGGTGCTGTGGGGGTGGGGAGAGCTGCTGTCGCTCTGTTCAAGTGCAGGCTGATTAATGCAACGCGTGGGCTAGGCTCGGGGGGAGGGAGGGTGAGTCAGCCTACATTGTAATCGAGGTTCCACTGCAGTAATCCAGGCTAAGTCAACCGCCCCGTACAGTCACACAGACACGCATAGCTCAGTCGGGGCCGGGGGCCGGGGACACTGGGGCCACTATATTGCCAAGGACAATGCTAGGGCAAGGTTCTTACAGTCATAGACCGGCAGAACTGGAAGGGACCCAGGCATCTCATCCTGTCCAGCCTTCAGGCCTGTGCTGGGCTGAACCTCAGACCATCCCTGACAGGGGTTCGTCAGACCTGGGCTCAAAATGTCCAGTGACGCAGAGTCTACAACCGTGATAGGCACCCACAAACCATGAGTGGGCCGCATGAGTGGCCTCCTTCACCTCAGAGAGCTGCAGTGGCCTCCCCGGTTGCTCTCGTCCTCCAGGCACTGGGGCACCGGAGCCCCACACTTCCTACTCCTCCCCTTCCCTCCCAGCACTTTCAGAGCACCATGAATTGCCCGATTCGTGCTCCATCCCCACTCCTCCCCTGCCCTCCCACAGCTGGAACAGCCACAAACAGCTGATTCGCCACATTCCAGCTCTGGGACAGCAGGGGAGGAGCGGGCAGGGGCCTCGAATCAGACAATCTGTGGTGCTATGAAAGTGCTGGGAGGGAGGGGAAGAAGCAGGAAGTGTGGATCTCTGGTGCCCTAGTGCACAAGAGGCGTGGGGGGGAAGGAGAGCAGCCAGGGCAGCCATGGGCCTCACGTGGGGCCTCAGTGGGCCACAAGTGGCCCTCAAGTTGCCCACCACTGGGCTACAAAATCCCTTGGAAGCTTGTTGCAGAACTTAACTCCCCGGGGAGTCAAAAAGTGAAGCACTTTGCACTTCTCTGTATTGAATTTCATCTTGTTGATTTCAGAGCAACTCTCCAATTTGTCACCAACTTTTTCAATTATAATCCTGTTTTCCAAACTGCCTGCACCACTTGCAGCTGGAGGTCAGCTGCAAATGTTATAAGCATCCTTTACACTTCCATATCCAAGTCATTATTGACCATATTGACCTTACCCCCACCCAGCACTGACCCCCGCAAGTGCCCACTAGACACTTCCCACAGCTCAACAGGGAACGGTTGAGAACTATAATCTGATTGCAGTCTGTCAACCAGTTGCGCACCCACTGTCTAGTGATTCCATCTAGACCCCATCTCCTTAGTTTGCTTGTGAGGATGTTGCATGCAATTGTGTCAATAAAATTAACTGAAGACAAGGAACATCACATCTACTGCTCCCCTCCATCAACTGTAACCCAGAAACCAGCCAAAGAACGATCCTTTTGGCCCCTAGCAGCTGTAAATGATGAGGTAACTGGCTCTGTGGATATGCGAAAGTCAGTGGATGTGATATACCTTGACTTTAGCAAAGCTTTTGATACGGTCTCCCACAATATTCTTGCCACAAGTTAAGGGAGAATGGATTAGATAAATGGACTGTAAGATTGATAGAAAGCTGGCTAGACTGTCAGGCCCATCAGTTAGTGATTAACGGCTAAAAGTCAGGATAGCGGTCGGTTTCTAGCAAAGTGCCTCGAGGATCGGTTCTGGGACCGGTTTTGTTCAACATCTTTATTAATGACCTAGATGAGGGGATGGATTGCACCCTCAGCAAGTTTGTGGGCGACACAAAGCTAGGGGGAGAGGTTGATACACTGGAGGGCAGGGATAGGGTCCAGAATGACCTAGGCAGATTAGAGGATTGGGCCAAAAGAAATCTGATGAGGTTCAACAAGGACAAGTGCAGAGTCCTGCCCTTGGGACAGAAGAATCCCAAGCACTGGTACAGGCTGGGGACCAAATGGCTAAGCAGCAGTTCTGCAGAAAAGGACCTGGGGATTGCAGTGGATGAGGAGCTGGATATGAGGTAACAGTGTGCCCTTGTAGCCAAGAAGGCTAATGGCATATTAGGATGCATTAGGAGGAGCATTGCCAACAGATCCAGAGAAGGGGTTATTCCCCTTTATTTGGCTTTGGTGAGGCCACATCTGGAATATTGTGTCCAGTTCTGGGCCCCCACTATAGGAAGGATTGGAGAGGGTCCAGCGGAGGGCAACCAAAATTATTAGGGGGCTGGAGCACATGACCTATGAGGAGAGACTGAGGGATTTGGGCTTATTTAGTTTGCAGAAGAGAAGTGAGAGTAGATTTGATAGCAGCCTTCAGCTTCCTGAAGGGAGGTTCCAAAGAGGATGGAGAAAGGCTGTTCACAGTAGTGATGGATGTAATGGTCTCAAGTAGACCAAGGAGCAATGGTCTCAAGTTGCAGTGGGAGAGGTCTAGCTTGGATATTAGGAAAAACTATTTCACTAGGAGGGTGGGGAAGCCCTGGGATGGGTTCCCTAGGGAGGTGATGGAATCTCCATCCCTAGAGGTTTTTAAGTCTCAGCTTGACAAAGCCCTGGCTGGGTTGATTTAGTTGGGGTTGGTCCTTCCTTGGGCAGGGGGCTGGACTTGATGACCTCCTGAGGTCTCTTCCAGCCCTAGGATCCTATGAAATGAGAGCGATCAGCTCTCAGGGGCAGAGGGGAGTTCTGCCCCCAGGAGCCCTGCCACTGAGGCTCCAGCAGTGTGAGGTGGACTAAGATCCCTAGTTCATTTCACACACCCCCTGAACGAGCTGTCAGCCAGCAGCCATTACCCTGTCTGGGCTGCCGAGCCTCTCAGGCCATTGAGTCTCTGGCTGGTATGGACTTCCTGGCCAATTGCTTACCCAAAATCACTGTCCTTTTGCCTTCTCCTGAGGACGGGGTTCTTCCAAGTAGAAAGCCCCTTCCTGCCATCCATGCTATGAGATGGAACTGGCTGACTCCTCCGATTCATTGCGACTGTCCCTCTTGCTTGAGATGGCCTCCCCTTTGCCAGCAGTGATCCCACGGGACTAATGATTCTCTTGCCACCCATCCATACTGGAGAAGAGCCTCTTGCCCTTCGGCTACCCTGGCCAGTAGCCACATGTGCCATCCAGGAGCAGATGTTCATCAGGGCTGGCTTCTCCTCCCCCCACAAACTAGGAAAGGACTCCTGGACTGGTATCATGATTCAATGCCATTTCAGTGGCAACATCACAACATCCAAGTCATCCTGCCAGAAGGCGGACTGAAACCACCCTGCCAAACCGTGTCGCAGTTCAGTTGCTCCCACTTGTGCCACGTTCCTCTCTACGGGCCTGATCCAAAGCCTGCTGATATCAGTGGAAAGACTCTCCTTGACTTGAACGGCCCTGAACACATCTGAATTTGTGTGACTCCCCTTCCCTGACTCTGCAGGAGGGAGTGGGTGGGAGGGAAAGGGAGGAGGCTACGTTGTTGGGTTTAATCTCACATATCCAGCGATGCAAGGCTGGCTTGATGCTCTCACTGCCTTTAAATGTCACTGCTGCCTCCAGGCAAAATCCGTCCCTGGGAAAGACTGTGCTTCAACAGACATTCCCTGTGATTCTTCCGCCAATGTTTTCCAGCACGCTTCAAAGGGCAGCGTTATAATCACAGAAATGATGGGAGATGGAAGAGGTACAAGAGACTTAGTGCCAGCCCGGAGGGCCTTTGCTCCTTGTGCGACAGGAGACACCCTTTATTTTCAGAGGAGAGCCCTGAGTCTCTGCTGCTGATTCACTCTGTACGGGTAGCAGTCCAAATGCAGACTCAGCCAAAGAGCGTACGGGGCCCAAGGCAGCATGCTGAGCCACACAGCTGTGCAGCTCCCAGCCGGGTGGGCGGGTCCAGGAGCTTGGCAGTGTGGGGCCCTGAACGCACGGGGCCCAAGGCGACTGCCTCGCTCGCCTTGCCCAAAGGTCAGCTCTGCCCAAACGAGTCCTCACCCAGGGGATTTCATTCCAGCAGTTGACTGGCCCCAGGATTCACTTCACTTTTCAGCACAACTGCAGGCCCCAGATTTAAATTCCCTCCTCTCCCCCCCGAGATAAATGAAGCAGCACACCCTTTTCCCTGGGCGCCTCTCTTAGCAATCGGGGGCTGATCCATTCCTAGTGCTGAGTGCACAGCTGAATACATCTGGATCCATGTGCAGAAATCAGTGCAAACACTGTAGGCTAGTTCAGGGGCATGACAATCTCCTTGAAGAGATGTAAATGGTTAACCAATTAATCAGTAAGCCTTACTCTTAACAGGTAATGCTTACCCGTGCTGGTTAACCAGTAGGGGTTGGAGCAGCTCCCCACCTGCCCAGAGGGAACAGCCGGAGCAGTCCCTGTCTGTGGCAGGCCCAGTCCAGCCTCCCGCCACAGGATACATGCTAGCTCCCCTGGAGTGCTGGCCCTAGACCCATGGAGCTGGCTTCATTGCAGGCTCAGTATATAAGCTTTATACTGCAAAGCTGGCAGCACCTCTCACAGTTAGGATTTTTAGTGGTCAAACGCTTACATTTGTAATGACTTTTTACATCCCTACCCCCTTCTGACAACAAAGTCACTACATGACCCCAAGAGCAGGGCTGCAACTGGAGCCCTGCCGCCCCGAATAGGGAAAGAGCCATTGCCTGAGTGGGGGAAGGACGGGCCCTGCCGCCCCGAGCGGGGGAAGGACGGGTCGCTGCCCGAGCCCTACCACCCGGGAAGGACGGGTCGCCACCCAAGCCCTGCCACCCCGAGTGGGGGAAAGCGAACCGCTGCCGCAGCCCTGCCACCCCAAGTGGGGGAAAGCGAGCGGCTGCCGCAGCCCTGCCACCCCAAGTGGGGGAAGAGCGAGCCGCAACCCTGCCGCCCTGCCACCCCAAGTGGGGGAAGAGCGAGCCGCAACCCTGCCGCCCTGCGTGGTAGTGGAGTTTGGGCTGCAGCTTCAGTCGTAGGCCCCAGCAATTCTAATGCTAGCCCTAGTGACCCTATTAAAGTGGCATCTCGACCCGCTTTGGGGTCCCAACTCTCAGTTTGAGAACCGCTGGTC
The DNA here is from genome assembly GCF_049634645.1 of Pelodiscus sinensis. Classification (NCBI taxonomy): domain Eukaryota; kingdom Metazoa; phylum Chordata; order Testudines; family Trionychidae; genus Pelodiscus; species Pelodiscus sinensis. Next base: position 39,181,406 of record NC_134724.1, on the reverse strand, counting down.
TAATGCATAGAATGCAGGCAACCTTCTTGACCATCAAATCTGTTCTTCTTCTATATACTAGCCAACAGCCTGTCATAAGACAGGATTTCCGGGTCTCTCCTCCACATCTTATTCCCTTTCTATCTCGCTCTTATCTCCTGAGCCGGTCTCTCACTCTGTCTTTCTCTCTCTCGCGCGCTCTCCTACTGCCTCCGCCCCCCCTCTGTCGGCTCTCCTCCACCTCCTGCCTCTTTCTCCATCTTCTCTTTCTCTTCTCCACCGCCTGCCTCTCACTCTCTCTCCGCTCTCCTCCCCCTCCTCTCTGTCTCCTCCACTCTCCTCTGTCTCCGTCTAGGATGCACGCTCGTCCAGGTCCAACCCCCTGGCCATGTACGTCACCGTCCCCCCCTTCCCTTCCTGCCGTGGCGCTCAGCTGACTTCTGTGCCACTCAGCCGGGCCATCGTGGGGGAGCAAGCGGCGCATGCATCTGTTTGGGCCCCGCACTCCCCATGCACCAGAGGGAACAGCCAGCATTTCTGGCAACAGCGCCACCCAGAGGGAACAGCCAGTATTTCAGCGTTACAGACTCTCAGACATTGGGCTACTATATATATGATGTCTTCTCCCTTGTTGACGTGTCAAGACCCATCTTGAGACCAGTTAGGTATGCTCTCCAGTGTGCCTACTGAAAGGCTGTTTTAGAACCTCTCTCCTGCCTCTACTTTCCAGACTACTTTCGTGGCTAGTTTAGTTTGTGCCATTATCCTTTAGCTTCAATAGCTCTTCTCCCGCCCAGTGCAATAGCACAGAACAACCAAATCTGCTAAGACAGACTCAGGGGGTCCCATGCTGAGCTCTACAACTGACTTGCTGTCTCAGTCTCCCCACCCTAATCAACCCTTGGCAAAGCATGTGCTCCAAAGGAAGGAGTTAGCGAAGGGGGAAGTGGACATCGTAAACAATGGTGAGTTCTTTAGACTGCTCTGGTCAAATGCAGCAGTGGGAACACCTTGGCCAGACACATTTACTTCTGCCACTGGCAATGCAGGGGTGGCCATTTACCCCCAGGACAATCCCAGACTCACCCTGCCACTTCCCTGCACAGAACATGAGCACTGGCTGAGATGTACCAAAGGACAGAACTGGGACAACTGATCTACTGGTTCTGGATTTGCCATCTCCTGGGCCTGACCACAATGCACAGTAATCCTGCCATTTCCTGATTCACTTCCCTCAATGAGGGGTCTGACACCAGCCCATAGGTGTAGGAACTAGAAGTGCAGGGGTGCTGCAGCAACCCCACATTTTACACAGGGTGGCACTGCTGCCCCACACCCGGGACTCTGCTGCCACACCACATGTGGGGTCTGCAGCTGTCTGCCCCATGCCCAGGGCTCTGCTGATGGGCCCTTGCCCAGGGTCCCAGCTAGGGGTGTTAAATATCGGTTAATTGAGTAGTTAAATAACCTCATTAATTATTATTGGTTAGTCAACTATTCTCTAGTCCCCAGAGGCAGGGCCAGCAGCCAGTGCACTCCGGCCTCACTCCCGAGGAGCCCTCTGACGCTCTGCACTGCAGCCTCTGCCTTGGGGTGCCAGGCAGGAGCTGGTCTGTGAGGGGAGCCAGTTTTAAAACCAGCTCCCCTCGTGGACCAGCTGCCTGTCGCCTGATGCTGCTGCCTCTGATAAAGAGGCAGTAGCTTGGGGTAATACCAGCCCCTACCTGGTGGGGGGAGGCGGATCTGAGTACCCAGACCGAGCACAAGTCAGAACTGAGCTGGGCTGCCTGACTGCCCAGCTCCCAATACACTTTAAAAGCAGAGCCGCAGCAGGGGTAGGTCCGAGCCCCATCGCAAGCCAGGACTGAGCCAGGCTGCTGGTCAGCCTGCTAAAAAATGTAATGGTGGAAGTAGGAGGAGGAAACGCGTGTGGTCTATAGCATTAACCTATAAGCTTTTACTTATCAGTTAATTGACTACACTATGCATCTCTAGCCCCACCTGCTGGCCCCATGCCTGGCCTGGCCCCGCATCTACTCTGGCCACAGCCCCACCTCCCTTACTCCTGGGTAGTTAGGGGTAAGGAGGCTGGCTCTGAGTTCTGCCACCGTTAAAAATGCGAAAGCTGCACCTTGCCTGCTGAACCTCTGGTTATGTTCAGTCCCTAGCAAAACCCCTACTCCGCTCCAGGGCCAGCCCAAGGGGTTTTGGCACCCTAAGCACACTATGACTTTGTCCCCCCTCTCCCCCATTCAATATAAAGAAAAACGAGAAGTAAGATGGCATCACAGTAACATAAATTGGTACATTTTATTTCAATGTTCACTTAAAACTATTTAAGCAGCTACACAGAAGGCCAGAATTTCATTTATAATCGATCATCATTGCAACTGGAATGGAAAGGAATGTATACTTTGGCAAAGCCGTGGCCATGCCCTGTGGGTCTGGCACTTCTAGGCAGTTATTGTTTGCCTCAGAGGCTCACTGTGACCCTCCACACTGCCTCTAAATCCATTCTAGATGCCAGGGTCACAGCTTACAGAGCCACTCTCAGCATTGGCAAAGTCAAAGGACTGGGGGAAATCCCTCTGTGATCTTGGCCTCCCTGTCCAGGAGTAGACATTTTAGTGGTGTAGGGAGGGTTGGGGGAAACCTGGGCCCATCCACTACACCGGGTTCCAGCCCAGGGACCCCAGATAGCAGCAACTGAAGGGGTTTTTCCCATAGGCCCAATACAGCAGCCTTTACCTGGGCCACTTCCCCAAACACTTGCCTAGTACCTTCTCCCTGGAACCTGAGTGAATCTTGCCTGCTTTGGCCCAAACACACTTTCCTTTCTCAGTCTCCAGCTCTCAGCAGCACACTTCCTCCTCTTCAGATTACCTGAGAGGAAATCTTTTAAAGTAACCCAGCAGGCCTTAATTGGCTACAGGTATCTGATTTGTCTGCTGCTTCAGGTAAGCTCTTAATTAGCTTCAGGTGCCTGCCTGGATTATGTCTCTTGCAGTTTATTCAGAAAACAGAAACACATTCACTCAGTTCCCGGTGTGTCTACCCTCCACATAACTATTGTAGCCAGCTGCCCTGGGTCTGTCACAATATGTTAAGTGATATTTGTTTTCATTAGCAGTCAGGTGTCCAAAAGTAGGGCTTTACTATCATTTTACCAGTCGAGTGTTCACATCCCAAACTCATAACTCCGGTCATCTGAAGAAGTGGGCTGTGCCCACGAAAGCTCATGATCCCATCTCCATGCTTTGTGAGTCTATAAAGTGCTACCAGACCATTGGTTGTTTTTTTCTAATCTTGTAAGCACTTGTGAGTCTTCTTTCACAAGCTTATTGAAATCTCTTACCAAATGTTTCAAGTGCAGCACAAGACAAATACCTCCTGGGCACAATGTCTTTGGGATCACAGCTCGTAACACGGCAGAACAGCTCTTGCAGGTTGCCGACTGGCCTTCACTAAGCAGCAAGCAACAGTGACTGAGCTGTGTTACTGGCCCCGTGGGGCTACTGAGAATGATGACCTGCCAGACCCCGTCCCCAAGCGGCAAACCCAGGTGATGCGCTTTTGAAGCTCTGCCGTGACACGTTTTAGCTGCATCTACGTACACTGTGGTGCTCCACGGTGTGAAAGAACAGAACTCAAGGTCTGTGACGTACAATATTTCACACTTGCATTTGTAAGAGACTAGCTTGCTCCTCTCCTTCCTGTCCCTATCAAGGAGCAAGAGCCAAGTGCACAGCTCATCTGGCCCCTGCACTCCCCAGCCACACTGTGCACTTTCCTCTCACTCCTTGTTAAAGAGCAACAGCTGTATGAATTTTGGGGGACTGCTTCAGCTCTCCCCTGCCCTCCCAAAAGGCACCTTGAGGATCGGGGGCCTGGGGTTGGGGCAGTCCTGGACTGGGAGGAGGAGGGGCACCATCAGGCAGCTCCTTTCACCTGCCTGGTGATTCCTTCCTTTTTCTGTATGGTTTTATAAGAAGCAATCCCATTTCAGGCACATCCGATTTTCCTGGCACAGCCACACCCTTACCTTGCTTTGAGCTATGAGGAAGCTGTTTATCTAATATGATGGTCCCAGCTCTTACCGTTTAGGAGGAGTTCTTGAACAAACAGACAGACAAACTCTCTCAAATATACAGTGGATAACATGTTAATATATTTTTTCAAATAGAGGAAAAATCACTTCTGTCTAATTTGGCACCCCTTAAAGCAGGGGTGGGGAACCTCAGGCCTGAATCCAGCCCCTGCCGCTCAGCACTGGGGAGCCCTCACTGGCACTCCAGCCCCCCTGCCACTCAGGTCTCTGAAGCAAACACACAAGGTCCCTGCTAGCTGTCAGCATCTCTATTCCCAGCTCATGTCTCTAAGAACTGAGCACACCAGAGTGGGAATGGGAAGGAGAGTCTGGCCCAGATCCGCAGCTCTGGGAAGCACAAGGTGCAAAGTGACTCTGAGCACCATTCTCTCTTCATCTTGGGCTGCTAGTGGGTCTGCTTTCTACACCTCTCGCCTTTCTCGTCTCTATCACAGGGATGTAACACACATGCCTGCACTTGGGGAGATAATACGCACGACTGGAATATTGGTATAGAAGGGTACAGCTTGCTCAGGAAAGACAGGAAGAGAAAAAGGGAAGAGGTGTGGCCTTCTATGTTAAAAATGCATTCACTTGGACTGAGGTTGAGATGGACATAGGAGACAGACTTGTTAAGACTCTCTCAATAAGGATAAAAAGGGTAAAAAATAAGGGTGATGTCATGGGAGGGTCTACTGTAGACCACCTAACCAGGAAGAAGTGGAGGAGGTTTTTTTTGTTTGTTTGTTGTTTGTTTTTTAACAACTAACAATCATCCAAAGCACAGAACCTGGTCGTAATGAGGGATCTGAATTAACCAGACATCTTTTGGGAAAATAACAGCAATGCACAGATCATCCAACAAAACTTCCTGTCAGGGTGGTTAAGCACTGGAATAAATTGCCTAGAGAGGTTGTGGGAGAGCCAATGGGAACTGCCCGTTTGAATACAAGACAGCCACAAAATACAACCCTCCTGCTCGCTCACTCATTCAAGCACACGGCCGAGCAAGCAGAAACATTTTAAGCTCTGCAAGCCTTTAGCTCTACAGGCAGGCAGGCTGGCTGTTAAGTCTCCTGGCGAGAACCTGCCTCCCTTCCCCAACCCTCTGCCCCACACTCCTGCCCCACTACTCCACATGCACCCATACCCACTCCCAGATCTAGCACCCCAATCCCCTCCTATCCTAGGTTACATCCCAAAACCCTGCACCCCAGTTTCTTGCCCTAGATCACAACTACCTCCTTCGTCCAAATTCCCTCCCAGACCCCATTCTCCCTCCTGCAGCCCAATCCCTTACCCCAAGCTCCCTTCTGCACCCAACGTCCATCCCAGACCCCCACTCCTCCTCCATTAATATCAAGGAAGATTGCGGCCCTTGACCACTTTCCAAAATCTGGGGAGTGGCTCCCCATCAAAAATTATTGCCCACCCCTGGCTTAAGGTCACAGCACCCAATTACTAGAAGCAACTCTTCCTGACAGCACACAAGTGGGACTACCCCAGGCATGGCTGCAAAGACCACTAAAGCTCAAGCAACAGACTCTGTGCAGTATATCCCCAAAGAGCTGAGAATCTGGATATTTACTCTTCACACTTCTCTCCTGGGAGCACATTTCTCTTTGATTTGTCAGTTTTCCTTATTCAAGTAAAGGGTTTGTAGCTTGGGCAAAGTGCATGCAGTAAAAGACTCACACACACAGCTCGTCCCAGGCACATTAGTCTTGTTGCATTCCATACCCAGCTATCTCACCCTAGGCATCTCCATCGCTGGGCCAGAGCCAGGACAGAGCTGGCATGCAGCACGCCTGCTATCCTAGGCCATAAATAAATATATCTGTCCAATAAAAACTGCCCATTGGTTTACATTTTTATGTTCTTTTGCACTGGTTGTGAACCTCCAGAAATCGGTTTCAAAGAAGGGGTTACACTAGTGTAAAGCTGGGGCAACCGAATAGAGAATCAGGCCCCTTCAACTGATTTCATTTGTTTTCAGGTTATGATTTCTCCTCCGCTCTTCCTAAAGGAGCTGAAATTAATATGGCTTTTCTTGTTGACAGGTGCACTGATGTCATTTGTGATGCCTACACCAGTCTGGGAATGGGGCTGCTAAGTAAACACCTGCCACAACAACAGTACAGGAACACAACGCATTATTTGCCTAGGTCCTACACAAGCAATGATTGTTTGCCCCTCTTTTAGTGAAAAAGAGATGGATTTTTTTTCCTTTAGCATTCAGGCTTTGCCCATCTGATTATAACACCACAACTCAACCGTGTCCTTTCAGTTACTACATAGCACAGTGCGAATGCTAAATTGAGTCCCCTGATGCATGTATCCTGCACAAGGAACCAAATTCTGTGCACCAAGACACATTGTTTTACTTCTTTTTTCTGACAAATCTAAATAAACCCAGGAAGCACCATCTTCTGGACTCTGACATCAGTCTATACATTTCACACTGTCAAAAATTCATTCACAGAGTTGTAAAATATAGAATAGCCACCCTGACCAATTATCACCTATCAGCTTACCCAATTACAAACCCTTGTCCAATCCAGAGGTTTGTTTGCCAAATGATATATTCCATTCAAGCCAGTAGGAAATGAAGGCCATGTCTGCCTTACAGAGACTGTGCCAGCACAGATCCTAGCACAGACACAGTGAAAGCTAACAGAAGGAGTTTTATTGCCAACTTAGGAATACCATCTCCCTGAACTACATTAGCTGTGCAGACAAAAGCCCTCTTCTGTCAGCAGAACTGCATCACTATGGGGTTTTGTCAGCATAGCTGTGCTGCTGAGGTGGGTGGGTTTTTTCGCAGTCCGACTGATATAACTACACCAGCATGGTTGTCCTGTGCAGACCAGACTTAGATTTTCAGTAGAAGAGGCCCATTGCCTTGATGCGGTGAGATGCCTCAACTATGATAAAGGGGGGGCTATGTCTAGACTGCCCCCTCTTGCTCAAAAAATATGCAAATGAGGCAAAGCATGGACTATCGCTGCACCTCATTTGCATAATTAACTAGGCTCCGTTTTTGCGCGAGAGGCTTTTGCGCAAGAGCCGTTCTTCCCCTTTTTTCAGGAAGAACAGCTCTTGCGTGAAAGCCTCTTGCGCAAAAACAGAGCCTCGTTAATTATGCAAATGATGCGCTGCAGTATTCCACACTTCGCCTCATTTGCTTCATTATGCAAAGTCTGGGCAGCTGCATCAACTGAGCAAAACTGCATCTGGGGCTACCCCCTGGGTACGTGGCAGCTCTGACCACCTGAGTGTGAATGCGGCAACCTTCAGTCTGATCATATGCTAGTTCCCCGCTGCAAGGGGTTAGTGTGTTTCACTCTCTCCCCTCACATTGCTGCTATAAAATATATATGGCGTTCCATAGCACAAATCACCGGTGTGACAGGCAGGGTTTGAACAAAAGGAAGTTAGAAATAGACATTCCACTCGGAGAGCTGCATAGATCATTTTTTTCTGACAACAGGGGTAAATCTCTGTGCACGTTACGCTCCTCTCCCACAAGATTCTCAGTGTCTCTGATTTCTCACGCTGTGCATTCAGGTCGGAGAGATGTATCCTCCTGTGATACCTTGCCAGTGCAATCTATTACTGTGCAGATGAAAACTAAACAGATGAGCAGAGACCAGGCTTATAGCCTGCACCACAGTCTCAACTCCTTGCCTGATCTCCTTGCTACAAGAGCAGATCTTCTAACCAAAGCCCAGAAGCAAACTTCCCCAGTACTCACACAGTGACATAGGGCCATGGCACAGTGCCCTTCTGGGTGGCTGGCAGGTTGGTGGCACCATGCAGAGTGACGGAGATGGATTCCTTCCCAGTGTGCGCCAGGTGCCAGTGATTGGTTTCTGAAGTTCGTGCAGCCTCATCCGCTCCACAGGGTGACTCCACTACCTGCCAGGCACAAGCAGAAGGAACTTCAGCATTTGTTCTTCCCTGATGCAGATCTTCTGCCTCCCACCAATCCACATCTCCAGCTCTGTTCTAAAGGCTCAGGTGTGTACCCTCTGCAAACAAGCTGAGCTTGCATATTTTGCATCTACTTGGAGAGAGGCGTCTTTCCAATGGATGTAAATGTGTCCACTGGCTGAGTCCCAGAGCAAAAGTAAATTCATAGATGTCTCCTCTTCTGTCCTTATTCACATGTAACTCCCATGGGCAGAGCGCTGCATGCATACAAAATTTGTATCCACGTCCGCATTTGTAACTGCAAAATGAGCCGTGGATGCAGATACAGGTGACCCCCGACTGACGACCCACCGCATTTACAGCCATTTCTTTCCATGTAAGATAGCTCCTAAAACCTCCCAATTTACTTCTACAGCTCTCATTTACGACGGCGTATGACGCAGACTCCACGTGTCATCCCAAAACAGGAAACGTACACGGTCAGTCAGACTCGCCGTCTGCATCAGCTGCTTGAACTGCGCCACACCGGTCTTCACTTTTTAGTTATTTTTGTGAATTATTTGAACTATTTTGTTTCATTTTCCTCCATTTCTGTAGTCAACTTTGGCATTTTTAGGGTATGAAATGGGTTTCCAGGAATGGAACTGCCATTTATAAGATTGCGCCTATGGGAAATAAGGATTCAACTTATGACAGCTTCACTTACGGCAGTTCTTCAGAAACCAAGTAGGTCATAAGTGCAGAGTCGCCTGTACCCATGGATACAAAGCAGATATGTGCAGATTTGCAGGACTCTACCTCCAGGAGTAATACATGCAGAGGAAGAGGAGTTCACAACCCAGGAAAAGGAGCTGTGAGAGCCCACAGCTTCCCCAACAATGCCCTGCCAATGTGCCTCAGCCAAGCCAGCAGAGTAGACTCCTCCAGGCAGGAGGAATCAAAGTTTGTACGGCCCTGTCATCTTCTCTGCTGAAACTGCCAACCAGGGAGCTAATCAGCAGAGAGCAGGAGGGAGGCGGAGATGAATGCAAAGGAATGTGGAGTTAGAAGGTAGAACATGAGCGGGTGGGAAGTTTGGAGTGCAGGAAGGAGACTGAGGTGTACAGATAGTTCGGATTAGGAAGCCTAATCCGAACTATCTAGTCCGTGCCGTGTGTAGCCGCGCGGCATGGGGTTCGCACTAGCCGGCTTTTAAAAATGGCGGCGCCGGCTTTATGCTAATGAAGCCCGGGAAATTCAAATCCCGGGCTTCATTAGCAAGTTCGGTATGCATACATTACCCCCCTAGTTCAAACTAGGGGGGTAGTGTAGACATACCCAGAAAAGGTAGGGAATGGAGGAGAAAGGGTAGAGAATGGATAGAAGACGGTGAGGTTGAAAGAGGGAACATATGGGCTGGCAGATGAATTGAGAGCAGGAGACTGGGTGGGAGAGAGAAGCAGGGAGGGAAGGGGGACAGGGCAATAATGAAGTGGGGGCAGTGTAGGCATACACAGGCAGCACGCTCGCACCAGGAGTCGGGGAGATTAACCAGCGCCTGCATCTCTGGAGATGCACAGAAGGTTGAAGCACACACAATTTGGGCCCAGTAAAGGCACAAAACTTAGGAAGTAACCAGCCCTCTCTCCCCCACAAGGAATTATCAATATGGATGAATGTTGATGCCTGATGGGCAGGCGCCTCCCTACCTTGGGAGCTTTTCCCATGTTTGACTTCAGCCAGAGGGCAGCGCTCTAGGCCCCTCCTGTGCCCCTGGAACCCACTGCTCCCTCTGTGCAGGGAGCTGGTGAGAGGGGTGAGGAGCAGGCAGCCAGCCAGAGGCAGCACAGGAGAAAGGAGCTCTACCCCTACCAGGGGAGGCTGGAAGTGCAAGGCCTAAACAAAAAGCACCCCGCTCAGCTCAGTGCTGAGAGTCTGGCTGAGGAGGGAACAGGCTGGGGTGGCGACCCCCCTGCACATCCCCATGGCAATGGGCCTGTACTCTTGTGCCTTGAGCACACACGCTGCCTCTGCTCAGGCCTCGGGAAGAAATGCTCTCAGACCTCCGGTGGGCACCCTGGTTACTGCCTCCACGAGCAGCGCAGGTGCCCCGTGGCGATTGGCCGGTGAGGGTTCTGAGTTGTGTGACAGCACAGTGAAAGGGCCCGGGCAGGGCTCGGGCTTGGTTGCCCTCACAACACACAGGCCGTCAGGCAGGGCCTGTCTACACAACACCCCACCTGCTTCAAACCTGGCTCGGTGACACTAAGAAGATAAGAACATAAGAACGGCCATACTGGGTCAGTATGGTGGAGGGGGGCAGGTCCTAGAGGGCTGAGGGCAGTGAGAAGGGCAGGAGTCAGAACAGCAGAGGAGGATGAGGGGTTGGGGGGCAGCAGGCACCAGGGGAGCTGATGGAGCAAAGGGGGGAGACATGGCAGCAGAGGGAAAAGGTCGAGGTTCATATGATATTTATTAATAACCTGGGTGCCACGGTGGCACATGCAAACAAGCCACATGACCTCAGTACTGGTGCAAAACACAAAATTCATTCTGCTCATGGGAGGAAACTCTTAGAGGGGACACTTCCTCCAGCCTCTCCGCCTCCGAGTTAATGTGACCCAAATTGGGGTAATGCAACTGCAGAATAGTTGCATGAGGGGGGTTTGGTGGGAGCCAAACTAATCCCTATTGGTAGGAAGATGGTGGGTCACGTGACACCTTTTACATCTGGTCATGAGCCCATCTTGCCCCGAGAGTGTTACCTCCAGAGGTCTGGCTAATGGGAGTCAGGGGTGTGGCTAATGGGGGTCAAAATTCTTTGGGTGCACACCCTAATGAAATGTGCTGCACACGCCTATGGTTACAACCCTATGAGCAGCGCCGCTTGGCGCCTGCTTCTAACATGAGGCACGACAGACAGGCTCCCGCTGACAGCGAAGAGAGAACAGCACCCAGCAGCAATCAGTCTCTCCAGCTACTTGCACTTGTTACGGCAATTAGCAAAAGGTTCCAAAACGTCAGCTCCAGGCCCACCAACTAGGGCTGCCAGGTGTCCGGTGTTGAACCGGACAGTCCAGTGTTTGAGCTTTCCATACAGGAAACAAACTGAGAAATAGAAAGGAGACTGCAGAACTGTCTGGTGTTTTCTAAATAAGATGGGATGTAGATTGGGATGTCATGTCACGCTTTTCCGGGATTTTTGTTGGAGCCATCTGACAACCTCCAACAGCGAGGGGGGACGACAAAGGGGGCCCTTGTTCCAAGGCCTGGCAATTCAAAGGGGCCAGGGCTTACAGCCCCCCTGAACTGCTGCTCGAGTGCCGAAGCGTCGCTCCAAACGGCTGAGAGCTGGGAGGGGAAACATGTTCCGGGCAGCACTGAGGGCTGGCTGCCCCCATCCCACCCCTTTTGGCACATGCAGCTGCCTCCTCCCTGGCCCCAGGGTCTGCAATGAATCTCAACTCTGCTAGTCAGCCCTGCGTCTCACAACAGAAGGCAGGAGATGTGTGACAGACCCAAACTGCCCAAATACACCCACATATACACAAACACACAACGGGTACCAATATACACACACACATATATAAATACACGTGTACACAAACACGTACACAAACATGCACACACATCTACAGACACAAATGCTAATACACATACACACACACCAGTCTTATTAACTACTAGCCAATTAGCCCGTCATATGACAGAATTTTCAGGTCTCTCCTCCACGTCGGTCTTCTCTCCTGAGCTTCCAGTCTCTCGCTCTGTCTCTCTCTCTCTCTCTCTCCTCCTACTGCCTCCCCCTCTCTCTCTCTCAGCTCTCCTCTGCCTCCTGCCTCTCTCTCCATCTCTCTCTTTCTCTTCTCCTCCCCCTTCCCTTCCTGCCTCTCACTCGGGGGACCGCGGAACCCAGATGGCCGTTTGGGCCCCGCACTCCCCATGAGCACAGGCCGCCCAGAGGGAACAGCCAGCATTTCAGAGTTACAGACTCTCAGACATTGGACCACTATATATATATATAGATCAGGTATCATGACATTTGCTCTTAAAATTCCCCCATCCCAGCAGCTCACTGGGATTGGACAGGCTGGTGTAGCTCTGGCAATTAAGCTCCCACATGGTTGATCCAGCCTATTCTGCTGCCAATTCCTTAATCAGTTGACAAGCTCAGTCTTCACCTCAGCTTTCCCTTTGCTCTCTCCTCCAGCCTCTGGTGTGTGTGCCTTAAGCAAGTGGGTCAGTGGCCCCTGACCCAAAACAGTTGCCCCCCCCCCCCACACACACACACACAGTTAGTATCTATAAGCACAGCAAACACATCTAACCAGCATTGCCTCTCATTCCTAACACCAAGGCTGGCATTTCACAACTGTAGCCTAACTAGCACTGAAGGGCCTTAATTACCATTTACCTCCTTGTCTCCCCTGCCTCTAGGCTGAAGCTGGGTCAGGTGGCCTGGGACTGTTGAACCTTTCAGGCCACGTGCCCTACTTGTTGCAGCCATGATCCTAATGGCCACATTTTAATCAGATAACACTTCATGTGGATAGAAACCTGACTAAATCGTTTGGCTCAAAGGGTACTGATCAACAGTGGTGCCGACTGCCTCTGAGTCCCTGGGCAAGGTGAGGGAGGCCTAGCTCCTGTTCCCAGACAGGGCAGGGCCTTGGGTGGAAGGGCCAGGGCCTTGGGTGGAGGCAGCAAGCTCTGAGCACTGCCCACAGAGGCCTATGTAACCAGTGCAGTCCACACTGTGGCAGGCCTTCCCTCAACCCTTAGCACTGTGCAGACCTCGGCTTGCCTTCCCTCCACCCTCAGCACTGCGCAGACGGTGGCATGTCTTCCCTCAATCCTCAGAGCTACTGTCAAGGCTGTTCCCCACTCTGGCACAACAAATGCAAAAGTTGGGGGGGCCGCAAGAGTGCTCCAAACGCTTGCATCTACAGGCTTCGGTACAAAAAACTTCTACAAAATCCTAATACCCAGATTTTGGGGGATCCACTGCCACCATCGAGTGCTTTTGAACCCCCAAAATAAATAAAAAACCAGGGGTTGACACTTGAAACCAACCCCAGGGGTACCCCAAGCCCTTTTTTCCCCAAAGCGCTTGAAAAAGGAGAGAGAGAAAGAAGCTGCAGTCTCTGGTAGCTGACCCCTCAATCAGAGGCATGTAGATACCCACCGATAGACCTCCTAGGACACACGAATCAACCAATACCGGTTAATTAGAAAAAAGAAACAATCTTTTATTATCAAAACAAAACTACAGTTGCAAGCATAGTAAATTGGCTAGATGGAAAAAGCCACCATTTGATACAGATCCTCAGGGAAAAACCTCTGGGCTGTAAGACTTAGCTACAAAAGAGGGGAAAAAACAATGAGCAAGCTCAGACATTATTTCCAAACCCCCAAACAAGGAAAACAATAAACCCTGATGGACTATCTAAAACTTGTCCCTACTTATATATTTTAAGAAGTCCGTTCTTGGAGAGAGAAGCATCTCCCTTAATACCTGGGAGAAACTTCTCTGAATCTCAAACAAGGATGAGAGAGAAAAACCCCTCTTCTCCACTTTGAAATTCCTACCTGCATTGTTATTGGCTGACTGCCCAACACCTTGGCTAGATACTTGAGTTAACCCCTTAGTGACCAGGTGCTGGTCAGCACTACTGATTATGACAGCTACCCAGAGAGTGACACTCTTTCCCCCAATCCCCAGTGCTCCCCAGACCGCGGTACACCTTCCCTCGACCCCCAGTGCTGCCCAGAGCGTGACAGGCCTTCCCTCCACCCCCAGCGCTGCCCAGAGCATGACAGGCCTTCCCTCCACCCCCAGCGCTGCCCAGAGCGTGACAGGCCTTCCCTCCACCCCCAGCACTGCCCAGAGCGTGACAGGTCTTCCCTCCACCCCCAGCACTGCCCAGAGCGTGACAGGTCTTCCCTCCACCCCCAGCGCTGCCCAGAGCGTGACAGGCCTTCCCTCCACCCCCAGCGCTGCCCAGAGCGTGACAGGCCTTCCCTCCACCCCCAGCGCTGCCCAGAGCGTGACAGGTCTTCCCTCCACCCCCAGCGCTGCCCAGAGCGTGACAGACCTTCCCTCCACCCCCAGCGCTGCCCAGAGCGTGATAGGCCTTCCCTCCACCCCCAGCGCTGCCCAGAGCGTGACAGACCTTCCCTCCACCCCCAGCGCTGCCCAGAGCGTGACAGGCCTTCCCTCCACCCCCAGTGCTGCCCAGAGCGTGACAGACCTTCCCTCCACCCCCAGCGCTGCCCAGAGCGTGACAGGCCTTCCCTCCACCCCCAGCGCTGCCCAGAGCGTGACAGACCTTCCCTCCACCCCCAGCGCTGCCCAGAGCGTGACAGACCTTCCCTCCACCCCCAGCGCTGCCCAGAGCGTGACAGACCTTCCCTCCACCCCCAGCGCTGCCCAGAGCGTGACAGGCCTTCCCTCCACCCCCGGCACTGCCCAGAGCGTGACAGGCCTTCCCTCCACCCCCAGCGCTGCCCAGAGCGTGACAGGCCTTCCCTCCACCCCCAGCGCTGCCCAGAGCGTGACAGGCCTTCCCTCCACCCCCAGCGCTGCCCAGAGCATGCAGCGCTACCCACCAGCAGCAATTTAAAGGACCTGGGTTCTGGCCACTGCCCCTTTGAATCACCAGGCTCCAGGACAATTGACTCCCTTGCCCTTCACCACCGCACTCCTGGTGATCAACAGCTCAATGTCTAGCTGGCAAGCAGAGTGCTTCAAGGGTGGGTCCTGGGGCCAGTTTTGTTCAACATCTTCATGACATATGTTTGATGCGATGGATTGCAGCCTTAGCAAGTTTGCAGATAACACTGAGCTCGGGGTGGGGAGAGAGGTGGACACGCTGGAGGGCTGGGATAGGGTCCAGAATGACCTAGACAAATTGGAGGATTGAGCCACGGGAAATCAGAGGAGGTTCAGCAAGGACAATTGCAGGGTCCTACATTTAAGATGGAGGAGTCTCTTGCACTGCTACTGGCAAAGCGTCAGTTAAAAGGTCTGGGGGGTTACAGTGGACAAGAAACTGGGTATTAGTCAACAGTGTGCCTATGCGACTGAGAAGGCTAAAGGAATATCGGGCTGCATTAGTAGGAGCATTGCCAGCAGATCCAGGGATGTGATTATTCCTCTCTTCAGTTACGGATAAAACCTCCCTGCTCCATGTCCACTGACCTTGGTAGCAACCTGAATAGGTGTTACATAACACCTGCAAGTTAAATAGTAGCACAGGTGCAATTGACATATGCAGATAAAAGAGCCTTCAGCACTTTGATTTAAAGGTGGGACACTTTCTCTGACCATGGGGACCACTGCATGAGAACAACCAGATGAGGTGCTAATGAAAACCAGCCTGCCTTCATTTGCAAGTTAAGAAGGCTCTGCTGATTTAGGGCTCTCATTTTTCAATCTCATAGATAGGCCAACAGTCGGAGGACAGATGCATTTCCTATTTACTCTCGCAGAAACTGGAGATCAATGACAGGCCGCTCGGAAAGTCAGCACACTGTGAATGTACTGCTTGGAGAGAAGGTATCACAGGGGCAGCTACAACAACAAATCAGTATGTAAAGCCCAGAGCTCATGAGCAACCCTGCAATAAACAAACCAGTGTGTGTGGCTTTATTCATAAGCCACTTTCCAACAGCAAAACAGAAAGCACAGCAAGGCAGTTCTGAGCAGCACTACAATAACAAGCAAGTACGTGCCACTTAATTCACAGCTTAGCCTAAACAACAAACCTGTATGCACAGCATGAACGGTCCGTCCAAATGCCTTCCCTCTGTGGAAGGTGCTCAGATACTATGGTGATGGGCAACTGCATAAAACCCTAAGACGGAACATAACAAATCTCTGTATGCAAATTTGTCTGAAAACCGCCTACAATAAGTGTCAGCGTATCCCAGTGCTCATGAGCAAGCCTACAATAACTAACCCATGTACAAATGTATCTTTAATGGCAGGGAAGCTGATTTCAGCAAGGAACTGTACTTGAGTCCTGTGGTTCCAGCAGGGTTACCATATGTCCGTTTTTTCCCAGACATGTCCTCGTTTTTGCTTGTTAAATCTCCGGCCGGCTGGCTTTTTTAAATGGCCAAAAATGTCCGGGATTTTGCCCTGCAAAGGGAATCGGGGAGGGGTGGGGCACGTGCCTATCAAATTGAACATTTGGAGCCACGCGCCCAGACGTAAACAGACGCTCTGCGCATGTGCTTCAGCACCTGGTGGAAAAAGTGTGTGGCCGCAGCGGCGGCGGCTCTGGTGAGACCCAGGGCAGGTCCGATGTGGGAGGCAGGTTTGGCTCCTCCCACGGAGCCACTGCATTACCCTCCACCCCAGCTCTGGGGAAGGGAAAGGGCATTGGGTTAGAGCAGAGGGTTGGGGGAGGGCAGGGGCACTGGGTTACAGGACAGGGTCAGGGATTGCCTGGCTCTGAGGGAAGAGGGAGAGCATTGGGTTAAAGCTGGGGGTGCCTGGATCTGGGGGAGGGGTGGGTGCATTGGATTAGAGCAGGGTGGTCTGCGGGGTACCTGGTTCTGGGGGAGGGGCATTGGTTTGGAGCATGAGGGCTGGGGGAAGGGAATGGTTCTGGGGGTGGGCAGGGGCACTGGGCATTCGAACTTCTGACTTCTTTCCTTCCCTGTAGGTGGGCAGTGGGTCTGCGGGTTAGATCTGGGGGTTCCACTCTCAGCTGGGAGGGAGCTGTGTTTGGTGGGGCGGGCAGGGGAAAGGAAGGGATTCTGGGAAGGATTCCTGGGTTCCTTTTCTAGCCATGCCACTTCTCCCCTTGGTGCCTTTAACTTTATGCACCAGGACGGGCCCCAGCCAGCACCCTCCCTGGCCCCCCACTCTCTCCTCTCGGGCTGCCAGCTGGTTGGCGGTGCTGCTGGCACCCGCAGCACAGCGGGGA
Source organism: Pelodiscus sinensis (assembly GCF_049634645.1). Classification (NCBI taxonomy): domain Eukaryota; kingdom Metazoa; phylum Chordata; order Testudines; family Trionychidae; genus Pelodiscus; species Pelodiscus sinensis. The sequence goes on along the minus strand of NC_134724.1, from coordinate 39,164,492 downwards.
AGTGGGAACCTGGCATGCGGCGTCCCCTCGCACCATGAGAGCCAGCGGGGCCAGCGGAAGCAGCAGCAAGGCGGCAGCCAGAGCCCAGAGCTTGGTGTGCTCGGGGACGAGTTTGCTGGCTCCCGAGCCCGGCCTCCTGTGTGAGTGGAGCAGCCGCTGCTGCAGCGGCACCGGCAGGCCCCAGGCATCCTCTTTTCTGAGTTCTAATATGGTCACCCCAGTTCCAGAGGGGAAGCTACACTGCAGGCGATACCAGCCCGGAAACAGGTCAAGGCAATCCCTTAGCAATGTGACTCCTTTCCACCACGACGAGCTAAACGGAGCTCCCCAAACCAGCACTTACTGCCTTCCTCCTCCAGAAGCTTTTCCAAACAAGTCCCCTCTGACATGCCTCAGCTCTAAACCCTTTAAGGAGGAGGCGCTACACTCCATGCTGTCCCCTTTGCCTCTCCCTCCACTGTCTCACTTCAGAGCAGATTCTAGATTTGGGCTGGCCGCTAGGGAGCTGGGTGAGGGATCTTAGCAACATGCATGACAAATAATCTCTTCCCCCACCTCTCCATCAACCTCGCTCCATCCAGACAGTTTTGAGTAGCCTAAGGGACAAACAAGGCAGGCATCTGGACCTGAGCTTCCCAATTATCAATAGAACCCTGCACAGAAACAAAATTGTAGCAAATTAGCCACACTCAACCGGCAAAATAGCCACATTGTTCAAGCCAACAGGCCAAATAATCACATGTGGCTAGTGGCTGGTGTGTTGGACACCATGGGTATAAAGGAAGTGTTGTTATCCCCACTGTACAGATAGGGAACTGAGTCACAGAGAGGCTAAGTGACTTGCCTGAGATCTCTCCAGGAATTTGTGGCAGAGCTTGGAATTTAACTCAGATCTCCTGAGTCGTAGTCCACTGCATTAACCTCAAGAACAACTTTCCTCTCAACAAAGCCATTAATCTGCTGAGCTTCCTCCTCCTACATGATCATCAGATAGGGTTTGCCTACACAGGGTAATTGACTAGACTAACTAGACTGCATCAAGGAAAGAAAAACATGTGTTTGATATCCCTTTTCCTTATTTCTAGAGCAGCCGAACATCAGCCCCTCATGTCACAAACCAACAACACACACAAGATCCTGCTGCCCCCAGGAACTTTATTGCAAACTGGAAACATGAGGAGGTCTGTTGAACTGTGGAACAATCTAATGAAGGGAGGGTAACAATTTTTAATGGGGAGGCCACTCCAAGGTTTTGGTAAGTGGTCAAGGGCTGCACTTCTGCAGAGCGGCCACGCGGTCTGGGACAGCAGGTGGGGTGTAGACGGTACTTTGGGATAGTGGACTGGGTGCAGGAGGGGGTGTGAGGTCTGCAACAGAGTTTGGGTGAATGAGGGGTTATAATCTGGGGCAGGGGCTTGGGTTCAGGGTGCAGTAGAGGATTCTGAACTGAGAGAGGGGTGATGGAGGGGGTGCAGGATTCTGGGAGGGAGTTGTGACCTAGAGGAGGAGGGGAGAGGGGATACAGAGGCTTTGTGTGGTGGCCTGGGGCAGGTAGTTGGGGGGAAGAGCGGGTGGGTGCCAGTGGCAGGCTCTGGGTGGGAGGTGCTTACCTAAGCGGCTCCCAGACTTCCTGCCTGTGTGCTGGGCAGCTGCTCCACGTGACGGCTCCAGCATGGGGAGTGAGGAGGCTTCATTCGCTGCCCCTGCCTTCAGCAAAATTTCTCAGCTCCTATTGTCTGGAAACTGGCTAATGAGAACTTGGGAATTTTGCTAGGGGGCAGGGACAGCACGTGAAGCTTTCTCCTCCCTGCCCAGCTTGCAGAGCACGTAACAGCCTACTTTTCAAAGTAGTAAGGGTGCTGGCAAGGCAGCTGCGGGTCAGATTTGGTGGTTTGGAGGGCTGGATAGGACTCACTAGCCACCTCTTGCCCACCCCTGGTCTAATGATACACCTATGCTCCGTGCCCAGTTCCGTGCTCTATCCATTAGATCCTCCGGAATAATTTACACTCCTCTGGAGCGTTGCGCGTGCACCTGCTGGCCATATTGGGATAGGACTCCATTAGAGAACTGCTATACGGAATAAGCCTGCACTGATGGAGAGCTGGAGTGGACTGGACCAAGTAGGTCTTTTCTATCTCCAAGATCTCTGGGTTTTTTACTCCACTAGAGTGATCAGAGGCAGATTTCCACAATCAGCACTCATCTATGGGGCCAGACTTTCCAACAAGCTCAGCTCCCATTCAGGCACTGAAATAAGGCCACATTTTGCAAAGGACCTTGCCACCTAATGTTATCCAACATGCCAACTCCCAGGCAGCCATGCACACCCATGCATGCCACCAGAGCTCCATCCCAGACACAGACCATCCCAGGCAGTCATACCCCGAGCGAGGCCCACACACACGCCCACCACCCCAGGCAATACACATGCACAAACCATCCACACCACCAGAGACTGAAAGACATGCAGACCATACGCCCCACCACATGGCCACACACACATGCCAGAGATAGACATGGGGACACAAACCATGCATGCCCCAGATAGCTATCGCAAGACATGCAGAAGCCCCTGAAGCAACCCCAGAGAGCCTATTTCTCTCTCTCTTACACACAAGCACCACGCTAGGCACATGGCAAATGGCCGGCTTTATCTGGGCTCAGCTGACCCAGAAGGGCTATTGACACTGAAGAAGCAAAGGGAAGGTTAAACAGGACTGCTCTCCTGCCTTCTCCCTCCAGACCCCAAAGGAAGGTGACAGTTGCAATCAGCCAGCAATTGGACAAAGAGCGAAGGTAATCACAGAAAGCAACAAGCTATAACTAACAGGCCAGGGGCTGCAGTGTGCAGGGAAAGCGATGGAGTCTGACTGAGAAGAATGGGCGACACCCTCCCTCCCAGCAGTGCCAAACAGATCTGGGCGAGGATGCAGTCACCTCCATTCTTCAATCCAGCCTGGGCAGGCTGCGGAGAGGGCCACTTTCCATGGAGCCTGGGAATTCATCCGAGAGCCAGGCACCAAGAGTCTCTTTCTTAAATTCTGGGCAGAATGAAAGTGGGTAATGAGCCAAAAGCTCTTTCCAAGGGGGCAGAAGTATACACACAATGGGCCTGAACGCCTGATCCTACAGTCAGACTGGGTTAGGGGCAGTGGTCTCCAACCTTTTCACACCGAAGATCACTTTCCAAATGTCAAGGCAAGCCAAGATCTCCCCCATTCCTTCCCCAAGACTCTAACCCTTCCTGGAGTCTCTGCCCTCTCCAGTCCCCTCCTCTCCATCATTTGCTGTCCCCAGACCTTACTCTCACTGGGTTGAGAGAGGAGGTGCGGGCTCTGGGTGGGGGGAGGGAGGGATTTGGGTGTGGGACGGGGTGAGAGGTGCAGGCTCTGGGAGGGAATTTGGGTGCAGGAGGAGGTGGGGAAGGGGCTGCTGGCTCAGGGGGGCTCCAGGCTGGGGAGTGTTGGGGTGCTGAGCAAGCTGCAGGCTTGTGGCTGTGAGGGTGCAAGAGTTTGGGTCGGGGTGTATGAGGGGCTCAGGGCAGGGAGGCTGAGAGTATGACAGGCTCAGGACACAGATTTGCAGAGTGTGGATGGTGCAGGAGTGTTATCGCAGACTGGGGATGTGGGGGTGCAGGAGTTTGGGGATGTGAGGGGCTCAGGGCAGGGGGTTCAGCTGTATGATGGGCTCAGGGCTGGGGACCGGAGGGGTGCAGGAGTGTTATGATGCTGCAGCCAGAGGAGGGCATGGTCCCAATTGGGGGCTTGTTGACCAGACTTCATTTTTAAATAAAATATTGTCAAACACAAAACATGTCAGCATTGTCTTCATTTATGGGAGGGGCAGGGAACCTGCTTTGGGTCAGGGGCCACTGACCCACAGAAAAATCAGTCGGGGACCACACAAGCGAGATGCAAAAAAAAAAACCTCTCCAAAAACTCCCAAGCCTCACTGATGTGGCCCCAACTGAGACACCTCACTCCCCTGGCACTCCAGCCCCATGGGGGGGAGGGGAGAGGGAGGTAGGACTGAGGTTCAAGGCCTCAGGCCAGATGAACTCTTCTGGGGTTCCAGGGTTAGTGGAATATGTGGCCCCTCTGCACTCTGAGGTGGGGCCAAAAACAAGGGATCCAGTGTGCGGGACAGGGCTGCCAGTGAGTGGGATAGGGATGGGGGTGCAGAATCTGAGTGGTAAGTAGGGTACAGGAGCAAGCTGGGGGTAGGTGTATGGCCAGGAGGGAGAGGGCAGGAGTAGAGTGCTGGTGGGTGTCTGGCCAGGGGGTAGGAGCACAGTGCTGGTTAGGGTCTGGCCACGAGGCAGGGGCAGGGTGCTGGATGGGGGGGGTCTGTCCAAGGGGCAGGAGCAGGATGCTGGTGCGGTTTGGGCAGGGGAAATAGTGCTGGTGGGGGCCTGGGCAGGAGCAGGGTGCTGGTGGGGGTTTGGGTAGGGGGAGGGGTGCTGTTGGGGGTCTGGGCAGGGGGAGGGGACAGGGATAGATCGGACAGTACCTAGAGGGTCCCGAAATTGCACACCAGATCCAGTGTCTCAGGAAGCATGCGAGCTGCTCATCCCCTCCCCAAAACAGCCAGCGCAGGAAGTCAGGCAGCACAGGGAAGGAAGTCCCACGGCTGCATGCCAGGTCCAACTTCTCAGGAAGCGCGCGGCTGTTTTGGGGAGGGGAGGAGCAGCGTGCGTGCTTCCTGAGACCCCAGATCTAGCGCATAGCTGTGGGGCTTCCACCACCCCTCCCCCCTCACCGCAAGATACCGATGCTACCTCTATTTTCCCAGGAGGTAGCACCAGCGCGGGCTCCTTCTTGGGGGTGGGAGGAAACGAGAGGAGGGCTGGAACACCTCACAATCGACTGGTTGTCCCCCGCAATTGACAGGGTTAGGATACTCCTGTGCCAGATTTCCGCTGTCCCACATGAGCACTGGGAATGCAGAAGTGTTACAAAAAAAGTCTAAAGATTTTTTTTTTCAATACAATTGCAAAAGTCCATTTTGTTTATTGTCCTCATGCTGCAAAGCCTTTAAACCATTTTTGCGCAAACATTCCAGGAAAATTCCCCTTCCACCAAAGACCTCACTTGCTTCCAGATTTTCCACCCAAGAGATGAACGTATCAAATAGCTACAAGCAACTGAAAACAGGATTAGATATGCCTCCTTCATGTTTTTGAAGGGTAACTGTTGCTTCTCTGACCATGTTAACGTTTCTAATAAACAGGGCTCGACAATGGGCGAGTAGATTGTAACCCGGAAGAGCCGGGTTCAGGCAACCTGATCGCCGGACACCGCAGCTGGCGGGCAGGGCTCGCCACGGTTCAGCGAGCCCTGCTAATAAAGGCATTTTCACAAACTCACCCATTTAAAGTTCACAAGGCTTGAGTATGATCAACGTTACTTCCTGTATAACATGGGCCAGAAGAATTTCATACAGCTATTCCTGCACTGAGTGCAAGAACTCAAAGAATGTGGGACAACACTAGCAACACAGAGGCACTCAAACAAAACAGAGGGAACAGGGGCCAACTGGTAAGCTCTGTGCATTAAAAAAGTTCACTCGGGGTCTGAGAATAGGGTCTATTGTTTAGCAGAGCACTGACAGGCCCACATCATTACTTAAATTGGATTGCCAACCCTCCAGGATGGTACTGGAGCCTGCAAGAATTAAAGATGTAAACATCCAGCCAAATTTGTAGCACCTTAGAAACTAACAAAAATATATACATAGTGTCGTGAGCTTTCCTGGGCACAATCCACTTCTTCAGACGGCAAATATGGAGTGGGTTGGGCCCATGAAAGCTCATGATACTATTTATATATTTTTGTTAGTCTCCAAGGGTGCTACAGGACCACTGTTGTTTAAGTTTTTTTAGTTACAGACTAACATGGCCTAACCCTCTGAGATTTCAAATCAACTTGATAACCCTACACTTAAACCCTACAGAATTAGTGTCTGTGTCAACTCTGAACTGGAGTGAATTTCATATAGGGGATTTATATGTGAGGTAAGGAGGAAATTTGCTCACCCAGCGCCTTCCAAAGCAGCCGTCATAGAATCATAGACCTCAGGAGGACTGTAATGGACCTCAAGAGGTCAACAAGTCCAGCACCCTGCACTCATGGCAAGACCAAACACCATCTAGATACGAACAGCCAGACTGGGTCAGACCAAAGGTCCATCTAGCCCAGTATCCTGTCTTCCAACAGTGGCCAATGCCAGGTGCCTCAGAGGGAGTAAACAGAACAGGGAATCTTCAAGCAATCCCTCTCCTGCCACCTATTCCCAGCCTCTGACAGAAGCTAGGAACACCATTCCTACCCATCCTAGCTAATAGCCATTGATGGAGCTAACCTCCCTGAATTTATCTAGTTCTTTCTTGAACCCTGTTAAAGTCCTAATCTTCACAACCTCCTCTGGCAAGGAGTTCCACAGGTTAACTGTGTGAAGTAAATCTTCCTTTTGTCTGTTTTAAACCTATTACCTATTAATTTCATTTGGTGACCCCTAAGTGCTACCAGACCATTTGTTGTTTTTTAAGTTTATCCTAATTCTTATGTTATGCGAATAAGTGAATAACTTTTCCTTATTCACTTTTTCCATACCACTCATGATTCTATAGACCTCTTTCTTACCCCCACCCCAGTCTCCTCTTTTCTAAACTGAAAAGTCCCAGTCTTTATAATCTCTCTTCATATGGGACCCGTTCCAAACCCCTCATTATTTTTGTTGCCCTTTCTGAACCCTTTCCAAGGCCAATATATCTTTTTTGAGATGAGGCAAACACATCTGTACGCAATATTCAAGACGTGGGCGTACCGTGGTTTTATATGGAGGCAATAAGATGTTCTCTGTCTATTCTCTAACCCTTTTTTAAAGATTCCTAACATTCTATTTGCTTTTTTTTGGCTGCCGCTGCACACTGAATAGATGTTTTCAGAGAACTATCCACAATGACTCCAAGATCTCTCTTGTGTAGTTGTAGCTAAATTAGTCCCCATCATATTGTAATGTATAGTTGGGATTATTTTTTCCAATGTTCATTACTTTACATTTATCAGCAGTAAATTTCATTTGCCATTTTGTTGCCCAATCACTTAGTTTTGTGAGTTGGGGAACCTGGTTGTGTCTGTTGCCCAATCACTTATATCATCTCTGACAGACACCTCTAACCTGCTCTTCAGTATCTCCAGAGATGGAGATTCCACAACCTCCCTAGGCAACTTATTCCAGTGTTGAACCACCCTGACAGGTAGGAAGCATTTCCTAATGTCCAACCTAAACCTCCCCTGCTGCAATTTAAGCCCATTGCTTCTTGTCCTATCCTCAGAGGCCAAGAACAATTTCTCTTCTTCCTCTCTTTTAGATACTTGAAAACCTCTATCCTGTCCCCTCTCAATCTTCTCCTTTCCAAACTAAAGAAGCCCAATTCTTTCGATCTTCCCCTCAGAGCTCATGTTCTCTAGGCCTTTCATCATTTTCGTTGCTCTTCTCTGGACCTTCTCTAATTTCTCCACATCTTTCTTGAAATGCGGTGCCCAGAACTGGACACAATCCTCCAATTTACGCCTAATCAGTGCAGAGTGGAGCCAGATTCCAAACTTTCCTTAATCTTTCCACTTACTTCATTGGGCTTTATCCCATTATCAACCCATTATCTTCTTAACTAGGGAATGCATCTCCCCCTTCTCTGTCTGTTTCTCACTACCACTTGCTAAACATGTGGGCTACGTCTACACTGGCCCCTTTTCCGGAAGGGGCATGTAAATTTCATGAGTCGTAGTAGGGAAATGCGCGGGGGATTTAAATATCCCCCGCGGCATTTAAATAAAAATGTCCGCCGCTTTTTTCCGGCTTTTAAAAAAGCCGGAAAAGAGCGTCTACACTGGCCCCGATCCTCCGGAAAAAGCGCCCTTTTCCGGAGGCTCTTATTCCTACTTTGAAGTAGGAATAAAAGCCTCCGGAAAAGGGCGCTTTTTCCGGAGGATCGGGGCCAGTGTAGACGCTCTTTTCCGGCTTTTTTAAAAGCCGGAAAAAAGCGACGGACATTTTTATTTAAATGCCGCGGGGGATATTTAAATCCCCCGCGCATTTCCCTACTACGACTCATGAAATTTACATGCCCCTTCCGGAAAAGGGGCCAGTGTAGACGAGCCCGTGAGGACACAGTAGTAGCTGGCTCCTTCCACTGTTTCCCTGGTTCTCAGCAAGGAGCTTTTCCTGGGTCCTTTCCCAGCTCAGGGAGTTTCACCATCCCTCAGGTTAGGGGGAGTGGGAGCACCTGGGAGATGCAGTGTGCCCCATAAGGGTACCCTGCAGTACTCTTGTGTTATCCTTAGGGCACTGCTTATGGCCTGGAAGCACAGCAGCTGAGTGTACGGTGATCTGATCCCCATGGGGTTCTGTGCCCAGAGGAAAGGAGGCTTTCTAGCCACTCTGGGTGAATGCTCTGCCCTGGTGTCAAACGGGGCTCTCCCGGGGCAGCTGGGGTAAATCACAGCTGTACAAATCCACTCTCACGCTGACACAGCACCTATACACTGCAGTGCTGCACGTGGAGACATGGCCTGAGTGTTTTGATCCTGCTTTCAAGACAGCCTGTTTGGAAGTCCTCAGTACCACAGCTAGGATGTCAGAATGAGCTCCCCTGGCAGATGCGGAGCGTGAGAGGGAGCATATGGGAATGACAACCCTCTCCTTGCCATCACAGTGATTCACACAAATTTATTTTCTTCCCCTCATTAAATCTCTAGCTGTGCCAGACAAGGCATCAAGCAGACTAGCAGTCCCAGCACTGCTGAGCAGACTGGCTCTAAACCTGGAGCAAAGAGCAGCTTCCAAAACTGGAGGGTCCATGTTTCTTCCAGAGCTGCCGTCCATCAGCTTGGCCAGTGATGTCTGGAGCCTGAGCTTGCTTCGCCATTCTTTACAAAACCCTTGCAGACCCCTTCCCTTGCTAGCCACTAGTCCATTAGCCCAGCAGCCTCATCCCAGGGGTCATTGGCATACTACCACTTCCCTTTTCAGGCCTGGCAGCATGGCTCCTTGGGGATGAGCAGGGACAAAACCCTCCCAAGGCATCTCAGATCAGCTTGAGAAAACGGCTAACAGCAATGATGGGCACCAACCAAACCCTGAATCCAGCACCCCTGAACTTTGGGCCTAGGCCCCTGTGTTGTATGAATAAAGAGACAGAAAATGCCAACCTGATTCTTGCCTCACTTGTACTAGCTGACTCCAGCGTAGCTCTGGAGACAGGCACCAGAACTGCAGCATTATTACTATGCTTTGTTCTTTGTCCTGGGGCACGTCTAGGAACCGTGGTCATGGGGCTTCTAAATCCATCGCATTGCTTTCATTTTTTATGATTCAAAGGGAATTAAATATCCATCTATACATTCTGAGCAATACCAGAGCTATTTAGTTCTCCCCATCCATGCAGTTATTTTACATTTTGCATTCCACATTTGGATACAAACCGGTGACTCGGTTTCACTTTTCTTTTTAATCTTTTCCCTGTACTCAGTTTCTTTCTGTGTTTCAATCTCTCCCACACTCCCCAGTCAGTTTCACAGGCAGACACAGGCCCAGTAAAGTACTATGTGGTGAGTGGCTGTCCCCCTTTGCTCGGGCTACACTCCCTAACAACACCTCATTTTATGAGCAAATGGATGTGGGTAAAAGCCTGGGCCCTACTAAAGCTGTGTCACTTCTGAGATTGATCCGTCATTTTGGGGGTCATCTACAAGCTAATCATGTCAGCTTACAGAGCCCTCCAAAGCACAGGGCCGGAGTTGATGCCCAAGTTCGCCTTCCCCTAGGGATGGCTCTGATTGTGGGCTGACAAGCCTTGCTCCCAATGTAAGTAACAATTATTGTATTTAAACGTCATGCTCATGATATACACTTTGTGTGGCTTTGTGTTCTCCCTGAATATCAACCACCCCGTCAGTGTCCATTACCATTTTCATGTTTTAGGAGCTTAGGCAGTGCAGATGCAATGAATGCCGGCTGGAAATGGGACGGGAGCGGGGCTCTGCAGGCTAAGATCCGGCACGCAGAATGGGATGCGCTGCTGGACCAGCAGGGGACCAACGGGCCCTGTGCACTGCAGCTGTGCCCAAATCCAGCTGTGCACACCCACCACCATCATCAGCCAGTGGACCCCCCCCACTCACCACTGGTGGGCCAGTGGCTGGCAAGCAGCCATCCGGCCAGCAATAGGACTCACCAGTACTGATGGGGGCGGGGTGTTAGAAAATACAGGGCAATTTGCCCTTTTTAAAGAAAGAGTCAGAACACCTGTAGGAGGGGTTAAATATGGGAGAGAAGAGAATGGGAGTCCCGCTGGGATAAAGAGGCCTGGAATGGGTGGTTGTTATGACTCCTCAGCCTGCAAGAGCCCAACTGAAACAAACACGGCCACAGCGCAAGGAAACCTTTGCAGGCACATCCCACCCCACTTCAGCCCCAACAAGGGGGCCTGAGTTCTGAATGGCAAGCCACTGCTCCCCACACTACCTGGTGGCAAGCTATTTGCATGAGACTTGTGAAGTGTCACACGCTTGCGTGCGAAGCGTCTCCCCTCCTCCTCTCCCGGCGGCTCTGCGCGGGGAGCCAGCCCGCGACTGCGTTCTACCCGCAGCGTTCCGCGGTTAGCTCAAGGCCCTGGTTCAAACAGTGAGGACAAGCCACGGTGGGCATCCCTTGCTGGGTGGCTATAGCTCACTCTTCACAGACCCTGGGCTCATTACAGCTGGGACCCTGCTCCCATGGAAGGCAACAAGGGACCTCAATGGTGCAAGATCAGGCCCTTCCCCACACCAGGAAAGAAACCCCCACTATCGGCTTGCGGAAAAGGGACTTTGCACTCACTTCTCCGCGGCCCACAGCCTTCCCCGTCTAGGATTTACGAGCGGCTGTTGGGAACATGACAGTTTTATCCTTCTCCTGAGACTTCATCAAATAACAATGGGCTCTGTGAATGAAGATGGACTGAGCGTAGCATAAACCTCCCTAACTCAATGCTTCCCCAGGCTCCCGTAAATGCAGAGGGAGACCTTCCTACGCAGGCTCGCTGTATATGGGTGAACTGCACAACTAGCACATTTGTGACAGCGGAGAAAAAGAGCAGCCCATAAAAAACCCACAAGCATTCCCGGCAATGAGAAAGCATCTGAGAGGGCGAAATTTACACCACACCAGCTGCCAATAAAACAGAAAGAGCACATACACTCCTGGCCCTGGGTAAACGGCTAGCAGGAGTTACTGTGGATGGGAGACACAAGCTTTAATCTACTCCCTCTCTGCTGTCTAATACTGAACTACAAGTCTGTACAGATTTCTCACCTCTCTCCCTGTCGGGAATTTAAGGCCAGATTTTCAGAAAGAGCCCACAACTGGGGCCCAATCTCCAGTGATGTACCACACCCATATGGGCACCAAAGCAAAAGGTCAATTATTTACCTGGCATGCTGAAGGCTGAGCCCCAGGAGAATCATAGAATCATAGAATAATAGGACTGGAAGGGACCTCGAGAGGTCATCGAGTCCAGCCCCCCGCCCTCAAGGCAGGATCAAGCTCCGTCTACACCATCCCTGACAGATGTCTATCTAACCTGTTCTTAAATATCTCCAGAGAGGGAGATTCCACCACCTCCCTTGGCAATTTATTCCAATATTTGACCACTCTGACAGTTAGGAATTTTTTCCTAATGTCCAATCTAAACCTCCCCTGCTGCACTTTAAGCCCATTACTCCTTGTCCTGTCCTCAGAAACCAAGAGGAACAAATTTTCTCCTTCCTCCTTGTGACACCCTTTTAGATATTTGAAAACCGCTATCATGTCCCCCCTTAATCTTCTTTTTTCCAAACTAAACAAGCCCAGTTCATGAAGCCTGGCTTCATAGGTCATGTTCTCTAAACCTTTCATCATTGTTGTCGCTCTTCTCTGTACCCTTTCCAATTTCTCCACATCTTTCTTGAAATGTGGCACCCAGAACTGGACACAGTACTCCAGCTGAGGCCTATCTGATTGGTATCAATTCAATCTGGAGGAAGGGCCATAGAGCTCCAGTTTTTTGAAAGTGACAAGCCTGGCCCTCCACTTTTCATCCTGGCCCCAACTTCTCACCCCTCTAAGCCCTGCTCTCTGACCAGGCCAGAAACTTTGGAGATGGTGGCTCTTTCCCCTACCTAAGGCAGCCATGGGGAGCTGCAGATCCTCCACCTCCCGTGGATAGAGGACTCAGGGGCTGGGAACATAGGATGAGAGATGTTCTCAGGCAGGTGGATGGACCCAGGCTCTGCAGCCTGGCTCTGGCTTGGCTGCGGGGTCCAACCTTGGGGGAAGAGGAGGGACAGGGGTAGGGCCATAGAGGGAGCAGGGCCTGGGTCTCATGGCCTCTCCCCATACACACACTTTTAGGAAGAATCTGTCACTGCTGTCTGTCCCTGTATCTTCAGAAGAATTATCCCACTATGTAGGGTGATACCCCAGGTATCCCCCGGGCTCCTCTGCATCTTAATGTGCTACACAAGAGAGATTCAGGCTAATGCTGCTGGAGTGATGGCCGAGATGTGGGTGAAATTAGCACTCCGGGAATTAGCTAACCTACCAACTCTGCCACAGGACAAGCCCAGTGGCCAGCACCCTTTCATTGTGTCCTGCCCACTGGCCAGCAGCCTTTTGTTGAAAAATAACAAGTTTGTGATCAGCTTAAGTATAAGGGAAGGATTTTATTTATTTAAGGTTCTTCTGCTTTATTTATTTAACTTAGAAATCCAGGTCTTTAGCCTAAAAAGGTAGGAACATTTGGAAAGCTAGTGAACTTATGTCATCACAAGAGATTGATGAAGAGGGGAAGGGATCTTTGTTACCATTTAATTCATATGCCACATCAACATTAGGGAGGAAAGACATCTTTGCTAAAGATGTAATAGCCTCTCCCATTTGATTATGAGCTGATAATGCTCACACTTCCAGGAGAACCCAGTAATGACAAGACAACATTATTCATCATTCTGGGGTGAAATAAAACAAGCAAGAAAAATCCTTACCTTCATTAGCCCCTACCACCACCTGTGCAACCTGTCAAGCCTTATTTATAGGTCTTGAAAAAGGAATAAACACAGGGCACCAACCCACACTGCCATTGCAAATCATTCCACCGCACACAGGACTAGAGCCCCCTTCTACCGCACACCCACGAGAGATATTCCCCCAAGCCTCAGTGCTGCTCCCAGTTGTACCGGGAGAGGAATCACTCAGTTGGTACTTAAAGGGGCTGAGCAGAGGCATACACGGGGGGAAGTGCAGAGATCTGAGATGTTTATGCTGTTCCTCAGGCTCCCCTCTACCTGGAATCTCTCGTTGCTCCAGTATCTGACATCCTTAATGTATTGACGCTCCCCATGGTAAAGTCACACAGGAATCTGAAGAAGAAGCAGGAAACTGGACCTGAGTCTCTTGAGTCCCAGGCTAGCACGCTAACTCAGGGCAACCCATCATCCCCATTACCATTGGCTGCCAATGCCTCCAGGCCTGGGCACTGCTCCCTCCGGCCCCTCCTCAGGAGCTCTCCCAGCTTGCAGTGGGAGTCCACAGCAATTTGGAGCAAGACCCCACCCTCTAAGGCAACAGGACATTTTCCGTTCACTTCAATACGCTTTGGAGTCTGATGCCGTGCCCCTTGATCCCCACAAGACGGCAGCTGGGCTAAGGAGAGGCTGGGTTCCTGCTCCTCTCGGGAGTCCAAGGAGTCCCCCCTTCTGGCTCCTGCCTGTTAATGGTTTAGCAGGTCTGCACCTTGGTGCCTGGAAGGGGATTGGCAGATTGGGATCTTCCTTCTGAAGCACAGACAGTGCAAGCTGTGACCACTGCATAGCAAGGGCCAAGGAGTTGATCAATAAGCAGGAAATCCCATGGGGAAAACAAGGCCATCTCCCTGGAAAGGTGCTGGGCCGGATCCCCCGCTGGTGTCACTGGGCATCATTCTGTTGAAGCTGGCCGTGACGGGCTTGGACTGCAGTGTTCGGGGGGCAAGGCTGTGTGCTACCAGGCAGGCAGAACAGGCAAAGGGCTGGGGATAAAACATGAACCGGTCCCACCACACTTAGCTCCAGGACCAGCCAGCCCGCGCTACGCAGGAAAAGCAGTTCTCCTGGAGTTTCCTGACCAGAGGTCGCCTCAGCGTCTAGCATCCAAAGCAAGAACCTGATTCTCCTTGTGTGATGAGTTACAGTTGCCACACAAGTGGCCCAGGCATAACTTTCACACCTGCGCTGCACAAGGGCGCGTGACAGCACAAAATGCAAGGCAGAGGGAGATCAGGCCCCGGCTCTAACTGCATCCAGGACTCCACAGGACCCACAATGGTAGAAGCTGGGGTCTATGCTGATCAGAACATCCTCTCACCGCCTGGCCACAACCCTCCCCATCTCAGCTCCCACCCACATTTCGGGTTGTACTGGCCACACGTGAGCTGCACAACTGGACAGTGTGTTACAGGCCCCCGCCTGGGTCAGACTACAATGGCTAGAATAGGTTATGGGCCCATACAGGCAACCCCAGCTCTTCAGCCCATGCTTTTAGCTCTGGAAGTCTCCAATTCAATGCCTGGGATGTCAGTCAAGATGCTGGCCATCACAGTCGCGCCACCAGGGCCTGAGCCAGAGGAGAGTACAAGTGTGGCTGGCCCAGGGTGCCGTGTTACTCCATGACATGGGTTCAGAGCTTCCACCTGTAGACAGCAGCTGAGCTGCGGATGCTCTCTGTTCATACAGGTCCTGCCTTCTGTTCCCTTTGCTCCTTATTTGACAGGAAGAGCTGCAGAGAAACAGGACGTCTGTTTCTTTCCTCCGTACAATGCAACACTGTGTGTTAACCTAGTGCTGGTAACAGGCCATCACGGGTCGGCTCCTTCGCCACTCCTCTCCTGCAGGGTCCCTCCAGTAGAAGCTCAGGCTCTGGGACAGTTCTTCTCCCTGGCAATCCAACTCAAAGCAGCTACAGCACAGCTGACCTCTCACCCTGGCATAAATTAGGAGCAGTGCCCCTGAAAACAGGGTCATTTTTGTCCTGTATAAAAGGCAGGCGAGTGAGAGGCAAATCAGATTATGGGCCAGATTCTTGGTGGCCTGCACCTTGTCTGATCAATTACACCCGTCTAGCGCAGTGTAAAATGCTAGCAAATCAGAACGGCAGCCTTGTACACCCCCCGGCAATGCGCAATCAGACCCTGCACCTACAAGAGCCTCAGCCCCAGGAGGGTGGGTTCACAATCAGCTTAGCATAAGGGCATTTAGCCAAGCCCCTGACCCGGCACTATTCCTTCATCACTAGGTAGCAGAGATGGAGTCCAGAGGCAGAATTTGCACAGGGATCTAACAACCTTGAACAGCAGGGGACACTCAGCTCTAGAGCTGTATTTCAAGCACAGTGCAAAGAGCCAGGCAGCTACTTGCAAAATAGAGAGGTGGATCCTGGTCTGCATTCCCAGCGCCTGACCCAGGAGCAGGTATTTATGGAAGCTCACCTCTCAGAGGGTACGTCTACACTACAGCGCTAATTCGAACTAACGGATCTAGACTAAAAACTAGTTCGAATTAGCGTTTTGCTAATTTGAACTAGCATGTCCACACAGAGTGAACCTGAACCAGGCTTAAGGATGGCCGGAAGCAGTGCCGGCAGGGCATCAGAGGAGACTTAAGAGCGTGGAGATGCTGTCTCAGGCTAGCCGAGGGCTGTGCTTAAAGGGTCCCGACCCCCACCCCGGACAGACAGTTCTCAGGGGTGCCCCACTTGCAAAGCAGTCCTGGCTTGGATTGCCCGGAGTACCCACACTGGGCACATCACACCACTCGGCCATCAGCCCGGCTGCACTTGCCGCAGGCTGCCATCTGGGGAGAGGGGGCATTGGGGGGCTGCAGGAGAGCTTCCACCCCCAGAAGCCCGCAGAGCCAGCCCAGTCCTCCCCATCGGGGGCTCGTACCCCATTCCTCCCTCACCTCCTTCCACTTACCCTTCCCTAGCCCCTCTTCTTGATGTACAAAATAAAGGACAATTGTGTTCAAAAATAGAATCTGTCTTTATTGAATAAAACTGGGGGAGACTGGGAAAAGGAGGTGAGAGAGGCTGGGAGAAGGGAGGGCAACTACAATGATCAGGGGTTGGGAACAGGTCCCATATGAAGAGAGGCTAAAGAGACTGGGACTTCTCAGCTTAGAAAAGAGGAGACGGAGGGGGGACAGGATAGAGGTCTCTAAAAGCAGGAGTTGGGTGGAGAGGGTGCATACAGAAAAGTTCTTCATTAGTTCCCATAAAGAAGGACTAGAGGACACCAAAGGAAAGGAATGGGTAGCAGGCTTCAAACTAGTAACAGAAAGTTGTTCTTCACAAAGCAAAGACTCAACCTGTGGAACTCCTTGCTGCAGGAGGATGTGAAGGCTAGAACTAGAACAGAGTTTAAAGGGAAGTGAGATCAAGTCATGGAGGTTGGGTCCATGGAGTGGTATTAGCCAGGGGGTAGGAGTGGTGTCCCTGCCCAAGGTTTGTGGAAGGCTGGAGAGGGATGGCACGAGACAAATGGCTTGGTCACTGTCTTTGGTCCATCCCCTCCAGGGTCCCTAGGGTTGACCGCTGTCGGCAGACAGGCTACTGGGCTAGATGGACCTTTGGTCTGACCCAGGACGGCCATTCTAAGCTCAGGGCTCAGGGTCGGGGGTCTCACTGGACCCCCTTGATTTTCGTGCACACCTGCTCCTGGGTGGCCAGGCTGGCAGCTATCCTGCCCTAGACAGCCACTTTCCTGTGCCTAGTGCGGAGGTCATGGACGATGTCTACGATGTCCGCACTAGCCCAGGCGGGTGCCCGCCTCTTGCGGTCCCGGGCAAGCTCCCGGGAGCCGCCAGCCTGGTCCCGGGAAGAGGGGGAGGGCTGGGGGGCATCGGGTGGGTGGCTCGAGCCATGCCAGGTGCAGGGTCTGCTAGCTGGGTGTTGGCAGGCTTGCACCTGGCACGGGCACCGTAGCCAGCCCGTGCCCCTTTAAGGGGTCCAGGGCCGGGAGGGGGGCAGACGAGTTTCCCTGGTGTTGGCCAGAGTGGCCACCAGGGAAACCTGGGGAGGGCTAGCCTCCCACTAGTTCGAATTAAGGGGCTACTCACCCCTTAATTCAAACTAGTAAGTTCGAACTAGGCTTAATCCTCGTGGAATGAGGATTACCTAGTTCAAACTAAGCGCTCTGTTAGTTCGAATTAAATTCGAACTAGCGGAGCGCTACTGTAGCGCCTATGAAAGTTAGTTCGAACTAACGTCCGTTAGTTCGAACTAACTTTGTAGTGTAGACAGACCCAGACTTACAACAGCATCCAGGGCTTTTCCAAACACTCTGCAGATCAGTGATTCCTTGTCTGTCTGTCTGTCTGTCCCCGGCTCTCAAGAACCACCAGAGCCTTGGAACTAATCAGATTTGAGGCTGCAAAATCTCATTTGCAGCTATATTAATGCATGGCTGGGATGACAGAGGCCCCATTCTGTCTCCAATGAGGGAAACACGGAAAGCAATCTACCTGGGAAATCCATCTCCTTGAATAGGCTGGGGAGGGGAGCATCTAAAGCAATTACCGCTAAGAAGAAGATTAAAACAATATCTGGGCTATTGTTCCTCTGACCCATCTCCCAGCTGCAGGAGGAAAGCGCTGAGCTACACAAAACAGCTTCCTGAGGCTTCAGCCCTTAAACCATGACTTAAAGGCAGCTCCGTGCAGAATACAATTAAGGAGCTGACGTGATCATTCCCATTTGCTGGCTATTCAAAGCTAAGGCATTTCCATCACACTGTTGTTAAAATAACAGCCATGCGAGTGCTTGGAAGGCAGATGCCCCCTTACACAGAGATTAGTGCTAGCAAACCCATGAGGGTGAAAGCTTTAGCTGTTACGACTGTGCAGCTATGTAACTCGTAAGACCACTCCTTTGGTGGTGCAGTGCCCCAGTGGCCACTCTGCAAGGTAGCTCTGCCCTATGCTCACTGCCCCCAGTGGGCATTCCCTTGGATCGGCAGCCCCCTCCCTTTGCATGTTATGCTCCTCCACCAGGGCTCCTGGCACAGTCAAACCCTGGCCTTGCTTTAAGTCAGGAGAAGAGGAAGCTGCATAGCAAATTAATAATTTTTGACGGGGACCACTCCAAGATTTTGGAAAGTGGTCGAGGGCCGCACTCGTCCATGATATTAATGGAGGAGTGGGGTCTGGGATGGAGGCTGGGTGCAGAAGGGAGCTTGGGGTAAGGGTGGGTGAAGGAGGCAGTTGTGACCTGGGGCACTGGACTGGAGTGCAGGGGGTTGGATTGTGACCTAGGGTAGGGAATTGGGGTACAAGAGTGGGTGCAGGGATTTGGGTTGTGGGCTAGGGCAGGAGGGGACTGCGATCTGGAGCAGGGGTTTGGGGTGTCAGATCTGGGAGGAGATATGGGTACAGGAGGGGGGCAGAGGATTTGGGTATGTGGAGTAGGGAGCAGGAATGGGGGCAGAGGGCTGGGGAAGGGCGGGACTGGGGTGCTAGAGACAGGCTCTGGCCAGGAGACTTACCAGCCAGCAGCCATTCCTGAATCAGCCTCCCCGCCTGCCAGTGTGCCCTCTAAGCTGTGGGGCAGCACAGCTTCCCAGGGGATTCATCAGCCCCACCCAGTCAGTCAGCTCTACGCAGGGAGCCCTGAACATCTGATGAATCACCTGGGAAACTGTGCTATTATGTAGCTTAGGCTACATCTGTACTGCACTCTTCTTGCACAAAAGCCTATGCAAATGAAGCACAGATTAGCATATTGCCATGTTCATTTGCATAATTCATTAGCGGCCATGTTTGCGCAAAATGGAGCTGTGTAGATGGCTCCTTTTTGCACAAAAACACCTCTTGCACAAGAGCCATTCTTCCTCTTTTTCAGGAAGAACAGCTCTTGTGCAAAAACAGCCCCTCATTAATTATGCAAATGAAGTGCAGCAATCTGCTTTTGCACAAGAAGAGTGCAGTACAGACACAGCCTTAGAGGGAACACGGCTGGCTGCTGCCTGTGCAGGGGTGGGGCAGGCATGTGCTTTGGAGCCTCTTGTGCTTCCTGGCTGCCCGTTATTGAAACAGGCAGCTTCCAGTGGCCAGTTTCTGACCAGAAACTGGCCAATGGGACTGTGCTGTGGGTGGGAGCCGCTCCTAAAGCTTCCTCCCTCGCCTTCGGTCTTAAAGAAAAACCACCCAGCAGCCGTGTTTCTGAGCAGGTGGGGCGAGGCAAGCAAAGAGCCTGCCTGGGGCGTCCACAGGCTGGGTCCCGTGGCTTGATGGGCCAGATGCAGCCCATGGGCCATATTTTGCCCAGGCCTGGTTTAGGAGAAGTTCTTGACCAAACGGACTCTCAGACACACAGACAGAGAGACGCACTGCAAGACAGACAGATTTTATCTCAGCCCAGTCACTGACCCTGCAGCCCCCTCCTTGTTGCTATATTCACAGGGCAAGTGCTACACAGAAGAAATGCAGCTTTCATCCCAGTGACATCCGCAGAACCCAGCTACAGCAGGCAGTGAGGTTTGAATCTGGTAGAGCTTTATCATCTGAGTTGTTTCCCTGAGGGGGCCCTGTGGGAGCTCATTAAAGATCACATGAGCTTTTTGGGAGCCAGGGGGGATGACTACTTACTCTCTTCCTACTCCACGCCAGCCCCTCCAGCTTTATCCGCATGCTGTGAGAAGTGGAATTTTCAGGGAGAATGTCAAGCCGATTTCTCCAGCGAGTGCAGCTGCCATGATCCTGGAATCCCTTTGGGCTAAAATTTGCTGAATTCATTGTCCATTTATGCAGAAAAATCCCACTTCACCTGTCAAATAATTAAGTCAACTCGCTGCCGGGTGCTCTCATTGTCTGCTCCATTAGGAGAGTTTTACATGTTCTATATTTGTCAGCGACGCTGGTATAATTTTCTCTTTTCCCCCCCTTCTGTATAAAAGGAAGCGATTTTCTCTTTTTAATCCCATTTGCTTGTCTCACAAAAGCAGACGTTTGATACTTAAAGAGAGATCGTTACGTACAGTACAGAAATAAGAGAGGGCAAGGGCTTGTTTGCTCTTTCACCTGAAAGAAGGATTGTGCCTTTCAGTATACGCTCCCGTATTTTGTCCATTCCAGTCTTACATGACTCAAGCAATGGTGGGTTCAACATTTCCTTTGAGAATTAATCTTTTATTCTATTGTATTCTGACAGATTTCACAACCAGCGAGTGATTCCAGAAATCCACCCTCGTTTTTCCCAATTTCATCTCTCAGGAACTGCTGCACTGGATCAGGCCCAAGCTCCATTTTGTTACAGCTCAGACCCTCTCCACGTTTCCGCTCCCCTGGAGAGCCTAATTTGACCAGATGACACACACATATTTGGCTTCATAACAAGAGCTCTTCCAATCATTTTCCATTAAAAAAAAACAAACCCTGTTTTATATGCAGTGGTATAATAGGCACTGCAGGTCCGGTACCCTCTCAGTTCTTTCTTGCCGTCAACTCCAACAGCAAGGAAGGAGGGCAGGAAATTGAATGGACATGAACGGCACATCTCAAAGAGCAACAGTTACAAAAAAGTAGGTAACTGTTTTTCTTCCTTGAGTGCTTGTTCATGTTGATTCAATTTTAGGTGATTCACAAGCAGTATCCACAGAGGCGGGCTTGGAATTCACAGCTTAGCATCTCGGAGAACAGCCCTGCCAAAGCCAGCTTCATGCCAGGCCTGCTAGGTCAGTGCCTAGCGGGATGTAAACGTATCAACAGATGACCAGGTGGCTGCTCTGCAGATATCCCTCATAGGCACATGGCAGAAAGGGTGTGGACTGTGGACGAAGCCTGCACCCTGGTAAAGGGACCTTTCTCTTGGTCATATCAAAATCAAATGCAGGCTGTGATCCAAGAAGAAATTCTTTGGGTGGGTAAAGGACAACCTTTCAGCCTGTTGGCTACGGAGAATAATAATTGTGTTGACTTATGGAACAGCCTAATTCTGTCAATGTAGGACATCCAAAGAATGGAAGTCTACACTCCTCCCCAATCTATGCAGCTTCAGGAAGAAGGCCAGTAAGTAAATATCCTGACTCAAAACTGAAAGACAACCTTGGGGAGAAATGCCAGGTGTGGTCTGAGCTGGACCTTGTCCTTGTAGAAGATCATGTATGATGGATCCAAGGTAAGGGCCCAAATCTCAGAGACTTGGCAGGCCAACATCACTGCCACTAGGAACTTGATCTTCCAGGAAAGGAAAAGGAGACAGCACAAAGCATAGGCTCGAAGGAAGGACCCATGAGTTGTGACAACACCAGATTCAAGTCCCACAGCAAGACGAGATCCCTGATGTGTGGGTAGAGACTCTCTTGACCCTTAAGGAATCTGGCTGTGATGGCCTAAACAAAAACTGACCTGCCTTCAAAAGGCAGACGAAAGGTTGAGTTGGCCACTAGATGGACCTTGACTGATGAAAGGGACAATCCCTGGAGCTTAAGATGGAGGAGATAGTTGAGAACAGAATCACAGAACTGGAAGAGACCTCCAGAGCTCATCAAGTCCAGTCCCCTGCCCTCACGGCAGGCCCCAGCACTGCCTAGATCATCCCTGACCAGTGTCATGCCCCTAATAAGCTCAGAGAAGCCTGTTCAGGACCAACCCTTTGTCCGTGATCCAGCAGGTTAACTGCTTCCACTTTGTCAGGTAAGTTTCCCTGGTGGAGGGCGACCTACTACCCAGGACAGCAGGCTGCACCTCAGCTGAACGCTGCTGCTCCTGCACACTCAGCCACACAGCAGCCAGCCAGTCAGGTGCAGCACCGCCAGACTGCCATGCCAGCACCACAGAGTTGATCCTCACTCTGTCCTGTTTGATCTTCGTGAGGACCCTGGTTAGCAACGGCGGGGTGGGGGGGAGGCATACATCAGAGCCCCCGACCCTGGGAGCAGAAAAGCATCTATCAGGGATCCCATCCAATCCCCCTGAAGGAGCAGAAGATCTGGCACTCCTGTTCTGCCTGGATGCGAATAGGTCCACCTGGGGAGTTCCCCACCTGCAGAAGGGAGAAATGACTGCCTCCGGCTGGTGAGACAAGAACATCCTGCTGGGGCCATCAGCCAGAGAGTTCCTGGCCCTTGGAAGAGGGGAACTACCCTTGTAGACGCTGTGCTGCAGACACAAATCCCAGAGTCAGAGGGCAGATGGCTTGGTCCCTCCCTGCATGTTGCTACAGAAGACTAGCCATACACCGGGGCCTGAACCATCTATCTTGAGTCTGAGGTGGAAAGGCTTGGCAGGGCAGTCAAACTGCCTTGAGTTCCCTGACACCGAGATATACAGCACCACTGGGATTAGACCAGCGACCTTGCGGCAGGGATGTTCAAGTTTGATTAATCAGGAATTTCCATCGACTGCTCGATTAGTCAGTCAGGGGGGTGCTCGCTATCCTGCTGCACCTTGTACAAGAGCAGCCTGCGGGTCTTGTACATTTCAAAGGGAAAGGCACATAGCAGTTGGGACCCTGCATGAGCGAGGACTGCTTCGGTCCCCACTTGCACTGTTTCCCCGCTGCGCCTTTGCCTCCCCTCCTCCCCCGCCGGAGACAGAGGCAGCAAGAGAAGATTAGTGACTAGTCGAGTCATATAACTGAAATACCCACCTGGAGAAGTGAAAAAACAGGTCAACAGAGCCAGAAGAGTATCCGAACATGGACTACTTCAAGACAGGACAAGGCAAGAAAACAATAGAACACCACTTAACACCTACAGCTCACTGTTTAAAAACTCTCCAACTCATTATCCACAATCTACAGCCTGTCCTGGAAAATGATGCCTCACTCTACTCTCACAGGCCTTGGGAGACAGGCCAATCCTCACCTACAGACGACCTCCTAACCTGAAACAAATTCTTTCCAGGAACCCACCCCTGCAAGCAGCCCCAGTGCCAACTTTGCCCACACATCGATACAAGCAATTTCATCACAGGACCTAACCACATAAATCACCACATTAGAGGCTCATTTAACTGTACATCCACTAATGTGATCTATGCCATCAAATGCCAATAGTGCCCCACTGCCAGGTATATTGGCCAAACTGGACAGTCTCTACAGGAAAGAATTAATGGACACAAATCAGATATCCAAAAAGGCAACACACAGAAACCTGTTGGGGAACATTTTAACTTGCCCGGGAACTCATTAATGGATCTCAAAGTCACCATATTGTTTCAGGCCAATTCCACAAGCCAACTACAAGGGAAGCCACAAAATAGGAGTGGCCAACCTGTTACAGATGAAGAGCCAAAATAGTGGTGGATACAGCGCAAAGAGCTGAGGGATAGAAGTTGCTGAGCAAAAAAAAACGAACACTGCTCCTTTAAGAGCGCCTTGCACAGGCAAGGAAGAAAAGGTCAGAGCAGGGGACCGTGAGAAGAGCCATGGGTGCAGGAGCCGCAATTTTTCCTTTGAAGAGCTGCATGCAGCTCACGAGCCACAGGTCGGCCACCCCTGCACTAGAACTTAACTTCATTTACAGGTTTGATTCCTGTCACAAAGGTATGAATAGAGACATTGTCAGGGGCTCACTACATTCCACATCCTAATGATATAAAAAAACCAAACATTGGTACTTAAGAACAATTTGAACCTTCTCTATCAGCTTCATGTAGCATGGACACCCTACCTGACTATTTCTTCCCCCTTTTTCCCCTTCTTTTTCCTTCTCTCTGCCCCCTCCATCCTCTATTTATTTAGAAACTGGACCTTTAATAATTCTATGCATCTGAAGAAGTGGGCTGTGACCACAAAAGCTCATAGTACCATCTATATGTTTTGTTAGTTTTTAAGGGGCTGCAAGACTATTCATTGTTTTTTAAGTTTTTCCAGTTACAGACTAATTCAGCTACCCTTCGGAAATGATCAGCAAACTATTTACAAAGGCCCTAACGCAGGAAGTTTGTAGAGACTAGAAGAAACTGCTAGCCCTTACGAAGCACGAAGAAGCAGTTCAACTAGCCACCATGGGAGATAAGAAGGAACTGAGACGTCGCAGTGCCAGGGGCGGCACCTAATATACCTCCACATGAGAGCACCACATAAAGGAGTGCCACGACCAGCCCTTTGGATACCGCAAGGCAGAAATCTCTAGCAATAAAATGGCACTGACATGAGCAAGCACTCCAAAAAAACCTGTTTTCTGATGGAAAAAATGCCTTTTGACCAAAGCTGGACATTTTAGTGATAAATGTTCATTCTGGGTCTGATGAAAACTTTCAAAGCAAATTTCAAAAATGTTTATTTTGTTTCAGTTAGAAAAAAAAATGAAAAGCAAACCCAAAAGCTCTCCCCCAACCATCATTTTGCTTACTTTTTATTCCTGCCTCACTTCCTCCAGTGGGAAAAACGGGGGAGAGGGGGAGTGCTTTTTTCTTCCAAACAAACTTTTAAGTCAAGTACTCCATTCTAGTAGTGCTCCAGAAGCAGTGCTTCAACAGACGGTACAAATAAGAATCCTAACTAAGAAGAAGAATTTGGTTGTGCGTGTAGTTCTGTAGGCTGTGAGGGCCAAGATCTTTCTTATCCTTGTAAAATTAGAGTGTGAATTGTGTGATCTAGCAGGTGCCAATGACATTTCTGTCTCCTCCTGCACCATCCCAGAAGTATTTACTTCTGCTACTGTTTTAAGAGCATTGCTTGACAATGTCAGAGCTCTGATGGGGTATCACAGGCACAGAGGGAGAAGAAGGGTCCCTTGGGTTGCTATGGTGTGTTGATCCCTGTTTTAAGACTATTGCTTGACAGTGTCAGCGCTCTCGTGGGTACCACAGGCAGAGAGAGAAAGAGGGCCCCTGGGTTGCTACGGTGTGCAGTATCGGGATGGACTCCCAGCCCCTAGGTAGGAAGTCAGTGTATGGAGAGGACGACTTGCTTGGCACATGGTGCAAATGGGGCTAAGCCAACACCTTGCTGCCATGTTTTTAAATCAGCCAGCAGGAACGTTCACTCCATTCCCAGGTTGCTGACACTGCAGCGTGCAAGCCTGGAGATGACCCATGGGGCTAGGCTTTTATCTGTTACGGTGAGTGGCAGCTGCAAGGGCAGGTCAACATTATGGAGAAAGTCGACCTAATTTACGCATCTCCAGGTATGTGAGTACTATATACCTTAGGTCAAGTTACTCTGGGTCTCTACTGCAGGGGGTTGATGGGAGAAACTGTCCTGTCGACGGCCCTTGTGCTTCTCCTTCCAGGGGGAACCGGGGCTGATGAGAGCAATTAGCAGTTGATTTGACAGGTCTTCACTAGACACTCTAAAGTGACCCCTGGGGATCGATCGCCCATCCCCCAGTACATGCAGATTAGCCTTAGCGTGTGCCTCTTACCCCCATGGTTGCTTGCACTTCGAGCTGCGTGAAGGGGCACAGAAAGACCCAAGGCTGCCCAATGCATCAGTAAACTGAGAGGCAAAGCAGCGAGACAGGGTCGTTTATTGGCTCAGCTGCAGAAGCAGAGCTCCAGGCAAGCGTGAAAGCTTGTCTCTCACCAAGAGAAGATGGTTTCATACAAAGAGTTTACCTCACCCACCTTGTCTCTCCAGCACAACGGGACCAAGGCAGCTACAGCTGTCAGAAGGCAGGTGCCCTCCAGCAGTGGGGAATGCTACAGAAAGTGAGTCTCTCAAAGTGCTTCCTTCTTCCTCGCCATTGCTAGGGCTCATCCTCAGCCAGCTGCTCCGCCTGCTGGTGCACATCTCTCCTGTGCACTGAAAACACTTTGGGACCATTCTTAGAGCTGCACCTATCCATAGGGTTGCCAGATGGTTTCACCAAAAATACCAAACACCAGCCTCCCTCCCCCCCCAAAAAAACAACAACCGGGGAAAAAATTCTGTTGAGAGGGAAAAAGGGGGGAAGACCCCTCCCCCATAAAAAGACCCCAAGAGTTATTAAGCAAAAAAATAAATAATAAAATAAAACAGCATGGCCCCTTTAAGAGAGAGCAGAGTCAGAATAGGGATAGGACGATGAAAGGCTCGGCACTAAGACCCAGGGCGGCGTTGCTTCCCCTTGCTCAGGTCTTTAGCTTTTTGCTGGTGGCCATCTTGTTTTCTTGGTCGAGCCAGAAGGGCGCTTCCCTGCGGAACCAGGGGGCCCGGCAGCCAAGGTGCCCAAGAGTGGGGGCAGGGGCTGGGCCCAGTTGCTGAGTGTCGTAGGGTTGCCAGGTGTCCGGTATTTTTGCCTCCTAGCAGGGAAAAAACCCCAGAAAATACCGGTCATGGTAGGATATTTTAAGTGTCCAGTATTTTATGAATTTTTTTGTTGACCAGACAGGAGGCGAAAATACCGGCCTGTCCGGGTCAGTCCTGGACACCTGGCAACCCTGCCTATCCAAGGGTCCCAACTGCTTCATTGTCTCCAGGTGGTCCCGTCCCAATACCGCATTAGAGTACAGACCCCTGAGGAGGTGGAGGTGCGCCCCCAGGGACTGGGAGCAGCTTCTCTGTTTTCAGGGCTGAAATTACTGCCTTTGCCAATTGCAATTATTTTGCAAAACTTGGGTCGGGCTGGGACCCTCTTGGCATGGACGCAGAGGATACGTTGAAGGGTGAGAAGTGCGGCTAGAGGCAGCCTGGCCAGGGGCCATGTGTAGAGGTCAGGGTGCCAGGATCTCAGGGATACCCCTGCCACTAACTGCCCTGACTAACACTTTGAACTTCACATGGCAGCGCGGTTCAGTGTCTGGCAGAGGGCCAGGGTTTGATTCCTTGGGCAGGTCGCTCTGCACTACCTGATCCTAATAGTCCCTACAGAATCTCAGCGTCCAACAGCCTCTCTGTGCCTCATGTCCCCATGGCCTTCTCTACAGTACTGGGAGTGCTCTGAGCTATCCGTGACCCAGGCGCTCGCCGGCGTGGGCAAACGACTATCCCCTTGCACAGGTGGCGGTGGAGCTGAAGTGGCTGACCCAGGAGATGAGGGTTAGGAGCAGAACCAGAAGCCAGATGTAGCCACTAGATTCCAGGCACCCCACTCCACTTCCTCCTTTCCCTGCTCTACCCACCCCATTGCACCCCTTTCCTGAAGCCCCCCGCCCCAAGCAACACTATCCTAGGACTGCCGGGGAGCCTGGCCTTCATTTGTCACCAGGTGGCAGGAAGCTTCATTTGCACCAGGTGCAGTGGCAGGAAGCAGACACACCCAGCTGGGAAACGACTGAGCTGAGCAGGCTGCTACATCACTCCACATCCTGTGGCTGCCAGCCCCAGGCCATCCCCAAGCACTGGGGCCCCGCAGATGAGAAGGGAGCAAACCTCAATGGGGCACTGTCCTGTAGATGGGATGACTGCCCCACGCCGGCCTGTGGATGGGATGGCTCTAGCTGGCTGGGCCTTCTGGGTGGTGCTCCAGGCATCTCCATTTGCCAGCAGCTCCTGACTAATCCATCGTGGTATTCTCCTCTCCCGGCCAACAGCCATGCAGAGCCCTACAAATTGGTGGCCCCATGCTCTGCTGCAGGAAGCTGACTCAGCTCCAGGGCTCCCAGAGGCCTCTGGCAGGTTCTGCTGGGAAAGTTTGTTTTTCAGCCTCACTGGGCTTCTCAAGTAATTGATTCATCTCTGGCTCTATTCACCTGCCTGCCCCTCTCCTCCCCCCTCCCCGCTGCCACACACACACACACACACTCACTCTCCACTGTGTTTAATACCAGCCCTGACAGGCAGGTGCTCCAAAGGGCTCAGGCCTCCCGCAAGGCTCATTATGTAGCAGGCACAAGGATGCTGATGAACAATGGAGCGCTGGCTGCGGGGAGGGAGGGATTCAGTCACCAGCCTGACTCTGGGCAGAGAGAGACGACTCGCCATTCATCACCGACTAATAGAGAATTTTCTGCAGCGAGCTGCTCTAATCGCCCTGTCACGCATCCCGCCCCGGTGACATGAAGAGAAGCTGCTGGACACAAAACAATTAGCAGCACCGAGACATCCGCTGTGACTCAATCCATCTTCCACCCCAGCGTGGCATGCACCCTTCGCTCTGCCACCTACCTCAAGGAGACCTGGTCGTTCCACAGCCGCCCAGCTCCCGCCCAGCGCTCATGCGGAAAGCCGACTTTCCAATGAGCAAATGCTTATCAGATAGTTGACATGCTAATCAACTAGTCCCTCCCCTTTAAGAAGAGGCAGCACGGGAGGGGGGGGGGGAAGGAAGGGGTGCTTCAAAGCGGCAGCACCATGTGAAGCCCAGGGTCTGACGCTTTGAAACGCCACATGCAGCCCGTGGTCCCCAGTTGGCAGGGGTGGCATGCAGCATTTCAAAGCACCAGCGCCACATGGAACCCAGGGGTCAGCTGAGGACTCAGACCCAGGCTCCATGCGGCGCTGCCATTTTGAAATGCCGCGGGGAGCATGGGGCCAACAGGGAACTGCTCCACTGGCTCTGTGTTCCCTGCAGTGCTTTCACCTTGGAAGTGTAGCAGCTGTTGCTACACTTGGGGCTGTTGCTACACTTCAAAGGTGGAGGGGCCCTTATCGACTAATGGCGTAGTCAATGCAAAATGTATCAACTATTTGATTAGCCAATTAATCCAGATTTTACATCCTCAACAGACACTAGTGATGGATCCACAGCCTGCTGGAGTTTGGTTCTTGATCTTGGTCTCTCCAAGGAAGTCAAACCTTGTCTATACTTACCATTGGAGATCCATCTTCTGGCGTTCAATTTAGCAAGTCTAGTAAGGACCTGCTACATCAAATGCTGAGGGTGACCCCAGTCAGTGCCAGTACGCCTCGATTCTTAAGGAGTAAGGGAAATCGATGGGAGCCTTTGCTCTCATTGATCTCCCGCTGCAGAGACCACATCAAGCTCAGCTTAAGGTACATCGACTCTAGCTACATTATAGAATCACTGAGTCCAGCCCCCTGCCCAAAGCAGGACCAACCCCAACTCAACCATCCCAGCCAGGGCTTTGTCAAGCCGAAACTTAAAAACCTCTAGGGATGGAGATTCCACCCCCTCCCTAGGTAATCTATTCCAATACTTTGCCACCCTTCTAGTGAAACAGTTTTTTCTAATATCCAATATTATATATGTAGCTGGAGTGGCATACCATAAGCCA
Organism: Pelodiscus sinensis; assembly: GCF_049634645.1. NCBI lineage: Eukaryota > Metazoa > Chordata > Testudines > Trionychidae > Pelodiscus > Pelodiscus sinensis. The sequence continues at coordinate 39,135,339 of NC_134724.1, read as the reverse complement.
GCCTCCCGGGTCTAGTATAGATCCATTGGAAGTTGGGTGCATTCATGCATTTCTCTGCTGGATCAATGACGTTTTGGAGTTCTTTTCTGGGATAATAGATTTCTGGATTGGAAAGTCTCGTCTTGAGGTTCTCTCCTAGTTTCAGAATCAGTTTTGCTGAACTGTTTTAAACCTGGTTAGAAAATTCCCCTCCCTGTGCCCCTTGAGGCTGTAATTCAACAACTGTTTATAGCTGCTGCTTCTGTTTCATGCATTCTGCTTTGAAAAGTAAAAACTGCTGTTGATTCTAAGGACCTTTCTTCCTCCCTTTCCCCCGCCTTCCACTGTAACGTCTATGTTACACAATAAATCACTTTACACTTGCACCTTGTGCTTTAGCAGAGCCAGCCACGTCACGTGCTGTATGTTAGCTGTGTCGCAGCACTGGTTGTCTTACAGGGTAGCTAGGAGTAGAATACGGTTTCATTCCTTTTCCAAAGCGTGCTACAGCCTCACAGAAATCTATGGCTCCCGCACAGTTGGGATCATTGTTAAAAACTCTTCTGTTTTCATGTTGAGGGTTACCATGTGTTATAAGCTGGTCTCCTGGCAAGGAAGATGAACTAGAGTAGACAGGGCCTTAAAGAATAACCACCTCAGGACTGTTGGTTATACTCTCCTGTCTGAGTCCACCTGATGTCTCTTGGCTTACTTAGATCATATGGGCCATGCTCTTTGCTCTGTTTTTACAGCACTCAGCACAACAGGATGCTTGGCCGCAATTGTGGGTTTTAGGCAGTATCACCAGACAAACAGATAATAAGGTATCCACTGGGCAGGACTGCCATGCACCGAGTGGGTTATATTTCATACAACAGCAGCACCTCTCTCTGCTGGCTTTGGGCTAACCACTGCCTCAGTTTCCCTCACTCAGGCTGATCTCCTAACCTTCATGTCTGCTTTGATTGCTGTTGTGACTCAGCCCTTCGGCTAAATCCTTAAAGCAAAAGGCAGGACCAAATAAACACAGGAGTTCTTCATCCCAATCCCTAGCAGGCTCCTCCTTTGAGGGTCTGTCTTTTCTCCTCGCATCCTTTCTGGCTTTCTGCGTGTCTCCAACAAGCAGCGATACTCAGAGCCTCCTAGTTTTAGTCTCCCTTCTCCCCTTCTGTCTCTCCAAGGACTACTGGTCCATCCCCATCCCACAAGGACTCATTTAGGACCTATCTAGCAGGTGACTTTATTCATTTTCTCGACCTGAGAAGGAAAGCCACGTGTGCTACAGGTAAGGCTGGTCCCATCTCCCTTGAAAAGATCAGTAACACTGCTGCAATCAAAACTTAACAGAGATGGTTTTCAATACCCTAAAATGAAGGGTAATCCAGTATCATGATCCCCATTAGAAAGTCAGCATTTGCTCTCTACAGAGTGGGAACTACCAGAAGTATTTTCTGTTTGTCTGGAGCCATGGTGTCCAACCAGTACTGCTATAGCGAACTAGCCACACTCAACTGACCAAATAGCCACATTGTTCAAGCCAGCTAGCTGCATTCAACCAGCCAAATAGCCACATGGGGCTAACGTGTTAGATACCCTGGGTACAGAGGAAAATTGAAGTATCACATTTACCAGATAGGAACTGGGGCTTCTTTTAATGTATTTATTTGCAGTATATTATTCAGCCACTAGATGTTTCTGTGAGCCATAACATTATACCCAAGTTCTGGTCCCTGGTAAACAAAGCAGGACTCTGAGCTGTGAGGAACACTGCCTGTTTGATGGTTGTGAAGCCCTCTATCAGGACAGCAACAGGCTGCCGTATAAATACTTGAGCCATACAGTGCAGGCTGCTCTAGACAGGTTGAGAACAAAACCATCCCCTGTAGGTTTACAACAAAGTCAACATGCTGCATGGATCCCTGAACCTGGCTGCTCCCTCGACGGGCTCCAAACACGCGAGGCAGACTGCCTGCTAGTGCCAAGCCCAGAGGGCTGGCTTGCTGTGACACTGCTGATGGCGAGGGGATGTCTCCCTCCGCGCCAGTGACAGACCCCAGCGCTGGCGAGGCATACGTCTGCACCGCTGACGTTCATAAAGCTTTGCCACTGACTCCAGGGAGCTCAGGTCTCGACCCTGGGAGCTGAAGAGCTGGGCACGGGCACGTGTATGAATCCTGTGACCATTGGCTTTGCTCTCTGCAGTCTTATTTTCAGTTTGCATTAAGACGGCGACTGGGGCCCTGTAAAGCTGTGGTGACTCGCCTTTCACCAGCGCCTGCCGCTGCCGGCATACTTCTGGTTTTTGCAGTGCCCCGTTTTCACTGACTTAGCCCTCTGGCCAAGTCACACGCAGTCAGCATGTGAAAAACAAGAACCAAACCCCGTGCAAGGTGACCCGGTCCCGCGAATGGCTGGCCCCTCGGTCCTGTCTCTGGGCCTGTTTAAGCACTTGCCCCCTTCTTGGGCTCCAAATGAAACTTGTTGCCTTCTCAGGCCTTGGCTGGTGGAGGAACCCAGGACTGCCCCTCTCTGGGTCCCATCCGTGGGACTCTCTGACTAGCAGCCACCTGTTGCTACCTTCATAGCACATCTTGCTGCGTTCCCCACTGTCCCATCAGCCTGTCACCCCCATGCTGCTGCCTGGAGTCTCTGCCCTGTTCGCTCAGGCCCCTGCACCTGGTGAGCAGGTAACAGTCTCTGGGGCTTCTTGCCACGCCTCTCCCCCAGGCCGGGAGAGCATCACAGCCCTGCCCTCACCTAGTCAGGGCTCCCTTGTCAGTCGTGAGAAAGGCCACACTGGGCCGGACCAAAGGTCCATCCAGCCCAGGGTCCTGTCTGCCCACAGTGGTCACTGCCAGGTGAACCGAACAGGCAATGATCAAGCGATCTCTCTCCTGCATCCATCTCCACCCTCTGACAAACAGAGGCTAGGGACACCATTCCTTACCCAGCCTGGCTAATAGCCATTAAGGACCTAACCTCTGTGAATGTATCTAGTTCTCTTTTAAACCCTGTTATAGTCCTAGCCTTCACAGCCTCCTCAGGCAAGGAGTTCCACAGGTTAACTGTGCGCTGTGTGAAGAACAACTTCCTTTTATTTCCTTTAAACCTGCTGCCCATTAAAGTCTATGGAGTCTCCCAGCCTCCTACCCCTTCCTGTCCCTGCTGCTGCTTCTTCTGCCAGCCAGGAACAGCACCCTTCCTCCTCTGGCTCTGGCAAGCCACCCAGTTGTCTCGAAGCTGCAGTTCCTTTTACATGAGCCTTCCAAGCTTTGCCTGGCTGCCTCCCTCGCAGGTTGCTTGGAGGGCACCACTGTCTTGCCTTTTCCTGAGGCAGGGTGTTGCAATCCCACAGGGTCTCCCAGAAGGCCCTCCAGCGCACACCCCATCCCAGGCCCACGGAGCCAGGCCCTGTACAGACATGGCGCCTCCCCAAAGAGCAAGGCAAAGGAGGTGTTCTTCTCCCCCGGCAGGGGAAATCAGGCACAGCAGGGTGACGCGATTTCAGCCACAGCCCATGAATGTGTCACACTGCGACTCACTGCCCCCCTTTCCTCAGATGGCTCTGGAGAGACTTGTCTGGCTGGAGGGCGCTCTGCTGGCTTCCCAGGCGGACAGTCCCAAAAGCGCAGCCCCTCCGACACAAAGCTCCTCTGGAGGAGGCTGGCGCGCTCTTGGCTGAACACGGAACTCAGCACCGGGGTTTACATGCAGACCCAGATGCAATTCCAAATAGCTGCTGAACTCATTACTGCCAGCTTTCCCGCAGAACACGAGAGGCCCCGGCTCAGCTAGCGGCGCCTCCCTGCCGTGCCTAGGAATACATTACACACCGGCTCCTCCTGCAGAACGCAAAAGTCATTATCCCAGGCGTGGCCTCCTGAGTGGACCTGCTTCCTAGCTGTTATCCCCCATCTACCACCGACCTCCACAATCTCCCTCCTCGGGGCATGGCCGGCCAGCCAGCCTCTTGGCTAATGAGAGATGCACTCTGTGCACAGCCCAGCCCAATTGTGTGTAGGTCTGGGCAAATATGGCACAGCTCTCTGGCGAGGCAGAGGAGCATGGTGGCTAGACAGCTACCCGAGTCTCCCACTGTCAACTGCACTGCCAGGCTGCGCTCTCCAGTGGCTCCACATACGCTCTGGATCTCGCATCCCCCATGCTTTGCTGTGGCACAGACCACCCACCTCTGGCTGCTCACCGAGCTGGGACCCATTCACCCCGCACTGCTCAGGAAATTGGAGGGTTGCCAGCAGAGCTGCGCCCACAAACTCCACCAATCACTGCTGCCAAACCCGCTCTGCCAAGCTTTGCGCCCCTCTGGCCAGCCTGCTCTTTGCGAGCACTCAGCTGAGGCCCCATGCCACACAGCAACCAGAATCTACTGTCCGTGGGAAGAGGCTCAGAGAGGCTGTGTCTAGAAAAGTCGGGAAAAAATATGCACTTTGCAAACCACAATTTGCATCTCTTTTTCTGCCCCCCCCCCTTTTTTTTTTGCCCTAGGCTGGAACTAGCCCTAATCCCCACTGCAGTGAGGGAGTCTGTGTCACAGACCCTATCCTGCTAACAGCTCACGCCAATGAAGCAGGAGAACCGATTCTAACCCTGTTACTGCTGTGATATGCAACACGGTCTGCCTATCCCATACAGCTACATAAGCATAGTCTGAGCCAAGCCTCACAAGCCCACCCCGCTCCGTAGTGCCAGGCAGGGCCATTGTCCCCACCGTGCAGACGGGGAACAAACGCAGAGAGGTGCGCTGGAAATCCACGGCGCCTGCAGCCAGTCTCTGGCCAATGCTATAATCATGATTCACCCTGCCTCTCCCTGGGAAAACCAAGTGGCCTTAGATTTGTTTGAAATCTTAACTCGTGTAGCTACGTGACTAGGGATGTAATCGACTAGTTGACTATCCAATCAGACAGTTAGCACACTAGTCGACTAGTCGCTTCCGCCCCACCTTGCTGCCTCTATCACAAAATGGCAGCAAGGGGGGGGAAGAGGACGGGGTGCTGGAGGGAGCCGGCTTAAAAGCTGGCTCCCCACAACTCCAGCTCTGTGGAGGGGGCGGGGGCGCAGCAGCAGCCAACTCTGAAATGCACAAGAGCCTCCATGGGGAGGGAGGGAGAGAGGGAGAGAGAGAGAGAGAGAGAGAGAGAGTGTGTCCGTCTCTTCCCCCCACCCCCACTCCGGGTGAACCCAGGCTCCACTCCGGTGTTTCTCCTTTGAAATGCACAAGAGCCCCAGCCACAATGTACGGGAGTCCCCAGAGGGGGCTCTTGTCCATTCCAAAGCGGAAGGGACTGCGTGGAGCCTGGGGTGAGCGGTGGAGGGGGACTCCCCTTGGGGATTCTTGTTCATTTCAAAGCGGAAGCATCCACCCGGAACCTGGGGTCAGTGGGGGGGGGGGGGAGGACACTCCCCATGGGAGCTCTTGTTCATTTCAAAGCGGAAGCATCCACCCGGAACCTGGGGTCAGTGGGGGGGGGGGGAGGACACTCCCCATGGGAGCTCTTGTCCATTTCAAAGAGGAAATGCCCTCATGGAGCTGGGGTCAGCGGGACTCCTGGCTCCAAACTTTGAAATGCACAAGAGCCCCCGCTGCATCGCCAGCATGCTCCTTGGCTTGCAGAGGGAGCAGACTGTGTATGACACTGAGCTGGCTGGGCCAGCTGCACGTCCCATGATCCCCAGAGCTTCCTCTGCTTCAGAGAAATCTTCAGCCAGCCTCTGAGGGCAGCCCTCCAGGTGTAGGAGCCTAGGGGCCAAGGAGTCAGCCCTAGATGGCAGGTAACAGTCTGATTATTAACAGAACAAATAAGTAGATTTTCCTCCCCACACAGAGCAACAGAAACAGCCAGTCACCATGAGATCTCCTGTCACAGAGTGTACAGGTGCATTAACCTCCCCCTTTACCAGGAGAATGCAGAGATGACTCTTGCCCCCTGCTTGGTTTTCAATTTTTAAATAAAGTCATTCCAGAGTGACATCAGCGCCATGCAATTTATTCCTGTGTTAGCTTGTCACACTCCCTGGGGGCCCAGGAGGCGAGGTTATCAACTGCATTTGTGAACGCTGCCACCCCCACCTCAGGCTGAGGCTGCTCCTTAACATTTCCTTGCAATCACTCCAGCTCATGCTGATTACAATCGATTTTCTTTGCCCCCAGTTCCAAAGGGTTTGCATCTACACGTTTGCTGGGCAAACTCAGACCAGGCTCACCAATAACCCTCTTGCACACACTGAACATCCTGCTTATTATGCTGAAGGGAGATGTTCCCTCTCTTGCTGTCATTGACAAAGGTCTCCACTTTCAGTGGTGCTAGGTGCAGGCTAAGTTCTTGTCTCAAGATGCTGAAGGCTTCCTCCAAGATGCTCAGCACCTGGGTGTTCAGCATCCCACAGGATCTGGCCCATTAACCCTCGGGGCGCTGCTAGTGCTGGGGATAGGATTTGTTAGTTTCTCTATGCAACAAGGATTAAAAAAAGACAAAGGTTCACATGTTTATGACAGCCCCTTTGCACCCCTCTAAGCCTAAATTATATTTACTTCACTGCAAGGCCCTTTATATAACCAGACGAGTATAAAGGAGCCCGTGTGTAAATGAGAATCAGGCCCAAAATACTCTGCCTGCGTGTTGATTATCACTGGGAAAAAACACCCCCGAGGACAGCAGGGTGGGGGCTGTCAACGTGTGCCGTGTTGCACAGCACCTCACACACGGGGTCCCTGATTCCTGACTGGAGCCTTAAAACAAGCGACACCACTTCCGTAAATGGTATGTCGTCCCAAAGCATTTCCACACTCACAAGGCAGGCCCCAACCAGGAGACGTTACAGCAGTCAGGCCTCTTTGCCCTGGGTTTTCCCTCCTAGTTTGACATTTTAGGAGTCTCGTTTTCCAGCTTTCCCTGAGGCCTAACAAGCCTACTTTAAAGAAAACAACCGCTGAGACCCTCCCATAATCACAGGTTTCCAGGAACTGAGGCTTTAAGAAACCCACTCAATAACGTACCCCAGGAGATTAGAGAACGAGAGTCAGTGTGTAAAACACGCACCCATCACTTCATGGAGGTAATATCTGCCACAACTGGGCAGTGAAAACAAACTGTTCCATTTCCCTTTTTCTTTTAGTCAGTTTCATTCTCTGGGACATGGCTCACAATGCTAATGGTGAAGGACAAACGCATCTCCCAAACCCATGAGGGTTTCTTAATTAACCCCCCTCCCACTATGACAACAAAGCTGGTCCCACCAGGGGAACGCTTGCCCCTTCTGCAAAAGCAGGGAATCCCAGATGGGGTGGGAATGGGGTAGGCTCTCCAGTACATCAGAGACTGGGGTGCTCAGGGCCTGTGGACTGGGTATGTCATTAGCCCCCCTGTGAATCTGAACCATGAAAAATATGACTCTGCTACAGCTCCCAATTGGGTGGGGGGTTGGACCCAGATCCTTCCGCACTTAATTCCCTTGGGCACTAGGTACCTAAATACCTAGAAGGAGCTGGGCTTTAGTCCTTTAGCTCATGCTTGTGTGCTTCTCCTCAGAGGTACCCGGTTCAATCTCTGGTGATGGCTTAGAGTGCAACAACCATGCAACACCAGCTTGAGATCTCGGTCTCAGCTTGGATCTAAAGCAACACCACCTGGATGGAACAAGCAAGAGTACGGCCCGACTGGTAACTTCATCCATCCAGTCAGGGCTATGCTCCCTTCCCCTCCTCCAGGGCACGCCAATCCAGCTACTCTGGAAGCAACAGGAGCACAATCCCCGCCCCCCCCCCCGCACTGCAGTATCCGCAGAGTGAGCTCACAGGCTCCTGGGAGCACTCCTTCCTGGAATCCGCACAGTCAGCAGCCACAGCTCCATATATTAACAGTGCTCCGGCTACCAACAGTACAAAGCCAAGATCAAAGGCTTCACCACGGCTACCTCCACCACGCAGAGGGCCTGGGAGGAGAAACCTGGGAGTGTGTGTGAAGCACTCGCACACCAGCGTAGCACACACAGGGCAGGAAGTCACTGAGAACACCCAGCTCAGCAAGAGGCCGTGCAGTTCCCCCAGTCTCCCCCATAAGCAGGAATGAACCGGCTGGCTTCCCACACTGGCCCAGTGCCCCATATGTTCTTGCCACCTCCCTGGAGCAGCAGGGGGCAGGAGGGAAGCAAAGCTATGCCCCGGGGCGGGCAGGGCTGTGCTAGGACAAGACGTTACAAAGAGTCAAAGTGACTAAATTCATTCGGGGGAAGCCCAATGGCTCTGGGTTTTATACATGCAGCCTGAGTAAGCACTGCCTGCAGCGAGGCCCAGGAAACTGGAAGGATCTCCCAAGGGGGTGCTAGAAACCCAGTCCCACGGGTCACTTCAAACCCGCCAGCACACCGACAGGATGCTACATAGCCTGGGGCATCCTCACTCAGAGCCTGCGGGAGGGATAGGACAGTCAAACCAGGCCTGGTCCAGTTCCAGCCTAGACAACTTGGAACCACCAGCCACACAGCACAGAGAGCAAGGCACCAAGGAAATGGCGTGAGCCTCATTCCTCAGCAAATCTCCAGTGAAGAAGATTATGGCTCTCTCCTAGAGCTGGAAGGGACCTTGAGAGGCCATCGAGTCCAGGCCCCTTGACAGCAGGACCAAGAACCATCCCTTGACAGATTTGCCCCAGACCCCTACATGGCTCCCTCAAGGATTGAACCCACAGCCCTCTATCCCTCCTCCGTTATCTCTTACCAGAGCCTCGCATCCAGCGGATGAGACACCGAGGCAAGTCCCATGTTGTGTCACTTACCCGCACTGCAGCAAAGGAGTCTCGGGATCCCAGCTCGGGGCTGTGGCCTGGTGAAGAGAGATGGAAACTGGCGTCGCTCGGCACTCGCCTTGGCATGGCTGGCAAGGAAGGGAAAGGTGAGGGGGAGGAGCACCCTTCATCTGCCCAGTCATTCCTTAACTCTGGGAGGGCTCTTTGGTCAGCCTTGCCAGGCAGCTGGGGCACCTGCAAAAGAGAAGACAACCAGCCATATTGCAGGGCGAGCCAGCCACCATCCAGGCAGAGATGCAGTAAGAAATTCCGCCCATCTTGGCCTGACTGCTCCCTTCCAGTCCACAGTATCCTTGTCGTCTCCCAAAGCAGACCTGCTCTTACCCACAATGCACCAGACAGCCCCTCCCCATCAAGGTGCTGGAGAGGTCCCTCCTCGCTGGCCTGGGCTCCACAGAGAACAATGTCGCCTTCCCAGGGCCCCACAGAAACAGTGGGCAAGTCTGGTCTCCCAGGGGCAGAGAAGGGCCACGAGGCTGATCTGAGGAATGGGAAAGCTCCCCTGCGAGAGGCGACCAAAGAGCTTGGCTTGTGGAGCCGGGCCAAAGAAGGCTGAGGGGCGATAGGCTGGCTCTGCCGAAATCCACCAGAGGGAGGGAGAGGAGCTACTGAGTTAAGCATCAAGGTGGACACAAGAACAAATGGACAGAAACTGGCCAACAATAACCTTAGGCTTGAAACGAGACCAAGGGTTGTAACCATCAGAGGAGGGACGTTCTGGAGCAGCCTCCCAAGGGCAGCAGTGGGGCAAAAAACCTCACTGGCTCCAAGACCGTGCTGGACCCGTTTAGGGAGGGGATGGTACGACGGGGCGGCCTGCAATGGCACGTGGCCCATCAGTGACTGCCTGCAGCAAATCTCTCCAAGGGCTGGTGATGGGGCACTAGACTGGGCGGGCTCTGAGTTACTATAGAGAATTCTTTCCCTGTGGTCTGGCTGCTGATTCTTGCCCATGTGCTCAGGGTCCATCTGATTGTTATATTGACAGCGAGGACGGAATTTTCCCTGGGTCAGATTGGTGGTTGTTTGCTTCCCCTGCAGCATGAGGCACAGGTCACATGCAGAGTTAAACTTGTATAAATGGTGGGTTCTCTGTAATTTGAAGTCTTTATGCCATGATGTGAGGACATCAGTAACTCAGCCAGAGGTCAGGGGGCTGTTACAAGAGTGGGCGAGGTTCTGTAACCGGCAGTGTGCACAGAGCAGACTAGATGATCACAGTGGTCCTTTCTGTATGCAGCACATACAGCCCCTGGGCTCAGGCTGGCAGCCCGACGGGGAGAGGAATTTGGGCCAAGGACACAGGGCACAACTGAGCACGAGAGGGGCTGGGGCACCCCTGAAAAGCACAACGCGCTGTAAAGCCGTTACCTGCAGCCTGCAAACGGCCCCTCACAGCCAGGGGGCGCTGACGCACCCTGCCTCAGTTTCCCCTTCGTCAGGGATCCCCACAACGGCGCCCCGACGCCCAACCGCAGAAGGGCTGGTCACGCCCAGCTGAGCAGAGAATGCAGAGGCCATGCCCCTGCCTGGCCCCACCCCCTAAGCCCGACGCTAGTCACGTGACCCTCTGTCATGTGACCCTACACGTGGCCGCCCTGGCTAGGGCTGTGCACGTGCACCTGGTCCCTGCACGGCAAGGGCGCCAACTTTCCACGCCCACCCACCCAAAGCCCCGCCCCTCCTCTGAAGCTCCGCCCCCACGAGCCCCTCCTCGCGCTTTCACCCCGGTTCGCCCTGACGGGGGCTCCAGGCCGGTGGGGAGAGGGAGGTAGCTCTGTAAGTGCCCGGCCCAGCCTGGCCCGCTCCAGCCTCCGGGCCCCTCCGAGCACTCAGCTCCCAAGCCCGGCGAAGCAGCGTACTGTCCCCTGGGTCCGCACTCGCTGCCAGGGGGACGCGCTGCTTTCCATGCTGGGTACGTTGCATTAGTCTTGGCTTGGAGTCCTTTTTTTGTTTTGTTTTGCTCGACAACTTTGGTCTCCCTCCCTTTTTTTACCCCTTCGATAGAATTTTTTCCCAGGTTTTTTTTGGGGGGCGGAGGGGGCGGTATTTTTGTTCCAACCATCTGGCAACCTACTTAGGACTGGCTGAGGCAGGGCATAGGAGGGGCGGTGGGCTCTGGGCTGAGGGGTGGGGCAGAGGGTTAGGATGCTGGAAGGAGTGCGGCACGGGGAGTAGAATTGCCAACCCTCCCAGACTGGCCAGGAGTCTCCTGGAATGGGCCTCAATTGGCCAGTTTTGGGCCAATGGGAGCTGAGACATTTTGCTAGAGTCAGGGTCAGTGAGCAAGCCTCCAGAGCAGAGCCACATGGAGCCGCCAATGAGCCTGGGGCTGCAGCAGACAGGCAGGGACCCAGTCTCAGGTTCTGCAGGGCTGCTGGCTGGGAGCCACTTAGATAAGCTCCTCCCAGCCACAGCCTGCCTCTGGCACCCTACTCCCTCTCTCTTATTAACTCCCTGCCCAGGTCACCCTCCTCCTATCCCAGGTCTCCACCCAAACCTTTGTATCCCATCTCCCCCACCTCCTCTAGGTCACAACTTGCCCCTCTCAGACCCTGCACCCCTTCCTACAGCTCTCCCCCAGGCCAGAATCCTTTCCGGAACACATACCCCCTCCTGGACCCTGCACCTAAGCCCCTGCCCCAGATCATAACCTAAACTGCCTCTCAGACCCCACACCTCTCCACCCCAGTCCTCTATCCCAAGCTCCCTTCTACACCCAGCCCACCATCCCAGACCCTGTGCCCCCTCCATAGAAGTGCAGCCCTTGACCACTTACCAAAATCTTGGAGTGGCCCCCATTAAAAATAATTGCCCAGCCCTGCTCTAGGAGATGGTTTAGATGCAGGAGGGGTTGCCAGATGGTTTAACCAAAAATACCACACACACACACACAAAACCCACCGGGGAAAAAATTCTGGCGAGGAAAAAAAAGGGGGAGACCCCAAGAGTTAATAAGCAAAAACAAAATTTTAAAACCATCATGGCCCCTTTAAGAAATGCCTTTGAGGCTTTTTGGCCCTAACAGACTGCTGGCGGCCATCTGCCATCTAGCCAGACAGCTCCCCTGCAGAACCAGGTAAGCACCCGGGATTTTTGCTTCCTGTCCGGGAAAAAATCCAAAAGTACCGGCCATGGTAGGACATTGTAGGTGTCCGGAATTCTCTGAATGTTTGAAGGAAAAAAGAGGAGGGGGGGGGGACCAAAGTTGTTGAGCAAAAAAAAAAAAAAAAAGACTCCAAGAACCTGTATCACTGCTAGGGGTTACCAAGGAGTCATTAAAAAAACCCAAACAAACCCGGACACGCTTCATATGGGAGGGAGGAGGGGGAAGGACCTGCCAGGAAGGGAGCGTTGCTGGCCGGGAAGGGGGGGGCCTGGAAATGGCTAACGGGGAGTCTACAGGAAGCAGGGCTAGTCGGGGGGGGGGGGGGGGTCGGGCGGAACAGGGCTGGCCATGGGATATCGGAGGAGAGGGGACCGGCCGGGAGGGGGCGGGGCTGGCCAGGAGTAAGGGGGGCAGGAAGCTCAGCTGGGGGGGGATCGGGGGCCACGAGGGTGGCCGGGAGGAAGGGCCGGCAGGAAGCAGAGCTGGCAGGGTGTGGGGGGGGGGTGCAGGGGCGCTGGCCGGGGGAGATCAGGATGAGGAACAGGCCGGCGGGAAGCAGAGCTCGGGGGCCGCCGGGCTGGCCGGGAGGAAGGGAGGGCAGGAAGCAGAGCTAGGGGAGGGTGCAATGGGGCTGGCTGGGGAAGATCAGGACAGGAAGTGGGGGAGAACCGGCCGGGAAGGGGAGGTGAGCAAATTGGCCGGCGGGGAGTGGGACTGACCTGGGCACTAGCTGCCTGTCCCGCGCAGGCTCCCGGCCACGCACGAGGGAGGAGGAGGCTTCCCCTTCTCCTCACGCTCAACCGACTGAGGGCTCCCGGCGGCAATCGCGGCCCCGCCTCCCAGCTGGGACTCCCAGCCACTCCCCCCGCCCCCGCCAGGCTTACGTCCAGTGCGCAGCCGGAAAAATCAGAGAATACTGGACATTGCACATTGCACGTGTCCGGTATTTTCTGATTTTTTTTACTGGACAAAGAGCGCAAATACCGGACACCTGGCAACCCTAGGAGGGGCTCAGGGCTGGGGCAGAGTCAGGGTGCAGGCTCCAGCTGGCACCAGGGACCAGTGGTTTGGCTCAAGGCTGCAGCAGGAGTGTGGGGTGGAGGCTCTGGGAGGCAGTTTGGGAGTGGGAGGGGGCTCAGGGCGGGGCAAGGACTGGGGTTGCAGGACGGTATGCAGAGGCAGGCTCCGGCCAAGCAGCGCTTACCGCAGGCAACTCCCAGACATGATGGCATGTCCCTGTGGCTCCTAGCAAGGCGGGGTGGCCAGGCGGCTTTGCAGACTGCCCTTGCCTGCATGCACTGCCCCCCGCAGCTCCTACCTGCTGCAGTTCCAGGCAGTGGGAGCTGCAGTCAGCAGTCGGGGCAAAGTCAGCGCCCCGAGATGTTCTGGCCACCCTGCTGGCACCTGGGGCCACAGGGCTATGCTGCCACTTCCAGGAGCCATGCAGAGCCTTCCTGAGCCCACGCTGCTGCCTCTGCCAACTAGACTTGGGCCTATTAAAATCCCCCAAAGTACTTTCAGTAGCAACCAGGGGATTGAGGCTGATTCCAGGAGACTTTCAGCCAGTCTGATGTGGGCTGGGGATGCAAGAGCAGGCTCCAGGCTGGGGAGGAGGGGTTTGGAGTATGGGACGGGAGTCAGGTCTGGGGTTGGGATGTGGGAGGGGATGCATGTTCCAGCGCGGGGAGGGGCTAAAGGCTGGGGCCAAGGGGTTTGGTGTGCAGGAGGGGGTTCCAACCTGGGGCAGGGGTTGGGGTATGCGAAGAGGTTGAGGCTGCAGGCTCTGGCCAGGCAGTGCTCACCTCAGGGGGCTCCCAGAACTGGCCAGTGTAAGCTTACGGCTCCTATGCACATGGGTGCATGGGTGGCCAGAGGCCTTGATGCACTGCCCTCGCCAGCTCCCCATGGCCTATACTTCCTGACCAATGGGAGCTGTGGAGCTGGCGATGAGGGCGGGGAGCAGCGTAAGGAGCCTCTCTGGCCACCCCTCTGCATCTGCAGCCACTCCCAGGAGCCAAGTGAGCCAGGGCAGGCAGGGAGACCGGCTTAGCACCACCCTGCCACCGACCGGAGCCACCAGGGCAGGCAGGGAGACCGGCTTAGCACCACCCTGCCACCGACCGGAGCCACCAGGGCAGGCAGGGAGACCGGCTTAGCACCACCCTGCCACCGACCGGAGCCACCAGGGCAGGCAGGGAGACCGGCTTAGCACCACCCTGCCACCGACCGGAGCCACCAGGGCAGGCAGGGAGACAGGCTTAGCACCACCCTGCCACCGACCGGAGCCACCAGGGCAGGCAGGGAGACCGGCTTAGCACCACCCTGCCACCGACCGGAGCCACCAGGGCAGGCAGGGAGACCGGCTTAGCACCACCCTGCCACCGACCGGAGCCACCAGGGCAGGCAGGGAGACCGGCTTAGCACCACCCTGCCACCGACCGGAGCCACCAGGGCAGGCAGGGAGACCGGCTTAGCACCACCCTGCCACCGACCGGAGCCACCAGGGCAGGCAGGGAGACCGGCTTAGCACCACCCTGCCACCGACCGGAGCCACCAGGGCAGGCAGGGAGACCGGCTTAGCACCACCCTGCCACCGACCGGAGCCACCAGGGCAGGCAGGGAGACCGGCTTAGCACCACCCTGCCACCGACCGGAGCCACCAGGGCAGGCAGGGAGACCGGCTTAGCACCACCCTGCCACCGACCGGAGCCACCAGGGCAGGCAGGGAGACAGGCTTAGCACCACCCTGCCACCGACCAGAGCCACCAGGGCAGGCAGGGAGACCGGCTTAGCACCACCCTGCCACCGACCGGAGCCACCAGGGCAGGCAGGGAGACAGGCTTAGCACCACCCTGCCACCGACCGGAGCCACCAGGGCAGGCAGGGAGACAGGCTTAGCACCACCCTGCCACCGACCGGAGCCACCAGGGCAGGCAGGGAGACCGGCTTAGCACCACCCTGCCACCGACCGGAGCCACCAGATTCTCTTTCTGACTGGCTGTTCTGGTAGAAAACTGGATGCCTGGTAACTATCTCAGCATGGCAGCATCGGCATCTCGCACTTCCCCTGGCGCACGGAGCCACCCAGCCAGCGCCTGCGCGTCTCACCAGAGTTCCTTCCTGTGGCAGGCTCTGGCATCTTTCCCCTGCCCGCCTTGGCAAACCCAGCATTGCCTACCTTGGCCGAGAGGGGACGAGGCTCGATGGGCGGCAGATGGCAAGCAGACGTCAATGCTTCTGGAATGGAGCGCAGGTAGCTCTGATGGGGACCATCCAGAGGCGGGAGGGGTGCTGGGGAGGGCACTCTTGGGACATACCCCCCCTCCTCCCTTGCAGAGAGCCAGGGGGCAAGCTGATGGGAAGACACTGGTATCTCCTTCCTGGCAGGCGGGCGGTGCTCGTGGAAGGACACTGCGTAGGCCAGCCTCCCACAATGCATTGCGAGCTCGTCCTCACCCACCCGCAGCAGTGCCAGAGTGTCGCTGTAGTGGTACAGGTCCTCGTCCTTCCCGGCCAGGAGGTTCAGCCGCGGCTGGTTGGTGCGAGGGTAGATGGCGAAGATAGCTTCCCCGGCCCGGAAGCTGCTCTGCAGCGAGGGCCCCTGGAGCCGCAGGGCCTCGATCCGGAGCCGCACATCGTGGTTCTCGTCATTCCTGCAGAATCCTGGCTCCCCAAACCCCACAAGCAGACATGACAGAGGCCAAGCTTGGAGCACAGTGGCTGAATTAGCTCAGGAGAGTTGCTTCCACTATCCCCAGCCCCACCCTCCCTGGGTCTGAGGCCCCCTCCTGGCCCAGCCCCGCCCTCCCTGGGTCTGACGCCCCCTCCTGGCCCAGCCCCGCCCTCTCTGGGTCTGACACCCCCCTCCTGGCCCAGCCCCGCCCTCCCTGGGTCTGACGCCCCCCTCCTGGCCCAGCCCCGCCCTCTCTGGGTCTGACGCCCCCCTCCTGGCCCAGCCCCGCCCTCCCTGGGTCTGACGCCCCCCTCCTGGCCCAGCCCCGCCCTCCCTGGGTCTGACGCCCCCCTCCTGGCCCAGCCCTGCCCTCCTGGGTCTGACACCACACTGCTCACCCAGCCCTGCCCTCCCTGGGTCTGACGCCCCCCTCCTGGCCCAGCCCCGCCCTCCCTGGGTCTGACGCCCCCCTCCTGGCCCAGCCCCACCCTCCCTGGGTCTGACGCCCCCTCCTGGCCCAGCCCTGCCCTCCTGGGTCTGACACCCCCCTGCTGGCCCAGCCCTGGCCTCCACTGGGTCTGACACCCCCCTGCTGGCCCAGCCCTGGCCTCCACTGGGTCTGACACCCCCCTGCTGGCCCAGCCCTGCCCTCCACTGGGTCTGACACCCCCCTGCTGGCCCAGCCCTGCCCTCCACTGGGTCTGACACCCCCCTGCTGGCCCAGCCCTGCCCTCCCTGGGTCTGACACCCCCCTGCTGGCCCAGCCCTGCCCTCCCTGGGTCTGACACCACCCTGCTCACCCAGCCCTGCCCTCCCTGGGTCTGACACCACCCTGCTCACCCAGCCCTGCCCTCCCTGGGTCTGACGCCCCCTCCTGGCCCAGCCCTGCCCTCCTTGGGTCTGACACCACCCTGCTCACCCAGCCCTGCCCTCCACTGGGTCTGACTCCCCCCTCATGGCCCAGCCCACTCAGCTCGTAGACTGCTGCAGAGGTTTCGTCAGGCTGCACACGGATTCAGCCCCCTGTGAGTGCGGTTACCAGGGGACGTGTTTAGGCTGCTCTTTGACCCTTTGACACCAGTCTAAAGGCCACAGGCCAAGGGGGACTCAGACCATTGGATTCCAGGCATCAGTGAAGAACTGGTCCCTAGCTCAGTGCTGAGCCGGTGAGCTCTGAATTCAGCGGTGGCCCGGGATGGGCCCTTCTCTCTTCTCTCCAGCCTCTTACCTCTGGGCAAAGTGAAGAGGAACCTCCTCCTCTCACAGGCGCAGATCTCGCCGAGCTCGCTCTGCTCGATGATGTCGGTGGTCACCGAGCTGGTAGAGAGGACGTCTCCCTCGTTCACCCGCAGGCACACCCCAGCCCCAGACCCCTCCAAGAGCGGGTTCTCCACTGTCAGCCTCAGGGCATACCGGCCCTTTGCATTGAACTGTACATTCACCACCTCAAACTCCAAGTCGAGGGTCTTCTCCTCGGCCTTCAGGCGTGGCCTCTGCAGGGTCATGGGGACACGGGGCTCTGCTGCCCTGGTAGCCATGGGGAAAGCAGCTCCCAGGGAGTGGGGGCAGGGAACCCCTGATTGCTCTCTGATAGCCCCTTAAAATGCCCTGAGACCTGTCAGGTCTGAGCTCCGGCCTGCAACGAGTCCTTCCCTTTGTCCCAGCGGGGAGCCCTCAGGCCCCACTTCCGCCCGCGGGCCAGCAGTGAGTATAGAAGATCTTCCCCCTTGAACCGAGTTCTCGTTGCTCCCCCCAAAGCTTCCTCCCTTTGAAACGGCTGCTTTCCTTGCAGTGACAAATGCCTAGAGCTGCCTGGGGTGGGGCTTGTCCCTGTCAGAGAGAGCCTTCCCTTCGCAAAGCACCTCAGCCCAGGGCGTCCGTCCAGCTCCCCGGAGAGCAGCCTAGCTGAGTGTGCTGTTCCCACTGCGCCCACAGGCTCCACAGGAGGAGGAGGCGGAAGCAGGTTTTTTGATCTCAGTTTGTTTGCCATGAAACCAGGTAACTAGACCGCAAGCTGGCACCCGCCTGCCAGCACACAAAGCCTGCTGCAGAACGAGGGAGGGACCTGTCAGCCGGGGAGAGAAGCAAGGTCTTCTCAGCACCCCAGCCAGGGTGCTGTGCCTCCGAGGGACGCTGTCAGGGTTCTCAGCACCTCGCTGAGCTCTGGCCATTGGTTCTCACAGACAATGGCTGCAGCCCAGGCAAAAAGGACCCTGGAACGTGTGAGGGGAAGGAAGAGCCCCTCGGAGAGCTAAGGGCACAGTCGGAGTCTCAGCAGCCTGGCGAGGGACGGTGGCTCACCTGGCTGAGGAGGATGAGTGGGCTGGTGGGGGCTCGTGACTTGGCCAGGAAGGGGTTGTCAGGAGCAGGAGGTGGGCAATTTGTGAAGAGCAAGGGTGGTGGAGCTGACAGATGCTGGGAGGGCATCCTAGGCCCTTGGCCTCACCACACCTTAGAAATGAAAGTGGGGCCCCAGCAAGGCAGCTGAGTCCCTCAGCCTGAGGCTCAAGCTGGTGGGCTCAGAAACACGCCTGCACTGCCAGAGGCCATGAGGCCATTAAACAGGGGCCATGCTGTGCCGGGCCTGGTCAGTGACAGCAGCGTCCCTGGGTCTAAGCCATACACAGCCAGGGCAGCCAGCTGTAGTTAGTGGAGGGTCAGTAACGTGGAGTTCGCAGGCCTGAATAGAGGCCTGTAACATGAAAACAGCAACAGGCCTGCAATCTAGTGAGCAAGACTTTGGTTCAGTCACACAGGAGCCAAGAAAGAGGCCCTACTGATAACTGTGTGATTGCGTAAGTGTAAGCGGGGGAATGGTCCCGCTATTGTGGGGAACTTTCCTGGCTTCTATACACCCCGGTGAAATGAACCAGCGAAAGGATCTGAGTCCCCGCTCCCACTTCCTTTACCCCACGGCTCCCTGATCCTGAGGGCTCCCCCTCCACTCTCCTGAGTAGCAGAGTCCTCGAAAACCCAACAAGGCTGGGCCCAGGTTTCCTGGGGCTTAATCCCTGACCTTGTAGTCACTAGGGGCAGGAGTTAGGGTGTCCCCACTCCGAGGTGCTCTCTTTACACTGCAGGCCTTCTTGGCCCAGTGATCACTTCATAAGGTTCAAAGCAAATACAATTTATTAAACATCAACTGATTAAAGAGAAAAGAATAAGAAAAAATGAGAAAGGTTAAATGAGAACACACAGCCCTGCTCTGTAGCACAGGGACATCAAAACAGCAGCTTGCAGAGTGTAAGGACAGTCCACAGTCTCTTCCTTAGAGGCCCCTTAGAGGCCTTGGATGTGCTGCGGGGGGGGGGGGGGGGGGGGCTGCAGGCTGGACACGCTTGCTCTGGCAGTGACCACACAGCCTCAAGCTCTAAGTGGCCAGACCCCTCTCCCAGTCCAGAGCCTCTCCCCACACTTTGCAGTTCCCAGCTGCTCACCACATCCAGCTGCAGGGTGCTGCTTGGCCAGTCTCTAGCTTCTTGCGTTGCTTCTCTGTTCCTTTCGGCTCTCTGAGCACTGCCAGTCTGCTGCTCAACACAGGGGCTGCGCTCCTTGAGCTGTGTGTGTCAGGCTCAGCTGCTGCAAAAACTGCCCCTCAGCACACAGCTTGCTCTCCCTGGGCTGTCTCTCAGCTCCCTGTTCTTTTTGCAGGACTTCTGCACACAGCTTGCACTCCTTGGGCTGTGTCTCAGCTCTCTGTTTGCTCAGAGAGAGCCAGAACAATCCCAGCTCACAGGGAGGACGGGGTCTGGCCTCTCCCTTTCCTCACTGGCCTGTCCAACCTGTCAATCAGGCTGAGCTGGAGTGTTGGCTGCTTTCCATTGTCTCTGGGGTCTGTCAGTCTCATGAACCCTTCCCCTTCTGAAACTGGGAGCTGGCAAACCAAAAAACTCCCACAGAGTTTTAGTAAGGGGTAACAGTCCCCTTACATAAGTTAGGTCGAGCATGGAAGGACACAGGGAGGCACTGGATACAGACTGTAAGCCAAAGGGAGTAACGGAACATCTTAATAAGAAATGTCTTGGTACAAAAACTCCCTAAAAACTAATGCACAGACCAACCTAGGCTCAGGACTGGGTCAAGATTGGCAGCATGAAGGATAGTAAGTGAGCCCCCTTCCGTAAGGTGAGGGGTGGTAACTAAGCAACAGAGGGTGGTAACCTGGTACGTAAAGAAGTGATGTGAGTTGTTTGTACCTGTCTATAAAAGGACACCACAGAGGGTGCTCTCCGGCCGACCTTGGGGTGGGGGGGGGCCTCACTAGGTGCCTGAATGGCAGGTGTCTTTGCCTAAACTTACAGAACGCACAGTAGCTTAACTCCGACTGACTGCTGTTAATATCTGTGATACGGCAATAGGCCTGCCCAGTGTTGGTACCTTGTCAACGCGGGCCATAATGCCCAGTGGTGTAACATTGGACTGATCTCTACCACCAACTGGTAGAGCTTTGCATTTGACAATAAACCTGCGCGATTGATTTCAAACCTGGCCTGCATCTGTCGTTTCCGGGGCCTCTCAGAGATCTCCTGTGTTGACCCAAGTGCACGGGTTCTAACGCTCTAGATAAAGGGAGCACTGATTGTTACACACGCAGCCAAAAGCTTCTCATCACCGACGGAGCAGAGGTCCTGTCAGGAGCGCGCCAGGACGACCCCGACCAGACGACGCGGACACTGACAGTCCAGACCTCCGAAGGTACCGAGGTACAGAACACCGAGGTACGACACCAGCAACCACTCATGGGGCTGGAATTCCCCAGCCCATCAGCAAATACCAGAGTGAACTCAGTCACCTCCGGAGTTTACTGCCAGCGAGAGGCCCCTGCCATTCTATCGAGACATCGCACAAGGCTCCCTGCAGCAGCTGAATGTCGGCCCTGCGGGAAGCGCTATTAGGTGTGACAAGGAAGTGGGAATCCAGGGCCACATGGCTACTGGCCTCTCTTCTTCCTGCGGGTGCTTTGCTTCCCATGCCCTTCCCCTGGCATGAGCCCTTCCGTTGGCAAACGTTTCCTGCTGAAATCCTGCCGTGTCAGTATCACGCCCTGACTGAGAATCTCTTCTCAGTTGCTCTGGGCTGATTCTGGAGTCTGTTTTGAAGGCAGCTGGGCCAACGCCTGTGCCAAAGCCCCGGGAATCAACAAGAGGCTTCCATGTGCTCAGTGGGACTTTGAATCAGGCCCTAGAGGGGAACCAAACGCCCAGCCTCGCCAGGGCTGCTGCAGAGCGTCAGCATGTGAGGCTCTCCACTCCACTGTCCTCGTGTATTCCAGGAGGGGAGGGCAGCTTTACCACGTGCCTCCGGGGCCCTCTTTGGGTGTGCCCTGCGGGAGGCTGCTCCTCCACTGGCCCTCTGAACCCACCCTGTGAGCCCTCCTGGCTGCTCTCTCCCCCTCCCTGCACCACCTGAATTGTCCGCATCCCCAGCAGCCCGTCTGTTTCCACACCGTGCCTAGGACGCAGCTATAAGTGCATGTCACCCGCGCCTCCGCCCTAAGGCTAGACTTTCGGAGGCCACGCCTGATGCTAGGTCAGAGGAAGATCTGAGCTGATGGGCTAAGAGCCCAGCTCATGGGAATAACACTCCTGAGCCGAGGTGGTTCTCTGCATGGCTATGGGGACAGCCCAGCCGTAAGATCTGGCATGATGGGGGTAGTGGGCTAATGTAATCACGTTATAGTGGGCTCTGGCCCTCACCCCATGGCTTTAGTCCCTGCTCACTTAAGTACCTTTACAATGACAAGTCAGTGGCAGAACTGGGAGGACAAGCTGGCTCTCCTGAATTCTAATCCTCTGCTCTAACCACTATACCACTCTTCCTGTCACCTAGGAGTGGCTTCCTGTCTGGCGCCAGGGCTGGACAGCATCTGACCACTTTCTAGTTCTATCCTGCTGCCCGGGCCACCGAGTTTCCAGGCGGTGGCTCAGGCAGCAGGATCCTATTGAAATGGCTCCCAGTTCCTGATCACGGCGCTACCCTGGCAGGGGCCAGAGCCGTGAGCCCTTTAAATAGCCGCAGCAACCTCGGGCACCTGCCAGGCAACGAGGCGGCAGCAGGGCCGGGAGCCGTAAGCCCTTTGCTGTGTTTTTAATTCAAAGCCTCCAGCCCCAGGCAGCTCTGGAGGGAGGCAACTCCCCAGCCCCACCCCTTCTGACCCAGGCCCCACTTTTTTCTGCGGTGGGTGGAGCCAGCCCATGACCACATACCAAAATTCATTAAGTGGCCCCCCGAGAAACGTATTGCTCACCCCTGGTATAGACAATAGGCAAGGGCTACTGAATGCAGCCACTGTGTCGGGAAACCCCGAGACTGGCGGGCCCCAAGCCTGTGTCAGAATCATGGAGGTGCCAAGGTGACTTAACCACATTCGCCCCCTTTCTGCTCCCAGGACAGCAGGGATCTGAGCGAACCAATCTGGCCCTGTCTGATCTTGGACAAGCCATCAACTCTGAATCTGAATCAACTCTCCTCAGATATGTAGAGGGCCGTATGATTTCCCAGGGAGCAGCAAGGATGATGCTAATATGAACATGCTGTTCTGGACACCCGAGCCTGGGAATCCTTTAATGGTGTGGGAAGAATGAACTCTTGTTTCCTCTTTCCCTGTGCGGTGGGACCAGCACTCAGATCTTGCATCTGATCAGCATTTAATCAATCAACTGGCTTGCCTCTTAGCCGGGTGGCTGCTGCAGCTGTGAGAACCCCAGGAGGTCCCTGTAACCTTTTCCATGGGTAGTTTGGGCTCCCAGGGGATTCATGCCTCCGGGTTTTATGTTCAGCTTTCACAGGTTTCTTTGAAATGAAAATAAACAAACAAACCTTGACTGAAATTGCCAAATCCTACTGAGTTCCCAAACAAACCCATGAACGGACCCAGCTTCGCTCAGGTTTGTTGTCCTTGGTGAATGTGGACCACACTGGAGGTGCTTCAATAAAGGCACAATGGGCCCAAGCTGCAGAAGTTGGAACCAGATTTCAAATGGTTTGAAATTCGGGATTGGTAAGATCAGTGGTGTTGATCGGGCCATTTGTGAAATTTGGATCCATCCTGCCATGACTTAAGCCTGTTTTATACTACATGCATGACTGGTCCAATTAAATCAATGGAGACTACTCAAGGGGTAAATCAAGCATCTAAGCAAATATTTTCAGGATTGTAATCCCTGCCCTCTAGTGCCAAAATTGTTAGGAGCCAGACTTTTGGTGTGGGATCATTCTTCTGAAAGTTGTGCCTGCCTGTAATTGTAACCCCATTAAGCTATAATGTGTGAAAACATAAAATCTTATCCTCTGTATTTCCTTAACCATCCTGATTAATTGCCTTTCACCCCTGCGCAAACACATTAGAATACAGTCATTAATTATGTGATCAAACATGAATGTTCAGTTAATCTAATGAGATATACATGTAATTGTCTATTTTTTCAGCAGTTCGAGACACACACAGAGCAGGTCTCTGATTATTGTATGCATATAGCAGAAAAAAGCGTGCAGGAAACCCCCCTGATGAGAGAAGCACACAGAAGAAGATATTGAAGCAGTATACTGTGGCGGGAGTAGTGAAAAGCATCACGGCTTGGAAGTGTTAGAAGAGGAGAACTGCATCACTTTGGGAGCTCTGACCAACGCTCTGGATTGTCTCTAGCTCGCATGGAAAATAATGTTATGGTGTCTCGTAGATTCAGCGAGCTGATGGACTGGGCAAGGGAGGGGGCCTGGCGCTGCACTCCTGGAAGGGCATGGCCTTGGGTGGAAGGAGCATGGCCGGGGAAGTTGGCCTTCAGTGCCACCAGAACCGTGGTGCTCCCCCGCCCAGCGCTGGCTGGAGCATGGACTCTGCAGCGCTCCGTGTGGCTCTGGCAGTGATTTATAGGGCCCTGGCCTCAGGCTGCCGCCACTGCCACAATAGTAGTTGTGGCCAAGAGCTCTGGGCCCCTTTGAATCGCTGGGGCCCAGGGCAGTTGCCCCCTCAGCAGGTCTGGAAGCAAGATCAGGTACATCACAAACCCGGATTTGTTTCCATCTAGTCCCAGGGTCGCCAATGCACAGCATGTGAGCGCCGATTTTGAGTGGCTCCTCTGGCCGTTGGGGCCAGGACTGCACAGTGGCAGTGGCTGCTCAAGCTGCCAGTGTCGGGGCCACATGGCTGCAGCAGCTGCTCCTCCGGCAGCCAGGGCCAGGGCCGTGGCTGTGTCGCCGTGGCGGCTGCTCCTCCTCCAGCGGCCAGAGCCGTGGCTCCAGCGGCCAGAGCCGTGGCTGCAGCAGCTGCTCAGGCTGCCAGGGCCAGGGCCGCATGGCTGCGTGGGCTGCTCCTCCAGTGACCGGGGCCAGAACTTGGGCCATGGATACATACTGGATCCATGGTTAAAAAAGCATCAAGGACATTTTTAAGACTAAATCACAGTCCATCAGAATCCCTAGGAACAAGGGGATGAAAAGGACTGAATTTAATACAAAGCTGCATAAACCCTGAAGGTATGTCTAGACTGCATCCCTCTGTCGGCAGAGGGATGCAGATTAGGCAGGTCGACATTGCAAATGAGGCAGAGATTTAAATATCCCGTGCCTAATTTGCATAAAAATGGCTGTCGCCTTTTGCCGACTCAGCATTGACAGCCTCCAGCTTCCCCCACGTGCACCGGCTGGTGTTATTCTGAGGCACCTGAAGGCAGAGGGAGAGAAGACGAAAAGCCATCAAAATCGTATATTTAAAAAAAATACAGAAATCCTGACAGCAGGATGAATTGGCTCTCAGTAGCCAATGGCGGTATTAATGACTTTAAAAAGTACCAACGGCACGCAGATCTGTAAACAGACGTGAATACAGCCTCTCCCCGACTTACGAACCGGTTACGGATCAAGCAATTGGTCCATAACTCACTTTGTTCATAAGTCAGACCCCATAGAGTTACACGTGACTGTTCGTATGCACGGATCGCGTTCGTAACTTGGGGTCTGCCATTTTGACAGCTTCGGTCATAACTGCGAACTTTCGTAAGTTGACCGTTCGCAACTCGGGGCCCAGCTGCACATTAAATCTTGGCACGCCACTTCTGAAAGGTTGCTGGCCCCTGGTCTAGGCGTTCATCAGGGAAAATGCCCTTTGACTTCAAAGGGAGTTTTACCCATGCCAGGAGTGAAGGGTTTTGCCCTGCAGTCAGGCCTCATAGCATCAGCCAGAGCCCGGCATCATTGGCGAGGTGCTGCAGGCGCACGTAGCGAGACAGGCCTGAAGTAGAAATAGACCAGACAGACAAAGCAGGGAGAAGAGACGAAGTGACTGTCCATGGTCACACAGTAGCTCAGTGGCAGAGCTGACAACAGAGCTCCCACTTCCAGTCCAGCCTTTTGTGCACGGCACCCAGCACATCATGGAAGCAGTGCGCAGAGGAGAGGGAGGAGGAAACCTGCTTCGAGCAGGGGGTGAGGAAAGGGCCTGGAAATGCTGATACCAGGCCAAGATTTTCAGGGTGCCCAGCTGAGTCCATCCATTACGGCATGTCTCCTGCTTGCTCCGCATTGTCTATGCGGGTTGCTCTTATGGGCTGAGCTCCATTCCCCATGACACTATAGAGTCTCCCCTCTGCTGCGGTGCAACTTTGTGCAGCCATACAGCTGCAAGCACATGCTGGGAAGCACAGTCTGTCCAGGGAGCACTGGGCCCTAGAGGAGACTGGGGGCATCGGGCATTCGGAACTACAGCTCCCACAAGGCAGTCGGCCATGTCAGTGTGTAGAAATAAATTACACATAAGTGACCCTGTAGAAAATTTCATCATAGAAATAATAAATGTAGTTTAACATGGAAATGCCTCAAAATGAAATGTTTCTGGTCAGTTCGCCAAACTGAAATGGAACATTTTAACTGGAGAATATTAAACATTTTAATTTCTATTGAAAACTTCCAAAGTGCAACATTTTGTTCCAGAAGAAAATACAATGTTCCAACTTTCCAGCCTGATTTGGGCCAAGCCCAGTGTCCCCGCGCTTGCTCGGCTCTGAGTGCGACTGAGGTGACCACTGCTCATGAAGATTTATTCGGTCAAAAAGCCTCTCTGCATGGCCAAGGGTTTTGGTCACAATTGTTGCTTGCCATCTAGAGGCACTGCACGGGCTGCTGGGCGCAAGCGCCACACGCCCTTTGGGGAACTATGCAGTTTCCCAAGAGACCAGGGGAGTCTCCCTCCTCCACACAAATTGCCTGGGCTCATGGACGTGTTCCAGAAGGCTGACACCCCAGGAGCCACTAGGGACGTAGAGCGTAGGTGCTTCTACAGTAGGTAGGGAGGGGAGGCACCAGTGGGGATGTAGGGTAGCAAATGCCCTCCCAGCAGGTCAGTGAACTGTGGACAAGGCAGTTCCGTGGGCAGGGAGGAAGCGTGTGCTGCTGCGAGTGGCGCTGTACTTCTCCTGTGACTGCAGAGGACAGGCTCTTGGGCTGTCAACTGTCCTTCCCCCTTGCTGTAGTTACACACAACCACACACGGAGGGCAGGGCGCGTCCTCACAGCACCCATAGCTCAAAATAAGCTATTCAATCTGAGCTACGCAAATTGTGCAAAAGCAACAAGGAGTCCTGTGGCACCTTATAGTCTGACGAAGTGGGTCTTTGCCCACGAAAGCTTATGCTCCGATACATCTGTTGGTCTATAAGGTGCCAGAGGACTCCTCGCTGCTTTTGCAGACCCAGACTAACACGGCGACCCCTCTGATTCTTGACAAATTGTGTAGCTTATTTCCAGTTAATTTTGAAACCGAGCGCTATTCCGAAACGTCCCTTACTGCTCGTGGAGCAAGGCTTTCAGGGACGTCAGACTCGCAAGCCTGTCACATTTCAAAATAACGGGCTTGCGGCCCAGCTGTTCCGGGATACTTCCGGGATCCCGACATAGCTCCTCAGTGTAGACGTAGCCTCAGTTAGCGCGGCTCTCTCCTCAAGCCATTGGGATTGGGGCGAGGCCAGAGAGGCCGTCCCCACGGGGAGGCAGTGAAAGCAGAGGAAAAAGAGGAAAGCTGCTGGGCCGGATTCTCAGCTGAAGTAAATTGCCATTGCTCCACTTTTGATTCACACCATCTGATGAGCTGCACCGATTGACTCCAGTTGGGGATCTGGTCTCCTGCCTTTCATGGTGGCCAGCACAGGCAAAAGCAGGGCTAGTTTGCAGCGAGCGGGGTCCCTCCTGGCTCTGGGCACTATGTCTCTCGGTGGGCTGTGTGCGTTTGTACGGGGGGACAGCAGAGTGGACAAAGCGCTGGAGCAGAGAACTGTCTGCAGCCTCTGCAGAAAGGTGGCTGATAATCAGAGGGTGCCTGGTTGCTTTTCCCTTTCTAAACCCTGAGGTGGGCCCCAGCCAAGCACCTTGAGCAGGAGAAGGGATAAAGTTCCCCAGCAGTAGAGTCTCCTCTCAGCTGTGCTGAACTTTGCCTTTAAGCTTTAAACAGCAGCGCTGCTGGGCTCCTCTGATCAGATTAAGACACAGGAGCAGCTGCAGCAGTTGCTGAGTGCACTTGCCTCTAGACAGCTAGCTCTTGGGGTGAGTTTGAGCCACAGGGAGAGAAAGCAGGGAAGTGAGGGATCCGTAAGCTGCTCTCCTCGAGGCTGACTTTTTAACCGGATTCCATCTCCTGACTGCTCCAGAGGAGAGGAGTTTTGTGCATCTGCTCTCCTCTCAGAAGAGTTGACTAAAGAAGGTAACGTTTTACTTTGTTGGGCTCTCCTGAGTTGCTGTTTCCTGCTGCAGGGGGGACTTTGTCAGTAAAGTTTGGCCTGACAGACTACACAGGCAATTCAGAGGAATGAATCTGCATGTGACTAGGGCTAGTCTGTTGTTTATTACCGCAATTCATAAACACAAACTGTAATCGGCTGAGAGTTTGTTTGAGGCACTTGGTTCTGTTCTTGAAATCCGAAGTCTCACAGGAGCAAAAGGTGTTTGTAAGCCCCCTTGAGTCTCCGTAGCTAATGATTTCTAATCACCATTATAAGCCTTTAGGTGTCATTTTGCTGGGAGATGTCTTGATTTTGCATCAAGACACCAAAGTCCACATTACACCGAGTATTACATTTTGATCCCCCCCCCCAATACTTGTGGCTTTTGTTACTGTCACTTGTGAACAGCTTTGCTGTTTGTTCTGGCTTTCATCCTACAAACTCTTATGCATAGGTTTAAATTTTACTCATGTGCAGGATCCCATTCACTGGAAGAGAACTAGTTGTATGAGTAAAGTTAAGCAGGTGCGCCTGTGTTTACAGGATTGCGGCTCTTCGGAGGAGAGCGAGAAAATTCCTTTTTTGTGTATGTCTTTGTTTTAAAATGTAGACACATAACTGCTCAGAAAGCAAAAGGTGTATCCCTTAACTTGATTGGTTCTTGGGTAATAAATGCATTTTAAGTTATAACCTCTTTATTTCAGATCTGCTGGCTATAAAGCTGTGAACAAAAGCTTCTTCTAAAGGACTAATTTCTGATTTATTGCCAGACTTGCACTAGGTTAGGAATAGTTCCTTGAAGTTACTCTGGATTTACACCAGGGTGACTTGAATCAGAATTTAGCTCATTAAGAAGTGTCTGTGATTGGCACAACTAGCTGCTTTTGTTTTGTGGAAGGGAGCTTGCTCACTAGTCCTGGTGGATGGGAACAAGGAATGTTATTGCCCTGCTCCTCTGTGGCACTGCTTCAAATTCCTGAGAACTTTCCCTTACACTAAGAGGGGGCTTCAACAGGGGGGACTGGAGGGGACAGGTCAGCTGGGCTCGAATATGAATCATGTCTGGGAATCTGTGCGCCTCAGTCTCTCTGGAGTCTCCCTTTAGAGGTTCTGTAAAGCTGCTTCTCTCCCAAGGAGCTAAGAGCCCTGAAGGGGCCTCGTCTCCTACACAAAACGGCTTCAGAAGAGTTTTGACTGACTTCTGCTTCTAAGCCTCGGAGATGCTAGAAAAGAACCAATCGCTAGAAGTGCTGGCTTCAGGCACTCCGTGAGCCAATGCTGTTGGCCTTTGGAGGCAACGTTTCCCCGGTGGCCTCAGTCCCAAGGCCCCGTGTCAGCCATGTAACCTGGGAAGTCCAGGAAAGGACTAACCCAGGGTGGAGGTGCCTAGGTCAGGATGGGATGCCTTGGTGAAGTGTGTATGGGGAGGGGGCTGCTGCCTGTGCAACAGCTGTTTCTCCTGATGTTAAGGCCAACCTTGTTTAAGAGCTGAGTGATTTTGGATGCCTTGGGTTTTAGGAGTCCCCTGGGAGGCACCTTGGAGGTGTCAGTGAAAGATTTCCCAAGGAAGAGCCAGTCCCCGCTAACGCATCTGAGGCCAGCCACCCCTAAGCAGACAGCCAACTGAATCTGGGCCTGAGTTGCTCCCTGTAAGGAGCAATGCGTGCTCCAAGAGGGCCGAGCGCCAGTGCAAGTCAGAGAACTGGCGCTCTCCCGTGGGGCAGATGCTTCAGGGAGTAGCAAGACCCCCTGAAGGCCTGAGCTGCCCAGAAGCTGAAGGTGGACTGTTTGCTTCTCACCCCATGCAACAGACTGTCTGCAGTTACCATGTTCAGGGTCAAGACGGGTTTCCTCTGAGGGGCCAGTGAATGGCACAAGAGAACTGCAGACCTAGTCCTTGAAATTAATGAGGAGTTTTGTCATTGCTTCCCGTGGGCTCGTGATCCCCCCCTGAAGTGGGTTGTGCCCACATCCCATCTACGTGTTTTGTTGGGCTCTAAGGTGCCGCAGAACCATTCGTTGTGTGTTAAGTTGATCCCCTCTGAGCCGTGGCACCGGTGAAATAGACTCCCTTCCACCTGGCTGTGACTGGAGGAGGGGAAGTAGTGGAGCAGGATTTGTGTCCCCAGCTGGAAGGGCCGCTGGGAGTGGTGCTGGGGTGTCCGTGAGCAATAACCACGGCTGAGTCATGTCGGCGGGAGACCTGTACCAAAACATCAAGTGTCGGGGGAGTGCGGGGAGTCCCTTGCAGGAGGCTTGTGAGCTGGCTCTCTCCTTCCTGGTGCCTGTTAGCCAGATACGGGAAGGCTCCGCACAGCAGGACTGGGCGGATGGTCAGTGCTGGGAATGAGGCCTAGGAAGCGCAGGGTTAGCAGTTGGCCAGACCACGCTGGATGCGCTAGCCTAGGTAGCGCAGTGGTGAGAGCTAGCTGGAAGAACGTGCCTTGGTTTCTTCTGCCCCTCTTGCTGGATCTAGGGAAAACAGGATGCTTGGGGGGGTGGGGGGGGGAGGGAGAGGAGGGGCTGCTCCTCCATTGCTAATTGAAGAGACCAGAGCTGTGAATCTTTTTTTGAGGTGGGGCATCCTGAGCCTTTGATGCCCTTCAAGAGCCAAGGGGCTGCTAGAGGCTGGTTCCAGCCAGTAGCAACCAGGTGTGAATCCTTCGGCTCCATGCGAGGTACGACTGGACGCTGAAAGGGGCTGGTACCTCCTGGTGAATGTGGGTTGGCAGACTAGGCAGCCGCTGCAGGGTTAAAATTTCCCACGTGGCAGCAAGAGGTTTGGTGGTTCAGTTTCACATCTCTGTTGGGAGAGCAGTCGGGAGCTGGCCGCGCCGCTGACCTGCTGATCACTCTAAAACAACATGCCCGGCAACAGTCTCTCCTCCAGGAAAGGGAGCCGGTGAGGTGCCACCCTGCATGGGGTGGACGAGTCAGGTCTGCTGCTGGCAGGGGAGGCTGGGCACTGCATGCAGAGCTAGATGCTGTTGCATGGGACATCTACATGCACAGCAACTGCTTGACCTAACCCAGGAGATGCCCTCGCCTAAGAGCCTGTGGGGCTGGGATCAGTGCATGGGTGCCCTCTTCAGCCAAGGATCCTTGTCCCTGCTGCTGCCAGGGACCTGGGCACAATATGCGACAACAGGACACGGGCGGCTTTGGGCAGCAGGAAGACCTGGGAGACCGGTGTCATGGTCCTGTCCAGGGCATGGCACGGAGAGCGTGCTGGGAGCGGCGTGTCTGTGTCTGAGTGACCCAGGAGCGAGTGCTGGAGACTGTCCAGCCCCTCAGTCCCTGAGCCCGATATGGCCCCCGCGGGTGCCACCTCCATTCAGCGGCTCTGTTCACTGCTCCACTGGTGGCTGCCCAGGCCAGAGTCTCCTGTACGTGGCAGGAGACACCCGCCCCCCCCCCCCCCCCCCCCCGGGCTGCTGTCTGGGGTGTTTGATTTGTTGAGCCTCGGGTGCTGCCTGACACAACTGCTCTGCCTTTGGTCACGGCGGCTAGAGGGGCCAGGTGACCTCCTCACGTGCTCCCAGCCCCACACGCTCTTCCTCTCCCCATCCCACCGCACTCGGGAGGAGTCCAGGGTAGTATGGCAGCTAGTAGAACTGCCTGCATTGTGCATCTTTCCCCACACGCTCCTGGCCCTTCCAGCGGGGACAAGAGCAGAGCCCCCACCACACCCCCCATGAGCTGTGCCCCCTCTGGCCAGGGGGCAGAGATGGGGGTTCTGCTCTTCCCCCCACTGGGAGGGGCAGCAGTGCGTGGGGACAGGAGCAGAATGCTGCAGCTCCTCTGGCTGCCGTACCACTCCCAGCCAGCAGCTCTGTGGGCCATACGCTGTCTCTCCCCTGTGCCGGACTGGCTCTAAATAGCTTGCTGGTACAGCAGACCAGACTGGCCACTTCCTCACTAATACACTGGATCGGTCTGTGCAGCTTCAGTTCTCTTCTGGCTGCAGCTGTTCCAGCCTTCGGAGGCTGCCCGAGGGGGATCCGGCTTTGCCAGGCACCCGCAGCCCTCCTGCACGGGGCCGGCTGGAGCAGTGGGGTGGGGTGCTACAAGTGGGGAGACATGAGCCAATTAGCTTGTGGAGCAGGGGTGAGGGTGCTGTGAATGCTGTGGGTCCCCATGGCTGAGGAGCTGTGGCTGGGTGCTCCGTGTGTTGGTGGCAGTGTTTGTCGCTGAGCATTTCTCCACATGCTGCTCTCGTGCTGAGCCGGGGCAAGTCGCGCAGGTGGGGGTGGCTACTTGGCAGGGGATCCGGCCATGGCTGAGGGTCCAGGATGCAGGTAGAGCAAAGGGTGTGGCCAGGAGGTCTCCTCAGAGGTGTGTGGGAAGCTAGCACAGGCCCTGAATGCTCTGTGCCTGACCCCCGCCAGGAGCAAACAGCCAACAAAATGCCCTTTGGCCCAGACTGGCACAACAGGCCTCCAGGTCCCCGCAGGCTGGAGGCAGTGGGTATGGGGCATCTGACCTCCAGAGAGCTTCCTCCCTGTGAGTGATGGGGTGGGGTATTCTGGGACTCTCCTGCCCTCTGAGCCAGCGTCTGGGAGCTGCCTCCGCACAGCAGCGGTGAGACAGAGCTCTGGACTGCTGAGCTCACTGGCTTCTCCTAGCCCCCGAGGCCCAGGCTAGTAGAGCTACGGAGGCATCGTGCTCTGTGGCTGGCCGATGGAGGAGCCTAATTCTTCCTCTGAAATGCACCTTGGGCACTGGGGGGCCAGAATTCCAGTGACGGGTCAGAGACGCCTGATGAGAGATTTCTCCAAGCTTCCAAACTCTGGGCAAAGACACCACTCCCCAGAGGGGGCAGGGCTTGGCCGCTTGGCCCAGCTGAGGGCTTCCCTGCAGCCCATTGTGCTCTGGAGGTTGGAGCTGAGGCCACAAGGACGCTCTTGGAGAAAGCCCCCAGTGCAAGGAGGCAGCTGTGCCCCCCTCCTAGTCACTTCCATTCTCCGCTCACATGCTGTGGCAGGGCCTGGCCTGCAGTGGCCGGTGAGGCCCGCCTCTTAAGAAACAGGCAATGTGCTAACAGAGCCCCGTAACATAGGCCTAGATCCTCAGAGGTCTTGAAATAAATGAGTTGGGTACCTCAATGTCTTTGAGGATCTGGCCTGCGCTGGGATCTGTATATTCCTCTGCTCTTTAGTGCATGAAATCAGAGCTACGCAGTTGTGTCATAGGACCTATACTGCTAGCAGCTAATGGAGCTCATTCAGCAGAATGGGGGAGGGGTTGGTGGGTTTGGAGCAAGATGCTCTGATTTCTACCATGACTACCACAATGATATTCCAGGCACCTAGGATGATGTGTAAATTCCTGTACAGCTACAGATTTATTACCACAAGTGGCTGCATCTTGATGCTAGTAGGGGCTGATGGCATTTAAGAATAAACAGCTAATGGTGTCTTCGTGGATTTGCATAACAGCTGGTAAACGGACAGCTGCTTTGCCTAGCTGGCACCTGTGCAAACAGTGTAGGAGAGAAATTGCCCCTCCTTTGTGCAGACAAATGAGCCTAATGCACTAAGCAAACCCGGCCTGGGCAAACGTGGCAGGCGCTACGAGCACAGCCAGGCCTTCCGTCCTGTTTTGTTCCTGCCTCGGCGCCTCGCGAAGCTCAATTGAATGAAACGAAATCCCTTTTAAAACTCAAAACGGCTCCCAGAGCAGTGCTGGAGACAGATCTGTATCGTTTTTATTAAAAGCCGCACACGATGCGCTGTCATTACGTTGGGGGGAGGGGGAGTCCGCCTCTCCCAGCCCCACTCCACTGCGGTGAGATGTAAACGCTCCCTGGGGAGTGATAGATGGGGGAAATGAAGGGCTTTATTGAGACCATCAATCTTGCTGGTGTTTCTGTGATCAAAGCCCGGCCATCCCAGGCAGAGGTTAGCTGGAGGAGCAAAGCGCTCAGGTTTCGGGTAATGGCTGGGTGGAGTGGGACAGCACAAGAATCACTGTGTTCCCAGCATGGGGGGAGGAAGGATGAGTAACATTTACTCCCAATGCTTGGGGCCAGGGAGAGGTCCTGGCTCAGGATTGGTCAGTGAAGGCTTGACAGGGCTCCAAAGCAAATGGATTTAGGTGGAGACATTGTCTCCATATGTGGGCCTGATCCTGAACTGGTGTCATCGACCGCTCGAGGGGCTTTCCCCTTCTGGCATGGGCCTGATCCTTCAGTCCTTACTGAGCAAGATTTCAAGCTGAAGCTGGTCAGGCTTGCAGATGAGCCCCGAATGCAATAGGCCTGGGAGCTAATTCTTTAATTGCTGAACTAATGCATGTTACTGGGGCCATGCAGACAACTTGACACCCCTGAGAATCCCCTTACTCGAGCACAGCATCTGCTCTGCAGCCTGAGGCCTGGGCCGGCTGTCCTGTGGGCCCCATCTCCTCTGTTCTTTCTGCCACTTGCGGGTGCCACACATCAGGGTGCGACTTTTCCTCCCTGGGAGGTGGTGCCCTCAGGGTGCTGCTAACTCCTCCGTCAGGCACGCTGCAGCACATCGCTCCCATTGGTAGCTGTGCTGAGGAGCCAGACCCCGTCCCCCACATTTCCAGCTCTTGCCCAGAGGCAAGGGGGTGTATGACCCCAGGGAGCCTGCTTGGCCCTGGCAGATGAGTCAGCTCGGGGAACCGCGGTCTGATTCACCCTGGCTAAGGACGGGCGTGCTAAAGAATCGTGCTTAGCCCTGCAGGAGCAGCCAAGTCTGTAATGTGCTGGAAAGTCTCTGAGGTTCCCCTGCTTGGCCTCAGCAGCTGCGCTTAGTCACAGGTGCTCTGTGAGGCTCCAGCCAGCCAAAGATAAAGAGAACTAGTCACAGCTGCCTCCTTCCATATGCCACAGCCCCCATCTTCTTGCAAAAGCTAAGGAGACTTGGGCTGGCCTGTGTTGGCTGGTGGACCTCCAGAAGTAGCTGCATAGGCTGTGGAGAGCTTAGTACGCAGAACTCTACTTTCCGGGTCGGTGCTGACCCTGTGCCCGCATGGTTAATCTGGGGTTTGCTTCCTGGATTCCCAGATCGTACATTAAGCAAAGAAGGACCAGGGTGATGTAGAAACCCTGCCAAGCACACCTGGGCAGCCATATTTCACTCCCCGCCACTTGCCCGAGTCCCCCCCTTCCTGCACCAGACTTTTGCTGGAACCCTGCCTGTCCCTGTGCAAGGCCATGCCCACTTGCTGGAACCCTGTCACCCCCTCCAGCCTGGAATGCTGCTGCTCCCCACCCCATGTTGAAACCCTGCCACCTCCCATGTTGGAATGCTGCTCCACCTGGCCCTATCTCCCTACGGAGTGGGGCTGGCATCTCCACTCCCCCTGCTTGTTCCTGTGCGCCGCTCCTTGCTTTTGTGTGTTTTAAAAAAAGGCAGAACAGGGCTTTAAAAAGGGACTGTCCCAGCCAAAACTGGACATGTGGTCACCCTTGCTATGAGGTAGTTTCTGACTTGGAAGAATTGTGGCTTGATGTTTCTTACAGAGTTGCTTTAGGCTGTGACACCTGGCAGCTAGTGCCTGGAACTGGAATGCAGCAGACCTGAGTTGTGTTCCCAGCTCTGCTACTGGCCTGCTGAGTGGCCTTGGGCAATTCCTTTCCCAGCTCTGTGCCTCAGTTTCCCCATTTGTAGAATGGGGATAATGATACTGACATCCCTTGGTAAAGTGCTGATGACAAGAGCTATATAGGGGCTAGAGAGCTGGTTTCCTCCAAATGGAGCAGCTCAGCACGGTTTGTTCCTCTGTTGTCTTCCCCCTCCTGGCCTCCAGTGTTTCTGTAGTTGCAGGTCACATGCAAAGACTTTCTCCCAGCCTTGGCCTGACATCCATGTGCACTGATGCACATAGCTTTGTGCGTTCTTTCCTTCACGCTCCTTTTAACTACTCAGTCACGTGCCACAGGAGTTCTTAGTGGGACAGCTCTTTGGTGGTGCTGATCTGAGCCTCGTGACAGACAGGCACTAGGCTGACTGGCTGATTTAAGCACATGTCTCTGTGCTGATGTAAGTCAGAAGCTGGGAATTGTAATTCCTGCATCCCTGCCCCCTCTGTGTCAGGTACACCAGGCATGCACATGCTGCAAACATGTAGATGGGATCATGAGCTTTCGTGGGCACAGCCCACTTCTTCAGATGACCGGAGTTATGAGTAGGGGATTTGAAAACTCGAAATAAATAGAAGGAAAAGGGGGGGGGGGGGGGGAGAATGAGGCTCTGTCTCCCATCCCCCTTCCTGTTTTTTCTTTGACTATCTGGAGAATGGGCGCTAAACTTAAGCAGATAAAGATCCAAGTCAATAGCTAGATTGCTAAGACAGGAAGGATACCATTCAGAGTAGTTAGCACACTCAGTGGTAGAGGCCCCACCAACCTAAATCAAGATTTACTCCATTAGCATTTGTGTATATAATGTAATTCCAGACTTTCTCTGGACTGGGGTAGATGGGGGAGCAGCTCCCTTCACAGTGACTCCTCCCTCCCCTCCCCCCTCCCCCCAGCTCAGGAGTAATAGGGGCAAGAAGCAGGGGAGGATGCTGAGCTTCCTGCAGCTGGGGGAGGTTTCTGGGGGTGAGTTGGACATGATTTCAGCTTAGGGTAGGTGCCGCTGGCTAGGATATCCCCAGCCCTGCAGTGATCTACTTCTCTGCCAGCTGCTCCCGGTGCCTGAAATAGTGTGGTGCATGCTTGTTCCTGCAGCTTTCCTGCCAGAAAGTCACTTTTCTTCGGGGAAACAAAGCAATCTGTGGGGACGCGAATTCTGTGCATGTGCAGTGGTGCAGAATTCTCCCAGGCATTAACAGTGAGAGACAGTCTGATGTTGCTGGGACCCTCTGCCAAGGCCACTGGGCTCCTGGCACGGACTGATGGGACCAATTTGGGGGAGGCAGGAAAATTGGCTTTTCTGAGGTAACCCTAAAAATCAAACTTCTCTGAAATCCAGGAGAAGGCTTCAGTTCTCAGTTTAGGCCTATGTGTAACTTAATGCCACGTGCTGGTTCTTTGGCTGGTGCACCCGGCACTGCTCTGTGGATGCTGATTTAGACTAATAGAACATCTGGCCTGGTTTTAGCAGCAGCAGGTCCAACACACATTGAAGGCTCCTTTCCCAATGCAAGTGATTTACTAAAAGCTGCCCTGGTACCTCTGTGTCGTAAACCCTGGGATGTGGGCTGGGCATTGCTTTCCCTCAGGATGCCTTCCCAAATGAACTGATTCTTGTATTGTGCTGCAAAGAGCTGGCTCTGCCTTTTACTGAGTGCTACATTCCTGGTGGGTGAGTCAGAGCTGCAGGGGTCAGGGTTTGGAGCCGAACACGATGGTTTCTCTAGTGCTGGCTCTCTGGGTGGGGACGGACGAATGGCGATGCAGGATGCTGACAGTGTTCCCGCTAGGGATGGGTAAACGTAATGCTAACCGATTAAAGGGAGGGTGGGTGGTGGGGCTCGCCAGGCTCTGACGCACCAGAGGAAGAGGAGGCTGGGGTAGAAGAGTAACAGCCTCCGCTTGAGTGAAAGGCCCAGGGGGCTGTTTCTGACAGGTACAGCCATGTCCTGTCTGGGTCAGGACTGGGGGGAAATGCCCCAGGAAGGGGGTGGAGCCAGCCTCAGTGCTGTGTGCAGACCGTTACCTCACTGACCCCGGGTAGCCCGCATCTTACCAGGGAGCACCACTCCCAGGCTTCCACAGAAGTGCGGTTAGGTAATGGAAACAAAGGGTCTGATTCTCTGGGGCTGAGGTGGGGGGGGGGGGGGGAGAGTGGAAGGGACCCAGTTAAACAGGCCTCGAGCGCTTTAATCTTTTTAGCTCCAATTGAGACTGGATCTTTCAGGGTAGAGAGTGGTGTGTGTGTGTGTGTGTGTGTGTGTGTGTTTTACAGCCATCCCCACTGTGTTCATCAGTTGCTGAAATGGTGTGAATTCACACTGCAAAGAGTATTAACCGGAGGGGAGAGATTCTCCCTCCCCCGCCCACCTGTCACAGTGAAACTCCAGTGCAGAGAGCGTAGAAGTATCCTGGATAATCTTTTGTGTTTTGACCGGCCCCTAGAGCACCCCGGGAAGGCATCGAGAGCAGCCCTGGCGGGTATTTTCACTCTGCAATGAACAGGAGTTTTTAAAATTCTTTTTCTTTTTTTCCGCAGAGGTTGAGAGAGCAGGGGATGGCCAACAACAGCTCTTTGTCAGTCCACGGCTCCCTTGCTTACGATGACTTTGCCAGCCCTGACTGGTACATGTATGAGTCCACGGAACCTGAGATGCCGCAAGATGAGTGAGTGATCAACCCCTGTTTTCCACCCCCAGTTATATCCTGCAGCCGGAGGAGGCGCTGTCCTCGGGGGAATAATTTTTGTTTCAAATTCCCATTTTTCTTGCAATCTCTTTCCAGCTTTTCACCCTTCCAACTTTCTCCTTGCCCCAGGGTGACTTTTTAGGAAATTACTAACTTTAAAAATTACAGTAGCAACACCTGACCATTCTGTGCCTCAGTTTCCCCAGCTTTAAGATGGAACTAACAACCCCCAGCTACCTGGTGCATGTGTTCCATAGATAGAACAAACATATCTGTCCCTACTGGTGTCCAATTCACTGAGGGTATGAATGTGTTAAAGTCCCTAGATAAGGAGCCTTGGCTTTTTAGCCCAACCCGTAGAAACTGATGTTCTTGGCTCTGGTGCAGTCTCATGTCTGCCAGGGGGCGACTGTCCCATACAGGCACCGCAGGTGTTTTTGTGTCTGGATTGGTGACAGTGTTTATGGTGCTCTAAGGAACCCTTTGCCACTTGGCCATCTTAACACTTCTCTCAAGTGTTTTCGGTCATTACCCCGGCATTACCATGTCTGGGGGGAAAGTATTACCCCATGGGAATGAACTGCATAGTTAGATCCATTTCTGTAGCATGTTGCTAGCAGGAGCTGAGGGGTTGTGGCAAGTCCTTGTTCCCTTGCAATCTGCAGAGACGACAGCCCCGGGATCTGCTCTGCCATGCCTTAGCAAAGCACCACCTGATCCTGCTGCTCTTCACACCTTGAACACATCAGTCCTGGTCCTCTTTCCCCTCCTCGCCATAGCTCCACGATCCCCTTCTCCCGTCCTCTGTCGTCCTCCACTGGCAGCTCGAAGCTTTGCTGCTGATGGCTGGTTCCTGCAGCATCTTCTCCTCTTCAACCTTCCTGCCTCCCAGGGCGTCTCTCCAGCAGCTGGGCTCCTCTTGGGCCATGTGCCCAATCATCCCTTCTATTGGCCAGCCCCTGAAGGCGTTGGCTGGCCCTGGGTTTTTTGACCCCCACCCTTCAGAACTTCCCTCCCTGTGCCGGGAAGCCAGAGGGGCTCTGCCCTCGAGTGGGGCAGCAGAGAAGCACTCGGCGTGTGCTGAGCTGCAGCCCCGTGCTGGAGAGCTTGGCCCCGGGCACAGATCAGCGTCTCTGGAGGGTTTCCAAAGGAGGCTGAGCAGCCATCTGTCTTGGATGCTGCGGACACAAGTCCTGCGTTTTGGCAGGGGCGTGGACTAGATTCCTTTGCTGTCCCTTCCGGCCTGCTGGAGCCGTGGCAAAGGGTTGGTGTCGGATTGCAGCGCTGCCGAGGGGCCCACTGGGCTTGGCACAGCACAAACACCGGCTGTGCGCTTGCCCCGGAGGGTTTGCTATGGACGCAGACAAGGCCCAGAGAGGCCTGTTCTCCCCGCTGTGCTGCTGGGTACAGAGCGGTGAGGGACCTGCCCTGCTCACAGCCTGTCGAACAGCAGGAAATGGAAGCTTGGTCTCCAGACCCCATTCTGGGACCTTACCCACAAGACCCCTCCTAGGAGGCCTTGTGCCATCGTCTGGCAGGAGCTGCTCCCAGCGCAGTGGGGGAGGAGAGGGAGGCGAGGGTTATGGGGCAGTGTGGGGGTGAAGGAGGCAGGCAAGGGTTATGGGGCAGTGTGGGGGTGAAGGAGGCAGGCGAGGGTTATGGGGCAGTGTGGGGGTGAAGGAGGCAGGCGAGGGTTATGGGGTAGTGTGGGGGTGAAGGAGGCAGGCGAGGGTTATGGGGCAGTGTGGGGGTGAAGGAGGCAGGCGAGGGCTATGGGGCAGTGCAGCGGGGGAGGAGAGGGAGGCGAGGGCTATGGGGCAGTGCGGGCGAGGGCTATGGGTAGTACGGGGGTGTCTAGGGCCTCCAGAAAGGGGGCGGGCTTGCTGGCCAGCTGGGGTGGGCAAAGACTGGGAGAGGGACAGGGACACAAGCAGAGGCACGGTGAGTGGGGAGCATAATTTCTGCTCCTGGCCATCAGCTTGGACCCCGAGTCAGTGTGACTTGTCGTTTAGGCCTGTGGCTGCCGCTGTCAAGGAGCCTCTGTGGCTCTGTCCCAGGCGCTGGTGTTTCAGGAAGATGAAAGTCTCCCCATTCGTGCAGCTCTGAAGAAAGGCTTGCTTTACGTACAGCCGCTCCCAGAGCTGCTCCAGGATTATTGGTTTAGTTCAATGAAAACTTTGAGCCAAAAGCGTCCATTGCTCCACCCCTGGCTCTTATCAAAAGCATTATTGATGCTATTGCTACCAGTTCCATCCCA
Organism: Pelodiscus sinensis; assembly: GCF_049634645.1. Classification (NCBI taxonomy): domain Eukaryota; kingdom Metazoa; phylum Chordata; order Testudines; family Trionychidae; genus Pelodiscus; species Pelodiscus sinensis. Next base: position 39,095,491 of record NC_134724.1, on the reverse strand, counting down.
GTTCTCTCCTTGACCCCTTTTAAACTTTGTCTCCTTACTTTCAGGCTACAAGTAAACATTTAAAAAAATGTCAAGTTTAAAAAAAAAAACAAAAAAACCCAGCTTTCATTTTAGATGTACTAGATGGTAAATTCGGTAGAACTCTGCGATAGCACACACCTGACAGCCACTTCTCGTGAGAACTATGTCCCAGCCTGTCAGCAAAGACTTACTATTAGATTATGTAATGGGCTGCCATATTACTACGTCATAATTAAGGAGAGGGCATTAATTTACAAAATATACTACTGAACATTAAGCTGTGCTGTAGATTGTCATTGTCAAAAAGACCAGTTTTTTTGTGGGAATTTTTATTTTTTTGGGAGATTGGGGCAAAAATCATTATTTTTTTCCTTAATCAAAAATCTTAATACACACCCCATCCAATATTCAGTAAATGTTCAGATTTTGAAAATAAAAAATGAGAATCCTTCCCAAGAAAATTTAGGGTTTTTTTTCTATTTTTAAAAAATAGAAACATATGTACCAAAATGACAATATTTTGCAAAGGACTTTTCAATCTGGTCCAAAAGCCATTCGTAACTTCCTGCCCTGCTTCTCCTGCCCCCATCAGCCCGTTGGTGTTTTGTTAATGCCTGAAACCTGGTCAGATAATGTGCTTGCCATTCCTAGAGTACAAAGGCAGTGGGTGTCCTTACCCCCATTTTACTGAATGGGAAACTGAGGAACAGGGAGGTGAAACGACTTAACCACTGGCACCTGGCAAAGCCGTAGAAGAGCTGGGGGTGAAACTCTGGTCTCTTGAGTCACAGTCCAAAGCTATAACTACTAGGCTACATTATGTCCTAGGAATAAAGGAAGGTTTTTATTTTGTGTTCAATTGAGGTCTGACCCTGCACCATTGACTTCAACTGGAGCTCTGCCTTTCCTATCAATGGGTCAAGGACCTGACCTGATTGATTTGTAACACTCTGGCAACTAGCAATGGGCTTCTGTGTTATGGAATTCCAAAAGGCAAGTCATCAGTCCCTACTGTCTTACGGTGCAAAACCATCCAGAACAAATATAAAATCTTGAAGTGGCACTACGTATTTTAAACTCCTTGGAGGAGGGTTGCTGGTGAGTCATGGAGGCAAGAATATTCCATATGTCTGGTGCAACCCCTTGCTTTAAACCCACCTGCATGGAAAGCAATTCCTTCCTCCTCTTGCATGCTTGATCTCTATAACAATGTGCTTAACCTTAAAAAGAACTCGGCAACACCAGGGGAAATATTTGACGGCTGTTTATACAGCTGGAATCGCCATGACGTCTGAGGCCCTGATATCGTAAAAAGTACTTATTAGCTAGTAAACATGAGGGCAACTCACAATGTCGACTAGCACTTTAAATTAAAGTTTGCCTAGAAAAAAATCTCTCTTGGAGGAGACTATTCCAATGTTTCCTTTCCATGTTTGTTCAGCGTTATCACACAGGCTCTCTTTGCTTGTGACTGCGTCTTGTAAGAAAGCTAGCCGGAGGAATTCTTCCTCACTGTAGAAGCCTCTATTGATTTTTGTCATTTTCCCATCTTGCTGTCTTTTTCTCTTTGCCTCTCCAACTCCTGCAAGAGAATGGAGACTTTTTCAGCTTCTTTGAAGCCTTCTCAGGAGGTTTCGTCAGCTGGAATCTGCAGGGTGTAATTTGCACATTAAAACATGCAAATTAGTTCTCTGGTATCTTCATACCTGCAGCAAACACTGCTTCCAGTTCTGCTCTAGTGTGCCTGGGGAAAGGGGTAAGCAGCGGAACTGGATGTTGCTAGCTTGACGTGTAACTTACACGCTTGTGGCAATTATGCTTCCTCCTGACATGTAGTTAGGGGCTTGGAAGACGAGTTCTAATCCTAGCTCAGCTCGCGCTCAGGCTCCCTGTGTGACCTGAGCCGATTACTTCATCTCCGGGTGCCTCAATTCCTCGGCTATAAAAATGGGACTAACCCCTTCCACCCTTTGTCTGCCTCGACTTTGAAGCAGGGATGGTGTCCTGGACTGGCGAGCCCTTGAAGGCAAACTGGCCAGAGCCTTGCCCTCAACCTAGCAGCCCCAGGGACAATTAATGGCAGGGCCTGTACCAGGTAGGGAGAGTTAATTCTAGTGACTGACCCCAAAGTGAAGGGAGCCTGTGGAAGGACTGTGTAACCTGTGAGGAGATGGCTCGGCAGTTTGGGTTTGGCGGTGATCACAAGAGTGGAGCTAACTCAAGTGCTGTCCCCTGGAGCAAGGGACAAGTGTCCAGGGAGTCCTGGGCTGGTGTTGCAGGAGGGGAACAGGGAATACAAAGGACCCATAGGGAGCAGGCTCCTGAGCTGAAGTCTGTGGGGAGGGATGACTTTGAGTAACTCCATACAGACTGAACATTTGTGACTTGTCTGGAGAGCTTGGCCATGGGAGACCCAAGCGGAAGCAGATGGGCTGCAGGACGGCTGGAGACAGAGACCTGCACCATTATGCCTGGATGCAAAGGAGTGCTCCAATGAGGAGTACGTCCCATTCTCTAGAGCAGTGTTTCTTAAGCTTTTTAAGACAAGGAACACCAAACAATTTTTTTTTTTAACACCAAGGGGTTTTTAGTTGAGCCAAAAAAAAAGTCGCCTGCCCCTTTAGGACAGCCATTTGGAACTCTGCTGTTCTCCGTGGGCCACCGGTGTTTCGCAGAACACAGTTTAAGAAACGCTATTCTACAGTCGCTCGGGGTGTGTATGTGCAGATGCTAGTCCCATGGGCCGTTGTCCTGGGGATGTTCCAGGTGGAGGCCGGAACTGGTGGAGTGTGGTGCTTTTTCTGATGCCATCTTGCTGCAGTGCAAGGAATGAACATAGCTACTTATCCGAATGCAGGAGGAACCAAGAGCGAAAGAAGCAGTCTCTCAGCTTACAGGCCCAAGCCTTTTAGCCAACAGACTCAACTGCTCTCTTGCATCTTCCAGGGTCCTGCTCCGATCACCAGTTGCTGCTTGGCATTCTTGCTTTGTGCCTCTGCCTCTCTGTTCTTGTCCAGTCTCTGCTTGTGTGGGACACGGAGACACCCGCACAGACACCCCTGTCCGGACACCTGGTAGTCGTTCCTACTCAAATCCTCCAGCTGCTCCTGCCCAATGGAATTAACATAGCTGACTCGGAGTCAGCATTTGGGACGACTCAGACACTAACTCCTCAGGAGCACACCTGGCTCCTCTGACCCCATTTCTCTAAGCAGTCTCAGGTGCCTTGTCCAGAGTGAATGAGGAATAGGTCTCTGATTGATTGCTTCCCTCAGCTGCCTCTTTTCATTAGACTCCATCCTGCTCACGTTGCAGCCAATAGCAAAAGGCTCCTCGAATTCCATGCTGGCAGGGTTGGACTCATTGTTGAGCGACTTGACTTCAGTCATCCTGAACTTTCCTCTCCTTATGGATCCTGTTTCTCCCAGTGGCTGGAAGGGCACCTCCTGCAGAACCCTCCTCGAGCCCCTCCGGACACAGCCCATGTGACCACACTTGCTTTCCCTAACTCTTTGCTCCTTCTTGATGGACTGAATGTGTTTTGAGTGGCTTTCTCTCTCTCCTTTCAGTATGGTTCCTAGTGTTATCCCAGCCTGCGACCCCACCATCGCCTACGGTCTGTATCACGCCTGCATGGCTCCTGTATCGGTGAGTGTCTGGAGAGAGTCAGCCCCTCTGCAAAGGCTCCTGGGAACTGGGCCATCACAGTAGTACTTTTGCAAGAGATGCCTGTCTGCTAGGAGCTCTGCTCCTTGCCCCTGCTCTTTACCTGGGCCGCTTGCTTGGGCACTGATTGAACATAAGAATGGCCATACTGGGTCAGACCAAAGGTCCATCTAGCCCAGTATCCTGTCTACCGACAGCAGCCAACGCCAGGTGCTCCAGAGGGGGTGGACCAAAGACAATGATCAAGCGATTTATCTCCTGCCATCCATCTCCAGCCTTTGACAAACAGAGGCCAGGGGCACCATTCCTTACCCCCTGGCTAATAGCCTTTTATGGACTTAACCTCCATGAATTTATCTAGCTCTTTAATAAACTCTGTTATAGTCCTAGCCTTCACAGCATCCTCTGGCAAGGAGTTCCACAGGTTGACTGTGCACTGTGTGAAGAAGAACTTCCTTTTATTAGTTTTAAACCTGCTACCCATTAATTTCATTTGGTGTCCCCTAGTTCTTATATTATGGGAACAAGTAAATAACTTTTATTATTCACTCTCTCCGCACCACACATGATTTTATAGACCTCTCTCATATCCCCCTCAGTCTCCTCTTTTCTAAACTGAAAAGTCCCAGTCTCTTTAGCCTCTTCTCAGATGGGACCTGTTTCAAACTCCTAATCATTTTAGTTGCTCTTTCCTGAACCTTTTCTAATGCCAAAATATCTCTTTTGAGGTGAGGAGACCACATGTGTACGCAGTATTAAAGGTGTGGGCATCTCATGGATTTATACATGGGCAGTAAGATATTCTCTGTCTTATTCTCTATCCCTTTTTTGGTCATTGGTAATGACTTTGGCCATCGCCACCTGATGTTCGGAGGAGTTGAGAGAGAGAGATCCCAATGACTGGGCTCTCCTCCAGGTCTCCCTGAGGTTCCCCCTTCACTGATCAACCGAGAGAATGAGAAATTCATGCATGGCTCTGAGTCCAGCAGACGCTGGCTGAGCCTGTCTCAGAGGGGAGCCGGCTTGGTCTGCACCTGCAAACACAGCGAGGAGTCCGCTGGAACCTTGGAGACTCACCGATTTATTTGGGCATCAGCATTTGTGGGCAAAGACCCAGGTGCCATGGCTGAACCTCTGCATCCCACAAGGCTGGGCAGAGCCACCGAGCACAGAGATGAATCTGGTGTCCTGGAAATGGGATTGTTTCCTGAAGACCACACTACGCCCGCATCTGGAATACTGCATACAGATGTGGTCGCCTCATCTCAAAAAAGATATATGGGCACTGGAGAAGGTTCAGAAAAGGGCAACAGTAATGATTAGGGGCTTAGAACGGGTCCCATATGAAGAGAGATTAAAAAGACTGGGACTTTTCAGCTTAGAAAAGAGGAGACTAAGGGGGGATAAGATAGAGGTCTATAAAATCATGAGTGGTGTGGAAAAAGTGAATAAGGAAAAGTTATTTACTTATTCCCACAATATCAGAACTAGGGGTCACCAAATGAAATGAAATGAATAGGCAGCAGGTTTAAAACAAACACAAGGAAATTTTTCTTCACTCAGTGCACAGTCAACCTGTGGAACTCCTTGCCAGAAGATCTGGTGAAGGCTAGGCCTTTAACAGGGTTCAAAGGAGAGCTTGACAGATTCATGGAGGTTAGGTCCATCAATGGTTATTAGCCAGGATGGGTAGGAATGGTGTCCCTGGCCTCTGTTTGTCTGGAGGTGGGTGACAGGATCATGTGAGGATTACCTCTTGTGTTCCCTACCTCCGGGGCATCTGGCATTGGCCACTGTTGGCAGACAGGACCCTGGGCTGAATGGACCTTTGGTCTGGCCGTTCTTAAGAGAACAATTCGTCTAAGGTGGCCCCAGCGGAGTGCTGGGGGAAGGAGGAGAGGTTACAAAGAGACTGTGCTGACCCACTTTGTTGGGTATCTGTTCAAATACTGGGGTGTGGCTAAAGGCCGGATCCTGGGCTCAGGTGTGTAAATCAGCCTGGTACATGCAGCCAATGAGAGAGCTCCCATTGTTCTGTGGCTCATTCCCTGCTGTGAGCAGTTTTCCTTCCCCTTATTCTATTGCTTCACCTGCCTACACCTGGAGCTGCCAGCTGCCTCAGGCAAGGTCTGATGCATTGCCCACTGTGGATTCCCTGTGGCTGAGACTGTCCGTGTGCATCTCTCTGGCAGCACACCTCAATGAGTATCTGGCCTTGATGTCCCCACACAGCAGCTCACGGGCCAGTGTACAAAAGAGATGGGGCTGCACCTTCGGTATTTTCCCTGTTTTGATGATTTGTTTCCGGCTCTCTTTGCAGCTGGCTGTGCTGATAGTCTTGTCTCTGCTGGTGAAACGCAAGAGCCTCCATAGGAGCTGTTGGAATGGAGCCCCTGGACTGCTCAGGTGTGCCGCATAACCACTTTCCACACCCTTTCTTTGCCCCCAGGCCGCCTTGGCCAAGGCATCCCTCGCTTTGATATGACAGCACTCCCTGGTGCTGTGCAGACTGGAATTGCTGAAATCTCTGCGGTCCTTTTGCCTCCTAGAATGTTGAAGCAGTTTGGGGGGGGTGGGCACCTTTTAGTCCTTGGGCCGTCTAGTGTTCTGATTTGCAGTCACCTCTTGGGTAGCACGTAACTAGGCTGGGGCGAGATGGCAGATGCAGAACTGAAGGCTGCTATTCAAACCCCAGGCCAGGCAGGAAGGACGGGATCAGCCTCTCTAGTCAGTTTTCAGCTGCCTCCAAGTTCACCGTAAGAATCGTTAAAGTTTCTGAGCTTTGTCTAACCTGACCTGAGCCACCTTGTCTGGGCTGTTTTCGTGGCTTCCCCCCATTCCTCCCCTCTCCCTCCGGCAGGCTGACCTGAGAGCACGGGGCAGCTTTTCTCTTGGGGAGCTATGGCCAGGCTGGTTGCTTCGGAGTGGCTCTGTCATGCAAGAACCAGCCCTTGTGGCTACTTTGGTGGCCTAGTCTAACGGTGTCCGGCCAGATGGCTGCAGGCCGACTAAATGGAACTGGAGAGAGGCCTGTGGTCCTGCTGAGCTCCTCTTTGTGCAAAACAAGGATGTGCCATTCTCTGCCCGGCAGTGGGGCTTGACTGCGACACCAGACGAGATACTCTATCCCCACTCTCAGAGCTTCAGGAATTCAGCCTGTCCCTGGAACCTTTCCCTCCAGGACCCCAGACCTTTGCTCACCCTGGCAGCTTTGCTCCCTGTTGAACTTGATATCCCTGATCTGCCACTGCACAGGGGTCATACCCAGGGTTCCCTGTAAGCTGGGCGCTTGTGCAGCCACCCAGGAGAGATTCCAAGGCTGCCCAGGTGATTAGCAGAGCCTCCACAGCTGGGTTTTGTATTGGGGGCGGTGTATGTCCACACACGCCTCAGTGCACATAAAAGATTAGAGGGAACGTTGGTGTGGAGGGGCTTAGACAATTATTTAGAAACTCTAGTATAGTGTGTGTACGCTCCCCCCCCCCCCCCTTGACATCTTCCGTCGGTTCATCATTCCTCCCGGTTCTCTCGAATATGGATACCCAGGGCAGGGAGCTCTCGCTGTTTAGTCGGACTGTAAATCGCTGTGCACCCATGAGAGAGGTGGCAGCTCCGTGGTCCCTACAGGTGTGGCCGGGATGCCCAGCAATGCCTGGTGGCTCAGAGAAGCCGGGGGTTTGGATGTGGCAGGGTCAGGTTGGGGCTCAGTTTCTTCCAGCTAAACAAAGGGCAAGAAGCACCCGCCAGATACGGAGCGCGGGTGGACGGGACACTCAAGAACAGCCCACTGGCCACCCCTGGGGGCTGGTCGGTAACTCCCCCACCCTGGCTGTGGCTGCCCTTTGCGGCAGAGGCAGGTGGATATGGTGCCTCAAGCCACCTTTGCGGGTGCCTGTGTGGAGAGGGAGGGTGGTCTCCTGGGATGGGGGGTGAGGAGTTCCCTGGCCGTTCTCACCCCCTGCTTGTTGCAGCCCTGTGGATTTCTTGGAAGTGGAGGGCCACCCGGGGCTGGTGGCAGCCGTGTTTGGAATCCTCTTCTCTTCTGTGTGCGTGCTGGTGCTGGACACTGACCCGCTGCCCTTCGTTGCCAGCTCCTCCCCGCGCACTCGAGGTAATGCAGGGGGCTCTGGCCGTCCCCTTCCACAGGGGGCTGCTTTTCCAGTCCTGTGGGCCCGTCGGAAGCCGGGGCTGTCCCCGGTGAGCACTGCGATCCAGCTCCCCTGGTGCTGGCGTGCCCCTCCCTGAGCGAGCCCCGGAATAAACGCCTTCATGTTCAGCTGCGTTTCCCCCTTGCACAGATTTTGTGCCGGCCCCTAGGTAGCGTTTGGCCCCTTTGCTCATGGCCCTGCGGACACCCTGCTTGCAATGGACCGTTTGAGTGGGGGCAGCAGGGCGGGGAGCGGCTCGCATGAGAAAGCCGGGGCTGCAGTGACTCAGGCCCAGCTTGGTGCAGCAGCCTGGTGCACGGCCCTTCTGTCGCTTGCATTAATGCTGCCGGGGCCCGCCGGAGAGATGCTGGGAGACAGAGTGAGTGAGTGGCAGCTGCAGATGCCGAGTTTCTCTGCCCCGAGACCAAGCCGGCTGGGTGTTCCATGGCAAAGCAAAGGATCCTGGGAGCTGAGCGCTGCCGAGTGCAGGTGGCTGCGCAGGCTGATGGGAGGAGAGGAGCCATCGCTGGCTGTGCCTTGGGCACAGACTGGATTTCCAGTCTCCAGCGTTGGGCGGCTTGACAGCGCCTCCTAACCCGGTACGCGAGACGGGGCGTCGCCCTGGGACTGACAGCTCTGCACACTTGTCTTTTTCTCCACCCCACCCCTTGTCTAGAGTACTGGAAGATCCTGGCTTTGCTCTATTACCCTGCCTTTTACTATCCTTTACTTGCATGCGCCACCAGCAGACACAGAGCTGGCTATTTCGTAGGCTGCTTGCTCTCCTGGGGCCATTGTGTGGTCCAGATCTGGCAGAAAGTCGACTGCCCTCAGTCGCCCAAGGTAAATGTCAATGAGGTGCACAGCATGGCCCTGACTCCCCCTCCCTGGGCACAGGCACTACTAACGGGAGGTAGGGAGACAGGGAGGGCGATGAAGCCCCAGCTCGGGCTCTCCTGGAAGAGCTGAAGGTTTGGCTAATGGTGCTGAAGGCCACGTTGGTGCAGCCCCCTCGCCCTGCACTGATGGAAAAAGGCTTTTGGCTCTGCTGCATTCTGGGCATCTGCTAGCACCTGGGAAGCCCTAGGTGACGAATGAGAACTCGTTGGCTGGTGGGCGCACAGGAGTGGGAAGCTGTAGCATCCTGGGTACTGTAAGCTACACTACTAGTCTGCTCTTCCCTGCTCCCCAGATTTACAGGCACTATTCCCTGCTGTCTTACGGCCCCATTATCCTCTGCCTCATCATCCTGAGCTTTTGGTACCCGGTGCTGCTTGTCCGGAGCTTCACGCAGGAGAACCTGGCTGCGAGAGAGGTAATGCCCTGCGGCTTCCTTCCACAGACACGCTGTGTTGATTCCATTGAGGGCAGCGAGCAGAGAACCTCAGTTCCCCTCCCCCCCCCCACACACACGTTTGTTCCACTCCTGTGCAACACTCATGTACCAGGTCTTTTTTCAAATTTGGATTGTGTGAGAGCTAATTAGCTAGTGAATGAGACTTCAGTGTTTGTGCCCATTAAAACAGAGCTGGAGATGTAACCAACAGCAAACGTGGCTCTAGAAGAGACACAAAATGTAGCATGAATCAGACAACTTACAGGCAATGGCTCATTCCTTGAAGTTATGTCTTAAAACCCCTCTTGGGGGTGTGTTGTCTAATTAGCATGAAAACAGGTCAGTTTTGCAATATTTTAAATGCCATGTGCATTAATTTTTTCTTAACAGCTGGACTCTCCTGTTTTTATGCATGAAATAGAATAGATCATCTCCATTTTGTAGCAAAAAAGCCTAAAGTGCTAATTGCAATTCTCTGAAGACCATGGTCACTGAATGCTTTTGGCTGGTCATCTCTCTGCATGATGGTTTTCTCATATTTTTTCCACGTCTGTGTGGGCTTCTACGTAGAGCTTGTCCACAGGGAAATTGACCTGCAGTAGTTCCCTGTGTGGACGCTTTTACTGCTGACTGACTACTCTGTGCCTTTTATTTTTTTTAATTGGTGCCCCCTGTGATGGCACATTGGAGTCTTCCCGTCTCCTGCACCCCCGTAATGGCATGGACAGACTCCACCAGCAAGTAGAATAGAAGGAGTTTATTGCTTCTCCAGGATACAGTACAGCTGTAATCTGGTTCCAGGGCAGGCCTAGGATGCCTCAGCCCCCCTTGAGATGGGGGAGCCTGGGCCCCCAAATCCCAGCCTGTTGCCTAGGCTGCTTCCTCCATCATACCAGACAGAAAACTCACTTCCAGCCCTGCCCCCAGCCAGGGCTCCACTCCCCTTCTTCCCATTGTTCCGCTCCCTGGGAGATACCTGTCTGAGTTTCGAAGTCCCCTTGCATAATGACTCATCCCCTGCCCTGCTGGGCCGCGCTGCAGCCAGTGGAGGTCACTCACAGCCCACTGCCCAGCATAGCAACCAGCAAGGTACTCCCACTACGTCACACCCCCATCCTAGTCCAAAATAATGTTCAGGTGTAGACAAGCCCTTCGGGTTGAATGGGGCCACCAAGTTCTCCATTTGGAAGGTGACTTTGCACATCCAGTTGGTACACTGGGATGACTGTCTGGGGAAGTGAGTCAGTTTCCTCACTCTTGAGTGCATCACTTGCTCACGTGGTCTGCAGGCGTAATCAGCTGAGCGGGTAGAAACGGCTGGGGGGAAAACCAGAGGTGGTTCTGCCAAACTGGCCCTGTGTGTTTGTGCAGGATGAGACTTCAGCAACTGACTTCGCTAAACCATGAACAGAGCCCCAGTCCAACTCTGCAAATATTTGATTAGCTTCCCCCTGTATTCACTGGTACTGGGCTCCAGCCAAGACCCGAAGCTGGAATGGAGGGGAAGAGGCTGTTCTAGGGGCGCTTGTGGCTTGCCCAGAGGTAGGAAGCAGACAGTGAATGTTCCCAGGTGCTTGCAGACCTAAGGACATGTGCTCGTTTGAGCCAATCTGCTGAGCCTCTTCGCTCCATGCGGCTGACTCTGCAGTAAGCCCTGTCCCAGAGTCCGAGTCCGTCGCTTCCCACCCACCCCTTCACTGGGCTCGCAATCGCTTCTTAGGGTATCTGATCCTTTTAACCCTCCTCCCTGTTGCCGTGGATCTGGCAGGGATGGCTCCCTCCACATCCAGCACCTGCCTGCCAGAGAGAAGGGGGCTGAGATGCCGAACTTTCTCTTTGAACCCCTCCGCGTGTCATCGTATGCTCAGGGAATTGGAAGGTGCTTATCTCCTAAGCGTGGGTCACCAGACCTTACTGCATCCCTGCTGGTGGTGCCTGGTCAGTCCCCAGGATCCTGCCCCTTGGAACTCAGCCGGAGCCCCCTAAGTGGTGGGGTGTCACTTAGCGTTCCCGCCTTCCTCCCAGTTCCAGACAAGAGGAGCAGGCTGCAGTTCCATGCAGAGCAGTGGTGCTGGAACTAGGGGTGCTGCCGTATCCTCTGGCTCGAAGTAACAGTAAGCACCAAATACACGATCTCCATGGTCTGTCAGCAGCACTAGAATCCTTCTTCCAGCTCCCCGGTGCATTTGGGAGCAAAGTAGCTGCAGTCGTCCGGCAAGGAAAGGCTGTGGATCTGAGTTGCCTTGTAGTGATCCAAGTGACGGACGCTATCGACTGCCCTCATTCCACACACTGAGGACAGAAGGCAACGGGTCTAAATGCTGCCCCTCCGTCCCCACCCCCTTGGGTGCTGTGAGGGCTAACCCCAAATCTTTGCTAGGAGTTCTTCCTATTCCCACCTGTTCCCTCTGGTTGAGCCCTGCCACTCCTGCATGCCAATTTCTCCAGCTCTCCCTGGGCAAGCTGCCAAGCTTTGGGCACTCTGGCTGTGCCCACACGCAGCTGGTTTGACGATTTAGGGGTTTAATCTTGCTGTATTTGGAGGGAACGAAAATCTCCCTCCTGTGTAAACTCCTTAGCTCAAGAAGCTTAGGCATCAATGGGTCCCATTCAGGCTGGAACTGGTGTCTCGTTGTTTGTGCCCCTAGGTTTTCATGGCAGTGGGGGATAATCTCTGGGGCTCAGACAAGGATGTCTAACACCCCCCAAAATACACAAGTCCACACCTTGCGGATTTCTTAGTGTTGTACCAAAGCCTGGATTTAGTCTAAAGATCCTGCTCTCAGGCTTCTTCAGCATTGGTCTGTTCCCTTTCGGGGAAGTCTGGAATCAGCATTCTCTCCTGGATTGGAGCCTGGGATCCTTGCATCCAGACTGACGTTCAGGTGCCAGTGAATGAATCCGTTTTCTTCGGCGTGCCTGGCTCAAACGCTTTGCTGCCACATGGCACTAGCAATGGTTCCTCTTAAAAGGGACTTGAGTAACACTTCCTGGTGGGCGGTGTTCTTCCCCCAGCGGAATGTAACTGCTACTGATTCGGAAAGGACACGAGGTGCTGAGCGAACTCGACTCTGGCGCCTGCCCGTAGATGGCGCGCTGCTGTCCCTGAGCAATGCGTAGGGAAGGGGTTTCTTGGGACAGGGCAAAACAAAGGGAAGCAAGAACTGAACCAAGGTTGAAAGTTTTGAGCACAGGGCCTTTGAGAGACCTGCTCTAAGGAGAGACCCACAGTGCTGACTCTAGCATCCGACTGCGTCCTGTGTCCCAACAATGAGCGGGCTTTTCCGCTGCTTTCTTCAAGGTTGCAGGGAGCAGCTATTACAAAAAATACCTGAAGGCGATCCTGGCCAAGAGAACGTGCTCCAGAAGGTATGGCCAGGACAGTGCGTTTCCTTTTCCCCAGAACTCAGCCCGGCTCTAGGTCGCTCCTGGAGCCTTGTTACTCTTCAGGGGCTGGGTGGGGTTGGGAGACATTGAACATTTCATTGCAGTATAAAGCAAAGGCGGTGGCGGCTCCCGCCCTCCCCGGCATGTACGATACCAAGGGCAGACTGCATGTACATCGTACATGAGCAGCATGCTGTAGTTCACGCAGGAGTTCAGGGCAGTCTTATACAGGGGTCCCCTCTGACTCCGGGTTCCAGCGCTCCTGTTCTCGGTGGCACTGCGTTACTCGGAGAGCAAATCTAAGGGCATTTGGACAGGTTTGACTTCCAATAGGTGGTAGCTGGTCTGAAGAGCTTGAGAAACGCTGTTCTGAACGGTGCCTTCTGCTTGGTTCAGAATGGAAGCTGTTCTCAGTAGCCGGGGAGGTGGCTACGTGGGCTGGCCGGGCTGTCTCACGTCAGACTGAGGGGTGCCGGCAGACCCCTGGGCACTGCTTTCCCCGGCCTTCCAGCCGCAGGGCAGGTTGTCAGTGCTGATGGAGTGTGAAAAACCAAAGCAGGGCTTGTTCTGGGCCAACTCCATTCTTCTTCCAGCTCCAGGCAAGCCAGTCTCCTCTCGAGGGCCCAGATGTACTTCCGCTCTTACATCTACACGCCCCAGGAAGGTATCGTGCAACGAGGTCCTCGGAGGCACACCAGGGTCTCTGGCACCGGGCTTCCTCCCACGGGAAGTCCCTGCTGGTGCGCTCTCGAAGCATCTGTGCAGAGACCGCTGCCATCCCAGTTCAGCACAGCTCCCTCTTTGGGGCATTGCAGGAGCACGCTCGCTCCACCGGCAAGACCTTTGGGGGGCCCGGGTGCACAGAGGTTTCTGTGTCACTGGGCTCCTTCCCTCTGGCTCCATGTGGCAGTTCAGTGGTGCGAGTGGCTGGGTGGAGTGGAACCCCTGGGTGCCCTGGGGAAGGGGAAGGGTGGGGCTGTGGGTGGAAGGAGGGGGTCAGACAGCTGGGCATGGATGGCTGGCGAGAGGAGCAGGAGCCCAGGCAAGTGGCTTTGGCTAACACGCCGTCCTGCTGCTCACAGGCCTCCAGCTGGAGCTGGGCTCTTCTCTCTCACGCCCCCTCTCTCCTGGGCTTGCAGGGTTCCAGGTTCCTCTGAAGCTGGTTCTCTCGGTAACCACAGCTGTGATTGCTGTGTACCAGGTAAGCCGGCCAGAGCAATGCCCCAGCTGGTTCCCGGGCCCTTCCTACGTTCTGTGGGAGTGGGGCAGCCCAGTCCCAGAGCAGCTGGGGGGCCTGGCGTGGGTGGGAGTTTACCCAGGGTGGGGCCAGGCAGGCTGCTGGTCCTCTGCTCTCTCTGTAGTGCTCATCTGGCTCTTGATTCACAGGTAGCCCTGCTGCTGCTTGTGGGCTTCCTCCCTCCCGTTCAGATTGTGAGGGCCGGGATGACGAAGGAGATCACAGTCCTGCTGGTTCAGTTTGGAGTCGTCCCTTCGGAAAGCCAGGGGGGAGCCCCTGGAGACATGACACAGGAGCTGGACACAGTCAGACACTATCTTTGGTCACTGGAAGGTGAGTTTCTCCAGTCTTGGCAAGCCCCGTGCTCAGGCTGCCCACGATCGGTTCCCATTTCCCTGCCTGCAGCCTGTGCAGAGGCCGCTGTCTGGTCTGGCTCTTGGGGGCCGTCTAGAAGGGGTAGGGGGTCTCGACCCTCCCCCCCCCTCTCCCCTTCGGTCCCGGAGACTGCCCAGGACACAGGCCATCCATTACCTGCAGCATCAAGAAGTGCCAAAGAATTCCTGACCTCTTCTCATTTCAGTGCTAACTCCCCCCCATTCAGCTAGAGCAGAGGCAGGCAAGATACAGTCCATGGGGTGGATCCAGCCTGCCAAGCCTCCAGGGCCGCCCCGCCAGGACATTCAGGCACAGAGCAGCCCCACGCCACTTTAAGCAGCTGGCTGCCCCTGCGGCTCTCTGCTCAGGGGAAAGAGGGGGCGGGAGAGGCGCTGCGTGCTGGCTCCGCCCCCAGCAAAATCTCTCAACTCCTTTTGGCTGCTTTCCAGAGGCTAAAGAGCATGGGATACAGGGGTGATGGAGCCACAGGCGGAGCAGTCTCCTCTCCAGGCCTGGAGTTTGAGGGCCTGGTCCCTAGAGCTCCACCAGGCTGCATGGTCTATGATGTGGCTGAGAGCTAGAGACATGAAAGGAAAGCGAAAAGCCTGGCCCCAGGCCAGCAGACAAGGCTCTGTGAGTCTCCACAGCCAGGAATTCCGCGGCTGCTCGGGGACGGAAGCGAGTCGGAACTGAACAGATGGCTTCTAGAGTGTGGAGGGCTAGGGACTGGCTAACTCAGAGCCCCTGCCAGGAGGGCAGCCGGCTGCCTCCGGCTAGCCCGGTGCCCCTGCCCCCGCAGTCAGCCGCTCCTTGCGCTCTTAAACCTGCTTGTGATTGTCTCCTGACATCTCTTCCCAGCCCCCGCCCTCCGAGATATTTCCAGCCTGTCACTCCCCCTAGACTGCCCGGCTGATTCCTGCAGTGACACTGGAAAGAGCTGCCAAGTGCCAGGGGAGGCGGGGGGACATGGCGGCTGGGAGGGAAATAACAGCCTGGCTCTGGGTGAGTGGCCCCCAGGGAACATGGGATGGGCAGGTCACAGGGCTAACTCAGGCCCCGGGTGCAGGGCAGAGACCCAGAGGGAGAATCCAGGTAGCAAGCCCTGGAGCCACTGAGTGCTAGATGGGGGGCTGGAAACACGGTGTCTACACACCCAAAGCTAGAGAGCGTGCGGTGGCTGCGGGCCCCTAGCCTCTAGGGCAGTGGCTCAACTTGTGGGTCACGACCCCATTTTGATGGGGTCACCAGGGCTGGTGTTACACTTGCTGGGGCCCAGGGCCCAAGTCCGCGGGGCAGCCTTGCGGGGTCCTGCTGTGATTTGAGTTATCTGAAGGGGCTCGCGGCGCAGTGAGGTTTGGGACCCCTTGCTGTAGGGTGATGGCATGTGACTGGAGGCCTGTAGCTCTTGGCTGTCATTCCCATCGAGTGGGAGTTCAGTTACCTAATACAGCCTGGCCTGACTCTTGGCCCTACCCAGTCGTTGGAGCAGCCCAGCAGGTGGGAGGCTGCTGTATGTTTCCCTGCAAAGGTAGTGAAATATTCTTCCCATTTTACTGGTTTGGAAACTGAGGCACGAGTGATGCAAGATCACACAGGCAAAGCTAGGAACGGAACCCAAGTCCCATTAGTGCTTTACCTACCCGGTGACTTCTGGTGACAAGTAACCACATCATGCCATCTCATCACCCTTCCAGCCCCTGTACCCCCTCCTCCGCCCCTTCTCCAGGTCAGAACCTCCTCCCAGACCTTGCTTCCCAGCCTACACCCTACATCCCAACCCAAATCCCTACACCCACTCCTGCCCCAGGTCACAACCCCCTCCCAGACCCTGCACCCCCCCTTCTACACCCCTTCTCCAGGTCAGAATCCTCTCCTGCATCCATGCCCCCCTGCACCACCTTCTGTCCCAGTCATAACTCCCTCCTCAAAGCTCCCTTCTGCACCAACCTCCATCCCAGCCCCGCATCCCCTCCGTTGGTATCGTGGAGGAGTGCAGCCCTGGACCGTTTTCCAAACTCAAATTGCTGCCTACACCTGCCGTTCCCGTGAGCCGTGACTGGGCGTTGTGGGTCCAGCCCAGTCCACCGTATTCTGGTTCGTATGGCAGCTCTCCCTGTCTGCTCCCTTGCAGTGTGCTACGTCTGCTCCCTGGTGCTCTCTTGCCTGCTCACCTTCTCCATGCTGATGAGGTCCTTGGGGACACACAGGTGAGAGCCTATTTCTGACTCTGTTCTGAGGCCTCGCCGTGATGGACCAGTGAGAGCTCCCCAAGCCTCCACCACCCTCTCCTGGCAGAGGACCATGAGGAGGCTGGACCTGCAGGCAGAATGGGGCTTGTGCTATGCAGGAGAGTGCTTTGTGGCTTACCTGTCTGCCCTGAGCCTCCCTCCACCCCCGGGGTTGGGATAGCCCTGGTTGTGGAACCAAAATGCCCCGCCTCCCCCCCAGCACCTCACCCACGCTGCCTTTGGGTGCCTAAAGAGTCCGTCTGACTTCTCTTTCCGCAGGGCCAACCTGAGGGCTCTGTACCGAGGGGCTGTCCTAGACGTCTTCTGCCGTGCCCGGACACTCGGCCCATCCCAGCAGGCTCTGGTCTGCTGGATGAGCTTTGCCAGCTTCCAGACTGCATTCGCCTGCCTGGGTAACACGCGCTGGGCCGGGCCTTAGGCCTGAGAGGAGATGTCGTGGGCTGGGGCATTGGCGGGAGGAGTTGGAGTGTCACAGGCTGGTACCTGCAGCCTCTAGACAAATGCTGAGGTGTAGGGGAGATACGTGGGGCCAACGCCTCAGCGGTGGCCAACTGGCAGAGCTCCACGACGGGCAATGGGACTGCCTGGATTGGCACTGACGCCAGCGCTCTGGCAGCATCCCACTAGGAGACGCAGATGCAAATAGTTCGGCTTGTCAGTAAAAATGGGACCTTCCCAGAAGATGGATCCTTTTTAAAACAAATACCCTAAAACCCTGCTGAGCAGGCCTGGTCAGCTCTCTGCAAAACTTTGAGAGCCCTAGTTACTAGATGGTAGGGTTGTTAAAAAGCAGGTCATTGTGCGACTGTAACAGCTGAAAATTTACAGTTCCCTTCCCCGGCAGCCCAGGGTGGCAGCCAGCTCCTCAGGAGTGGTCGCATACTCCTGCCTGCCGGCCCCGCTCCCAGAGAGCTGGCTGCCTCTGCCTTGGGTAGCTGTGTAAATGGTTATCCTGTTACGGCAGGAACGTGCTCGTGATAGCTAGTGGGGATGTGAGGCAAGTGAATGGATGGCCTGAAGCGTTTTGAAAGAAGCTACATTTGGTTATGAGCCATCTGCTGCCTCCTTGGAAACCCAACAGCCCTAGTTGCCCCATGCTAATCCCCAATTGGCCTTGGAGACATGCAGCGAGCCTGAAGGGGGACTAGAATGGGCAGCAGGCACTAACTGACCTTGTTGGCCATTTCAACAGTCAGGCCAAGGGCTGCATTGACCCTGGCGCCAGAACTCTCTTCCCACCGCCCAAAAGTGGCCTCGGGACGTGCTGCAGGGGTGGCAGGGGAAGCTCACCCAGTGGGCTGGTAGACGCGCAGTGGACTGCGGGGTCCCTGGTCGGGAAGCGCAGCCCTGCAGCCCTCGCCATCTAGGAGACGGGGGCAGATTGCCTTGTGGCACGGCCTGGTGCTGGGACGGTGACCCCTGGTCTGAGCTCCTCGTTTGGAAGTGCTTGGGGGGAGGGGCGAATGGATTTGCTGGAGGACACCGTCTCCACCTGCTCACCTCTAGGCCAGGCTAAATGAAGCCTTGGTCCTGTGAGTGCTGCTGGCCTGGTGCGATGGCTCCTGGAAATCACCGTTCCAAACTTCCGACTCTTCTGTGTGTGAGCAATGAGCCCCGCCGCACTAAATGCAGTCCTGCGCCGTGTGCACGTGCAGGGCCAGCCCGACCACAGCCACGGACTAGGCGGGCGCCGGGTTAGACAGCCGGGAATGTTTGTTCTGTTTACAAGTCTCTCTGCCCGTTACCTCTTACAAATGCAAGTGTGAAATATTGTACGTGTCACAGACCTTGAGTTCTGTTCTTCCACGCCGTGGAGCATGGCACGTGTACGTAGATGCGGATAAAACGTGTCACAGCAGGGCTTCAAAAGCGCATCACCTGGCTTTGCTGCCGGAGGGGAGGCACTGACCATACATGTTCCGTTCCATTCCAATTGCAATAATGTTCGACTAGGATAGAAAGTCTGGTCTTTTGTTTAATTTTTAAAACGGTTTTAAGTGAACATTGACATGCTAAAATAAATGGTACTGGCTTTGTTACTGTGATGTCGTCAGATGTGCAGTAACTTCTCCTTGCTCTCTATTGACTGTGGGTGGGTTCCAGAGTCATGGTCTGCCTAGGATGTCACGACCCCTTGGGTCAGCTCTGTGCGTGTGAACAGGGCAGAGCAGTCCTGTATGTTAACACATGGGGGGCAGGGGAAGTAACAGATTGGCAATGGCTGTAGGCTGAGTTTGCTTCTTTTTTTTTAAACGTAGCATTGAAGAGAGAGGTGCATGAGGTGAGACTTTCAAAAGCATGTAGGTGACTTGGGGCTAATTCCCGGTGATGTTTTTCAATGGGGCATATGTCTCTAAATCACTCGGGTACTTTTGAAATCCACCGTCAATTGTTGGCTGTAATGGAAACTGGGTGCCTAACTCATTTAGGCTCCTTGGCAGTAATCCCGGTCTAGCTGCCTAGAGTGTAAAGCCAGGAGAGCAGAGGTGCAGCCACACAAGCCAAAGGAGGGGCCTTGGAAGGATGGTGCAGCTCTGAGGAACATCGAGAGACTGAATAGGGTTAGAGGATGTGTCTGCCTTAAGCCCTCAGCGGCTGCAGGAGCCGGCCAGTGATTCCTCCACCCGTCTCCTGGCAATGCTTTACCCTGCACTGTGCCTGCTCCTCTGTCTCTCCAAGGTCTCCTCATCCAGCAAGTGATTTTCTTCATCTGCGCCGTGGGCTTCAGCTTCCTGGTGGTCATTCCGCTCCAGTCAGGTGCCCACATGCATCTGTTTAAAATCCTGGAGAACATGTGGTGAGTGTTCGTCCAGCCAGGCTGCGGTCCTGGGAGCCTAATACAGGGGAGGCGGGGAATGCGATACTCCATCAAGCCACAAAAGGACCCATGGCTCCAGCCACACAGCGCCATGGTTCTGCATCCTGGGGCAGTCTTGCGGGGGGCTTTTCAATTGCCCTTTTGCACAAGAAGACCCGCTCTGGGACAGCAGGGGCTGGTTC
Source organism: Pelodiscus sinensis (assembly GCF_049634645.1). Classification (NCBI taxonomy): domain Eukaryota; kingdom Metazoa; phylum Chordata; order Testudines; family Trionychidae; genus Pelodiscus; species Pelodiscus sinensis. The sequence continues at coordinate 39,076,072 of NC_134724.1, read as the reverse complement.
ATGGATTTGGGAAGGGGGATCCCTTCGGCTGCATCTTCCAGCTGTAGGCATCTTGGTGATTGCCCTGCATAGCTCCCTCCTTCTGCGGGAGGCATGGAGCACCCAGGACAGGTAAATGCCCAGTGTCTTTCCCAAATTGCTGCCTGCTGAAGGAGCGTGCTGCAATTGGCAGGCAGCCGTGATCGGCAGTGTCTTTGGGGGACCTTGGGCTGAGGCTGCGGGAAAACTGGCCTGACCTGGGAAGCAAGGCTCCAGAGCACAGCTTCCCAAAGCCTGTGTTAGGGCTGCTTTGGTCCTGGAGCTTGGTTTGGGTCAGCCCTCGCTGCATTGACCCTGATATCTCTGGATGCTTTTAATGGCCTGGGGGGCCTGGATTCCCTCCTTTGGGGTTGCCAGGTGTCTGGGACTGACCTGGACAGTCTGGTATTTTCGCCTCCTGTCCAGTAAAAAAAAAAAAAAAAGCAGAAAATACCTGACACCTAAAATGTCCTACCGGTATTTTCTGACTTTTTTTTTTTTTCCTGGCCAGGAGGCAAAAATCCCGGGTGCTTACCAGCTTGGGCAGGGGAGCTGTCTGGCCCAAAGCAGGGAGACAAGATGGCACATGGCAGCCTGGTAGGGCCAAAGAGCCTCAAAAGCATTTCTTAAAGGGGCCATGCTGCTTTTTAATTTTATTTATTTATTTGCTCAACAGCTTTGGTCTCTTCACCCCCCCCCCCCCCCCATCTTTTATTTCTCAACAGAATTTTTTCCCCTGTGGGTTTTTTTTTTGGGGGGGGGGGGGGTTCAGTATTTTTGGTTCAACCATCTGGCAACCCATCCCCTCCCCACCCACATTGTCTGCCAAGTCAGAGCCACCATGGCAAACCATTGACAAATGGCTTGGGGTCCCTAGCTCTGAGCCTGGATTCACCCTCCAAGGGCAGGGGCTATGGAATAATACTGGGCAGACAAGTCAGAAGAGGTCCCCAGGAGCTCCTACGGGGTAGCCGTATGGTTGCTCTCCCTAGAGCAGGTCGTGCTCACTCACCCTTGTTTCCCCAGAGGGTGCTGACAGGTGCAGTTTCTAGGCTCTCATAATTGTAGGGGCTGCAAATTGTGTAGCCCCCGAGCACATGCGGTGGACTCCTGCCCCCCTATCCCCATGTGGCATCTCCAGGCAATTGCATAACGTGGCCCAAACATTCAGACCCTCTGCTCCATGAGCAACTGACTTGCAAACTCCCTGACTGACTCCCCCCTTCCACCCAGGCCCTTCTGGCTCATGCTGGTGCTCGCTGTGCTTGTGCAGAACTTGCTTGCTCATTTCTGCTTCCTGGAGCAACCCTACCTGCAGAAGGAGCTGACCAACAGGTGAAGGGGGGGAGGGGCTGAAGTGAAACGTGCACAGGGCTGCAGGACGCCTCATCTGGGTTTGGTGCACGAGGCTTCGAACACACCTGGCTGCCAGGTGATGCGGGGCTGAGCCGTGTGAAATGCCAGAGCTGCACCCGAGCACCCAGTTCCCCCGGCCCTGCCTGGCCTGGTGTTCACCGCGAGGCTGGAGAGCTCTCCTGGTCTGGCTGTGAGCACTTAGCCCATGGGGCAGGGCCCCACGTCTCCAGCAACGGTGAAGCTTCCCAAACCCTGCCAGAGGGGTTGGTAACTGCTGACCTGGAGCCATTGGCTGGGCCCCAGGCCAGTGTGCTCCCTGGTCTTGCCCTTTCAGTAAAGCGCACACGGGTTGATCTGCCCCCGAAGCGTTCGGCGAGAGGGGGCCGTTGACCATCCCGTCTGCTTCCCAGCAGAACAGAGGCCAGAAGACTCGGCAGCGAGCCCAGGTGACGGTGCACACAGTGGCCAAGGGCAGCCCTTCCCTCCCCGGAACCAGGCCGGCTCCCTGCATGTGGGAGAGCCCTTGCAGGCCTCCTAAAAGCTGCTGTGTCTGCGCTCGCTGGCGAGGAAGTGCCCTGCGGTGCCCAGAGGGGCTGCAGCACTCGACTGTCAGTCTCCTGGGGCTTCCCAGTGAGGAGGGGCAGAGGCCGGGTGCATCCCCAGCGCAGCAAGTGGCTCTTAGCCAGCGTGGGCTGGGAGTCTTGGCTTCCAGGCCCTCTCGTTTCATCTCTGCCTCACTGTCCCAGGCGAGCCCTGTGCATCGTGACCTACCTGCTCTTCCCCATCAACGTCCTGGTGGGCGTCCTGGCTGGGATCTGGAGAATGGTCATTTCTGCGCTTTACAATGCTGTCCATTTCTGCCAGCTGGACGTCAGCTTGCTGACCCGGGGCGTCGAGGCCTTCGACCCAGGTAAAGGACATGACCGCCTCCACCTGGAGCCAGCATGCACCGCACCCTCCCTGTCCTGGCATTCCCGTGGCAGGCACGTCCTCCCCGGGGCCCAGCACTGTAGAGCTCACAGGGTGCTCCTGGGTTTCTGCGGAGGCGAATCTGCCTTCCCAAACAGCACTGCACCACTGTCTGCTCCTGAAAATCTGCTTCCTGTGCCAGCTGTCAGTTTCCCTGTTCTCCTGGGCTGGTTCTGGTGAAACTTGGCCTCTCTGGGACCGAGAGGGGAAAGCCCACAGCCCGGGTTCTAATCTCTGTTTGTACTGGTGTGAATCTGGAGTGACTCCAGAACTGCTCTGGACTTAGAGCAGTAGCTGAAATTGAGGCGCATCCCTCTCCCCACCCCCCACAGCCTCTTTCTCTGTGAAGGAGGAGAAAACCGAATGATGCAACCCTGTGTTCTGCTTTTCCCCCCTCGGTGTGCACACGTGCATGCTCTGGAGCCTGCTTTCCCCCCTCGGTGTGCACACGTGCATGCTCTGGAGCCTGCTTTCCCCCCTCGGTGTGCACACGTGCATGCTCTGGAGCCCGCTCTGATAGGTGGCCTGTTTCCCCTCCAGGCTACCGCACGTACTGCCATTACTTAAAAATTGAGGCCAGTCAATCGCACCCAGTGATGAAAGCCTTTTGCGTCTTGCTTCTCCAATTACCTGGCCCCGAGAGGCAGGCAGGACTCAAGCCCACGGACGTGGAAGAAGGTGAGATTTTCCTCCCTCCCCCCGCCCCCCAGCTTTGAGTTAGTGCTAAAGGGCTGCTAGCCATGAGAAGCAGTGTTTCCTGGGGGGGAAGGGGCGTGTCCGTGGACAGTCTCCCGAGCTGGAGGCAAATAGCGCAAGGGGCCCATGTGGGGAATGTCGGGCTCTGTTCACAGGCCGGGTCTCTGCATTGGTTGCCCTTCTAGGGGTGGTTTCACCCTTCCACTCCTGAGTGCCAGGTGCCACAAACGGGGGAGGGTGCTGAATTCCAGCTGTCCAGGGCAGGCTGGGAGCAATGCCCCGTGTGCCCCCCGGCTTGGGGTGCTCCCACACTGCCTCCTGCCCTGAATAATGCTCTTTCCCTCAGTGCTGCGTGCCCCCTTCCTCTCCCCCCGCAAAGCTGGCAGTAGGGGCCATCTTTCCTCCTCCCACGTGTACGCCCCCTCTCCTCAGGCGGACAAGAGAAGGGGCTGAGGCTGAAGTTTCCTCCTTTGCAGGGATCCAGCTGATGCAACCGGCAAAAGGGCTGCTGAAGACGTCCAAGTCCAAGCAGATGCGAGCCCGGTGGGGGCTGGCCTACACCCTGCTCCACAATCCTTCGCTCCTGGCCTGCCGAAAGGCTGCGCTCTCTGACCCCACAGCCAACGGGACCCAGCCTCGCCCCGCCAAGCCCTGACCGCCCCAGGGGAGTCCCCCTCTTCCCTGGGACTGTTCCAGCTGTGCTCACTGCCTGCTCTGTCCTCTCCTTATGCACCCCTGGGCACTGCGGGGCCCTTGAGCGAGGCTGCGCCCCATTGCCTGCCTGGCTGGGGGACCAGGGCTGTTCTCTCGGGGCCAGCATGAAGCCAGGGGGATGGGCTGCCTGGGAATCCAGCCCAGACTGAGCTTAATCATGCCAGGCCAACCCTTTGCGCCTCATGCTACACCTGGAAAACCCGCAGCAGCTCAAAGGCCCCTTGGGAACCGTTCCAGGTTAGCCCTGCTGCGCTCACAAGTGAAATGAGTTTGGTGGTCTCAGAATTTTTATCCCCATTACCCTTCTACCCTGTGGTTTGGATTACATAAGTCCCTGCCGGGGGTGAAGGGGAGAGAGAACGGGAGGGTGCTGGCCGAAGGAGCTGGGTCTGCCCCCAAGCCAGCACAATCTGCCCCGTGTTTCAGAAGGCACTGCCCTTTCTACCCACTGGCCCCCAAGGATCCTGCCTGGGAGTCTTTCCTGGACCCCTGTGGCCCCCGAGAGCGGCTGGGTGCAGCTTGGCTTTGCAGCTGGGTCCAGCGTGGCCTACGGTGGAGCTGCTGGAGCGCTGATGAAGGAGCCGGGCTTCAGGCTTTGAGAGAGAATCCCGCTGTGACCACGCTCATCGTGTCTCCCCTGCCGCAGCCTTTGGTCCTTGTGCCGGCAGGTGCGTCTGGCGACCAGACTGCAGGGTCCTGGCAACGGGCCCGCGATGTGCAGAGTGATCCCTCGCTTTCATGGATCCTCTCCGCTGCGGGGCACTTGCCTCCGTTTCCCAGCAGACCGAGGGGTCTGTCTTCTGCCCCACTGCCGCCTCCCTTTTAACAAGCGATTCCTTGGCCTCTGGGCAGGTCGGAGTGGGAGTGAGCCGAGCTACTAGTACAGAGCTGTGAATTTACCTCCCCGTGGCAGGGGATGTGGCCTTAATAAATACCATGCCTCTTGCCTACTGCTTGGAGAGGGCCTCTTGCGTTCTCGGTCTCCTGTAAGTACAAGGGTGAGCAGAAGGGCTGCTGGAGGCATGCTCATGCAGGGCAGGACAGAGCAGAAGGAAGCCTGGATATGACCAACTTTTGCTGCGGTTAGCGTGGCCGTTTGGTGCATGGCTGGGGACTTGGTTCTACTCCCCTGCACCCCACAGCAGCAATCCCAAAGCACGGGAAAAGCAAAGCCAAGCAGATTTCCATAGGCCCATGTAGAGGGAACCTAACCCTTGTCCCTCACACCATAAACAGCACATGGCTTCACAGTAGCACTGGCTGCAAGTGTGCACGTGCACGGGGGGACAACTGCTTGTTTGCTTGCTCCAGGAAACTTTTTTTTTTTTTTTTTTTAAAGAAAAACAACCCTGAAAATTGAAATTTGCTGCTGATGTTCCTCATTCTCCGCTGGGGCAGGGCTCTCTAGAAAGACTTCATCTCCCATGATGCCCTGCAGCCCCAGGGCGCCTCAGTGTGACTCCTCTGGAGCATAACTGCAAGAGTGCAGAAGAACTTTTGTCCAGCCGGGGCCTGTCTCATTCTAGCCAGCTCAACGTAGAGAGCCAGAGCTGCTCCAAGGAGACTGGTGTTCAGCCTCCTGCTGTAGCATGTGGCCTGCAACTATGGCCCAGTGATTCCTACACCCGGGCCAGGATTGCTACTTGAGCTGGAGCATGCCTCGGAGGCAGTCCTGGCTGAAAGGCTGCAAGGGAAGGAGACCCCCTGTAGCCCAAGGTCAGTTGTTCCAGTGAAGAATTACACCTGGAAAACTTTCCTCTTTTATTTTTAGTCTAAATTTCTATAGCTCCCAGCGATCAGATCTCATTACAGCCGTCTGCTAAAAAGCCATTGCACCAGGAACACTGCCTGTCCCACCAATCCATGTCACAGGCACCGGTCCAGGCCAGCCTGTTGGCCGACCAGATTGATCACGGATCGGCAGGAGCGGGGCTCTATCGGTCCGGACATGCTCCAGAATCTGGCCAAGATGGAACCCTGCCCCTCTACCCATGATCAGTCTGCTTGGCTGCCAGAATTGCCTGGCCCCTGGATTGGTACCTGTGACTGATTGATGGGCCGTCTGGGTGTGTGTCTGTCAGCATGTGCTAACTGCTTTACTGCTGCATTCTCAGTAAGTGCAGCACCTGGCCTTCCCTTGAAAAGACTAGTGTGCTGCTGACTGTCCGGGACCTGCAGGAGACCCCATGTTGGGTTAGCCCTCGTGCTGCTGCTGCACATACCAAGAGCTGATCTAAGTGGCAGTACCATGTTTGACTGAGACTCTTTTTTAACATTGCTAATACCCTGGAATGAGGGAGCTGTGATTAAACAAGGAAAGCTGGCAAAGCAAGAGCAATTTACCTTTGTCAAGAAAACAAACACTTCTGTAAATTGCCTGTACTGGTGCCAGGCTCCTGTGTTTGGATGGGGGATGGTCCTTAGCGAAAGGCTTCCCTGAGCTACCTAGGTTTTTTCCAGACATTTTATTAGATCTGGCATGAGGCTCATCCTAGAGCTGGCTGGGGTTCAGGATGCTGCAGGCCAGGATTAAAGCGTGGGAGCAGATGGCTTCATGCATAGTGGCAGCAGGGGGCACTGAAGAGCATTGATGGAGACCCGCACTGGCTCTGCATGTGCCCAAAGAGCGCATGCCGATGGGGTGAGGTGCTTCGGTGGGGATGCTGGAGCTCAGGGCTGAGCGGTGGGGGCAGACCATGGGGTAGGGCGGAGCTAGCACAGTGTGATCACCCCAGTGTGATCAGCCTCACTTTGCTGCCCCATTTAATTCCTGTTTGTTCAGCATACGGGCAGAGCGGCGGCAGTAAACGCTGGCCAGCGTGTGCACAGCCGCTTCTCGTGCGTTCAGGCTGTCAGTGCTAGGATCGTGCCCTTGTTCCAGCGTGGGCCCTACCTCATGCAAGAGAGGAGAGGGGCCTTGCTCCCGAGCACCTGATCTTGCAACCTGAATGACATACTTCTGAGGGAGGGTGGGAATTTTGGGTTTGTTTTTAAGTATATACAAAACCCAGGGTCATTTCCATGTGAGCCAAGCTACCCACATGGGGTGGGAGTCAGGCTTGGAACGGCAGTCAGTTTAAGGAGTCAGAAGTATCTTTGTTTCCCCCCCACTTTGGTGAAAGTCAGTGTAAGTGTCTTTCCTCTAGGTCAGGGATTCCCAGCCTACGGCTCGGGACCCAAATATAGGTCCCCATTACATTTCAGAAGGGTGGCCAAGTGTCTCCCCAGGTGGCTCTGCCTCCCTCCTCCCCCCGTTTTTGAATTGCCTTAGGTCGCCAAGTCTTCCTGAATTGTCAAAATGGGCCCCCCGGAAAAGGTTGGGAACCGCTGCTCTCGGTTATCCTTAGGCCAGTGGGCACCTACCAGTCGATCGGGATCTACCAGTAGGTTTTGGAGCCTCTGACAGGGGATCCTGACTGGTTTGGCCAGGAAGCTCTCAAGTGCTGGCACTTCAGTTGCCCCTCCCCCCACTGCCCCGCTGCTCTTGCCCTCCTGCTTGTTGTGCAGGGGGCGGGAAGAAGGGGGGGATGCGGATGTCAGGGTTTCCCTCCTCCCCCCACTTCTGTACCTTGTCTCCAGGCAGAGCAAAAGCAATGGCGGGAGCTTGGCAATGCAAATGTGTCCCTGTCACATTCTCACACTGTCGGTCTCACAAGCACACATTGTCCCCCCGACCCAGCACACACGGGGCGGCTGGTTTTCTTGTTGCGGCTGGCGCAGTGGGTTAGGCTGGGTTTGGACTGGCCTGTGCATTTCCCCGTTGTCACTTCTCTTACGCTTCCATGTCATTCTTTGTGGAGTGAGCGCTAAGCTGCCACACTGCCGTGGCTGAGTAGTTACCCACGTGGGCATTGCTGCCCCTGGAGGTGGCTGGGGTGTGCCCGCAGCCCCTGAGAGGCAGAGCAGGGCTCTCCACCTGCTGCCCCTGCCTGCAGCCACCCTCCTGCAGCTCCCATTGACCAGTAATGGGGCACTGTAGAAGCTGCGGGCTCAGGGCCTGTGGACGGGGGGCAGCACCTGGTGCCATGGAGCCATTGCTGTACATACCAGCTGCTTTCAGGAGGGAGCTGCCTTCGCCCCACTGCTCCACAAGCCGTCTCAGTTAAACGCTGCCCAGCTCGAGCCTGCTTCCTGCACCCAACCTCCTGTCCCGGGGTGAGTGCCCTGCACCCAACCTCCTTCCCCGAGCTTGCATGCTGACACCCCTCCTGGACCCCACTGTGGGCTGAGCCCCTCCCACACTCCAAACCCCTTGGCCCAGGACCAGAGCCTGTGCCCCAGCCTGGGGAAAGTGGGGGAGGAAGGGGGATGGGGTAAGCAGGGTGAGGTCTTGGAGAAGGGGTGGAGCGGAGCGGGGCAGTTCCAGCGTGTTAACAGCTTCTGAGGATGGCAGAGACGGGCCCCCTTCTGCTGCCTTTGCTGCTGGGGGTGGGAGAGAGCCAGGGGGCCTCAGGGCCCAGCTGGTTCCCATGTGTCCCTGGGGCTCCCCCAGTGGGTGAAGGGACTGTCCTGTGGGGTTCTGTGGACCGGCAGGGCGGCCCGTCCCCTTGCATGCCCCTGCCCCTCACACACTGAAGGCCAGTGGGCACGGGGCTGTGGACTGTCCCTCCCGGGGGCCCTGAGGTGTGATATCCCCTCCCCCATCACCTGGGCTACGTCTACACTGGCATGATTTTCCAGAAATGCTTTTAACGGAAAAGAGCGTCTAGATTGGCAGAATGCTTTTCCGCAAAAGCCCTTTTTGCAGAAAAGCGTCCGTGCCAATCTAGACGCGCTTTTGCGCAAAAAAGCCCCGATCGCCATTTTCGTGATCGGGGCTTTTTTGCGCAAAACAAATCTGAGCTGTCTACACTGGCCCTTTTGCGCAAAAGTTTTGCGCAAAAGGGACTTTTGCCCGAATGGGAGCAGAATAGTATTTCCGCAAAAAGCCCTGATTTCTTACAGTAGGAAGTCAGTGCTCTTGCGGAAATTCAAGCGGCCAGTGTAGACAGCTGGCAAGTTTTTCTGGAAAAGCAGCTGATTTTCTGGAAAAACTGGCCAGTCTAGACACAGCCCTTCTGTGTGTTGCAGTGACGGAGAGGAGAGGGCCCAGGCTGTAACCCGTCAGCCTTCGCCACGAATCGCCATGTTCCGTACACCACAGCTGGGTATTTTCCATGGGATCTCTCCCACGGGTGTCAGGTCCACCCTCCCCACTTCTCATCACCTTAGCTGCAGCTGGTGATTCCCGAGGCGGCAGGGCTTCCAGTCCGTTTTACTGCTGCCAAGGAGGTGGCTCCTGCTCGTGTCAGAGGCTGGCCCCATGCTCTTCGCTGCCCGTAGCTCCCAGCCCCCTGCCCTGAGCCACGGCCAGACGCGGGGAGTCGTCTGCGAGAGATCTTTATCACATGCCACGTGTGCCAGCCACGTAGGTCCAGGTGAGGTGGCTACAGCGACAGGGTCCTAGCTCCTGTGGGACAGTGCTCGCACAGTGCCCCGGAAAAGAGGCTCCGTGGCTGAGAAACAGGCCTACGGCGTGAGGTGGAGAACGCCCTGCCCTGCCCTAGAGAAAAGCTGGACTGGGCATAGGTGCCTGTAGCCCAGGGCTGCTCCACTTTGGAACCGCCGGGGGCCACAATGATACTCACTACACATGGCGAGGGCCGCAACTTAAGTGTGGCTGCATATAGATGCAAATAGCTTCTTTCACACTGATGGGCATGAATACAAAGATTAAGGCGAGACGACACAACACGCAGGCCCCATTTAAGGCAGTTCTGCTGATATTGAGAAAATGCAAAAGTTACCTGATTTCCACCAGTATGACAGCACTTTCCATGAGCAATGGCAGTCCAGGGATTTAACTACGAAAACACAGCTCCACGGAAGACCATTCTATTGCCTCCTTTTTGTTTTGGCTCCCGCTCGGGGGCTGCGTGTTGAGCCCCACGTGAACCCAGACTTCACCATGGGCCACAGCCCCTCCCTGTGACCTGCACCAGCTCCCCCAGCCCCCATCCAAACAGGCCACCCGCATGGCAACAAGCCCTTTATAATACACGCTGCCCCAGGAGGTGGACTGATCCGGCGCCTTAGAAGACCGAAGTCCCCGGGCAGCAAAGAGGGGACAAGCTCAAGGAGTTCCCTGTAGTTTGGGTCCATCCTTCCTTTCCGTCTGCCCATAGATCAGGTTGATCTCAAGTCATAGTCCTCTGCCCTGGCTGCTCCCCAGGGACCCGCAAGGTTTTCCACTCAGCCCCTCACCCTTTGGCCGTTGCTGGGGTGCCGATGGCATTCTAGACTCATGCAGGAGTGGGGCCGGGTGGGACTTCGGGAGGTCACTAAGTCTGGCCCATGCCTGAGGCCAGGTGAGCCTAGATCACCCTGGTGGGTTTGTCCAGCCTGTGCTGGAAACCCTCCGGTGAGGGGCTTCCCCGGCCTCCTGTGGGGGCTCGTTCCCACGCTCAACCTCCCTTACAGCGGAAAGGCCCCCCCCCCCGTCCCTTGCTGCAGGTGAAACCGGTTGCTTGGTGTCCTGTGGCCATGGAGAACAAGTAACCCTCATCCGCTTTAGAGCAGCCCTTGGCCCGTCTGGAAACTGTTAACGGCCCCATCTTCCTGGCTCGTGCCCAGGGCTTGCCCTGGCGGCACAGGTCGGGTGTGCTACGCCTTGCAGCATTTTCCTGCTCAACTCTGGGCTCGCTCCAGTCTGACTTTCCTGAAGTGCACCCAGAGCTGGAGACAGGCCGCCCGCTGGGCCTCCCCAGTGCTGTGCTGAGCAGACCCGCCCCTCTCGGGTCTCTCGCGCAACACTCCCATTGGCCGCCCGCTTGCACCGCTGCATCGCGCTGGCCTCTCATTCAGCGTGTGAGCTGCGCTAGCCCCAGGCCCCGTGACTGCCTAGCCAGGTAGCCCCAGTTTGTAGCCGGCATGTGATTGGTTTTCCTTCCTAAGTCAAGTCCTTTGCCCTTGTTTGTATTGAATTGAATCTTGTTGATTTTAGGCCAATTCTCTAATTTTTCAAGGTAGTTTTGCAGCCTAGCGCAGCCCTCCCACGTGCTTTCACCCCCTCCCAGCTTTGCGTTCTTTGCCTAGTTTAAAAGCATCCTTTCCGCTCCCATTGGCCAGCACAGCAGTGCAGCCAGGACTGACCCTCCGAGACGGACCCCAGCAGGGCACCACCCAGCGTGCCCGTGAGCCACTGATAACCCTGCTTGGAGAAAGCGCTTTCAACCAGCTGGGGCCCCCCCGACAGCAGTTGTATCTAGACCCATTTGCTTATGCGAATGTCACACGAAAGGGGTCGCTAAAATCAAGCTCCAGCATGTCTGCGGCAGCCCTGCCCCAGCTGCTAGGCCACTCGCCTGCTCCAGGAATGGAACGAGGTTGGTTGGGATGATTTGTCCTGGCTGCTTTTACAGTCCTCTGGGCGCTCACAAGCCAGATAGGCAATCGTTGGAATGGAAGCGCCCGATTGGCTGGTGAAGGTGCCAACTGGAGGTGGACTTGGCTCCCCTAATGTAGATAGAGGCCGCTTTTGGCTTCTATCTGAACGTCAGGTGTGGATCTGTGCCAGGGCTCACTCATCAGTGTATGCTGGGCGGCTAGTACAAACAGGGGACCTGTTTAGTTGAAAGATGGGACATGCCAGGCCTGGGTTATTGCCCTGTGATGGCTTTAATCCTGATTTGCCCTCACCCTTGGCCTGCTGATCTCGGCACCTTAGACTCGCAGGTGGGGCTGGGATCCGGAATCAGGTTTTCCAGCAGGCTGCTTTAATAGCATGAGCTGAACTAAGCACTTGGTAGCGAAGGCCCCCAAACTCCGGGGTGAAGGGAGGTTTGAAAGTCAGACCTGGGTCTGGCATCTCAGCGCCTCAGACAGCTCCCAGCAGCTCGGTGCGTGCGTGTGCTATGTTGATATAAATGATGCAGAAATACAAAGGCGGCATTTCCCCTACCAAGGGAGGACAATGACCAACCAGAGCAGGCAAGTCCAGCGCCATGGCTCCAGCACAGCACCTCCCCCACTGCGCCCCATCCCTGCAGGAACACGGTAAATGATCACAAGCTTTTCTGCAGCCTGGGAGGAATTGGCTTGGGCTCCCTGGCTGCAGTGCTTGGCTCCAGGCTTGCTGGCTGCACCTGCGAGCTTGTTTCTGAGCAGATCTTCCAGCAGGCTCTCTGAACTGGCCAGCGCCACGCTGGCGGAGACCTCGTGAGCACCCACCTCATTGGCAGCCAGGCAGGTGTAGGTCCCTTCCTCGTGCTTGCTGAAGTTGGGAATCAGCAGGGTGCCGTTCTTGAAGATCACAAAGCTCCCTGCACTTTGCTTGGAGCCCCCAGCAGCTCGGTCCTGCCTGGGTCTTTCCACACTGGGCCCATTTACCTCTGTCCCTTGGCTGGCGGTCTGCACCCGCCAGCTGAGCTCAGGTGGGGGGCTGCCGGTCGCGCTGCAGTGCAGCAGGAGCGTGAAGCCCTCGTGGAGCTCGGTGCTGTCCAGGCTGGGCTGGGAGCTCAGCTGCACGGAGGGCGGCGCGCACGGCAGGTCCGGGACCCTGGCCAGGGGCAGGCCTCGGAAGCTGTCCGGGGCTGCGCAGCTGATGGAGTCCCGCTCGGGGATGGAGATGAGGGTGTTCTCGGCCCAGCCCTTCAGCCACTGGAGCGCGCAGGTGCAGTTCAGTGGGTTGTTGTAGACCTGCAGCTGGGACAGTGACCTCATGGCGTCGAAGGTGCCCTGGGCGATGGTGGCGAGCTTGTTGTCATTGATCCACAGGGAGCGGAGGTCGCGCAGGGTGCGGAACGCGTCCGCGGGCAGCCTCGCCAGCTGGTTGTTGTTCATCTTCAGCAGCTGCAGGGCGCTGAGGTTGTGCAGGTCCCGCCAGGGGAAGTCCGCCAGCTGGTTGTGGCTCAGGTCTATGTTTTTCAAATGCAGTAGCCCAGCAAAGGTGCCCGCCTCGATGGCGCTGATCTGGTTGTGCGCCAGCCAGAGCGACTGCACCTGGGTGACCTCCAGGAAGGAGCGCTGCTGCAGGGCGTGGAGCCTGTTGGCCGACAGGGTGAGGGTGGTCACGTTGGAGGGCAGCCCCGCGGGCACCTCCTGCAGGTCTCGGTAAGCACACTCTGCGAGTTGGCGGCCAAACTTTTTTTCTACACAAGTGCAGGGCTCTGGGCAGCCCTGGCTCACCCCGAAGAAAGCTGCAATCCACATGCAGAGAAATGGAGCCATCGTTTCTCCTGCGGACGAGAGACCAAGAAGGGCCCAGGTTATTTTGCTTCCATCCTTTCTCTGCAACATCGCTCTCCTATCCTCTGGGCTGCAGCTTTGAGCAGCTGTTTCCCCTCCAGTTCTCGTTGACCCTGGCGTTGGAGGCTATGCTCCCACCCGGGGCTAGCTGTCATTGCTGGACTGGTAAGTCGGACGAGAAGGAGATTTAAATCTCAGCCCAGTGAGGCATTTCCACTGGACCCAGACTAGAGCCCAGTGACAAGGAGGCGTTGGGTCTGCAGATCAGACTAGCACGGCTCCCCTGGGACGAGAAGCCAGCGGCAGGCCCGGAGAAGCCATCGCTTGCTATCGCTCCGAAATAACTTTGAGGGCCTGAGCCTTTCTGTTGGCAAAGCCCTATCACTCAGCTGCGCCCCTAGCTGCCACTGGGGTGAGAATAGCTAATCCTACATAGAGCAAAACCGACTCCCGTTTCCCTCTGCTTCAGCTTCACATGCGAACACACAGAGCCCTTGGTTTCTACAGCCCGTTTTACCTTCCTTCCCGGCACTGTCCAGAAACCATGATGGGACTGGAGTCACGGAGGCATGGGGGGCGCTCCCGGGACGGGGGCACTGGCATGGAGGTCCAGGCAGGCCAGGCGGTGAGACAAGGGGGAGTTGTAAGGGCGCTCCAATATGAAACCAGAGAAAAGGCTCTTGAGAGTCTTTGGGTTAAGTTTAAAGGCCAGAAGCACACGGGTGGTGTCATGGTGGGTGTCTGCTGTACGCCACCAGAGCAGGAGGAAGAGCTAGACAAGGCTTTCCTTGGACAACCAGCAGAAGTTTGTAAATCACAGGCCCTGGTTCTCATGGGGGACTTCAGTCTCCTTCACATCTGCCGGGAGAGCAAGGCAGCCGCGCATGAGCAATCCAGGAAGTTTACTGGAGAGGGCTGGGGACAACTTCCTGGTGCAAGTGCTGCAGGAGCCAGCCGGGGGGACGCTCCTTTTGCCCTGCTGCTCTCAAACGGGGAGGAACTAGCAGGGAGCTAGAAGTGGGTGGCGACCTGGGCAGCAGTGGCCATGGGCTGGTTGAGTTCAAAGGCCAAAGGAAGGAAGAAGAGCCACAGACTACAGACCCTGGACTTCAGAAAAGCAGCTTTGACCCCCAGAGACCTGATGGGCAGCATCCCCTGGGAGGCTACTGTGAAGGGGAAGGTGGCCAGGAGAGCTGCTGTATTTTAAAGGAACAACCCATCCCAATAATAGCAGATAGGAATGGAAGGAAGAGCAAATATGGCAGGCGACCTGCTTGGCTTAACAGTGAAATCTTTAGTGACCTTAAACGCCAAAGGGAAGCTGAGACGTGGAACCCTGGACAGATGACCAGGGGGGAGGAGAATTACAGTGCGTACGCGTGCAGGGGTGCACTCCGTGAGCGCAAAGTGCAGTGGGAGTTGCCGCTGGCAAGGAATGTGACGATGTAGCAAGAACAGTTTCTCCAGGCATGTTAGCAGGAAGAGGGTGACCAAGGAGAGGGTGGGGCCCTTACTGGCTGAAGAAGGTAACCCAGTGGCAGATGATGTGGAATACGCCTTTTTTGCCTTGGACTTCACAGACAAAGTCAGCTCCAGGCTGCTGCACTGGGCACACAGTGAGGGGAGGAGGTGGGCAGGCCTCAGTGGGAAGAACAGGTTAAGGACGACTTAGAAAAGCCAGACATGCACAAGACCACAGGGCCAGGTCTCATGCATCTGAAGGCGCTGAGAGAGTTGGCTGATGCAATTGCAGAGCCAATCCCAGACAGCTGGGAGAAGTCAAACATGGTGCCCAAGTTTTAAAATGGGGTGGGGAATAATTTTTGATGGGGGCAGGCACTCCAAGCTTTTGGTAAGTAGTCAAGGGCAGCACTTTTCTATGGAGAGGGCGTGGGGCCTGGGACGGAGGTTGGGTGCAGAAGGGAGCTTGGGGTAAGGGACAGGAGTGCAGGAGGGGGTTGTGACCTGGGGCAGAGGACTGGGGTGCAGAGTGGGTGGGGGATAGGGGTACAGGCCTGGGAGAGAGATTTAGGAGGGGAGGCAGGGTCAGGGAGGGAGCTGACCATGGGGTGGGGAGGATACAGAGGGTTTGGATGGAAACGTGGGGCAGGGAGCTGGTGTATGGAGGGCGATGATGAGGGTCCCAGTGGGGTGGGCCAGAGACTGGATTAAAAGACATGGCCAGCCAGGAGCCATCCCACGCCTGTTTTTAAAAGACCCAAAAGAGAATCTGGGGAACTACAGCCTAGTCAGTCTCACCGGAGTCCCTGGAAGTCAGGGAGCAGATCCTCAAGGAATCCATTTTGAAACACTTGAAGGAGAGCAAGGTGATCAACATGGATTCACCACGGGCAAGTCATTCCGGAGCAACTTAAATGCCCTCTCTGAGCTAACTGGCTCTGTGGGTGTGGGGAAGGTGGTGGGCTGATATACCGTGACTGTAGCTAAGCTTTCATACTGTCTCCCACGGTGTTCTTGTCAGCTGGCTACAGTCGTATGGAACGGACTGCGAGGTGGATAGAAAGCTGGCGAGATCGTCGGGCTCAGTGGGCAGCGATCAACAGCTCAATGGCTGGTTGAGCTGGTATCAAGCAGAACTTCCCAGAGGTTGGTCCTGGGGCTGGATTTGTTAAGCTCTTCATTAATCTGGATGAGGGGATGGATTGCGCCCTCATCAGGTTTGTGGATGATACTAATCCAGGGGGAGAGGTTGATACACCAGAGGGCAGGGATAGGGTCCAGAGTGACCTGGGCAGATTAGAGGATTGGGCCACAAGAAATCTGATGAGGTTCAACAAGGACAAGTGCAGAGTCCTGCACTTGGGACGGAAGAATCCCAAGCATTGTTACAGGCTGCGAAGTGACTGGCTAGGTAGCAATTCAGCAGAAAAGGCCTGGGGATTGCAGTGGATGAGAAGCTGGATATGAGGTAACAGTGCGCCCTTGTAGCCAAGAAGGCTAATGGCATATTGGGGTGCATTAGGAGGAGCATTGCCAGCAGAGCCAGAGAAGTGATTATTCCCCTTTATTTGGCTCTGGTGAGGCCACATTTGGAGTATGGGCCCCCCCACTACAAAAAGGATGTGGACACACTGGAGAAGGTCCAGCAGAGGGCACCCAAAATGCTGAGGGGGCTGGAGCACATGATCTATGAGGAGAGGCTGAGGGAGTTGGGTTTGTTTAGTCTGCAGAAGTGAAGAGTGAGGGGGGATTTGAGAGCAGCCTTCAACTTCCTGAAGGGAGGTTCCAAAGAGGATGGAGAGAGGCTGTTCACAGTGGGGGCAGATGACAGAGTGAGGAGCAATGGTTCAAGTTCCAGTGGGGGAGTCTAGGTTGGCTACAGGGCCGTCCTTGCTATAAGTCCAAGACACATTCCAAAGGACTAGGACCGATAGTGAAACAACTTAAAGGGGGGAATTTTTTCCCCACAGCTGACTTCCATTTGCACAAATTGGTTGTGAGGTTTGGGGGGTTTTTTTGTGCCACTTAAAAGTGGGGAACAGGAGGACTTTTAGCACATCCGTTTCTAGAATCATCATCGACGTCAGTGCAGAATGGATGTGTACCGGGGCAACGTATCGCGGGGCTGTCCTGTATTAGGAAAAACGATTTCTCTAGGAGGGTGGGGAAGCACTGGGATGGGTTCCCGAGGGAGGGGGTGGAATCCCACCCCTCCGAGGTTTTTAAGTCTCGGCTTGACTGTGTAAGGGGCTCCACACCCAGACTCTGTGCTGGCATGCGCCTGGGTGTGGAGCCCCTTACATAGTCTCTCATCTGCCTGGCCCCCGGGCCCTGGCCATGGCTTTTCACCCCCCGCCCCCACCCTCCCGGAGCCTGGCTGTGTATGGAGCCCACGACTGACCCTTTAAGTTCTGGTCGACAAGGGCCCCAATCCTGTAGCCTTTCCTGGGGCAAATTGAACATGCACTGCAGTGGGACTGGAAGGGTTGTGGGGTCAGGCCTGGCTGGGAGTCCACATCACACTATCACTAACTTGCCCGATGTGTGTTCATGCAGGCTGCTTGTGTGTCAGGCTTGGGCTAAGAACAACTGCTCGGCACCTCTGTGCCCTGTGTCTACATCAGGCGGTCTATTGCAATGTGGGGACGTTCTGTGGGGGGCGTGCACGCGTGTGCGCACGTGTGGCAGGACTGGGTGTGGTGTTTGGAACATGGCTGTGTTGCTTTAAAACCTCGCTGTTGTCTGCTCGCAGCCTCCCAAAGCTCAAGCCCTGCGCTTGCCCAGCTGTTATTAAGAACATGCCTGGATGTTATTGTTGGCATTTGCCTCTCCAGTCTGAGTGGGTTTTTTTTCTCACAGTCCTCTCCCAGTGGCCTGAGCCAAGAGTCCTCTCTTCTAACAATCAGTGCGTCGTCTCCGCTGCTATCTGAAGTTTGCAGGACTGGGATAGCAACATAGACATCCACCCATCTTAAACTCAGCGCTGTGCTCTCCTTCCTCGGGTTTTGACAAACATAACTCTTTTTTTTTTTAAATCGAAACACTCGTGACGTTTCTCCCAGTAAATAAAGTCTCCCTGTTCTGACTGAGAGTCGGAGACCTGGTTTTAAAACCACAACAACTGAGTTCAGACTCTTGTCTGTCCCACACATCATAGTATATCAAACAGTTCTCAGTGCCGCTTGGACTTCCACCAGCATCCCAGTGTTGGCCCAAGTAAAATTGGTCCCCCCCGCCTATTCTCCCCACCCCTGGTCCCACTCAAACAACTTTAGAGAGGCAAGATTTTTCTGCAGCTAGATGGGTCAGAGTCCAGAATTGTACATGACGAACTAGGAAACGAGGCTAAACACTAATACGCGTATGTAAATATAAACGCGCCCGTCTTGATCACTTACAAGACAGACTCTTACCTCTTCTTGCTGCTTCCCCTTCTGGCTTCCAGAGCAAATCAGTTCAAGGCAACTCTGTAAACATTAGTCTGGGTCCTGTCAGAGTCATGCAGTCCCAAAATGTTAATAATTAAAACAATGCCTCCCAGCTCTGCCCTTGCTAAGCAGTCCCAAACAAAGCCCCCTCGCCTTTTGCTCGCCCCCTGCCCCAGGGAGAAATGATATTCTTTACTATTGGCTCTCTGCAGCTGGGCCGTGATTCCTGGGGCATGTACTGTACTGATGACAGAGTTTGTTTGCCCATCGTCGTTTTTGTGGATACGGGCATGGCGCCCCAAGAGCGCCGTTAAATGGAAGCAACGTCCTGCCAACCAGTTGAACCCCCTGCTCCTCAATTGATTTTTCCTGGCAGCTTCTAACGTATAATATTTCAGTGCCCCCCCAGACTCGGCCCGAGGACATAACTAACAACTCTTTTTCAGCAGCAAGGACCTGCCTTTCGTAAGTGACTCCAGCAACTTAAATGGAAAAAGATGCCAAATTATTCCCCCCTCCTCTTCTTCGGTGAGATCGCTAGGAATTTCTTAAAGAAACAGTAAAAAGCCAGGCCAGCTTGTTATAGGAATTCAGGACTCTGTGCTGCATTTCCTACTTCACTTGATTTTTTTCTCGTTCATTCCCTCCCCTTTTTTAACAGCACAAACCCATTTAAAATCTCCATTTTCCATGCTCCAGGCTCTGCAGTCTGAAGGAAAAATAATTTTGTAATGAATAACCGATGAAGCAAAATGCTGTTAAATGGCCCATTCCCCTGTTTGAATTCCTAGCGCTAAGTAGCCAGTATGGTTCTGCCGTGAAATATATAAACTCTTCTCCTTGCCGCTGCTGCTGATTGCTTGGCCAAAGGCCCGAAGCTGAGCCACACTGCCAGCCATGGGCTAGTCCCTTGTCAGAGCAGTAGCCAAGAACTCTGGGCACTACGTTTTAGGGAGCTGATGAGGCCAGTGGAGAAATCTCAGAGCCACGGAGCCGCATTCCGTGACTGGGTTCAATGTAAGTTACATGTCCTTGCAGAGGCTGAGCCCTTTGCACTGGATGGGGGATTTGCCCTGAGAGAAACCAGCTTCGGGATTCGCCCTCCCTTGTGTTTCTTGCCACAGTGGAAATGATTTGAGCTCCTAGGGAGCTACTCTCATGAAGGTGATTTTTGGGAGGCAATGAATCAGTGAACTCATGGTGATGAGTGCCGCCAGCATCGCTGGATCCCGGGGCTGGGCAGGATTGGACAATAATGGGAACAGTCATGGTTGCAAGAGTTGGGATACAAATCTAAGGGATATAAACCCTCACTTTCCAGCACATCAGCCAGTCATTAGCAGCCACAAGGCAGGAAGAAAATTCCTCTAAGGGCAGGTTTTTTCATGATTATCAACTATGCGTTTTGTTCACCTTGCCTTGAAGCATTTGCCTGGACACTTTCAGGCAGGGGGCTGGAAGTGATGGAAATTGGTAATTCACAGATCTTAGAGATGGGAAAGACCGGCATTCGTTGCCAGGAAAGGGCAGATTGAGGGGGACCCTCCCCCTGACTGGGACAGCAATGAAGTGAAACAGAACCTGTACAGTACTCGCAAATGATGCCGTGCAAGCCAAGGTAATAAAAATGCTTATAATGTACAAAACTCTAGCAAGCAGCCAGGCATAGAAAATAAATAATAGCTAGGAGCTTCCAGAAGCAATGATGTGTACCCCATACTGGCTGCTGTGGTGTCACCATAATGTAATTGTCTCAGACAACATAGAAATTCAAGCGAGCACTGAAGTATCTGGTCTGTGTATAGCACGCTTCGTGCATGTAGCAAATACACATACAAAGCCTCCAGCGTGCTCACGTGCCAATGGAGGAGTGGGAAATCCTTCCTGACCCCAGCTCACTGTTTGTTATATGCCTTGAAGCATGAGGGTTGATACCCGTGTCACTTTAATCCCAGCGGGCGCAGCCTCTGACACGATGCTTCATCGGAGAAACATTTCTGTAACCTTAGAGCAAGTCCAGGTCCTGCCAGTGTAGGTGCAAACTGCGCTAGAACTGTAAGCCAACCAGCTCCACGAAGGGACTATAGCTAGGGCAGGGGTGGCGGATGAGCAAACAGAAGGGTCTGGCCGTGGGTCCCTTGCACATCTCGCTTCCCTGCTTCAGCTAGGGGGCCATGAGCAATATTCCTCTTCTCCACCTCGCACCGACTGACCGTGGCCAGAAACCTGGGCCCTGTACTACGATGCTTTGTGCTGCAGTGACACCAGACCGCTCACTGCTGGCTTGACGTGGCCAACACTGGTCAGGTCTCCCCCTAGAATCACGTGCAGCTGTTTATAAAAGCAGCAGGTTTGCAGCACTGACTTAGACGTCCATTTGCCTCCATTGTTTTCTGGCACACCTGCCGGGGCTCCTTTATTTGCATGTGGCGCTGCTGGGTGTCTCTGGTGTGTCCTTTCCCCGCTGTGGCTCGTGCGATTTTGGCTCCACTGTCAGCGGTTTTGCTGCTGCTTTGGCGTTCTGCCTGCACAGATTCTTCTCCCCACCCAGCAGTCGGGTCCAGGCTCTCCTGCATGCTCCATGCTCGAGCTCATTTGAGACCCTGGGCATTCACAGCCAGGTTTGCTGCTGAGGGCTGCACCTGGGCTTGACACGCTGGCCACACGGGAAATGAAATTCAGCTTTTCCTGAGCCCCTGGAAAGCAGCAGAGCTGAGAGTCCTGGCCAGAGCGGTCACCGTGGGGCATTGTGGGACCCCTCCCGGAGGCCAAGCACATTGACTGTCACAGAGCTGCATCTGCACGACCCTGAAGTCGACCGTGCAAGGCTGAATTCACCGTTATTCCTCATGGGACGCAGGAGCGCCGCGCTCGACTTCAACGGGATTGGTGCTGTGGACTCGTTGGTTAGACAATTGACCTGATCTGGCACCGTTTGCCCTACACGCCGAGTGGAGCGCCGACCCTAGAGCTGTGTGTGGCCTAGTCGTGGCCTAGGGGTGTGAGCTGGGAGCCATGCTGGCGCCACGGAGGGACCGGAGATAGGCCCGTTGCCTCCCTGTCCAGGCCAAGCTGCTGCCCTGGGGATCCGTGAGAGTCAGCTCTGCTCACAGCTGACTGCTGAATCCCAGGCTCTGCAGTGTTTGCTGCACCCAGGCAGGAGCCGGACCTGGCGGAGGGGTTGAGTTTGGGCTGGCGGCTGAGGAGCAGATGGCTCCAGCTGCCCCTTCCCTGCCATCTAACCAGTGTGCGCCCCTGCGCAGCTACGCGGCCTGCAGGTGGGAAGGGCAAGAGCACGCACACCTGCTGCTGGGGAGGGGACTTGGGCGGGGGGCGGGGAGCACGGCACAGAGCTGAGTGGCGGGGGCACCAGTCACAGGAATGGCAGGAGAAAATTGCCCAGCCTGGAGCTGGCTGCCGATCTCAGGAGCTCTGCGTGCTCCCCCCCACCCGGTGAGCTGCTCCCTCCCCCCACTGCAATGCGCTGCACTGAGGAAGGCTGCTGCCCGTGTGGCACTGGTGTGCTGATCTCACACTCCTAGGCAAAGCAGCGCCCCCGGCCACCCGCACAAAGGTCTGGTCGGAACCAGGAAGCGGCGCGGCTGTAACTCGCCTGCACCCTTAGGGCTCAGCCCCCACACAAGGCACTAGGGTCGGGGGGGGGGGGGGGTTGCCAAGTGTACAAGCCCCCACAGGTTAACAGGCGCCAGCAAACCCAGCCGGCCCATTCTGCCACCTGGGGGGAGGCAGGTGATTAAGGACTGGAACCAGCCTGTCAAAGGAAGCCTGGCACAGGGAGTTTAGGCCGGACTCCAAGGGAGGGGTGAAGCATTCGGCAGGATGCTGGAGAGACACTGTGTGGCCCACACACCCAGTGGCACTTGCAGCGAGAGAGAGGCTGAGCGCCAGCTGGCTTCGTCGCTCAAGCTGTAGAGGCTCCTATACTAAGCTCCTCAGGTCCCAAGTTCAAATCTGCCCAGCAGCCAAGGGGCTGGGCCTGTGTCTGCGTCTGACGGACCCACCCTGGGAAGCAAGTCAGGGAAACGCTCAGGGGTTGATTCCAGCAGGCTCCCAGTGTGGCACACGTGAGCAAGTGGGCCTGGGCTCCCCTGCTGCCCCAGCACAGGGCAGGAGACCTCCCTTAGGACTGGGAGCAAGGCCTGTAGTGGCCAGAACTGCTGCAGACCCAGAAGGAAGTGAGATGAGTGGGGCCAGTCATGAGAAGGCAGCCAAGCCAGTGGCCATGGCACGCTGGCTGCTCACTTTGCTGGGGCACGGGCATCTTGCTGCACCCTCCGTGCTGATGGAGTGAAGCTAATTTCGACAAGCTGCCTTGCTCAGTGCTGGCACCAGAGTAGCAGGAAAGCTGTATGCAGTGTAGCCTCTGCAGAGCCGGGGAGGGGGGCAGAGGCTGCTAGCTCGGGGCTTGGCACATGAGGGATGGGTGTGCGGGGGCTAAAACATTCTGCAAAGGAGTAACCGCTGGCCTGCGCTTCACCAACACGAGCTGTTGGTTCAGCCTCCTCCACCCGCTTGTCATGCAAAGGCCAGTTGCCGTCACTGTGCACGGCCCCCGCCAGGCCGGAGCCTCGTGTTCACCATTGCATGAGCCGGGAAGGCTGCAGGGTCCTGCCTTTGCCCTCACAGTCTGGCCCCAACACTGTGCACAGGCACCTTGGTGGAGATGAGCACCAAGCCCTGTCAGCTGGACCCAAGCGTGTCCCTCACTCGTGTGACCCACTGCACAAGGTGCCGCCAGCCAGCCTGTCCCAGCTGTCGCCCCATGCCCATCCCCCCTTTCTCTCCAGCCACATGTGGCTATTGGGCTGCTTGGCTTGACCAATGTGGCTATTTGGGCAGTTGAGTGTGGCTAGTTCGCTATAGCGGTAGCCACCCTAGAGCAGCGGTTCTTGAAGTGTGTCCCAGGCGGAGGTGTGCGGGGAGAGAACGGGGAGTTCTGCTGCCCCACCCCCTGCAGAGTCCGTAGACAGCTCCTGCTGCGGCGGCCCCCCCTCGCCTCAGCCCGCAGGACTGCTCAGGTGCTGCGCAGCCTCCTCCAGGTGTGCAGGCAGCCGCTGCCGCTGGGCGGGGGAGGGATGGCCGGAGCTGCTCCTGGACCGCAGCAATTCAAAACTGCCACCTGCGGGGAACCCGGCTCAGGCTCTGCCACTCCCCCCCCAGCTGGGGTGCGCATGGGCTCTGCTAACCCCCCCCCCCGACCTGGGGCGTGCTCGGGCTCTGCTGACCCCCCCCCCGGCGGCACTCTTGGGCTCTGCTGATCCCCACTTAGGGCGCGCTCGGGCTCTGCTGACCCCCCCCCCCCCCGGCGGCACTCTTGGGCTCTGCTGTCCCGTCCCCTCCCCCCCCCCCCGGCAACGCGAAGTGCTTGGGCTCTGCTGTCTCCCCCCCCCCCCCCCCCGGTGACGCGATGTGCTTGGGCTCTGCTGTTCCCCGCCCCCACGCCTGCGGTATGCTCGGGCTCTGCTGCTCCCCATGCACTGCTGCTCTCTCTCCCCAGCCTGCTGGGGCAGTGGCAGAGACAGAGTTTAATCTGGCAGGGACCGTCGGGGTTTCTGTCCTCCCCCCCCCCCTTCCAGTGGGAAGCCTGGCCTGGTGCTGCAGCTGCCCTGGGTTCCCCGCTGCATGGCTAGAGAGGGGTGAGGGAGAAACTGAACTCTCCACCCCTACCCCCCGAAGAACAAGAGCAGCAGGGTGCCAAGCCAGGTAAGCGTCCCCCCTCATGCCCAGACCCGCACCCAACCCCCCCCCAGTCTCCTCCCCCTGCCAAGACCCCGCATTCCCAGCTTGCTCCGACACCCTGCTCCAAGTCCCCTCTTGCACCCTCCCTCCTGGCCAGACACCCTGCCCCAAGACCCGGCTCCTGGCCAGACGTTCTTCCCCAAGTCCCCTCCTTTCCCCTCCCTCCTGGCCAGACGTGACCTTATTTAGCATTTGTTTATTATTATCCTTACTTTTTTGAGGTCTACATTTTCAGCTCCATGTACCAAGCAGTCCTCCTGGGGGGGGTCATGGCGCATTTCGAGCTCCAGGTCTCCCAGGCCCGGTGTTTGTTTGTTTTTGTTTTGCTCGACAAAAAACCCCCTTGGTGTTCCCTATAAAAAAAATTATTGTTTGGTGTCCCTCGGTCTTAAAAAGTTTAAGAAACACTGCTCTAGAGCCTACTGCGTCAGAACTGGCTGGACACCAGGGTTTGCGTCTCCGTCCCTTTGCAGCCTCTGACTCCCTGTCCAGCATGACCCATGCTCCCCTTCTCCTCCGGCTGCTGCATTCTCCTGGGCCTGCATCCTCTGTCCTCCCCAGCACAGCAGCCCCAGACGCTGTCTCTGTCTGGCACCAGTCTCTCTGCCATTACCGGGAAATGGAGGTCGTCCAATCACAAGCCCTCTAGTTCCCTGGCCTTCAGGAGCAGTCGGGACTCGGAGCAGCTGCTCTTGGAGAAAGCCAATCTTTCTCTTCCTCGAGTTGCTCTCTGGTAACAAACGATTCCCCTGGTCTTAGAGCTTTTGCTCAGCTCCCACCCCCCCTTCCTACCCCTGCAGGGGTGCACAGGCTGCCGAGGAGGGGCTGATCACAGGCGGTTAGTTGGCCCTTCCTTGGCCTACAAGCTTGTAAGGCCAGATGCTGGGAGCCTGAAATGAAGAGCACAAGGGGCAATGGACAGTCCAGGCTGACATCAATAGCACCTGGCACTTCTGGGAGTCAGGCACTGTCAGGCAGCTACGAGCATCTTCCTCCAGCACTGCCTGCAGCCTCCGAACGCCGGGGCCAGGGCTCTAAAGGGGGGGGCTGTTGCTCTAGAGGTGGGTGACAGGGGAGGGATCACGTGATCATTCCCTGTTGTGTCCCCCCTGCCTCCCCGGGGGTCTGGCATTGGCCACTGTTGGCAGACAGGACACTGAGCTGGATGGGCCATTGGGTCTGACCCAGTCTGTTCCTATATTCTAAAGCTGTTTAATCCAGATCTCTCTCTACTGGACATCTAAGGAGATGACTCCTGCATCCACTGAGCAGGTGTTACAGAGCTTCCGTCTGCCTCCGTCACACGAGAGACCCCCTCACCGCACAAGGCCTGGCTGATTTCAAAGGGACAGGCTGCTACCATGCACTACAAGGCTTGTTGCTGTACCCAGCCGCCTATCCAGGAGACTGGATGGATCATGTTCTAGCATTTTATCAAGGCATCCACCTGTGCAGCAGATATGCAAAGGCTGCAGTTCCAGGACCGCACACATTTTTCTTTACCTCTGCTGCCCAGCACAGCATTTCCCTGCACTGATATGTTATGGGCCAGCCCCATTTTACAGACTGAAAAACTGAGACACAGCAGAAGCTGCAGGACATGTGAAAGGCTGTGTTACCATGGCAGCAGGAACTTAGGGTTCAGGATATAGACCCTCCCCCCCCATTTCGGTAAAACACTTAAGCACATGGTCATATCCCAAAGTCAATAGGACATAGCCCTGTACTCAAAGTTAAGCACATGGATAGCTGCTTTGCTGAATTAAATCAAGGCTTCAGTTAACAAGTCAGACCCTTGCAGCAATGGGGCTCTGTGAACACAAGGTAGAGGTCTGTGTGCTGAAGCCAACTCACCAACATGCCCTGTACCGAAGTAATCGCACCCACCGCTCAGGCTTTGTGGCAGAGCCAGGAATCCAAGTGGGACCGTTTGCAGAGCTCTGACCGAGTGCCCCGGGGGAGCTCCGAGCAAGCCCCTGCAAAGTTACGTTGCATGAAAGCGCGGGGAACGAGTCACAGCTGCTTGGGCCCGCTGACACGTGGGCTACTCTGCTCTCCGGGGTGCTTAAACCCCCGCCGGCCACAGGGCCGCTCTCCTGCAAAGACCCGACGCCCTGGGGGAGAGGCGCAAGGGTCGGGAGAGGCTGCGTGCTGGGAACGAAGCTCGCTAGGCCACAGGGCTGCGCTGTGCACGGCAGAGGGCCGTGCTGGGAGCCAGGCGAGGCGCGGCGCATCGCTACCTCGTTTGTCCGCCCCCCTGCCCGGGCGCAGCGAACATGAGCGCGGGGCAATGTTCGGAACAAGCCCAGCTCACGCGAGAGACCTGGGGCTCAGGGTCAGGCAGGAGGGGCTACATCGGGGCCACCCGCCCAGTGCGTGTTCAGCCTTGCGGCCATTTGCAGCCCAAGGCACGGGGGGGGCCTCCCCTGGACACCGATGGAACGGGGTGTGCAAGGGATTCCCAGCTGTGAGTCGCAGGACGGGCCGGGGCCGGGCTGCCCACTGCACCCGGGAAAGGCGCACACAGCCACACGGGCCGACTCAGGCTTGAGAAGCTGAATTCCCTCAAGTTCACGAGAGACCCCTAAATCAGCCACCCCGCCCCTCCGCCGGGTGCATCCTGCGTGGGAGCAGGAGTATCCTCCCTCGGGCAGCCCCGGGGGCCTGGGCGGCTCCTACACCCACGCGCGTGCCGGGCACTGCGGGGGAAGATGAACTGCCCGGCCGGGCTGCAGCGGACAGGTCTTGGCTTCGCCCATTAATGAAACTCAACGAGCCAGCTGATGGCTCCTCATGCTGCTATTGATCTCGCCAGCGCGGGTCGCGGCAGCGTGCGGTGCGGTGCGGTGCGAGCGAAGGGGCCTGCGGGCCCGGCTCCACTGACGCATGCTTGGGGGCCGGAGCCGTCTCCCGCTCGGGTGTAAATCGGAGCAGCGCCCATGGAAGGCAGGGCGCTTACACGAGCGTAAATCCCAGCAGAAGCAGGCTCGGCCAGAGCCTGGCTTTGCTTGCGGGCGGTGAGCCCATCTCCCTGGGGCAGCGGCTCGGAGACAGGCCCGCAGCGGGCTGTGCGGCGCTGAAGAGGGCCCTGGAGCCAAGGCGAGACGCCCCTCCAGGTCAGTGGCTCCTGGAGCCGCATGGGGAACAGCTGTTCTGCGGGGCGGGGTCACATCCTCCCGGGGTAGATCAGCTGCTGTGATTTACACCCGCCTGCGCCCTTCCCCTCCCGCAGCAGCCCCTTGCTGGGTTCCTTTCCGCAGTTCTCCTGGGTCCGGCAGATCGCAGGCCCCCACCCACCGCGCCGTGTCCCGGGCATTCCAGCCAAGCACCCAGTGCAGGCCGGCCAGCAACGCGCCTGTCTCCCGCGCCCATCCCGCTCCGCGCCAAGTGCCAGGTCAGCAAAACGCTTCTGCCTGGTTTGAATGGAGACCCTGGGACCGCTCCGGGCCCTTCGTGAAGCCGGGCTGCGCGCGGAGGCTGCTTCGCTTCGACACATCCCCGCTGGCGCTCGCTAGTCGGTTCCAGCGCTGCGCAGCTCACCCCGACGGACAGCGGCCACCCGAGCGCTCCAGCACTGCAGCGGACGGCGCAGGTTGTGCGCACAGCCGTGCAAGGCGCTAGAGATGGGGCTAGCAAGGCGCAGGCCTGGGTGACGATGGATAGCCCTGGATTCACTGGGGCTCACCGCGCCTAGGACCAATGACGCTTTCCACGGAAGCGTGGCGAAGGGACCTGTGCCGTTGGGTAGCCAATCATGATTTGATATGATCCCAAACTCCATCGTGGGCCTCAGCCCTTCTGACCGCTCCCTCTGCCCTTCCCTTCCCAGCCCCAAAAGCGAAACGTGGGAGCGTAATGCGGCGCCGGTGAGTTTCTCATCATAGCTAGATTCCCTGTAGAAACATTAGAGGGGGAATCTATTACTCCTCCATTAATTGGATGCTGAGAGATGATTGTGCCTCCGTATTCTTTGTATGTTTTAAGGCATCAAACTCAATTAAAATGTATTCACAAAAGGGAATTGATCAACGCTGGGAATGGCGAATCCCTAATCTCTTAAAGGGGCAACATCCTAGAAACTGGGAACAGATCAAACATTCGGGACTCATCTCTGCTTTCAGTTCCACGGGTGTCAGTCAGGACTCACTCCCGTGCCTGTAACGAATTTGTGTCGGAGTCATTCTGAAGATCAGACTCCGAGCCATGTTGCCCTTCGTTCTGGGGAGATTTCCTCCGTTCTTTGTCTTGGTCGGTTTCATGGCCGCGGGTCGCTTGCTTCCCGCAGTGCAGCCGAGAAAGCCGAGACGCCGGCAATGGCTGAAATGGCGGCCCGTGTCTGACGGGCCGAACGACCGCTCTTGGAAGCGGTTTGTGAACTTGCTTTAGTACTGACTGTGCCCTGGCTCGTTACACGGAACACGAGCGTGGCTCGAACCTAGGACTGTCGAGTATCCTCGCTGTTCCGTGGCTGTACGTACAAACGTGGGTACACGGGGCGTGGGGGTGTGTGTGTACAAACGGGTACACGGGGCGTGGGGGTGTGTGTGTACAAACGGGTACACGGGGCTTGGGGGTGTGTGTGTGTACAAACGTGGGTACACGGGGCGTGTGGGTGTGTGGGTGGGTGTGTGTACAAACGTGGGTACACGGGGCGTGTGGGTGTGTGGGTGGGTGTGTGTACAAACGTGGGTACACAGGGTGTGTGTGTGTGTGTGTGTGTGTGTGTGTGTGTGTGTACAAACGTGGGCGGCTGGGACTGAGCCTCGCGGGGCCACGTGGAGGCCCCAGGGGACAGCGCCCGCCCAGTCCCAGGCAGGGCGGGGTGCGCCGAGCTGCGCGCCGCGGTCGTAAGAGGCGGAGCAGTTCCGCCAGCCCGAGGCCGGGAAGCGGAGATCTTTACAGCGGGGCTTAAGTGCAGCCGATGAGCCATTTGCTCCCGCCCCAGGGCGCGCTTCCTTGCGCTCCCGCGGAATCGTGCAACCCCGCTCCCCCTAGTGACCGCGTGGGGCGCGGCTCTGCGCGGCGTGTGATCCGTGTGTGTCTAACAGTCCTACAGCGCGCCACGTGAGCGCCTTGGGCCTACGCTCACGGGTGTGCAGGACACGCATACCTCTAGTCACGAAGGCGTTGTGTGTGCAATGGTGTGCGGGTCTGCACGCCCCTACCAGAGTAGTGCATTTACCGGCACGACCTGTGTGTGTCCATGTCTGGGTAGATGTGCACACACACAAAGTGCATTGGCCTGGATGCACAGAGCGCGCGCGCGTCTGCACACGGGGTATCCAGATGTATCTACCCGAACGCGCTAAGCACTCGGGTACGTCCATAGCCACTCACACCCAGCACGCGCCTGGCCCTGCAGTCACAAAGCTGGGGACAGACACCCGGGTGTCTGTAACTGCCCCCACACGGGGTAGCTCAGTCTCACGCGCACAACTTGTATCTACCTCACCTGCCGGTACCTGGAGCCACGCACGTGCACCCACCTCCTTTCCTGTCTGTCTCCCCGCGCGCTCGCCCAGAGTATTACAGCGGGTACGCGTGCATTTGCACACGCGCGGAGCACGCACCTCTAGGCACGGACGCAGAATGTCCACGCGTGTAGTGTGGGGGCTGCTCAATCTCACGTGGGGGCCGCCCCCGTTAAATATTACCCAGGTCTGTGAGCTGGTCACGGTCCCCTTCTGGGCCCCGCTGGCACATACCTTACTTGGACCGACGCCCAGCTGGCGGGCCCGGCGAGTTTTCCTCTTGCTCCATCAGTGTGAAACCGTCCCCGGGGCACCAGCCTTGCTCTGCATCCGAGACGAGTTTACTGCCGGGATCGGGGTTAGGTTCCTCCCTTTCCAGCTCTCTGCGTCTCGCGGTTCTTAAAAGTGAAACAAGCCAGTGGCGATCAAAGCAGCCCCCGAATGGCCCGGTGACTGCGGCGGTAAACGCGGGCAAAGGGCACCTGCCGGAAAAGCGGGCTGCGGCGTGTAATTCACAAGCCCGAGGCTCTAATTCCAGAATGCCCTGAAACGGCCGCCGCTGGCCACGACCCCGCGTCGGCTGAAGAGAACGAATATGGCACAGCACCAAGCAAACCGAACCGCGCACACCAAACCCTCCCGCGGGAGACATTAGAATATCCAACGGCACAAGTTAAAACAATATCTGCGGCTGAAAACAGAATCCCGGTCGAGTCAAAGCAGAATAGCAGAGGGGGATGATTATACGAGAGCCTTTTCGTGGGAACTGGCCGCGAGTTCCATGTATCTACCCATATCCCCACCCCCGCAAATAATGACCAAAAAGTCCATTTCAGATCGGTTTTATTGACTCTTCACATACAGAAGCGCTTGGAAAAGGTTATTGTTCAGTGTGATTTTAAGGTTGCTTTTGAAAGTACGCACGAATCCATTAACTACCCGCCCTTCCCCTCCTTGGGGACAGTTGTGCTGATTTCATTTTGATTGTGGTGCTTTGGAAATACAGAGGCAACGAATAAAAAGCTCACAGATGCACCTGCTGCATACACATTTCACATGTTTCTCAGTTCCGCGGCCAACGAGACCCATCGTGTCCCGCTCCCCTTTGCACAGCACAGACTCACAGCAAGGGTACGCACATTTCTCTCTACGCGCTACGCTATTTAACGAACATCTAGGGAACCTCAGCGAGTCACATTCCTCCCAAAAGGGCTGGAAAAAAAGGGACAACAAAGATCACAGGCGGGGCTATTTCCACCGGCCTCCCTACCTCTAAAGAAATTAGAAGCACCCACAAGCGACGAGGGGTCCAAGTCACACACACACAGCTCCAATTCTACAGCACGGCTCATTAACACTGTAGCTACAGGTGACCCGCTCACCGCGTGTCTCTTTGATCGGATCGGATTTCCGTTTCACAGTTCCCCATCCTCCCCACCCCGGATTTGTCCGCCCCAGCGTGGGAAAGGCGCAGCCGTTTGCATTGGCGCAGGATGGGGACGGGAGCTGTCCAGCACAGCAACCTGCTGAAATTGACAACACCCACGCTTGAAATGACAGGGCTCTGCCGAATTAACTCGGGAAATCCTCCAGATTTTCTTTTGTAAACGAGGGGAAAGGTCGATCCCTCGCGTTTTAACTGCCACAAACCAACATAGGTTTTTAAAAAAGAGCACAGCCTCCGTTCACGATTACAGTGTTGGAAGCGGAGATAAAAATGTATTTTACATAGCGTGTTCAAAACGATTTTTAAAAGCCAATTCGTTCCACGGTTTTGTTTAAAAATCTCCCCGCCCTGAAGCCCCTCTCGAGCCAGAAACACCGGCTGGGAACTGCAAGCTGCTGGATTCCCCCACGCTGGGCTGTTGGCAGAAGTGTCTTTGGAAGGGTTGGCTCAGCCCCCCCCCCCCCCGTTTGTTCTGACTGTGGGGTGCACTGAGCAGGCTGGGGCGTGGGCGGCCAGGGCCGGATCAGCGCGCTGGCTGCCGGTAGTTCCCGTTGATCTCCTGGGAGATGTTCACAGCCTCGGCCCCCAGGGGCAGCCGGTCGCTGTACTCGGAGCCCACCTCGAACTCCTCCGGGTTGGCTTTGGACTGGCACTCGGCGATGGACTCGGCCACCAGGCTCTCCTCGCGCTCCAGCTCCCTCTCCCCCGCCGCCCCGGCGCCCGCCTCGCTCGGGTTGTAGTTCTTCTCCGACTCCAGGTAGGAGGCGCGCGGGTCGAAGTCGGCCGCCATGTGCTTCTCCATGGGGTCCGGGTTCTGGGCCCTCATGATGAGCTTGTAGGTCTTGCCCTGGTGCTTGGCGAGCAGGTGGCAGCAGGTGGCCCCCAGCAGCGGGACGGTGGCCAGGGCCAGCAGGAAGATGCTGACGGCCACGATGATGAGGAGGGAGGGGACTTCCGCCTTCGTGGTGAAGACCACCTGCACCTGGCACTCCTCCCCCAGGTGCGTCAGGCAGACCGAGTAGTTGGTGCCGGGGCTCAAGCCCTGGAACCAGTAGGAGTTGACTCCCTCCTGCACCAGGGACCACTGCACCGGGGCGCGGGCCGGGCCGCTGGCGGCGCACAGGTAGAGCGCCCGCAGGTGGGCTTTCTCGGGCTGGGCGGGGTAGGGCGTGAGCTGCACCCGGGCCTCGCGCTCCGACACGTCCAGCGCGATGATGCCCAGGGCAAAGGCGTGCGGCTTGAGCGGGCCACTCTGGTTGAAGGCGTGGTTGGAGACATACTGGGCGGCCACGCCGGAGCCGCACTGCTTCTCGAAGGGGGGCGGCGTGGGGGGGCCCTGCTCCCCCGCCGGCGGGCGGGCGCTGGGCCGGGTGGGGCCGAGGGGCCGGGGCCTCTCCTCGCGGCTCAGGACGCTATTCGTGGAGCCTTTGGGGCCCGGCTTCTTCTCGCCCGGCTGCGCCTTGCCGGGCGGCGCATCGTCCGCGGGGCGGGCGGGGTGTTTCTGCGCCCCGGCCACCGCCACGGAGACCGAGCTCTGGTTGCTGCCCAGCTCGTTGGCGGCCAGGCAGGTGTAGGTCCCTTCCTCGCGCTTGCTCAGGTGCGGGATGAGCAGGGTGCCGTTCCCGTAGGCCAGGAAGCGCCCTGCGCCCTGCTCCGAGCTGCCGGCGGGGAGCTGGTTCCCGGCCCGCTCCGCGCCGAGCCCCTTGATCTCCAGGGCTTGGCTGGCGGTCTGCACCCGCCAGCTGAGCTCGGGCGGGGGGCTGCCGGTCGCGCTGCAGTGCAGCAGGAGCGTGAAGCCCTCGTGGAGCTCGGTGCTGTCCAGGCTGGGCTGGGAGCTCAGCTGCACGGAGGGCGGCGCGCACGGCAGGTCCGGGACCCTGG
Organism: Pelodiscus sinensis; assembly: GCF_049634645.1. Taxonomy (NCBI): domain Eukaryota; kingdom Metazoa; phylum Chordata; order Testudines; family Trionychidae; genus Pelodiscus; species Pelodiscus sinensis. The sequence continues at coordinate 39,043,646 of NC_134724.1, read as the reverse complement.
CCAGGGGCAGGCCTCGGAAGCTGTCCGGGGCTGCGCAGCTGATGGAGTCCCGCTCGGGGATGGAGATGAGGGTGTTCTCGGCCCAGCCCTTCAGCCACAGGAGCGCGCAGGTGCAGTTCAGTGGGTTGTTGTAGATCTGCAAGTGGGACAGCGACGTCAGCGAGTCGAAGGTGCCCTGGGCGATGGTGGCGAACTCGTTATTGTTGATGCGCAGGGAGCGGAGGTCGCGCAGGGTGCGGAACGCGTCCGCGGGCAGCCTCGCCAGCTGGTTGTTGTTCATCTTCAGCAGCTGCAGGGCGCTGAGATTGTGCAGGTCCCGCCAGGGGAAGTCCGCCAGCTGGTTGTGGCTGATGTCCAGGTTCTTCAGCTGCACCAGGCTGGCGAAGGTGCCCTCCTCGATGGCGCTGATCTCGTTGTGCGCCAGCCAGAGCGAGCTGACCTGGGTGACCTCCAGGAAGGAGCGCTGCTGCAGGGAGCGGATCCTGTTGGCCGACAAGCTGAGGGTGGTCACGTTGGAGGGCAGCCCCACGGGCACCTCCTGAAGGTCTTTGTACGCGCAGTCTGCGAACTGGTGCGCGTATTTGTCCACACAGGCACAGGGCTCCGGGCAGCCCTGGCTCGCCCCCAGCAGCCCGGCAACGCACAGCCAGAGCAGCCAATCCATCGTCCTCCTGCAGCCAGAGAGAGAGAGAGGCACCGTTACCCGCCCGCTCCCAGCCGCCTGGCCCGGCGCTTTCCCCTGAGCTCGGGGGTCCAGGGAGCAGCGCCCGGAGAGCTCCCCACTGAGCGCGCTGCGCATCCGGCCGGCCCCGGGCACTTGTGAGGCGCCGGCTAGGAGCCGCCTGCGCGGCCACACGCGAGGTAGGGCCACTGCGGGCCGAGAGGAAAAGACACGACCGCACTCAGCTCGCGCTGCTTGGTTCAAGGAGAGGGCTGTCTGGCTGTCTGCCTGTCCGTCTGCCTTCCTCAGTCTGGTCGCTGGCCCGTTCCAAATCCCTGTCCCGCCCGCCCAGCCACCTCTCCTGCACACCCGAAACGCAGGCAGCACCGGCCCGTTTTTACGTTGCGCTAAAATGCAGGGGATCGGGCCTTCCCTGGCACAGCCTGGATCGGTCGCGGGGCAGCCTGGCCCCGAACACCAGGAGGAGGTCGGGCTTCTCCGGAGAGTGCTGTCTGAGCCCCACACCGCTGACAAACTTGGACATGCAGAGGCAGGCAGCTGGCTGGGCCTTTGCTGCCCGCACTGACACGGACAAGGACAGAGGCGGCTGGATCCGTGTATTGGAAAACCTCTCGGGTCCAAGCCCTCCCCGGTCGCCCTGAGAACTGGCCAAACCGCGCCCCGGAGGAGGCTGCAGCGCAGCAGTGATCAGCTGGGCCGGGGCCGGGAGCGGAGAGCAACCCCCCCCCGCGAGAACCTACAGATCTGACGTCTGGGGCTAAACGCGGAGACCACTGGAGCCCAGGGCAGGGATCCCACGGGCCACGGGGCTCCTGTCTGCCTGGCGTCACCGGAGCCTGTTCCTGCTCCGCCGGCCGAGCCGCGTGTCCCGCGGTCCCTTCTGCGTAATGGTGCAGCCAGCCCGGGCTGCCGCCTTCCAGCCGTGCAGAGCCGCGCCGCGCCGCGCCGTGTGGCACACAAAAGCGGCCAGTCGGGGAACTGCGGGCACCGCCCCACGTGCCCCCGCCTCGCAGCCCCGCCTCACCTGCTCAGCTCGGGGACTGCAGTGTCTCCGGGGGCCGTTTCCCGGGAAGCGCCCGGCGGCAGGAGCCAGGCTCAACTCCAGGCATGAGTTGGGAAGCGCGGGGAGCCCCAGCGGGGGCGGGCGCGGAGATCTGTTGCTCTGGGGCGGCCGGGCGCTAATTGGCAACTGCGGAGGCAGAGCGCATTGGGGGAGCTCGGAGCTGTTCAGGCTGGAAGGCCCGCTCGCCTCATGGCTGCCCCCCTCCCTTTTAAATTGCTGCAGGGCAGGAGAGCGGGCGCGCACTCCCGAGGCGCCGGGGAGCGCGCCTCGCCGTTCCCAGCTCCAGTCTATTCGGAGTGTGAACGCTGCAGGGAAGCCGGCAGAGCCGATGCAATATTTATCATGTCAATCTGGGTCCCCGTCCCTGGGCCATCTCTCCGCTCTCCGCCCCCCTGCCGGAGCGGGTGAAGCCATTTGCTGTGCGCTAAGTGAATGCAAATCGCTTCTAAGCACTTCAGAGCGGGGCGGAACAAAGGCGGGGGCTGGACTCGATCGTCTGGGGCGCGGCTGCTCCTTGGGGGGGAGGGTTACACCCTTTGAAAGAACCGTCGGGCGGCTGCTGTGAGGCAGCCTCGGTGGGAGCGGATCGTGATGAACCTCACTCACCTCCACGCGCGTGTTTGCAGAAAGTCCCTGAGCTGCCGCGGCCGGTCCCCTCCGCGCCTGGGCTGCCCGCTGCCGCAGCCAAACCAATTATGGCTTTTATTGGCAGCTCGGATCCTCCCTCCTCCAAGTGAGGCCGGAGGCAGCTGCAGCATCTGCAGGCAAGGCGGCAGGGATGGCTCCGCTGAGGCCGCTTGCTAATGAAACGGGGCACGAGCGGAAACAAGAGCAACTGTTGTTAAATTGCAGCCCCGGAGCAGCTTTGACACCGATTGAACCCAAACCTCCTCGGCAGGCTCTGAGTCCCGGCGCGTCGTCACCCCCGCGCGAAAGTCGCTCCGCCCTGCCGCGGGACTGGCGGAACTGCTCTGCCGAGGCACAGCCCACGCGCGAGGCAGAAAGAGATTCTGGTGCGCGGCGCGTCCGTGCCCACGGGGCAGGTTCCTTTCCCGCGTGGGTGGCGCGCTGAAAGACGCGCGTGCAGACCCATCCAGACGGCGCCGACGGGCCCCTCCACTGCGTTCCACACTCACAGTCGTTACGCGTCCGCACATCTGCGCACCCCCCAGACCGCTCTGCGCGCACTCGCGCGCGGGGACACCCCTTTGGAGAGCGGAGTCCGGATTCGGCTCCGCGCACGGCCGGGCCCCGCTGTCTCTCGGGAGACCTGGCCCCTCTGTCCTGCGCGCACATATTTCGAACGGCCCGGGTTTCATGAATGCAGACACGGCGGGCACTGGAAGGGGTCCTTGTCCCGAGGACGCGTTTACACGGACATTGACGCCCGCGGAGCTCGGGGCTTTGCGGGACAAGGAGCCCCCTGGTCTTGTTCGAATACGCGGACCCAGTTCAGTGACGCTGGCACAAAGGCCGGGCAGCCCCTCGAGCTGGCTGTCGTGGGCGAGCGGAAACCCGGTTCTAATTGCAGCAAACGAACCCGAATGAAGCTGGTTCACATCGCAACGAGATCGACGCGCTCCGCTGCACTGGGTTCATAAATCCGATTTAAAATCGCACGGTCGCCTGCCTGCTCTGAACCCGCACCCGCCTGCCTGCCCGGAGCGCCCGGCGGGCTCTGCGGGGCGGGATTTGCGCGGGGCCGGGCGGAATTCCGCGGGCGCCGTCATCGAACCTCGCTGCCGAAAGCCGCAGCCAGGGACACCGGCCGTTGGGTGGAGCCGGGAGAAGCCGAGCGGAGCGGACGGCGGTGGCCGGGCTGGGATTCATGGCAGCGGCACGTGCCTTTGGCACAGGAACGCGAAGCTGCCTCCCCATGCAGCGGCTCGAACGCCGTGACCGTGTGTTAGCGAAGCCGGGCTCCCGAGGGGGCAGCCCCGGTGTTAAGTGACGGTGCTGGAGCGCTGGGCTCAGTTCTCGGCTCTGCCACTGACTGCCCTGTGACCTCGGGCGTGTCACGGAAGGCCCGTGCGCTCCGCGGGAGGGGCCATTCTGTCTTGCCGCGCAGCCTGCAAGCCCCTCGCCACAGGGGCGGTTTCTGGCGGCCGGAGTCAGTATCCGCCAGCGCAGACGGACAGATTTGCACCGTGTCCCATGGGCATGAACGGCCCATGAGCCTCTAGCCGAGTGGCCGGATACTCTGCCCCGCTCGCTGCTGGCCGGGGCGCCAAGCAGAGCAGGCGATGCGCTGACGGGTCTGCCCTGCCCATAGCAGGCTCTGCCCGTGGGCTCTCATGGGGCTGTCCTGCCCATACTGGTTTCCGCCTAGGGACTGTCATTGGACTGCCCTGCCGAAACCAGGATCTGCTTGCAAGCTCTCCCCTGTCTGCACTTCCCATACCGGGTGCTGCGCCAGGCTGTCTCTGGGCTGCCCTGCCCATACCAGGCTCTGCCCGTGGGCTCTCCCCAGGCTGTCCTGCCCATACTGGTTTCTGCCTATGGGCTCTCCCCAGGCCAGGCCCGGTCTTAGGACAAGGTGAGCAAGGCAGGTGCCTTGGGCTGGCACCTTCAGGGCCCTGCACTGCCCAGCGCCCACCCAACCAGCTGCTCACTTGCTGCCCTGGCTGGCAGCCACCCAGGGCAGCCAACCACCACATGCCCCCTTAGGCCCTGCAAACTCTTTGGCCAGGCCTGCCCCAGGCTGCCCTGCCCATACTGGGCTCTGCCCAAGGGTTGTCACCAGGCTGCCATGCCCGTACCAGGTCCTACCCATGGACTGTCACTGAGCTGCCCTGCCTGTACCAGGCTCTGCCTTCAGTCTCTCCCTTTCTCTGATTATTTCATTGACTTTAGGTCACAGTCCTGGCCTCCCATGTCTGTCCCCCTTGCCTACCCAGGGTGTAGCCCACATCTCCTGTGCCCTAGTCTGGGTCACAGCACAGTGCTTCCTGCAGTGCAGGCAAAGCTTGAGTTTGCCGGGTGCAGTGGGGGCAGCATAGCTGTAAGGCAGACCAGGGCTTATCTGTAGCCCCCGACATGCCCCCTTGGTTCAGTTGCCCCCTGTAGCCTGACAGGCCCTGCCTGCTGCACTCAGCCTAGGGCCCAGCTGGCATTGCTCCTGTGATGGACCGGGCCGTGTCTGGGCACAGCTGAGGGCGTCCACTCAGAGCGAATTGCTCAAATCCGGGGCTCCTTACAGCCCCCAGACTGGTGACCTCTCCAAACAGGTCACAAACCAGTCCCACAGAGCGCTTCAGCTGCCTGCCTGAAGCCGCACGAGCAAAACCCCTCCAACACCCCAGCAATATCCGTGTCCCAGACCTCATACACAGGTGGGGGGGGGGGTCCTAGCACCCAATCCCACCTACCCTGAACAAGTTCTGTCCTGTTCCAAGAAACCAGCCACAGATCCCTGGTCAATTTACCCTCTGGATCTTACCCACAAATCACGCTGGGCCAATCCTTTAGCATCTAACAACTAAAGGTTTATTACCACGAGAAAGAAAAGCATGAGAGTGAGGTTGTTAAATATTAGTAAGTTACATGCATCGAATCTCCCAGTTCTCAATGCAGGCTCTAGCAGAGATGTTACAGCTGCTGGCTAAAAGTCCTTGTTGCGCATCCTAGGATCAGGATGGGTCCACAGTTCTTCCGGGCTCTTCGATCCCTGCACTGCTGACTCTGGCATGAAGTGCTGAGCTGAAGACCAAGATGGGGGTGACCACATGGCCTCTTTATACCTCCTTCCTTCCTGGTCTCCTCTTGGCTGCAGCAGGTCACCTGGCCAGCGGCCAATCTCTGTGTTCCCTGCTGGCAGCTCTCAGGTGTCAGCCCTCATTCTTTAGGTGTGTCCTGGGCCCACTGAGTGCCATTGTCCCACAGGGCCTCACTAATTAGCATGTCCATAGGCCAGGCCCTGCCCAATGCTCAACCACATGCAGGGAAATATTCAGTATCCATACAAGTACATGCTTATAATTGCACACACAGACATTATACAAACACATGAACAGCGTACATAGGATTAGCAGACAGTGAGCTTCTATTCAACACCCCACATGGCCCCTCTTTTATACCATTTTCTGGGGCCAACACCCCCACCTATGGGTGTAGCAGTGATCTGGCTGCTCCCCTCAAAATCCAGTAACGTGACAGCTCCACCTGCAGGGGCTTGGGAAGGTTCTGCATTGTGGTACCTGGTGCCTGTGGATCTTTCAGTAACCAGTGATTGGTTCTTTAAAGGATTTGAAACCACAGACAGTGGGATACTTCCTTTTAGGGTGAATTATTTCTATTTACTTTTATAATTAATTTTTCATTTAAATCAATTCACTATCTTTAATTCTTTTAAGACAGCGTAACATACAAAAAAAGAATAGAAAAAAGAATACGAATGAAATGAGAACAATAACTCCTCCTACAGCTATCCCCTCCAAAGTTACCTTTGACCAGTTTGTGGAGTTATCAGACACACCAATACAATACTTACATTAAGACGGATAGAAGCATTGTTTAGATTCAGGAGATATTCTTTTGTTTATGTCTTTCCTTTCAGATTTTTTGTTGCCACTTATGACCGGTGTTCCCCTTTCAAAGCTTACGAGCGGCAGCAAGATTCAGCATTGGGACGGGAGCCCTGGTTGATCAGACCTGGCTTTTTTGGATTCGCAACCGTCTGATTTTGATCTGTTTAGTTCAACCTTATATACCCTTGTGATGGCGTGTTGGGGTTTCCCCGTCTCCTGCACCCCCATAATGGCACGGACAGACTCCATCAGCCAGTAGAATAGAGGGAGTTTATTGCTTCTCCAGGATACAGCACAGCACAGATGTCATCTGGTTACAGGAACTGGGGCTAGGATGCCTCAGTCCCCCTTGAGATGTGGGAGTCTGGGCCCCTAAATTCCAGCCCCTTTCTCTAGGCTGTCTCCTCCATGATCCCAGCCAGAAACTAACTCACTCCCTTCCAGCCCTGCCCCCAGCCAGGGCTGCACTCCCCTTCTTCCCATTGTTCCGCTCCCTGGGAGATACCTGTCTGACGAGTTTCGAAGCCCCCTCGCATAATGACTCATCCCCTGCCCTGCTGGACCGTGCTGCAGACAGCAGCCAGTGGAGGTCACTCACAGCCCTCTGCCCAGCATAGCAACCAGCAAGGTACCCCCACTACGTCACAACCCTGTTTTGGTATTTTTCCTCTCACCTGACTATGCTGACGTAAGTTTTTTTTTTTTGGTCTCATGCTGCCTTTTTAGTTGTTTTTTTCCTTTTGTCTACTTTTACTTCCTTAAAAGTTGGATTGTCAGTACTTTGTTGCTTTTTCAGTTTTTTGTCTGCTTTTACTTCCCTAAAAGTGGGATTCTTGTTAGTTATCCAATTAAATTTTGGTTTTTTGCTTACGTCTCCTGTATCTTGACAATGCTGCCTTCCTTTTACACTTTCAGCTAAATTGGTGCTCATTTGACGTATACTGGGTAGGCCTTAATACATCCTTTTCACAAGGTCAAGGCCCAGTCAATTGGGGAGCTGGTGGAGGCCACTAGTATAAATCATAGAATCACAAAGCTGGAAGAGACTCCAGAAGGTCATCAAGTCCAGCCCCCTGCCCGAGGCAGGACCAATCCCAACTAAATCAACCCAGCCAGGGCTTTGTCAAGCCGAGACTTAAACATCTCTAGGGATGGAGATTTCACTCCCTCCCCAGAGAACCCAGCCCAGTGCTTCCCCACCCTCCTAGTGAAATAGTTTTTCCTAATGTCCAACCTAGACCTCCCCCACTGACTTGAGACCATTGCTCCTTGTTCTGCCATCTGTCACTATTGTGAACAGCCTTTCCCCATCCTCTTTGGAACCTCCCTTCAGGAAGTTGAAGGCTGCTATCAAATCCCCCCTCACTCTTCGCTTCTACAGACTAATCAAGCCCAAATCCCTCAGCCTCTCCTCGTAGGTCATGTGCTCCAGCCCCCTCAGCATTTTGGTCACCCTCCACTGGACCCTCTCCAATGCGTCCCCCAACTCCCCCGAATTGGGCCCTGTGGCTAAGAGGGGGGCTCCGCGCCTAAGAGGGCCCCGCTCCTGGGTGTGCGGCACATACACAGCCCCTGCCCTGGGTGCGCGGTGCATGCATGGGGCCTCGGGCACGAAGCTCATGCATGGTGCCACCCTGGGCGCGTGGCGCATGCATGGTGCCACCCCTGTGAATCAGGCCCCACCCCCACGAATCGGGCCCAGCACTTCCTAAAGTTAGCCCTGGCGTCCACATCCTTTCTATAGTGGGGGGGGGGGAGAACTGGACACAATACTCCAGATGTGGCCTCACCAAAGCCGAATAACGGAGACTAACCCCTTCTCTGGCTCTGCTGGCAATGCTCCTCCTAATGCTCCCTAATATGCCATTGTTCCTCTTGGCTACAAGGGCGCCCTGTTACCTCATATCCAGCTTCTCATCCACTGTAACCCCAGGTCCTTTTCTGCAGAACTGCTGCTTAGCCAGTCAGTCCCCAGCCTGTACCAGTGCTTGGGATCCTTCCGTCCCAAGTGCAGGACTCTGCACTTGTCCTTGTTGAACCTCCTCAGATTTGTTTTGGCCCAACCCTCTAATCTGTCCAGGTCACTCTGGACCCTCTCCCTGCCCTCCAGCGTATCTACCTCTCCCCCTAGCTTAGAGTCATCTGTGAACTTGCTGAGGGTGCAATCCATCCCTTCATCCGGGTCATTAATAAAGATATTGAACAAAACCGACCCTAGAACTGATCTTTGGGGCACTTCGCTAGAAACCAACTGCCAACCTGACATCGAGCCGTTGATCACTCCCATTGGGCCTGACAGTCTAGCCATCTTTCTATCCATCTTACCGTCCATTTATCCAATCCACACTCCCTTAACTTGCTGGCAAGAATATTGTGGGAGACCGTATCAAAAGCCTTGCTAAAGTCAAGGTCTATCACATCCACTGACTTTCCCACGTCCACAGGGCCAGTTACCTCATCATAGACACTAATCAGACTGGCCAGGCACGACTTGCCCTTTGTGACTCCATGCTGACTATTCCTGATCACTTTCCCGTCTTCCACATCCCATGATGTAGGGGCGCTGACCCCGACGCTGACCTACTTGGGCAATTCCACAGGTGCCTGTGGCAGAACCCTGCCCCGTTGCTCCATGTGCAGACCGGGCTCGGTCCTGACCCAAAGCTCACTGAACCAACGGGGGGGGGGGGAGGTGACTCCCATCAGACACCTGGGGTAGGCTCAGCCCATCTGGCTGTGGCTTGTCACTTTGAGCCCTAGCTCCTGCCCCAGCCTGGGGCCCTGGGGAAAGCAGCTTTATGCTGTGACTCAGTTTCCCCTTGTCACACTAGGGGGTGAGACGTCCCAGCCCACAGGTGTGTAGTGAGGATCAACGCCATGGGTGGTTGCGGGGCACGTGGCTACCGTGGGATGTGCGGGGACCTGTCCTAAAGCAGGAATGCCCAGTCTGGCATGGGCACATCTATTGAGAGTGCAGGGACCGTCCCCGCTGGGTGTTTGTGCAACAAGCACTGGGGCTGGACCTTAGGTAGCACTGCCCAGTACCAGTGCTATAGCCCAGTGGGGCTGCTGCTGGATGAGGAGTGGGGGCCTGGGGTGGAGACACAGGGATGCCTGGGCTGGCGAGGCAGTTTGGATTTAAGGCCCAGCCAGCCCTAGGCACAGTGGCTACGTCTCGACTACAGGCGTCTGTCGCCAGAGAGCATCTAGACTGCATTACGCGGAGCGACAAATTGATCCGCTTTGTCGCCAAAGAGCCTCCAGCCTGCCGGACGCGCTGTCGACAGACGGCACCCGCAAGGGCTTCTGGAAGGCCACGGGGCAGCCTGAAAGCCCAGGCACCGCTGCATGCTCCCTGCAGAGACGTGTGCTTAAGGGGAGCCCCCTGGACAGCTGTTGCTCTGCTCCTGCTGCTGGCTTGCCTGCCTCCTGGAGGGAAAGCAAGGCTGCTTCAGTTTTTGCTTTGGTTGCCCTGCTTCCTCCGACACCACAGCAGTTTATTTTCTGGGGTTTTTTTTCCTGCTTTTCACCTTTTATTTGGCCATGGAGCCTGAGCTGCCCCTGGGCAGGCGATGGCCCCACGCTGCCATACTGCAGCTGCTGCATCTGCATGGCTCTGTCCTGAATCTCCTGCCCCATATGGACCCAGACCACACTGAGGAGACCCTTCTCCAGGATGCAGGAGCTCTGCCCTGGCTCCCAAACTTTTTTGGGGACAGGCAGATTTGGAGGCACGAGACGAGTTCCGACTGGTGGGACTGGCTCGTCATGCAGCGCTGGGACGACGAACACTGGCTCCGCAACTTCCAGATGCAGAAGGCCACGTTCCTGGAGCTGTGTGCCTGGCTCGCCCTGCTCTGGAACACCGGGACACCCACCTGCAGCCCGCCATCCCCCTGCAGTGGTGAGTCGCAATCGCCCTGTGGAAGCTGCCCACCCTCAACAGCTACCGTGGGGCATCAGTTTGGCGTGGGGAAGTCTGCTGTCAGGCCATCTTGATGGAAGTAAGTCACTCTAGGGGGACAGGCCCTACAGAGTGGGGGGGGTTGAGAAAGGGGGACTGCCAGGCAAGGGCAAGAGGGAGTGGGGGGTGGAGTGGCACTTGGAGGACGCGCCTCAGCCACCCCTACACTGGTGAGGGGGAAGGGGGTGTCCTGACAAGGGGAGGGGAGGGGTGGGTGGGGTGGGGTGGGGGGGGAAGAGGGTGGGAAGGGGGGAGGGTCCCCCCAAGTGCTTAGGTTACGTGGGGTGGGAGGGGAGGGGAGGGTCCCCCCCCCCCAAGCGCTTAGGTTACGTGGGGTGGGAGGGGAGGGGAGGAGAGGGTCCCCCCCCAAGCGCTTAGGTAACCTAACTGCCTGGTTTCTGTCTGTTTCTCTTGCTGCAGGTGGTGAGGGCCATGCATGCGGAGCTGCTGAAGAGGCTCGTCGTCTTGGGAACCTGGACAACATCATCGCCGTGTTTGCTGCCCTTGGATTCCTGACCTGCGGAGGAGCCCTCGCCGGGACATACACCGTGATCCGCGCACCGCCCCACTGAGCAGCCCAGCTTATAAACAGGGAGGGCTACTCTTCCATGGTGCTGCAGGCCCTAGGCGACCACCAGGGACACTCTATGGACATTTGTGTCGGGTGGGCGGGGCAGGCACATGATGCCACATAGTCAGGAACTCCTACCTGTACCGCAGGTTGCAGGCAGGAACACTTTTCCCCCAGTGACACCTCGCACTCAGGGCCGTGCAGATGCCGGTGTGCATAGTGGCCGACGTGGCCTAACCCCTGATGCTGTGGCTCATGAAGCCCTACACCGGCCACCTGGATGCGAGCAAGGAGCTTTTCAACACGCATCTTAGCCAGGCTCGCATCCAGGTGGAATGCGCCTTCGGCCGGCTGAAAGGGAGGTTCTGTTGCCTCCTCACACACCTGGAGATGGGCGAATGCAACATCCTGAAGGTGGTGGCCACATGTTGCACCCTCCATAACCTGGCGGAGAGGAAAGGGGAAGCCTTCCTGACGGGGCGGGGGACAGGTGCTGATGGTGAGGGGAGGCCATTTCAGCAGCCCCAGACGGCTGCCATCCGCCAGGCTCACCAGTCTGGTGTCTGAATCCGAGAGGCCCTGAGGGAGAGATTCTCAGAAGGAGCCCACTGACCCTCCCCAGGGCCTCCCCCACGGGGGGTTGGCCTGGCCCACCCCACCTGTCCCTCCACTACCCTCACCCTCTTCCCATTCAGCACACAGAGAAGACCCACTTTTCTTTGTACACAGAAAATTGCTTCATTACAAACAGGAGCAGTAAAGAAAATGGGAGAACTGTTGAACAAACCTTTCTCTTTTAACCGTTCACCTGTTCAGCCACAGAGTGAATGTGTCTGTCAAAAAGAAAGATTTTGTAACATAACTCAAATGGCCCTTAACTGGGGCGGTAGGGGACTGAAAACTTGGAGGGGGGAGGAGGGGGACTGAAAACCTGGAGGAGGGAGAGGGGGCTCAGGAGGACAGCTGCTTCCCTGAGTGCGGGGTCCTGCCACCGTCCTCTCTCCTGGCATCGCCAGGGCCTTGGGATTGGGTGAGCAAGACCTAGTCCTGGCCTGGGCAGCAAGGGAGGGCAGCTGTTGGGCCTGTGAGGGCTCGGGCTGGGGGGGAGGGGGTGTCACGTTGCTGGATCTTGAGGGGAGCAGCCAGATCACTGATGCACCCATAGATGGGGGTGTTGGCCCCAAAAATGGTATAGGAGGGGGCCATGTGAGGTATTGAATAGAAGCTTATTATCTGCTAATCCTATATACGCTGTTCATGTGTTTGCAGAATGTCTGTGTGTGCAATTATTAGCATGTACTTGTATGGACACTGAAGATTTCCCTGCATATGGTTAAGCATTGGGCAGGGCCGAGCCTGTGGACATGCTGATTACCAAGGCCCTGTGGGACAATGGCTCTCAATGGGCCAAGGACACACCCAAAGAATGGGGGCTGTCACCTGAGAGCAGCCAGCAGGGAACACAGAGATTGGCCTCTGTCCAGGTGACCTGCTACATACTAGAAAAGGCCAGGAAGGAGGTATAAAGAGGCCATGTGGTCTATGCCATTTTGTTCTCAGCTCAGCACTTCATCCCAGAGTCAGCATTGCAGGGATCGAAGAGCCCGGAAGACCTGTGAACCCATCCTGATGCTAGGATGTGCAACAAGGACTTTTAAACCAGCAGCTGTAACATCTCTGCTAGAGCCTGCATCGAGGACTGGGAGATTCGGTGCATGTAACTTACTAATCTTTAACAACCTTACTCTCAGGCTTTTCTTGCTTGTGATAATAAACCTTTAGATATAGATTCTAAAGGATTGGCCCAGCGTGATTTGTGGGTAAGATCCAGAGGGTAAATTGACCAGGGATCTGTGGCTGGTTTCTTGGAACCGGACGGGACTTGTTCGGGGTAGGCGGGATTGGGTGCTAGGACCCCCCACCTGTGTATGAGGCCCGGGGCCATCTGGGGCACGGATATTGCTGCGGTGTCGGAGGGGTTTTGCTCATGAGGCTTCAGGCAGGCAGCTGAAGTTCTCTGTGGGACTGGTTTGTGGCCTGTTTGGAGAGGTCACCAGTCTGGGGGCTGTAAGGAGCCCCAGATTTGAGCAATTCGCCCTGAGCGGACGCCCTCAGCTGTGCCCAGACACAGCCCGGTCCGTCACAGGGGGAGCTGGAGGAGCAGTGAGGAAAGAGGGGGTTGGAGGAAGGGGGGACGAGGGGGCTGGGGGAGGGGGAGCTGGAGAAGCAGGGAGAGAAGAGGGGGTTGGGGAAAGGGGGGGGCCGAGAGGGCTGGGGGGAGGGGGAGCTGGAGGAGCAGGGAGGGAAGAGGGGGTTGGGGGAAGGGAGGACCAGGGGGCTGGGGGGAGGGGGAGCTGGAGGAGTAGGGAGGGAAGAGGGGGTTGGGGGAAGGGGGGCGAGGGGGCTGGGGGGAAGGGGAGCTGGAGGAGCAGGGAGAGAAGAGGGGATTGGGGGAAGGGGGGGCCGAGAGGGCTGGGGGGAGGGGGAGCTGGAGGAGCAGGGAGGGAAGAGGGGGTTGGGGGGAAGGGGGAGTTGGAGGAGCAGGGGGAGCAGGGAGCTGGCGTCCATGACGGGCAGGCAAGGCGACGAGCTCCGTCACTGTGGCACAGATCTCTGTGCGCTGCTGGACCAGCTCGTCCAGCAGCCTGGTGCGCCACGCGGCCGCTGCCTGAGTCCTTTGCTGGAGGGTCTTGTTGAGGTCCTGCAGGGCCTCACCGTGCTCCCTGAGCAGGACTGTGTCCACACGCCAGTGCCTGCAGGTGCCACGGGTCCGGGGTGGTGGTGGGGCGGGTGTGGTGCTCCCCTGTTGGGTGAGGGTCCGGCTGTGGAGGAAAAGAGGAGACAGTCACTGTCTGTGTGCACCCTGAGGACACACCGTGGCTGGCAGGGGCTGTCCTTTGGACAGGAGACTCAGGGGTGTTCACGTGACACCATGTTGGGCAGTGGCTGAAAAGCCTCATGGGGCCCCCCAGTGGCAATGGGGCTAGCTGGCCCCCCGCACTGCCAACGTGCCCGTGTGTGGTGACCCCTCAAAGCATTCACCTGATGTTCCCTCCCTGACGTCCATGGATGCCTGGGAGGCCTCTGGGGTCTGGGTCCCTGCTGCCTCCTCCTCCTCCTGGTGCAGCTCTCCCGCCTCTCCCGCCCGGTCTTCCTCCCTGAGCAGGGGTTGGTCCACGATGTGGTGGGGTAACCTGTTCTCCACCACATGCGGTGGCGTCTGGGCTTCCCCACCGCCCAGGTCTGCTCCAACTCCTCGTAGTAAGGGCAGGTCTCGGGGGCTGCCCCGGAGCGGGAGCTCTGGTCCCAGGCCCTGGCAGATCCCTGCCACAGCTCCTCAGCCTTGGCCCTTTGGCGGGCAGGGGGAGTGGGGCCCTCTGCGGCTGGGGCAGCCGTTTCTTCACGGCGCACCACACTGGCCGTGGCGAAAGCTCCCCCTGGTGGGCGACATGTGCAATTGCTTCCATACTGTCCAGGCTGCATCGTCAGGCGAGCTGGGACTTTATGGGAGGGGGAAGGTTTGCTGGCAGCGTGGCCTGCTGGGCAGCACATTCGCCAGGGACTCAGGAGCCCTCGCTGCTCTCCATGACTGCCACAGGCTCACCTCGGGGAATTCACAGTGCTGCTCTGTGCCTCAGTTTCCCCGCAGCTCCTGGAGAGGCACCCCACACACGCAGTAAAGCCCTGCACTGCCCACTCACTGACCCCCCCCCGCTGGACACAGCCCCCCACTGGACTGGGCCCAGCCACTCTTCAGATGGTGGGATCAGCGTTCGCCTACTGAGGTCTGGGGGCCAGACTGCCAGCTGGTGTGCCTCTGAGGAGCTACACACGCGCCAGCAGCCTCCTTCCCTGACCGCCAGCTCCCTGGTGCTAAGCCGTTTCCTGTCCCACTCCGAGGTGCTGCCCTCCCATCAGACACGGCTCTATAGCAGGGCAGCACGGGAGGGGTTGAGAGGCCAGGCGCCAGACTGCAGGAAGTCTTGGAACCCGTTGGATGCCAGCGAACCGTTCCTTCTCTAGCCTGGCCTGGGCGTGGAGGGTGCCATGCACCCCTGTGTATTAGGACACACCTGACTGAAGTCCTGGACGGAGACAAGGCCTTCCTTTCCCACCTCAGACAAAGGCAACTCCCACCTTTCAGATGCCCCTCACCTCCTCCAGAAATCCTGCAGCTGCAACCCTGTCTGCTCAAGGTTAGGTTGGGCGTGAATTCCAGTGGGGTACCAGCAGAATTTTAATGAGACATCTAATCCTCCCGGTTAAATATTTATTGAGCTGCGTGGGACAGATTCTAGGGCGATTGACATGCCCCACCATCCAATCCAGCATCAGTCACCGCATGTGCAGGCTCACGAAATCGGGCCCTATGGCTCTAATTACTTTTTTGGAAAAAAAATCCTCTTTCATAATAGAGAGGGTTTGCGTTTTCTCACTGAGAAACACATTGCTCTGGGCTATCACAGAGGCATTTGTGAATGGTTTAAATTAAGCAATGCATTATTAACAACACCCAATCAGCAAATATGATATGGCATTTCATGAGATTAGCTTAATACCACAAAGATATTTATAGCTCCAGAAAGCCAGGGAGACGACCTCTGTTATTTCTAACATCCTTGTGAGTTTGTGCACAATTTTAATTGCGATCATTTGGGGAAAAATGTAGGTCCAGCGATTCAGCTTGTGTGAACTGTTGTAGTTCTCCGGCACCTCGCTGAGTCCCATTGGCTGATCCACCCTCCTTTGTTAGCTCTTTTCCTGAGAGAGCCTTAAGTGCTGTATCTTTGATTCTTATTTCATAGCTGTAATATTCAGTCCAAAAATCCTGCAGCAACGCAAGATAAAGTCCCTGAGTTAAGCATGCATAATTCAGCAGCACCCAGGCTTTCGTTTTGTGCATGTAACCTTAGCTCTGACCCTGTGTGTGGTGTGGTATTATTGCAAAGCTTTGGTCAAGGGCAAAGCTCTTGCTTTTCATGCATAGTTTAGGACAGTGATTTTCCAGCGGTTATCTGCAGCTGCCTGGGGATCTGCAGAGTAAGAATTCCAAAAGGGTCCACACCTCCACTTGAAACTGAGTAGGGGGCTGCAGATGAAAAGGGTTGAGACCCACTGCCTCAGTGCCTGGACACAGCCTGTCTTAAGTGGGTAATATTGGAGCCTATTCACAGAAAGCAGGAGCTGACCCAGTGGCTGGGGTCACTCTGCCATGTCTCCTCCTCTGCAGGAGTGGGTTTGCACCACAGATACTGTGGTGATTTCTGCTGCACCGGCAGACTCCCCTCTGCAGGGAGAGCTGTCTCCGGGCTGGTGCTACTGGCTTAGCAGCAGCTCCATGCAAGGACCATCCTCAGCGCTGCTCTAACCAAACGCACGCCGAGCCATCCTCGGCACGACTCTAACGGAACGCACGCCGAGCCACTCCCGGCACGACTCTAACGGAACGCACGCCGAGCCATCCTCGGCACGACTCTAACGGAACGCACGCCGAGCCACCCTCGGCATGACTCTAATGGAACGCACGCCGAGCCACTCCCGGCACGACTCTAACGGAACGCACGCCGAGCCACCCTCGGCATGACTCTAACGGAACGCACGCCGAGCCACCCTCGGCATGACTCTAATGGAACGCACGCCGAGCCACTCCCGGCACGACTCTAACGGAACGCACGCCGAGCCATCCTCGGCACGACTCTAACGGAACGCACGCCGAGCCACTCCCGGCATGACTCTAACGGAACGCACGCCGAGCCATCCTCGGCACGACTCTAAGGGAACGCACGCCGAGCCACTCCCGGCACGACTCTAACGGAACGCACGCCGAGCCATCCTCGGCACGACTCTAACGGAACGCACGCCGAGCCACCCTCGGCACGACTCTAACGGAACGCACGCCGAGCCACTCCCGGCACGACTCTAACGGAACGCACACCGAGCCATCCTCGGCACGACTCTAACGGAACGCACGCCGAGCCACTCCCGGCACGACTCTAACGGAACGCACGCCGAGCCATCCTCGGCACGACTCTAACGGAACGCACGCCGAGCCATCCTCGGCACGACTCTAACGGAACGCACGCCGAGCCACCCTCGGCATGACTCTAATGGAACGCACGCCGAGCCATCCTCGGCACGACTCTAACGGAACGCACGCCGAGCCACTCCCGGCATGACTCTAACGGAACGCACGCCGAGCCATCCTCGGCACGACTCTAAGGGAACGCACGCCGAGCCACTCCCGGCATGACTCTAACGGAACGCACGCCGAGCCATCCTCGGCACGACTCTAACGGAACGCACGCCGAGCCACCCTCGGCACGACTCTAACGGAACGCACGCCGAGCCACCCTCGGCACGACTCTAACGGAACGCACGCCGAGCCACTCCCGGCACGACTCTAACAGAACGCACACCGAGCCATCCTCGGCACGACTCTAACGGAACGCACGCCGAGCCACTCCCGGCACGACTCTAACGGAACGCACGCCGAGCCATCCTCGGCACGACTCTAACGGAACGCACGCTGAGCCATCCTCGGCACGACTCTAACGGAACGCACGCCGAGCCACCCTCGGCACGACTCTAACGGAACGCACGCCGAGCCACCCTCGGCACGACTCTAACGGAACGCACGCCGAGCCACCCTCGGCACGACTCTAACGGAACGCACGCCGAGCCACCCTCGGCACGACTCTAACGGAACGCACGCCGAGCCACCCTCGGCACGACTCTAACGGAACGCATGCCGAGCCACTCCCGGCACGACTCTAACGGAACGCACGCCGAGCCACCCTCGGCACGACTCTAATGGAACGCACGCCGAGCCACCCTCGGCACGACTCTAACGGAACGCACGCCGAGCCACCCGCGGCACGACTCTAACGGAACGCACGCCGAGCCATCCTCGGCACTGCTCTAACTGGACACACGCCGAGCCATCTCCGGCACTCCTCTAACCGAACACACGCCGAGCCACCCTCGGCACGACTCTAACGGAACGCACGCCGAGCCATCCTCGGCACGACTCTAACGGAACGCACGCCGAGCCATCCTCGGCACTGCTCTAACCGGACACACGCCGAGCCATCTCCGGCACTCCTCTAACCGAACACACGCCCAGCCACCCTCGGCACTGCTCTAATCAGACACACGCCGAGCCAGCCTCAGCCCTGCTCTAACCGAACACTCGGAGAAATAAAAAAGCAAATTGAAAGAGCCAGATGAATACCTAGAAACCATCTACTTCAAGACAGACCCAAGAAAACCAACAATAGAACACCACCTACAGCCCCCAACTTAAACCTGTCCAACACATTATCAAGAAACTACAGCCTAAATTGGAACAGGATACCATACTCCAAGAGGCTCTGGGAGACAGACCCATAGTCTCCTATAGACAACCACCTAACCTCAAGATGATTCTTACCAACAACCACAGGACATACCACACTAATACCAACCCTGGTACATTCCCTTGCAACAAACCCCGTTGCCAGCTTTGTCCACATATTCATTCTGCTGATACCATTATTGGACCCAACCAAGTGAGTTATAAGATCAAGAACACATATTCCTGCGCATCCAGAAATATAATCTATGCTATCATGTGCCGAAAGTGTCCGTCTGCTATGTACATTGGACAAACATCTCAGACACTTCGCCAAAGGATTAATGCCCACAAAACAGATATCAGACAGGATCACAAAGAAAAAACTATTTCTTGCCATTTTAACCAGAAAGGACACTCTCTCAATGACTTAACCACCTGCATTCTGCTACAAAGACCTTTTACATCTGCACTTGAAAGGGAATCCTCTGAACTGTCATTCATGTTAAAATTCGACACTCTCCGGGGGGCGGATTGAACAAAGACCCCCAACTATCTTACCCATTACCAGGATAGCTTCCCCAATTATCACCTCTAATACTATTAGCTCACAGACATCTAACTTTCCCCACCTCTAATATCATTAACTCACAGATACTTACCTTCCTTCCTTCCCCCCCCCCCCCCCCCCCGCATACCCCTTCTGTTCTGCAATGTGATTTGTCCTTTTCATATGTGTTCATTTTTTTAATTGTATCCTTTGGTATATATGGCTGTGACTATTTTCTTCCACTATTTGATCTGAGGAAGTGGGTCTGGCCCACGAAAGCTCATCATCTAATAAACCATCTTGTTAGTCTTTAAAGTGCTACATAAAGTGCTCGTGGCTTGTTGGTCAGTGAGGAGGTGTGACGTAGTGGGGGTACCTGGCTGGTTTCTATGCTGCTGGCTCTGGGGGAACCCCCACTGGCTGCCGTGGGTACCACGACCCAGCAAAACAGGATGAGTCACTATGCAAACCAGTGGCCAGACACCCCCCATGGAGAGGAACAAAGGAAGGTGGAATGCTGCCTTGGCTGGGGGGCAGGGCTGGAAGTTAGTGAGTTGGTTGCTGGCTGTCGGAGGGCATGGAGGAGAGCCTAGGGGAAGGGGCTGGAGTTTAGGGGCCCAGTCTCCCCCATCTCAAGGGGGCCTGAGGCATCCTAGCCCAGTTCCTGTAACCAGATTACATCTGTGCTGCGCTGTGCTGGAGGAGCAATAAACCACCCTCAATTCCACTGGCTGGTGCAGTCTGTTTGTGCCATTTCGGGGTGCAGGAGACGGGGAACCCCCAACGTGCCGTCACACTGGTGTCAGGGGTGGGATGCACTGCACCCCGTGGATGGAGCTTCCAGCGGCAAGCGACAAGGCGCTGTAGAAGCAAGAGCCCTGGAGCCAGGCGTGCTGGAGACAGAGCGAAGCGGTTCCTGGGAATCGTGGGGCGCTGCAGCACTAGACTGGTGAGTCTGCACCGAGGGGCCCAGCGGGCAGATGGCCTACGCCCGACTCTTGAAGGCAGAGCTGGTGGGGCTGTGCAGAGAGAGGGGCTTGCCTGTGCAGAAAGCAACCAAGGCCCAGCTGATTGCCCAGCTGGAAGATAATGACCAGCCACAGGGCCAGGATCTTGTCCCCAGGGGAAGCAGCCAGACCCCCCCTGAGAGTGTGTCAGGCTCAGAGAGGGGGAGGAGCGCTGGAACCCAACGGAGAGATGAGACAGCGTCTCCCGGGAGGCCTGCAAGCCGTAGCCCATCTAGGGCAGGGGCCAGCCCAGCGGAGCTGCGGCGCCTGGAGATCCAGCTGCGGATCAGGGAATTGGAAGTAGAGGACCGAGAGAAGGAGCGCCAGGACCGAGAGAGGGAGCGCCAAGATCGAGAGAAGGAGCGCCAGGACCGAGAGAGGCAGCGGCAGCATGAGCTGGCCATGGCAGAGCGGAGAACCGGCGGGGCACCGGCTGCGCCAAGTGCGGATGGGCCCCAGGGTCCCAGGACTGCCAGATGCTTGGAGAGGCCCGTGGTGGCCCAATTGAAGGACATGGGTGACATAGACGGGTTCCTCAGTACCTTTGAGAGGGCCTGTGGACTGCAACGGGTTCCCCCAGCTGACTGGCTGCAGGAGCTCCTCCCCGCACTGAGCCAGGAGGCGGCCGGAGTGCTCAGTCAGCTGGAGGACCTACAGCCAGGGGATTACAACCGAGTCAAGGAGGCCCTGCTGCACAAGTTCGGGCTGACCCCCGAGATGTACAGGAAGAAGTTCCGGGGGGTACAGAAAGGGCCACGGGAGACCTATGTGGACCTGGCCTCCCGCCTGGCGCAATACTGCCGCAAGTGGGTGTCTGGAGTCGGAGCCCAGACCGCAGAGGAGCTGCTCAAGCTGGTCATGATGGAGCAGTTCTATGAAGCGTGCCCACCCAAACTGAGGCTGTGGCTCAAGGACCGGAGACCAGAGAACCCCCAGGAGGCCGGGAGACTGGCGGATGAGTTCACGGAGAGCCGGTCCGGGTGTGAACGGGAGTCCCGGAGAGAGAGGGAACCGCGCAGAGACCGGATCTCGGCTGAGCGACGGAGGGAGTCAACTACGGGGCGAGACCAAGGAACAGGTCATCTGTGCCCCAGAGAACCAGCCAGGACCGGGACAGAGACAGCCCAAAGCCTAACTTGCCATCGCTGTGGGCAAAAAGGCCACAAGAGGGCTCAGTGCACCAGGTCCCAGGACCGGGGACTTTCCAGGGTTAACTGGCTGGGGCGGGAGGAAGGGCAGGCTGCCCCAGAGGCAGGGGCTGGCAGGCAAACCTCAGCTCAGAGAGAGGGGAAGGATGCTCAGTGCACCTCCCCTGGGAGGTCTGATTCTCAGGAGGCGGATTTCTCCGTGTACCGGGTGGGCGCAGGACGGCCCCTGCGGAGCGAGTGCCTCATACCCCTGGAGGTGGATGGTAGGAAGGTGACGGGCTTCTGGGACACGGGGGCGGAGGTGACTCTGGCCCGATCCGACATAGTGGCCCCGGAGCGGATACTACCCCACGCGCAGCTGACCCTGAAGGGCATAGACGGGTCCCCGTTTAAGGTGCCTGTAGCCCGGGTGCATCTGAAATGGGGGGCGAAGGAAGGCCTCAAGGAAGTGGGGGTGCACCCGCACTTGCCCACCGAGGTGCTGATGGGGAATGACCTAGAGGAGTGGCCCCATGAATCCCAGCGGGCTCTAGTCACTACCTGGAGCCAGAGCCAGCGGGGGGCTGACAACGTGGGTCCAGGGAAGGACTCCTGGCAGCGTCCTCAGGGTCCCATCCCAGTGGACACGGGGTCCAGCCAGGCTGGGACTCCGGACCTAGGCAGAGGTGGGGGACAGGTCCCGATCCCTGCCTCAGCAGCTGAATTCCAGGCTGAGGTGCAGGCAGACCCCTCCTTGCAGAGGCTGAGGGACCAGGCTGGCCTCTGTGCAGCTCAGC
This sequence comes from Pelodiscus sinensis, assembly GCF_049634645.1. Classification (NCBI taxonomy): domain Eukaryota; kingdom Metazoa; phylum Chordata; order Testudines; family Trionychidae; genus Pelodiscus; species Pelodiscus sinensis. The sequence goes on along the minus strand of NC_134724.1, from coordinate 39,022,029 downwards.
CCTGGGGGAGAGGTGGCCAGGAGAGATTCCTGCGGGAGCGTGGGCTCCTATTCCGTGAATGGCTTCCCCCCAGGAAGGCGAGGGCATGGAGGGTAGAGCGGCAGCTGGTCGTCCCCCGAAAGTATCGCCTCAAGCTGCTGTATTTGGCCCACGATTCCCCCGTTGGGGGCCACCGGGGGATCCGGAGCACCCGGCTGAGGCTGCTCCAGCACTTCTATTGGCCGGGAATCTTTACAGCCGTGCAGCGGTACTGCCGGTCCTGTGACTCCTGCCAGAGGGGCGGGAAGGCCCAAGACAGTAGGAAAGCGGCTTGGGGGTCTCTACCCCAGATAGAGAACCCTCTGGGCTTGCTGAGAGAGTTATGGGAGGGGAAGTCCTCCCTGGATGGAGCATCGGGGGTGGAAGCCGCCCTGGCTGTCCAGAGAAGGCTCACTGGGCTCATGGCCCCGGCCCGAGAGACCCCGGCCAGAGATCAAGGCCAGCGGAAGGGTGGGTGTGACCCCCGAGGACAGGCCTGTGCCAGTCGCCCTGGAGCGGGGCGGCGAGTGGACAGAGGGAAGCCAATTCATGTGGGGCCTCGCCACGGCCGGCCCGAGTCAAGGGGAGCACCCATGTCCCCGGGGCGGGTTCCCACGCAGAGGACCCGAACTTCCCTAGGTCACGAGCGGAGTGACCCTGCTCAGTTCGCTCTCGGAGGGGGGAGAACTGTGACGTAGTGGGGGTACCTGGCTGGTTTCTATGCTGCTGGCTCTGGGGGAACCCCCACTGGCTGCCGTGGGTACCACGACCCAGCAAAACAGGATGAGTCACTATGCAAACCAGTGGCCAGACACCCCCCATGGAGAGGAACAAAGGAAGGTGGAATGCTGCCTTGGCTGGGGGGCAGGGCTGGAAGTTAGTGAGTTGGTTGCTGGCTGTCGGAGGGCATGGAGGAGAGCCTAGGGGAAGGGGCTGGAGTTTAGGGGCCCAGTCTCCCCCATCTCAAGGGGGCCTGAGGCATCCTAGCCCAGTTCCTGTAACCAGATTACATCTGTGCTGCGCTGTGCTGGAGGAGCAATAAACCACCCTCAATTCCACTGGCTGGTGCAGTCTGTTTGTGCCATTTCGGGGTGCAGGAGACGGGGAACCCCCAACGTGCCGTCACAGGAGGCAACAGGATAAGACGTTCGAGTTACTTAGCCAAGCCCAGAGGACTCTGGAGGAAGGAGATAAGGCTAGCCAGGAGTTAACAAATTGACTACATAGCCAGTCAGAAGAGCGCTCAGTCATTTTTCAAAGGCAGCAGGAGTTAGAGGGAAATTTAGACTGGAGTAGGTATCAGGTACAGGCTCACGCTGTTGGCAAGAGCGAGCAGCTGCCAGCTTACGGCTGCTGAGGGGTATAGATCAGCCCGTGATCAGCTGCTGGGACGCAGGGAGTTGTGATGGGCTAGCGAGGGATGAAGCGTGTGACGGTGGCAGAGCGCCTGGAGGAGAGGGCAAGCGCATGGGTAGAGAGGGAGACACACTGCAAGGCAGCCAGGAGATGAGCGAGGGGAGGATGAAAAATCAGCTCCCGTTCCTGTTACTGTGGTGGAATGGATGGAGACAGAGCCACCGGCGGGGCCCATCACTAGACGTAAGGCGCGAGCGTTAGCTCAGGCTGACACGGTGCCTTTGGGACAGGAGCAGAGCCGGAGACTGAGCCGCAGGGAGTCAGAAGAAAAGTTGACAGTGCAGCAGCCCGCAACTGGCAAGAGGCAGTGCCACAACAGGAGGCGACACGTGACGCAGAGGGGGAGGAGCTCGGTGGTGCCAAGGACGTGGGTTTAGAAACTAGTTGCACAGGGACAGTGTGAGGCAGCGTGACGGGTGACACGGGTAGCTAGTGCCTGGGATGTAACGGCCTCTCAGTTACAATGGCCAAGGGATGCCCTTCCAGTGCCGTCACCTGCTGTTCCACTGGCACCACAGACCTCCGGAGAGCTGGGCACGTCTAGGCATTTCAACACGCTTCAGCATCGCCGGGGGCCCAGGGTTCCATAGGCCTTCAGCATACGCTGGCATCAGCTGGGCATCCTGACACGCTCAGACACTGTAGCTGCCCCATGACATGATACAGTCAGAACCGTTACCTCGTGGAGGACGCGCCCAGGAGCGTGGCATTCACATGGGGCAGTAGCACTGCATTTGCCAGCATTCCCATCGCTCTGGCGCGGGTGCGGCTGCCTCACGGGACAGAGCGGGGCAGCGGGCAGGGTACATGGGTGCTCACGTTGTCTATCCAACCCTTCGCCCTAAAGCAGGACTCCTCATGCGTCAGGCTGCCTGCCTGTAACAGCAACACCAACTCCCCTGGGAGGCCGCTTCCTCATGGCTGTAGTGTCACCACCGCCGGTGGCCTCGCAGTCGGGGGAAGCTGGCCAAACGCCATCAGCTGCAGCTGGTTGGAGCTTGGTAATGCTAGGTGGGCAGTGCCGGCAGAGTAGCCCCATGGGGCAGGACCCAGCTGACATCACTGAGGGCAGCTGGCCCAGTAGCTCCACCGGACAAGGACTGGGCCCACTGGCACCAGCAAAGGCAGAGCTTGGCCCCACAGCTCCACTCGGAATAGGCTGCTCCCACTGGCAGTAGGGAGACTTGTGCAATGAGCAAGCGGGCCAGGTGTGAGCTCCTTGTCGCTAAGTTCTGGTCTGGTTGGGACACGCTTTGTCTGACCAGCACGCTGGGAATCGCTGGGACCCGTCGACTGGAATTGCCCTGGGAGAGCTAAGCGCCCGATCCGCTCGTTAACGATCAGAGCAGCCAGTGGGGCCGAGGGACAGGAAGGATGCACAGCCCCCAGGAGACCTGACTGTCCTCCGGCTGCTGTACGTCCATTGGAGTATCGCTGGCCTGCTCTTGGGGAGAGAGAAGCTGGAAGCCGGGTAGGATTAAGGCTGGTGCAGTGCGTGCAAATCCCAGCTCTGGATTACAAGGACCTGCCATTACAATGGCTCCCCTTCCGAGAGCCCTTATCTTCAGCGGCAGCCATGAGCATAGGGGTGTTTAGGGGCTTCTCAGAGTGACATGGATCTGGGAGATTTGCTCCCTGCGAACCAGTGATCTTCACATTAGCTTGTTTGGGAAACTGATAGAGAAATAATTAATCGTCTCCTGGCCTCGCGGTGCCTCTGCCTGGTCTGGTTTTGGTTTGATCTTCATTCCAATCAGCCCCCGGAAAGCTGGGCTGGGCCTGCTAATGATTTATCTTGGGCTCTAATGCCTTGCAAACGAAGCCTGCCGTGCCCTCCCTACAGCCTCTTCCCATCCTCCATCCGGGAAACCCTGCATGGGCAGCTGGGGCAGACTCCAGCATGCAGTGGGGCTGCCGGGGGCACTAGGCCTGTCCCAGCTGTGACCTGTTCCCTGTATTCTGCCCAGGGGCTCTCCTCCGAAATACCCGGGGCGGTTTGAATGGGGCTGCCCCCTCTTGTTCCCCAGCCACGGGGACTGCGCTCTGTACGGAGTGCCACGACATGGGGGCCAGGCCCGTGTATTCGCCTAGCATAGAACAGACCGTCAGGAAGGAGGGGGAGGAGCAGGGAGTGCAGGTGTGCGAGGGGCCCATGGGGGCGGGGCGCAGATGGGGCTGCAGGGGGAGCCCCACTGAGATGAAGGAGGGCCAGTCCTGGCTGCCCATCGCGGCTCCCAGGGAACACCAGTGACATGGACGAGATTCCAAGCAGGACCTTTGCGACTCTCAGTTCTGAAAGTGGTTTAATCATTCCCGGCACACAGAGGCCTGCAGAGCCTGGCCCCGGCCATTCCAAAAGCCGCTGGCGCTGGGGAGCTCAGCAGTGCTAGGGAAAGGGAGAGCGTTTTCAGTCCAGGGGCCAGCCTGACAGAGCTGCCTCCTGGGGCCCAGCGGGATACAGGGATCCGGGAGCCAGAGCACAGACACTCTGGCCACTGACGGCACCAGCAGAAGCAGGCTGGCAGGGAGCAGCAGCGGGGAATAACACTGTAGCGCCACGCCAAGCTCAGGGCTGATCCTGCCGGGCCCGGGCAGCCCCGTCTCCTGCTACGACTCCTGCAGTACGCAGAGGACCATGCTGCGCATTGCCAGCGTCTTGGCGGCCGACCTGGTGAGCAACTTCTCCTGCAGCAAGGACTGAAGGGAAGTGTAAGATTCCAGGTTGCAATGAGAGCGCACAGACCTCGGGTCCGGGTTGGTGTGGATCTCCAGGTGTTTACACAGGTCCCTCAGCGCCTTCGCCGAGGCCAGGGCGCTGCTGTCATTCAGCGGCTTGTGCAGGCACATCCTCACCAGGTTCTTCAGCTTATAGCGGCCAAGCATGGGAATCCTCTCCCGAAGCAAGGGCAGGGTGTCCAGGTAAGCACAGACAGCCGTGCAGAAGTCCCATTTCTTGGCAAAAGACTCGAGGGCTTTAAAGAGAATGGTGAGCTCCGAGGCCCAGAAGTTATGCACGACTAGGAGGGGCTTGGGGACGGAGCGGAGGTAGCAGAGGAAATGCTCCAGCCCGGTCTCCAGGGAGACGCCTTGGGAGATCAAACTGAGCACCGACTCGGGGGTCTGAATCACGGCCTTAAAGCTGCTTTCTCCGCTCACTGCAGCCAGCTGCGTGATCATCTGAGCTGGAGGAGGAAAAGGGCAGAGTCAGGGACTTGGGAGACACCATCCAGCATGGGGAACGCAGCGAGAACGGGGCTGCCAGGGGGGCCAGCGGGCTCGCTGATCTCTTCCGTCTGTTCCTGCCAAACTACCACGGGGTGAGGCTGCCTGCCAGCGCGATGGAGAGCCTGGCCTTCCAGGTGTGATGCCGGGGTGCAAAGGCATCTCTGGGAGCCGGGGTGTTGCCCAACTCACCCACATCTGCCTTGGTCCAGAGCCCCCTCCCACACCCTGAACCCCTGATTTCTGGCCCCACCCCCACCCAGAGCCTTTCCCCGCTCCCTTCCATACTCCAAACCATTCATTTTGGGGTCCTCCCCTGCACCCCAAACCCCTCATCCCTGGCCCCGTCCAGAGTGCCGCCTCTCCTGAGCCAGGAGAGGCGGGGCAGGGGCAGGTGTCTGATGGAGGGGCGTGGAAAGCTGGCCTCGCTGGATTCCAGCGAAACGTGCCCGCGAGCGGCTGGCCATGATGGGAGGGGAGCAGCTGCCTCCTGCAGACAGAGCTGGAGCGGGCCCGGCGGGCTCAGTCACTACAGCAACGCCGGGTTGCTCCATAGAGCACCTGGTCCCCACAGGCTTGGTGCTAGAGCAATATCCCGGGGGGGAGGAGACCTGGGATTAGCCCCGGAGCAAGAGCCGCGGATTGCCTGGGGAGCCCTGCAGGGCAGCACGTGTCGTGCCTTGGCCTCTGTAGGCGCGGCAGGAGGAAGGGACGCCTTGGTTAGTAGCAGGGCCGGAGCAGGAGCTCTCCTGGCTGCTCCTTCCCCGGCCTGCCCCAGGCAGCCACCTGCTACCAGAGTCTCCATGGGCAAAGCAGACTCACTGTCTCTGTTGACCTTCATGTCGAAGAAGACCATCGTGCTTCCCGCAAAGCCAGCGCTGGCCACAGCCCGAGAGCCGGGAGCAGGGGGGTCCCATTCGAACGGCAGCCAGGAGGAGTCCTTGCTGTCCTCTAGCACGCTGGAGAGCTGCAACAGAAAAGCAGAGGATGCACCGAGCTCCCGGCAGTGCCAGGAATCAGCGTGGAAGGACGCCCAGTGCATCTGCGACGGGGCAGACACAGAGGCTGGGCCCCAGCCTGCAAATTGGGTCTCACGTGGCTGCCACGTCAGCCCCAAGGAAGGACGGACAGGGCCTGGCCTGGCCAAGCAAAGCTGGGTAAGAGCGTGACATGCAACAGATGCCTGCAGGCGACAGCCCTGCTCACACATGGAGCCAAGGCACAGGGGCCTTTGTGCCCAGCCATCGGAAGAGCCAAGCACTAAGAGCCCGCGCTCTCACGCCCCTCTCCGTAACCGCAGGGACACGGGAGTGAGCTCGGGACTGGCCCCTCCCCCAAGGGAAAGGAGAAGCCGGGGGTGGGGGGGCAGAAAAGTCTTGTTCATGCTCCTGTCTGATCTCTCAGTGCTGGGCTCTCCAATGAACAACAGCACAGCAAAGGGAATCGGTGACACGTGTTCTCCAGGGTTTCGGGGGCACCTCACAAGCCTGACGTGCTGGGCCGTGGGTTTCCTAATGCAGCACTCGGCCAGGTCCCTGGGCACTGGGCCCGGCCATCTCTCCCAGAGCTCGGCTACGCTCAGGCCCTTGCTCTTTTAGTGCAGAGCCCCCGCCGGCTTCACGGGGCACCAGCACATGGAGGAGAAGTGAGCTGAGATTAGTCTTCTGCACCGTGGTCAAAGGCAAAACTGCAAAATTGAGGAGCCGGTCTCCCTGCCTCTCCAATCTCCCTGAACAACAAAACCGTCTGAGCAGTTTCCAGCTTTGCCATCTGGATTCTGCACTTAGCGGCTCCTCCAGTTCTCACAGGGGTTCGCCGTTCCTCCCTCTCCTCTAACACCAGGGAAGCCTGCATGCCAGGACTGGATTCTGCGCCCATGCACACGGGTGTAAAGCAGAAGGAAGCCCATCGTCAGTGGCATTACCCAAGGTCAAAAGCACTGTGCTGCTGTCCCTTTGCATTCCCAGAAGCACAGAGGTTAGGTCTTGCTGCCAGGCCCCTGGAACGAGAAGTCAGTTGCTCGGCGTCCGCTTTCCACAGAAGGTGTCGCGCGTGCTGCTGGGGCGAGTAAGGGTTAAATAACACCGTGGTAGCCACGGCATAGGGAAAATGGCAAAGGCAGCACTATTGCTTCTGCTGGAGAGACAAAGCTTGCTACCGCCCCCTTCCGGTGGGAAGTTGCACAAGAAACGTGACTTTCTGCTGAACACTCAGGGTGTGAAAGGAGTGTTATCTTCCCCCTCCTTTCCCTTCCCAGAGACGTACAATCTAGTCAGAGTCATGGCTCCTTCTCCCAGCCTGCTAGTTGCTAATTAAGGGACTTTATGCTGTGAGCTAAAAGTGCCATAAACGGCACACAGGGGCCGGTCTGATTATATTCAGAGCATGATTGTTACTGTTCACTCTATAGGTGTCCACTTTACTAGCTAAGGGTACGTCCACACTTGCTCCCTATCTCGAGATAGGGAGGCAAATGTAGGTGACCGAAACTGCTAATGAAGCGGGGATTAAATATCCTGCATTTCATTAGCGTGATCTCGCCGGCGCGCTTGTTCGAATCACAGCTGATTCGAAGCAGGAAGTGCGCACTGGGACGCGTTAGCTTGAGCCTGCAAACTGAAATGATGATTTAAGGACGCAGGAAATGTGGGTTCAATTCCTGATTCTGCCATGGGCCTTCCGGGTGGACCACTACTCCCCTGCCTGTAAAATGGGGACCGTCTGCTCTCCAGGTAAGAGCTATACAGTATCATCATCGCCACCCTGCTACCAAAAGAGAAACTGAGGCATGGAGAGATATGATGTGCCCAAGGTCATGCAGCTTGCCAGTGGCAGAGCCATGCACAGAACCCAGCTCTCGCAAGGGGAGATGGGAGCGCTCTGTAGCAGTGGGCTCCAAACACAGGGAGGGAGCGGAGGTTTTGGAGTTTGGGGCCTATGTTGGCACAAAACCAAATGGATATTAAGGGGCCATTAACAAGTTTAGGCTTGAAATTGGCTCAAGGGTTGTAACCATGGGAGGAGGGAAGTTCTGGAAGAGCCTGCCAAGGGGAGCAGTGGGGCCAAAACCCTCACTGGCTTCAAGGCGGAGCCTGGGAAGTTTCTGGAGGGGTGGGCTGATGGGACAGCCTACAAGGGCAGGTGGCCAGTGACAGACAGGGCTGGCGACGGGACACTAGATGGGGAGGCTCTGAGTTAAACAGAGAATTCTTGCCCTGAGGGCTGGCTGGTGGGCCTTGTGCACGTGCTCACACTCTAACTGGTCACCAGGCTCATGCAAGTGGCAAACTCTCCGTACCTTGATGTGAGGACTCCGGTAACTCAGGCAGAGCTCGGGTGCTGTTACAGGGATGGGGAGGGAGATTCGGTGCACGTCAGACTCATTCATTATGGTGCATCCTTTTGGCCTTCAAGTCTACGAGTCTAAGTCTATGAGTCTAGTGCCAGGGCAGGGTGAGTGGGGCAGCCAGGCAGGGCATAAAGCCCCGGGTGCAGAAACAGAGGTGACATGTAAAGTTCCAAGTGTGAGGGGCTTGGGAGGGCATGACACCTCCAACCCCCGAGTCTCAGCTGGCCACCCAGCCTGTCTGTATCGGGGAAGGGAATGCAAGCAACATCTTGGGGCACATGATCCTAATACCAGAGACTCTCCCTTAGGGGTCTTCAGACTCCATGTTGTATTCCTGGCTTCCACTGGGAAAGACCAAGAGTCGCTCTGCTGCTAGAGGCTGCAGGTCACAGAGCACTAAAACCAAACCTAAAGCGGCGGGGGGATGTGGGAAGCGACAATGCTGCCCCGTGTCCGGGAAGTAACGGCTGCAGGCTGGAAAGGGAAGTGGCGGCGGTGGAAGGCGACAGGAAACAAGTATGGAAGAGGTCAGTGGGTTGCTTTTGGTTTGGAAATCATTTTATTGCGGGTACATCCTGCACTATGATACTATATAAAAGCATCTCCGCATTGCATTCCCCAAAACCAGGGCCCCCAACCCAATCTCATATCCAACCCCTTCCCCAAAAAACAGCTTCCTCCCCAGCCCACCAGCTCACTGCCTTTCTGCTTCTAAGGACATCTGCCACCGGAAGTTGCCATGTAGTTAAACCATGAATCGTGTGGATGTCTATTACTGTTTCAAAGCAGGGACCTTTCCAAAGCATTGCATGGAATTTTACCTACTATTAATACTATAACTACTATTAATGTTTCTACACACTGAAGAGCTTATCCTCTGTCCCAGGCATTAAAGATGGGCCCCATTTTTCTAGGCCCCACATAACTGTTAATGCTGATCTGACAGTGACTAGCCAACAACAGGAAACCTCATTTGCTAATGTTTCCATCCATCAAAGCCCCAAGGGCTCACCGAAAGCCCAATGAAGGCAATGCAAAGTCTCCCACTGGTGTCGATTGCTTTTCATCACATCTAACTTCACCCTTGGTCTGGGTCAAATCAGCTCGGAACAGGCAATCTCTGCCATATTCATCATCTTTGGTCTTTGCTAAAAATTCTCTTCTCTTTGAGGCTTATAAATTCCAAAAGATTCAGCCCCTAGAGTCTTCAATGAAAATATGCTTTAATAGGACATCCTTAATTTAGTCTTTCTCAACTGATCTTGTAAGTTTCTTGAAATGAAGCTATTTGGTCTCAGATCTTAAAAGTTCTGCCTATTCCTTGAGCAGAATGGGTAAATTCTTTCAATCGGAGAGACTCATCTTTTGACTCTGAGAATGCCGCATGGTTTGTACATTGGCGGAATCGTTGACAAAGTCATCCTTGAAACAAGTAAAAAACAGGAAAGTTCTAATGCAGACACACAAAACCACGATTTTAAACATTCCAAGCTTCAAACCATCTAAACCAAATGCCTGCAAACATAGCCTTTGGCGTTAAATCTTAATGAGGCAAGTGAGACCAAAAGCCCAAGACTAATTTGAAGTTCCTGGGCCTAATTTTTCTCTCACCTATTCCAATGGAACTCAAGAGTGAGTGCACTGAAATTGAGGTTTACCAAAATAAAAGTGACAGAAGTGAGAGAAGAATTAGACCCTCTCCATTTTAGTCACACTGAGTTATTTGCGAGCATTTTCTGATGGGAACTAATAGTAACGATTATTTGCCCACTCCCAAACTCTCCAATAACTCACAAACAACTTAGGCTGAGTCAAAAAGAAACAAAATTGAAGCCTACATTAGGGATGTTAAATATCGGTTAATTGAATAGTCGATTAACCTCATGAATTCTTATCTGTTAGTCAACTATTCTATAAACCCCGGGCAGCCCTGTCCGGAGGTGGGGGGGTCTGAGCTCCTGGACCCAGTAGGAGCTGGAACTGAGCTGGGCTGCCTGCCCACCTGGCTCCTAATACACTTTAAATACAGAGCCACAGCAGGGGTAGGTCCAGGACCCAGGGCGAGCCGAGACTGAGCTGGCTTGCTGGCCAGCCTGCTAAAAAACGTACTGGTAAGGGGTGCGGGAGAAATGCCTGTAGTCTGTAGCATTAACTTAGAAGCTTTTGCTTATCGGTTAATCAGTTAATCGACTACACTATCACATCCCTAGCCTACCTTTGTCTGTGCAGTACATTATGAGCCCCTGAAAGAGCAAGCTGGAACTCAGTCTTAAGTAGATCAGGTGCTGCTAGCAACAATTATAATAAATGATTTTCATGCATTTTGTTCTGTTGTGTACCACAGAGCCACTATCCATGTTAAGCTTGAAGAAACTAGAAGAAGGTCTTCCTCCCAACTTCTATAAAGGATACTTCCTCCCATTTAATTTTTATAGAAGTGTCATCAATAAAGAATAGCACCAGAACATTTCAACCAGAACAACTTTGGGCAGAATTTTGGGGCTGGACAACTGGAAACATTAAGTATAGGGATGTGCAAAAGAGCTGTAATTTTCATTAAGAGGTTTCACAGTATCCTTAGACGGTTGGAAATCTCAGGCAAGGAGCAAACTTTGGATCTGAATCCAGATCTTTACTTCTGTGGGGCCATCTCTGATTAGTTGCTGGTCACTTATGTTTCTTATAAACCAGGAAAAGAAAACATCCGCAAACTCTTTTGTCGGACAAGGGAGGGATCACTGGATGGTTCCCTGTTCTGTTCATGCCCTCTGGGGCACCAGGCGCTGGCCACTGTCGGCCGACAGGACCCTGGGCTGCATGGACGTTTGGTCTGACCCCGTGTGGCCGTTCTCGTGTTCCGATGTTCGTAAGGGAGCGGGGATGTGCGTTATTTGTTCCACAGTCAGAGGAGGGGAGGGGAGGGGAGGGCATGTCTGAGACGGGCTGACACCTTGGGCCAAATACTGCCTGTGTGGTCTCTGGCTTTCAGCGGGCTTACAGCAGGGATGAATTCGCCTTCTTTGGCTGGCATTCAGCTACCCATTTCTCCCTCGGCCGAGGGCACTGTGCTTGGGTAAGACACACCCTAGGAGGTAAGAGACTAGTGGAGTAGTCGACTACCCGACAAACCTAGGCTTACCGGGTAGTCAAGGCACTACTCAACTAGTTGCTCCCCCCCTATCAGAAGCAGCAAGGCGGGGAGCAGGAGCCAGTGCTGGGGGAACCAGCCTACAATTGGCTGCATGCTGAAAGGTCTCTTAGCCAATGAGAAAGGAGCTCAGGACCTCTCCTTGCTTTTACCAGGAGCAAGAGCTCACCCCATTGCTGAGCACTGAGAAACGGCAGCGAGGCTGAGGGAGAAGACAGGGAGCAAGCAAGCCGAGGACGAGCCCTCTTGCTGAGCAGATGCCAGAGCCTGCTTGGAAATACGACACGCCGGCAGGTCCCGGACTCTGGCAGGGGGATGGGGAGGAGCCCAGAGGAGGAGGGTAAATGTAACTTGCCTGATGAACTTAGCATTTCTCACAGGGACTGGGGCCTGTCCCTGCCAGCTCTTTCCATAGCCCCTGCTGGCTTCTGCCCCCCAGGCAACCTGCTCGCTTCCACCTCTGCTGCTGACTCCTCCAGCCAAGGAGAGGCCTCTCGCCCACGCCTAGGGACCTGGGGAGTACGTGGCAGGCAGATGAATGTGGCTTCTCAGGACGTGCCACACCTTTAGTGCATGGTATTGCTGGGACAACAGCCTTGGTGCCCCCGCCACTGCACAGCTGAGCTCTGACCGCACTCACCACCGTGTCCTCATCGGTATCTTCCGAGCTGCTTATCACGATGCTGGAGTCCTCTGCACAGAGAAGACAGGGCGTCAGGTGCCCGTCGGAACAGGCACAGCGGGAGAGCCACCGAGGGCTTGTGCAGAAAGGGACACAGGACAGAGGAAGTCTGGCAAAGCGGCGTGGGACCCTCCCCAACCATGCAGGGCTGGAGGGGCCACCTAGCAGGCTGGCAGATGACTGCTGCCCGAGAGCCTTCTCCACTGGCAGGGCACAGCAGTGAGAGTGCCAGTTTCCTTCACTGCTGTGTGTGCTGATTCTCCTGCCCCCCAGCTGATTCTCCTGCCCCCCAGCTGATTCTCCTGCCCCCCAGCTGATTCTCCTGCCCCCCAGCTGAGAACCCTGGCGCTACCCTCTCCTCTGGAGCTTCCGGCAGCATTTCCAGCATCGCCCCTTCTAATCAGCCTGGCTTTTCTGTTCCTCACCTAGGTCTCACTTTCCTCCCTTCCTCCTACTTCCGGCTCCTGTGACCACCTGCTGCCGCTGCTCTTTGGGTCACTGGCTAGCCCGTGCCCTGTTTGTCCGTACATGGACCCAGGAAAACCCGGGGGTCTACAAGTTGCTCCAGGACATGGATTCTCCTCCTGCGGTCCAGATCCCAGCGCGGGGGCTATGGACAGTGGGGACGTGGCGGCTGGGACTTTTCTTTACGCCTAGATGGGAGAAGTCTCAGAGTTACTGCACGGGGGGCTTGCTGAACTTCTTTGCCGTACACGGGGCCATGCCAGGAAAGAGCCTGAGAAGCCAGATGCTCTGCAGGGACTGAAAAGGCTCCATCAATGGACATTTGAGTTTATCTGTTGAAGCTTCAGCTCACTGAATTTTAACTCAGCTGCTGTGACCATTAGGGAACCCAGCCCTTCACCCTGCATAAGGAGTCTTGGCTAAGACTGCGTGACTACAGCCCATCCAGACCCTGCAGGCTGGCCGGGGTGTTTCCTGATGGCTGGGTACGCATGGAGTTATTAAAGTGTGTGTGGGTATGTCTACACTACCCCGCTAGTTCGAACTAGCGGGGTAGTGTAGACATACCCTGCATGGGGGGGGGAATGTGCAATGTGAACACTGAAACCGCTCCCTGCTGCTAGCCTGTCTCTCCCCGTCTGGGCCCACGACTGCCGCACCTCTCCCAGGGCCTGCTGCCCACCTGCTCGTGCCGACCCTGGCAGGCTAGACCCCTCGCTGCCACTTGCCAGCTCCTCTGCTGGTTGCCCTGCATCCCAGGAGCCAGCGGGAAGCTGCCTTGCTCCATGGAAACAGCCCATCCTCTCTGACGGACTCTCCTCCCCTCCCATTCCCTCTGCTGGTGGGCCACTGATTGGTTCTCAGCCCACGGCGGGGGAGAGAATTCTCCTAGGTGGAAAAACCCTTCTTGTATCTTTTGGCCTCGCCAGCCTAGCCTCTGAAAACAGACCCCTCCTATGGCCCTGATCCAGCAACAGCCTTACATTGCATTGAATCCCAGGGCACAGAGGCCTCAGGGTTATCGAGTCCAGCCCCCTGCCCAAAGCCAGACCAACCCCAACACAATCAGCCCCGCCAGGGCTTTGTCAAGACAGGACTTAAACACCTCTAGGGCTGGAGATTCCCCCCTCCCTAGGGAACCCATCCCAGGGCTTCCCCACCCTCCCAGGGAAAGAGTTTTTCCTAATATCCAACCTAGACCTCACCCACTGCAGCTTGAGCCCATTGCTCCTTGTTCTGCCATCCGCCACCACTGTGAACAGCCTCTCTCCATCCTCCTTGGAACCTCCCTTCAGGGAGTTGAAGGCTGCTATCAAATCCCCCCTCACTCTTCTCTTCTGCAGATTAAACAAACCCAGATCCCTCAGCCTCTCCTCGTAGGTCATGTGCTCAAGCCCCCTCATCACTGTAGTCGCCCTCTGCTGGACCCTCTCCAATGCGTCCACATCCTTCCTATAGTGGGGGCCCAGAACTGGACACAATACTCCAGATGTGGCCTCACCAGTGCCGAATAAAGGGGAATAATCACTTCTCTAGATCTGCTGGCAATGCTCCTCCTAATGCCCCTAATATGCCATTCGCCTTCTTGGCTACCAGGGCGCCCTGTTACCTCATATCCAGCTTCTCAGCCACTGCTGCTCTCCTTTCTTCCTTTGGTCAGGATCCTGAAATCTCCCAGCTCGTGATCACTGCTTCCCAGGTTGCCACCCACCTCTACTTCCTCTCTAGTTCTCCCTGTTCGTGAGCAGCAGGTCGAGCTGTGCCCGGCCCCTGGTCGGTTCCTTCAGCACTTGTACCAGGAAGTGTCCCCAACACTCTCCCAACACTTCCTGGATTGTCTGTGTCCTGCTGACCTGGCTTGGAGGTAGGGTTGCTAACTGTCTAACGCCCTGGCCATGCCAAGGCCCCTGCTCTCCACCCCCTCTCCCCCACCCTCTCTCACTTTCACTAGGCTGGGACAGAGAGCTGGGGCGCAGGAGGGGGCTCGGGCGGGGGCTCTGGTCTGGAGCAGGGGGTTGACACTGAAGAAGATTTTAATATGCCACAAGTCCAGTCAGCAGGCGGTGCAGTGGGGCAGAGGCAGGCTCCCTGCGCAGGGGGGCAGGAACTTGGGGTGCAGCAGGGAGTGCGGGGAGCAGGTTTTGGGAGGGGGCTCAGGGCTGGGGCAGATGCTTGGCGTGCAGGAGGGGGTGCAGGCTCTGGTCAGATGTCGCTTATCTTGGGTGGCTCCCGAAAGTGGCAGCAGGTCCTTGCGGCTTCCCAGCTGCAGAGGTGGCATTCAGGGCAAAGGCAGCAGGCTGACACGCACTGGCTACCCCTGCCTGCCCCTAAGAGCCACGGAAACATGCAGCCACTTCCAGGAGCCGTGCAGAGCCTGGGCAGGTAGGGAGCCTTCCTGGGCCCCATGGTGCTGCTACCACTGGCTGGACTTTTGGCCTCTTAACAGCTCCGGGAATCGGGGTGACAGTAACTTACATTTCTTACAGGCCCCGTCCTTTCACAACCCAGGTCCCTGTCAGCGCTTTAGCTCCCTGTTGGCTTTTGCTGCGCACGCGGCTGCACCCCCCTTTCTTTCACCTCTGTCTGCAACGTTCTCACTGCAGCCGGGAGATCGAGGCTGACTCTGGGAAACTCCCCGCCAGTCTCGTACTAAAGGGCTCAGTACAGTGTGGGCAAGCCAGTGGCTGCGTTCGACCCCTGCCTGGCCTGCGGCTGCACCTCTCTGGCCAGAGCACTTTGGCCTCACCAACCTGCCAAGTGGGCCAGAGAAGGTGCCCAACCCCAGTGTGGTACTTGGCGGCGCAGGGCCTGTCTCACAGCCCCTCCTCGCTGCCCACCCTCGCAGCAGGGACACCCGGAAGGGTGTGGTCGGAACAGCCTGGCTGTGCAACACGATGGATTCCCATTGGCACTTAGGCACCCAAATCTCTTTGGGGATCTGGGTTTTGGTGCCTTGCAGCTGTTAGAGGCAGATGCAGCTCAGGGTGTGCTGGCACGCAGGGCGGGGTGGGGCAAGGCCAGAAGGAGATTTGGGTCAGCTTTGCTCCCCAGCCTGATGTGAACGCCAGACAATTGGCCCCATGCTGCTTAGGATTTTTCTGTTAAAATGCACATTCTCTGTTTTTCCATAGAAACCATTTCTAGGATCCCTGCTCATTATTGTTAATTAATTACAATTAGGGCTGTGAAGTAGCTTATAAATTAGCCATGATTAATTGTTTTGTTAAACAATAGAATACTATTTATTTAAATATTTTGGGTGTTTCCTACATTTTCAAATATATTGATATCAGTTACAAGACAATACAAAAGGTACCGTGTGCACGTGATATTTATTTTTATCACAAATATTTGCACTGTAAAAAACAAAACAAAAAAGTATTTTTCAATTCACTGAATATAAATACTATAGTACAGTTTCTCTATCCTGAAGGCTGAATTTACAAATGTAGCATTCGGTACAAAAAACTGCAGTCAAAAAATAAATCAATATAAAGCTTGAGCCTACAAGTCCACTCAGTCCTATTTCTTGTCCACTCAGACAAACAGGGTTGTTTACATTGCAGGTGACAATGCGGCCTGCTTCTTGTTCACACGGTCACTGAAAGTGGGGACAAGCATTCAGATGGCACCGTTGTACCCAGCCTGGTAAGATACTGACATGCTCGCGGTGCTAAACATCCATGTCCCTTCATGCCTCAACCACCATTCCAGAGGACACGTCCATGCTGCCAACAGGTTTTGCTCAATAACGAGCCCACGCAGAGCACACCGATGCACGTTCCTTTTCACCAGCTGAGTCAGATGCCACCAGTAGCAGGTTGATTTTCTTCTTTGATGTTTCAGGTTCTGTAGTTTCCACATCAGAGTGTTGCTCTTGAAAGCTGTTCCATACGTGGTCCTGAAGACTTTGGAAGCCACTTCGGATTCTTAAATCTTGGCTCAGATGCTGTAGCTCTCTTTAGAACTCGCTGGCACCTCCTTTGCCTTTTGTCGATTCTGAGTGAATGTGTTCTTACGACAAACAACATACGCTGGCTATAGCATGAAATATGGCAGAATGTGCGTAAGACACAGAGCAGGAGACATAAGGAGCTGAGTCACAAATGTAATTAATGCAATCTTTTTAATGAGCATCTTCAGCAAGGTGGCATGTCCTTTGGAATGGTGGCTGAAGCACAAATGGGTACATGAATGTTTAGCATCTCTGGTACATACATACCTTGCAATGCCTGCTACAAAAATGCCAAGTGAACACCTGTTCTCATTTTCAGATGACACTGTAAATAAGAAGCGGGCAACATTATCTCCCACAAATGGAAACAAACTTGCTTCTCTTAGTGACCGCCTGAAAAAGGCGGAGGACTGAGTGGACTTGTAGGCGCTAAAGTTTTACATTGTTACATACCTGCACTCAAAAATAAAAACAATCTATATTTTCATGTTGCACTTTCATGATAAAGAGATTGTACCACTTGTACGAGGTAAATTGTACTTGTATGAGGGACACTGAAAAATAAGATTTATTTTATTTATCACTAGCAGATTACCCAGAGTTACTCGGGTCTTTAATGAAAGTTGAGAGGTTGGGGTTTTTTTGGGGGAAAAAAAATGTACATGCTTTAGTTGAATACTCAAAAATAGTGTCATTTTTATTTCAGATTTCTAAAATAGGATTGTTAAAATTTGCCCATTTAATTTTTTCATAATTTTTCTAAAATGGGAATTCCATCAAGTATATTTTCAGCCTTATAAACTCTTATTGTTTGCTATATTTTAACAAAACAGGGCTATAGTCAATTTGGTTTCCCACAGCATCGATTTAGCTGCACCAAAACAGAGCTCTATTCCAAATGTCTCTGTTTTATATCTTTTTCTGTAACGTGTATGGAGAAACAATCCTATTGCAGGTCCAGCCTATGTTTCTGGCTCCTCTTGGTTCAGTCTCTTTCAACATCCCCACAGTTATGTCAGTTTTGAGGATTGTACTTGATCTGCTGATTGTCTTTTTCCTTTTTGGTTTTATGAGACGCAATCCCATTCCAGGCACATCCCGATTTCCTGGCACAGCCAAACCCTTATCTTGTCTTAAGTTAGGATAAGAGGAAGCTGCATACCCAATCTGGTGGTCCTAGCTCTTCCTGGTTAGGAAGAGTTCTTTATCAGACAAACGGACAGATAACTCCCTAAACTATATAGATTTTTAAAGTTCAAATATTTGTAATAAAAATTATACAGGGAGCAGTGTACACTTTGTATTCTGTGTTGCAATTGAAAAATATAGAAAAACTCCAAAATATTTAATACATTTCAATTGGTATTCTGTTGTTTAGCAGTGCAATTAAAAGTGTAATTAATCATTTTTAAATAGTGATTAATTTTGAGTTAATCATGTGAGTTAACTGCAATTAATCAACAGCCCTAATAAACAGTCCCTTTTTTAAAAAACTACAGTGTTGGCAAACTTGGCTGAGTCCTGTCCCAGGCCCTATCCACTAGGCTGTACTGCCTTTGCCTTGCTGCCTCCATGAGCATGGAAGGTGCAAATGACAAGGCCAGAAGCGTGGAGGTGAGGCCACGCAATGGCCACGTTCCTTTCAGGACACTCTTCATGGTGACATCTGCCTGCTTTGGCCCAAGCTCCCCTTTCCACGTTTCCCTGATGACCTCCCCGCACGGTTCCAAATCAGCCCTTCCTACCTTGCTCTCGGGGCTCCTGATGGGCGTTCCCCAGCTCCCGGGACAGCACGGCTCCCCTGGCTGCAGGGGCCCCGCCGCAGTTTCTGCTGGGCATCAAGGTGCTGGGCCCAGGTTGCAGGTCCCAGTCTGGCAAGTCCTGGTTGCATTTGTGGGGGGTGCTCTCTAGTGGCTGAGGCGGAGATTCAAGCTTCAGCACCTTGGGAGGTGTCTGGATGGCTTTTTCGGCTTGGCCTGGTCTCTTCCCTGGGGCGGCCTGGGGAAGGAGAACAGCCCCTAAGCAGGCGGCAGGGACCCGCCCAGGAAGTGCTGTGGGGCAGCATTCACACCAGGCTCCTTTGTCTCTCCTCGGTTTCAGGCTCATGGTGCAAGGAGTGCACTGGGCCAGGCCGGGGGAGAACCTCACCTCCAGCACAACGAGGCGTCCTGCTCCCTCCACTGCCTTCCCCCTGCGAGGCCCCGGTGGGAGGGACGTGGCAGCCACACTCCCATCCATGCCGGACTGGGTCTCGCCACGCTCCTCGCCCGGTTCTGCGCTCCTTACCGCTCGGCATGCATGGAAACGCAGCCAGGACAGCATGGGGGAGCAGCCCAGCGTCAGTGCCTCCCCCGCCCCGCCCCAGGAGAAAGGGGGATGCAAATAGCGCTTCTCACCAGGTCCGTCACCAAAGTCACCTCCGTCACTGGAGCTGCTGGGGCAGCGGCACAGGAGACAGCATCTGCAAAGGAGAGAGAGCCGGGTGGGGCTGCTCTGAGGGGCAGATTCCTGGTACTGCAGTGGCAGAGTGTCCACGTGCCCTGCAAGCAGCAGAGCGGGGAGAGGCCTTGGCAGAAGGCCTGTAGCAGGAAGGTCTGGCTTGCCTCATTCTGGCTCCCATCCCTCCTCAGAAGCCTGGCTGCTTGGTTCTGGATGAGCAAGGGGCATAGGCGCCTGCTTCATTAGCCAGGAATCCAGCAGCACCAGAGCAGTGACGAGCACGTCATGCATTGCACGGACAGTGGGCCACAGACCTCTCGGTGGCGCTTCTGATGGACCAGCCTCACGCCTGGTGCAACTGACTGCACTGGAGTTACGCCAAGGGGGCTTCTGGCCTCCTGCTTCTGCACAGAGCATCACGAGGTCTGGAGTGAGGTGGGAATGGCCTCACCGGGGGAGGTCCTGGGGCTTTGAAACCTGGAGGCCCTGCTTTTGGGAAACATCCTCCTATGCTGAAGGGGCAACTCCTAGCACTTAAGCCATCTAGCTGATGGGCAGGCCCAGTGGCATCCACACAGGCTGGCTTCTCCCTTGTTCTGCACCTCGGGCCACCCAGTCAAGCAGCAGTTGCAAGGGGGGGTGAGCAAGGGAGCTATTGACCCCTGTGCACTGGTGGGAACAAGGGACCCACAGGGCGGGCGATGGGAGTCAGGAGAACAGGACCAAGGGTGAACCAGCACATCTGCCATCACCTGCCACCCTCCTGAAAGTTGGAGCATTGGTGAACGAGGGCCAGGTACTCAAAGCTGGACACCTGAGAGGCTGACAGTAACGTAGCTGCCCTGAGGTGTAACATCTTCCTGATTCCACAGGGAGCAAGAGGGAGACGTTTGCCCCGGTTTGGAGCTCTAGGTCGGGGAGGAGGTGCATGGAGGCCACCTCGCAAGGCGCTCAGACACAGCATCATGCAGCCATGCCCCATCCCACCCCACTTCTCTCAGGTCTTACCTCTCTCCCCGGTCACTCTTACAAACAGAGCTTGGAGTCTGGCTTTGCACTCGGCAAAGTCCTCAGCCTGGACACTGGCTCCCGCTGCCGGGGGCTGCAGCTTCCTGAGCTCCTCCAGTGAGCCCTTGATGAGGGGGTGCATGTCCATCACCTCCTGGTCCGACGCGTAGAGATGCATCTTCTCCACCAGCTGCTCGCCGGCCCCCATCCTTGTGAGCACGGCTTCCGTCTGCCTCAGCTTCCCCTCCAGCTCCTCCTTCCCCAGGCCATGCCGCCTCTCCACCTGCTCCAGCAGCTCCTGCCCCGTCTCTTGGATCAGCTGCACCATCTGCTCCACCCTCTTCCGGATCAGCTCCTGGGTTTCATTCCTCACCAGGTCCATGTCCTCAGCCATGTCCTTGAGGCTGTTGTGGGCATCTTCAAAATGGGCCTTTTTCCTCTTCAGCTCTTCGCTCAGGTGCCCCAGCTCCCGCTGCCGCCGCTCGATTTCTGTCTGGATGTTGCAGTAGAGCTTGGTGTGCTCGCTGTCCAGGAGGGCGCAGGCGCAGCAGAGCGGCTTCAAACACCCTCGGCAGTAGATACTGCTGATGCAGACACATGCAGCTTAATTCAAAGCACCCTCCACGGCCCCTCTGCTCCACAGCTCACTGCCTGGGCGACACTGGGGCTGGGGCACGGCCTTTGGTTGTGGCCACCTCCGGAGCCTCGCGGCTAGAGCCAGGCAATCGGCAGGACGTTTCCCGCTAAACGTTTTTACACTGAAAAATGCCAGTTGGTCTCCTAAGTGAAACCCTTCCCACGCGGGTTTGGGGCTGACAAGTTTCCCAACTCAACAGAATGTCAAGAGACATTTCCAGGGGTTTCCTTCCAATTTTTCAAAGACATCTCAGTTAGGGGTGTAAGAGTTTAACTCGTTCACTGCCAAGCTGATGCTTAGCACTGCTGGTTAGCAGTTAAACACTAAGCAGCCTGGAGCCCCCCAGCAGCCTGGAGCCTGGCAGCCTGGACCCCTGGCAGCTGGCACCCTGGAATCAACCTGGAGCCCATCGCCAGCCCAGAGCCCGCCGCCAGCCTAGGGCAGCCAGCAACCCATGAAGCCCGCAGCAGCCCATGGCAGGTGGCAGGCCGCGGCAGCTGGTGAAGCTCACAGCAGCCCAAAGCATGTGGAGCCAATAGGCAGGGGCCCTCCAGCACCCTTCCCTCTCCCCCCCACCCCCGTTTAACTGAGAATTGATCGGTTACAGCGCTACCATTTTTAAACCCTAATTTCAGCTAATTATACAAAAAGACGTTATAAAAAGAACAATAAGGTTAAAAACTAAACAAAATGTTTCAATTGACCCAAATAGAAACAGGTTTTCATTTTGCAAATATCATTGGGAGTCTGACTCTGTCCCAATTTAGGATGAGGAAAAATTTTTCAATTCCCAAAACGTGTGCGGGATGGGAAAATGATTTCCCACCCAAGGCTCTTGTGATGGGGCACCGGGAAAACGTAGAAAGTGGAGGGAGGAGAAGGAAAAATAAGACCTTGAAAGGTTCCCAGTTAGCCAGAATTTTGAGGTTTGATTCAAATATTTATCTACCTCTAACCAAAGCATTCCCCGCTGGCACAGAGGACACGGGCAGGGACCTAATGGGATAATAGCTGCATCCTGAGGAAATTCCCTTCTCATGCTGGGGAATTCCTTAAAGATTCTCTGGGCCAGACCCTCCTCAGCAGGTGTTAATACCAGTCATCGTTATGGAGGCAAAATCCTGGTTAGTCAGTTAACCAGTTAAACATCAGGTTAAGCGGAGGTTTAACCAGTTAACCGACCAAGTGGGATCCAGCCTCAGGGCTGGGGCTGGAGTGGAGCTGCCGGCGGCGGCAGGAGGCTCTGGGTCCTGGGGTCAGGGGCTTGCTCCCAGCCCTGACCCCAGACCTGGGGCTGCCCCTTGCTCCCGGCCTGTCTGAGGCAGCCCTTTGCCCATGGTAGGCCGGGGGAGGGGAGCTGCTCCTGGAGACCCATTAACAGGTACCTGGTAAGCATTGCTCACTAAGGCTGATGTTTACCAGGTAACCGGTTACCCATTCACATCCCTGGTAGCTGTGCTGCAATCAGAGGAGCCAGGCCGATTTACATCAATCCAGGCTTATTGGTAATCGTGTAACCGATGACACACTAACATCCCCAG
Organism: Pelodiscus sinensis; assembly: GCF_049634645.1. Taxonomy (NCBI): domain Eukaryota; kingdom Metazoa; phylum Chordata; order Testudines; family Trionychidae; genus Pelodiscus; species Pelodiscus sinensis. The sequence continues at coordinate 39,000,149 of NC_134724.1, read as the reverse complement.
AGCAGAGTAAGGATCTTTGATTCGTCGATAGGGCGATTCTGCCTTTGAAGTGTAGCAACAGCCTTAGGATGAAAGCGCCGTGTGGACTGAACCTGGGGACTGATCCTGGACTCCAAGCAGCTCTGCCACTTTGAAACGCCACAAGGAGTCTATGTCGGGCTCCCTGCGGTGTTTCAAAGCGGCAGTGCTGCATGTAGCCCAGGATCAGCTGGGGACTCCCCCGCTGAGCCCCGGCTCCATGCAGCATGGCCTCTTTGAAATGCCATGTGCAACCTGGGGACACCCCCGCTGGGCCTGGGCTGCATGCAGCGTTTCAAAGCAGCAGTGCCACGTGGAGCCCGGAGTCTGGCCCCAGGCATCAAGTGGCACTGCTGCTTTGAAGTACCCCTTCCTCTCCCCCACTGTCCTCGCCCTTGCTGTCTCTTTCTGATAGAGGCAGCAAGGGGGGGAGGGAAGGGACTAGTCGACTTGCATTTGCTTATCGGACAGTCGACTGGTCCTTCACGTCCCTAGTGCTGAGGCCATTTGAAAGAGAGCTAGCTCCATTTTACAGGTGAGGAGGCCGCGCTTTGCCCCAGGTCACATAGTGGGGCACAGAATAGAATCCAGGGGCCATATTCTTGCTACATGACTCCTGTGGAAGTCAATGGGTGTTACCCTCATATCTTGGGGCAGGAAGAAAGGGTCTTAAGTTGTCTAGACGCCCAGGCCTGGCCTTACCATGGACACTCCCCCCGCCTCCGCCTTTTCCATGTATTCACAACTGTCTGGGGATGAGCCGTAGCAGACTGATATTCTTACCTGGTAATGTAGTTCTGGTTATTGTGGGTGGGGTTGGAACAGAAGAGGATGCTGGACTTCCTTGCTCCCTCCACGAACTGTTTGGCAGATTCTGCCTTCAGCTCACTCACCCTCCTGGTTTCATGGCTTGTCTTCTTCAAGAACCACTGGTGGGCCTCGAAGCATCTGATGCAAAAGAACTCCTCGCACTCCGCGCACCAGAACTCAGCCGGCTCCCTGCAGCGGTCACAGACCAGGCCGCTGCCGCTGCGGATCTTCTGGTAGGTGCGGAGCTTGGCCTGCAGGTTGGCGAAGAGCAGGTTGTCCTGGTCTGGGATCCCGCTGGCTTGTGGGATGGGAGCCTGGCAGATGGGGCACTGGCCCACCGGCTTGTTCTCCTCCAGGCAGTCGACGCACAAGGTGTGAAGGCAGGACAGGAGCTTGGGACTCCTGGGCTCTTTGTGGCACCCCTGGCAGAGCAGGAACTGGAATTCTTCCTCCATGGCCTGCGGGAAGGGGAGAGAGGCCTCTGGGGTGGCCAGTGCTGCTCTGCTGTGAGCCCCAGTGAGCGAGGGAGGCGTGTCTCTCTGGAAGAGCAGCAATATCGCCAGCTGAGCGGGCAGGGTATTTTAAAACCCCTTTCACATTGGGTTCCCCAGCGCCCTGCCGCCCTTGTGTCTGGACAGCGGGATGGGGAAGGGGGCCCGTGCCGGACGCTTTAGCAGCCTGCCACACCGGTCCTAGGGGAGGAGCAGTGGAGCGGAGTCCAGACGGCTCGGAGAGATGGCACAGCCAATGGGGGGAGAGAGGGGCTGGCCAATCCAAGCCTTGTATAAAAGCAGCTGCAGTGCCCCCCACAGCGCTGGAGCCAGGAGTCTGCAGCTAGTGCTCCAGGCTGTGGGGGAAGGTGGCTCCTAGCGGTCTGCTTGGCCTGGCCACGGGAGGGTGCTGTGGGGCTGGGCCGTTGGGGAGGAAGGCAGACAGGCATGCACTGGTAGGGTGCCAGCTCTGAGAGCCAACTCCACCAGCCAGTGCTGGGCACTAGACGCAGCCCCCTCAGTACCTCTGGGAGAGCCCCCTGCCGGCCGCATCACAGGGCCCCCCAAAACGCTGGGTGCATCTCGCTCTGGTGCACGGCACGGCGAGGTGCAGAGGCTCTTGGGGTGTCTCTCGCGGCAGGGCTCCCAGAGGGGGGCTGGGGCTGTCTCACAGGGCCCCCCCTTCTGCGGGGCATGCTGGCACCCCAGGGTAGCGGAAGCTCAAATACCTGCACGGAGACCAGATGCACAGCCAGCTCCTGCCACGGCTCTGGGGACGTCTGGCTGCTGTGGCCAAGCAGCTTCCTGCAAAGCAGAGGCCCCACAGTTACTTTCGTTTTCGCTGTGACCCGCAGGGAGGAGCAGCTGCAGGAAGTTCCCTGCTGCCAAGAACAGGCAGGGCCTAGGGCTGGGGGAAGGGAGCAGCTGGCCCTGTTTGCAGGCTGCCTGTCACAGCCTGCAGCGTGCTGGGGCCAGGCTGGTGCCCGGGCCTGGCTGGACGTGCCAGCTCTTCCTTGGCTGACGGAGCCGGGATGGTGCCGGCTGCTGCGTGCAGTGAGCTCTGCCAGTCTCACTTGCCCGGGCCTAGAGCTCCCAGCCTCGGGGCTCTCCTGGGCCCGGCCCAGCGTTGTCTGGGGGGACTTTTCAAATACGAGGAAATGCCCCGGGTTTTAGGCAGAGCTTCCTGCTGTCTCATGCCCTGACATGAGAACCCACCCCAGCCGGTCCTGCCCGTCCGCCCACCCCAGGCCTCAGAGCCTGGCTGGGCGGGGTGAGGGTTAGAGCTGGCTTCACACCCCAGGGAGAGACCTGCAGGGAAATGCTGACTGACAAGCTGTCACTGCACCCTGGCCTGCACCAGCTGCCCTACCACGGTGACAAGGAGCAACCCTGCCCCCCAACTTGAAAGCCAGGCTGCAGGTACCCCTGCCAGCACCCCCCAAATACCCCCTCCTGGTACCCACCTGCCCCCAAACGCCCCTTCCCACTATGCATGCACACCCCCCAAAGACCCTCTCGTATGCATTCCTCCTCCCCCCGATTCCTTCTGCCTCTTCCTCCTGACAGTGTCCTCTGACCTATGGCCAGCCTACCTGTGCCCAATGGGAACGATCGCTGTGACCCATCAGGGCCTGCTCTTGCAAAGCTGCTTGCATAGGGTGGTACCCATGGAGACAGCAGGCCCCCTGGAGACGATGCTTTGCAGGGAGAAAACCTGACCGTCAAGAAACTGAGTTTGCCCCAAAACAAGCAGGAAAGTGCAGGGCTCTGCAAGCTGCAGTTCACCATTTCAGCCACACTGCACAAAGTCACGTTCCCTGCAATCGCCAGCAACCCAGGCTTTTATTCCGACCAGCAAGAAACTGTGAAAATCCCCTTGCTCGCACTGCCGAGAGAATTCTCCCTGCCCTAGATTTCAGTATGACCTAGGACAGTGAAGTGTTGCACATGCAATATTCATCAGTGCACATTTAAAAACCTGGTGAGTGCTGGTTGCCTTAAAACCCTCCACTCTTGGGATAGGTCTAGACTACTTTTTTTTTTTTTTTAAACTGCCCTTTTTTCAAAAAATCTTCCCCCGCGTCCACACTGCAATTGCATTCTTTCGAAATTAAATGGAAAGAATGCAGGGTTTTTTCAACATTGGTAAGCCTCAAATGACGATGAAGAACGCCTGTCTTGAAAGAGCTTTTTCGAAAACAGGCGTGTGTGTTTGCAGAACAGGGACATTTTTCAAAAGAAGAGGTGGCCATTCTGTGCCTAGCAATCAGGGCTTTCTTTGGAGAGAGCGTCCATACAGTCCGGACGCTCTTTCGAAAAAGCAGACCACGGTTTCGATCTGGTTTGAGGTGTGGCCACTCTTTTTCGAAAGCAGCTTGCAGTCTAGACGTACCCTTGGGCTACGTCTACACTGGCATGATTTTCCAAAAATGCTTTTAACGGAAAAGTTTTCTGTTAAAAGCATTTTCGGAAAAGCGCGTCTAGATTGGCAGGACGCTTTTCCAGAAAAGCACTTTTTACAGGAAAGCGTCCGTGGCCAATCTAGACGCGCTTTTCTGCAAAAAAGCTCCGATCACCATTTTCGCGATCGGGGCTTTTTTGCGGAAAACACTACCGTGCTGTCTACACCGGCCTTTTCGGGCAAACGTTTTTTGGAAAAAGACTTTTGCCCGAACGGGAGCAGCATAGTTTTTCCGAAAAAGCACTGATGATTTTACATGAGATCGTCAGTGCTTTTCCGGAAATTCAAGCGGCCAGTGTAGACAGCTGGCAAGTTTTTCTGGAAAAGCTGCTGATTTTCCAGAAAAACTTGCCAGTCTAGACACAGCCTTGGTGTCCCCAGGGAGCAGAGCGAGTCCCATGGGCTCCAACCCCCTCTCTTCTCTGCGGCGGGGCACAGCAGCAGGTGAGGGTTGTATCAGTCCCAGTCCCTGCTGAGTGCCCCGTCAGGCCCCACTGCCTTTGTAACCTGCCATCTCGTCTCTCCTGCTCCACAGCTGGGCTCCCTTCCCACAGCTCAGCCCCGTGGCAAAGCAGAGCAAACACGGGAGCCTGGCCCTGGAGTCTCTCCCCACGGCCATCGAGGACCAGCAGAACCAGGGGGTGCCCTCCAGGGTCGGGGACTGGGTGACCCGGGGAATAATTTGGCAACTGAGGAAAACGTTCCCCAGCCACAGCCCTGTGCTGGGCTCCCAGTGGGTGCAACTCAGCCCCCGCCGTCTGCCTTTGGGGATCACCTCGTCCCTCCCGGGATCCTCACTCCATGGAGTGAGAACGAGCCCCAAACCAGCCACCTGAGGTGCGCACTCTGGCCCCTACCAATCAGCTCAGCTGCAATAAGTAAGGAGGCGCCTGACCCGAGCTCCTGCAGTCCCCCCACTGGCCCTGTGCCCTGTCCATGGAGCAGTGCGGAGGCGCCTTTCAGACGGCAGGCTGGTGCCCCGCTGTGGCTGAAAGCAGCACTGCAGTAAGTACCGGATTCTCCGCCCTGGCCTGGCTAGGGAGGGCAGGGGAGGGGAGGGCAGGGCAGCCCCCCGGGCAGAGCGAGCTCAGTTACGCGGCTTCAGCTGTGGGGACAGCGTAGCCAAAGCCGATGCACTCAGATCTCCATGCCTGGCGCCGCCGCCGTGGAGCGTCCACAGGAGACGCTCTCCCATCCGCGCCCCTTGAGGTGCCCGAGTCGAGGGGAGCGCCCGGGCGGTCGATTTATCACGGCAGTACTGGACTCGAGGAATCGACCCTCGGCCACGGCCTGTCGACCTGCCCAGGAGCGGAGACACGCGGGGCTGGGCTGGGGGCAGCGGTGGAACAGACTCTGGCCGGGGAGAGCGAGGCCTCTGCTCTGTCCCTGAGCCATGGGCTGCGGGGAGGCCAGGGTCTCGGAGCACTCGGCACCCAGCACAGCGTGGGGGGGTGGGGAAGGGAGAGGGGGTGCGAATGGCATGGTGCCAGGAATCCCAGGCATGTTACACTGGGACTGGGCCTCAGCACCTGCCCTGGGCCACTTGTCACCAGCCCCCCTCACCCTGTGCCAGGGACATCCCTGCAGGGCACAGCCTGCAGGGGAAGAGGGCAGCTGGGGGAAGGGGTTGGCCGCTGGAGCTGGCACTGCTCCATACACAGCAGTGCATGAGCAGCCCACGGCAATTTGATCCTATTGCCAGGGATGGCCCTGAGTCCAATGCTGATCTACACCCTGGGGAGCTCAGGCTTGGATCTCAGTATCGCCTGGGAAAGCTCCCTCTCTGGGAGGGAGGGCAGGGCATGCTCAGTATTTCTCTGCAGCCCTGGCAAGTCAGTTGCCAGAGGGCAGGGTGGGACGCTGCTGCACAGGAAGGAACTTCTGACAGGCCGGATACAAGACAAGAGACTCGTTTCTCTTCTCAGAAATCGAAACTTACCGGTCAGACCCAGCTGACGTGTTACCCAGCAGGGGCGTGGCCTGGCCCCCAGCTGACGCGCTGATCGGCGCAGGATCCGGTGAACAATGGCTCTCTTGTCCCCGGGGAGCCCAAGCAGCCTGCAGAAACAGGTGAGCTTATTGCAATGGGTGGTCGGACTGTCTCCCTCGTGGGTTGACTGGAGTGTTTGGGGACTGAGACGTTCTGCTACGTGCAAAAGGAAGAAGCAGCAGGATGTGCCCGGAGGCAGAGATGCCTGGGGACCCTGCCAATGTTCCCTCTAATCTTCTCCATTCATCCAGGGAAAAGTTTTGTTCTGTGCACTGGAGGCTGGGCACCACCAACAGGAACACAAACCTCGCTGGGGCGCTCTGCTAATCTGCTGGGCGGCACTGGGTCTCTGGTGGGCAGCCTCACAAGTGCCCAGCTTCCAGGGACCACTGGACCCTGCCTCCCTCTGAAGGGGGTGCTGTGTCCAGGGCAAGCATGACAGCAATGACCATGCAGCAGGGGAAATAGCTGGGCAAAGGGCATCAAAGGGGGCCAGGAAGTGAGAGACAACCTGGCAGTGGGGAGAGGCGCCCAGCTCTGGGGCATCTTCTGCTTGCGATTGGGATTGCCCGCTAGTTACCCAGCCCCTTCGCCCCCCCCCCCCCCCCCGCCAGGGCTGTTGTGGGCTGATTCTTCAGCCTGCCCAAGCATGGCCTAGCGCTAGCCTGGGCATCTATTGTGGGTGCCCCCACTGGTTCCCATGTGACCTGGGCAAGTCACGCAGGCCCAGAGCCTGAAATGGATGGAGGTGCCTAACTTCCATTGATTCCAAGGGGGTTCAGAGCCCGTGTGAGGAGCTGTGCCACAGTTCCCATCTGTGAAATGGGCTGATCTCCCTCATGCCTGTGGAAGCGTGAGTGCATCAGGGTTGTGAGGAATCATGGTAGCAGCTTTCTTAGCTCAGGGGTGGGGAACCTACGGCCCAAGGGCTGGATGAGGCCCACGGCTTGCCTGGATCCGGCCCCTGAGGCTGGGACCCCAGCATCTGGGAGCCAGCACCAGCACTCAAGACCTGTACCCGCCCCCACCATGGCCCGTCCCACAGGGCTAGAGCACCAGCACTGGGTCCCTGCTGCAGGGAGGGGGGAGCTCTGAGCCTCTCAGGCTGGAGTCAGGCAAGCCGGGGCTGGATTCAATCAACAGGCTCTGCCGGGCGGGGGGGAGAGGGCAGGGGCGGGGAAGTGGCTCTGCACACTGCTGCTTCCTCTCCCTCCCCCCAGCTGGGGAAGGGCAGCACAGCAAGGTGCTGCCTGGAGGCTTTTCTGCGCCACTCTGATTGGCTGTAATTGCAACCAATAGGAGCAGCAGAGGACACAAAGCCATGTGCATCCCTGGGGAGCTCTGCCCAGAAAGTGTTCCCTCATTTTAGATCCCACCCTAGAGCCAGGGGGCCCACAAAATCTACCAGCCTGGACCCCGTAGGCAAGGGCAATGTGGAGAGTGTCTTTCTGCTTCTCGGTCCAGAGCAGGGCAGCAAAGCTCCCTTCCTGGGCTTTTTCTACACTGCAGGGTTTTTGCGCAACAACCTTGTAGTGTAGACATAGCCCTGGGGTCCAGGGTCGTGCCCACATAGCGCAGGGGCCTCCTCTGTCCTCCATCTCCCTTCCTGGGCTGCAGAACAGAGCTAGCCTGCACTGGCAAGCCTGGCCTCTCTCCCCTTCCCGCAGGCCATGGAGGAAGAATTCCAGTTCCTGCTCTGCCAGGGGTGCCACAAAGAGCCCAGGAGTCCCAAGCTCCTGTCCTGCCTTCACACCTTGTGCATCGACTGCCTGGAGGAGAACAAGCCGGTGGGCCAGTGCCCCATCTGCCAGGCTCCCATCCCACAAGCCAGCGGGATCCCAGACCAGGACAACCTGCTCTTCGCCAACCTGCAGGCCAAGCTCCGCACCTACCAGAAGATCCGCAGCGGCAGCGGCCTGGTCTGTCACTGTGGGCAGCCGGGGGAGTTCTGGTGCGCTGAGTGCGAGGAGTTCCTCTGCCCCCGGTGCTTCGAGGCCCACCAGAGGTATCTGAAGCGAGAGAGCCACGAGGCCAAGGCCGTGAGGGAGCTCCAGCTGGGATCTGCCAGGGAGTTTCTTGGTGACTCGAGGAAGCCCAGAAGCTTGTCCTGCCCCAACCCGTCCCATGCGAACCAGATGCTGAGGTAACGTGCCCAGCCAGTGTCTCTTCCAAGGCCCGGCAGAGCACCGGGGGGCTCCCACTCCCAGCAGGTTCCCACCTGGCTCTGCTTCTGCTCCCCAGCCTCGCTCTTCGCTGCCCCGGCCCCTTGCCTGGGCGTGCTGGGAGCTGCTGTGCCGGCTCAGGGCACGGACCTGTGGGGTTCAGAGAGGCCCGTGGCACCGTGGCAGGCACTGCTGGGGGCAAACCACACCGGGCCAGCTGGCATCGATGGGGCTGGCCGTGTTCGCTGCAGGGCTGCACCCTAGCTGGGGGGGGGCTGTTTTCTTTAGCAAGCCCCCCAGGCTGGCAGTGGAAGCTGGAGGGACTGGGATGTCTCTCGGAGGAGGAGGGGTGGCTGGGAATCAGCTGGCCCTGCCCTAGTCCAGGCCGTTGCCGGGCGAGGAGAGGGGAGCTCTGGACTCGCCACAGGTGCCGTGTTGGGAGGGGAGGCCTGTCCCTAGGAAGCCAGCGGGGCAGACAGCGCGTCACTCACTGCCGGGTGCAATGGCTCTCCCCAGCTGTGCTCCTGGCCACGTCCCAGCCCCGCCAGACGAAGGAGCCGGGCTTGGGACGGGTGTGCAGGGTCACCAGCAGAGTGGGGGAAGCATCGCTGCTTTCAATTGTACTGTCATCAACAGCATCTACTGCAGAGAGTGCCGGAAACCCATCTGCTGCATCTGTGCCCTGCTGGACAGCCGGCACGCGGGCAAGCACTGCGAGATCACGGAGGAAATCCAGCGGAGGCAGCGGGAGCTCGGCAGTGGGAGAGAGCAGCTGAAGAAGAGGGAGGGACTCTTCCAAGATGCCTACAGAAACCTGAAGAGCAAGGCTGAGGACCTGGACCTGGTGAGGAATGAAACCCAGGAGCTGATCCGGAAGAGGGTGGAGCAGATGGTGCAGCTGATCCAAGAGACGGGGCAGGAGCTGCTGGAGCAGGTGGGGAGGCGGCATGGCCTGGGGAAGGAGGAGCTGGAGGGGAAGCTGAGGCAGACGGAAGCCGTGCTCACAAGGATGGGGGCCGGCGAGCAGCTGGTGGAGAAGATGCATCTCTACGCGTCGGACCAGGAGGTGATGGACATGCATCCCCTCATCAAGGGCTCACTGGAGGAGCTCAGCAATCTGCAGCCCCCGGCGGCGGGAGCCAGTGTCCGGGCTGGGGACTTTGCCGAGTGCAAAGCCAGACTCCAAGCTCTGTTTGCAAGAGTGACCGGGGAGAGAGGTGAGCCGCATGTCTCTGTGCCGCTGGTTTGAGCCTGGGAGCGCCAGGGCCCTGACGGCTGCCAGGGCGGGATGGGGTGGGGCTGGGGACCTGGCACGTGGGACGCAGGCTGCTCGTGTCGCGTGGGGGTCACAGCGAGGAGGGAGAGTATTGCCTCGGGGGCAGGCACTGGTGCTATGGCAGGGACTGGAGGGCCGGTCGAGGTCGATGCAGATGGGCCCAGGCAGTTCCACACGGCCTGTGAGTTGTGATCACCCCGGCCCCGAAACCATCACGCTCTGCTCACCGTGGTCAGTCACTAGAGCAGGCTGGATGGGAGCGGACGGGGTTTGCCAGTCTTCCCTCTAGCCCTGCCCCTCTCCCTGGGGAGCTCGGCCAGCCAGGCGGGGAGCGACTGACAGGTGACCAGTCACGCAGGAGTCATGAGTGTGACTAGTGCAGCCGGGGGAGCAATGTGAGACCCGAAATGGGCCTGGCCAGACTCTCCCGTGAGTCCTGGGGGGGAGCAAAGGCACCGCTGCCCCTGGAATGGTCTGGACTTGCTCAGCCACGGCGGGGGGGGGGCAGAGGCCGGGGTTGGCAGGCCTGGGTGCTCTCCCTTGGCTGCACTCAGCGTGAAGTTTTACCCAGCCTGGCCCCCTCTCCCGTCCCAGCCCCCTCTCCCATCCTGGACCCCTCTCCCGGCCCATCCCGGTCCCCTCTCCCATCCCGGCCCCCTCTCCCGTCCCGGCCCCCTCTCCTGGCCTGGCCCTCTCTCCCATCCTGGACCCCTCTCCCGGTCCGGCCCGGCCCCCTCTCCCATCCTGGACCCCTCTCCCGGCCCATCCCGGTCCCCTCTCCCATCCCGGCCCCCTCTCCCGGCCTGGCCCTCTCTCCCATCCTGGACCCCTCTCCCGGTCCGGCCCGGCCCCCTCTCCCGGCCTGGCCCTCTCTCCCATCCCGGTCCCCTCTCCCATCCTGGCCCCCTTTCCTGTCCTGGCCCCCTCTCCCATCCCAGCCCCCTCTCCTGGCCCGGCCCCCTCTCCTGGCCTGCCCTCTTTCACGGCCAGGAGAGGGGGCCGGGATGGGAGAGGGGGCTGGGCCAGGAGAGGGGGCCGGGATGGGGGAGGGGGCTGGATCGGGAGTGGGGGCCGGGATGGGGGAGGGGGCTGGATCAGGAGTGGGGGCTGGGCCGGGACAGGAGGCCAGGATGGGGGAGGGGGCCGAGATGGGGAAGGGGGCCCGGCCAGAAGTGGGGTCCAGGCCGGTCTGGAAGAGGGGGCTGGGCAGGGAGAGGGGGCCAGGATGGGGAAGCGGGCCGGGCCGGGCCGGGAGAGGGCCAGCGACACAAGCGCAGATGCCAGAGCCTGACTGCGGCTGCTTCCCTCGAGAAAGAGCGTTAATATTCCCCTTGCTCGGCCTCGTGTCTCTGGGCGCTTTGGTCATTGTGGTGTCGGATGCTGCGTGTTTCCTTTCCCTTGTGTCCCTGAAAGGCATGTGCACCACAAAGGGTGGGCTTGTGTATAAGGAGGGTTAAGGTGACGTGGGCTCCATTCTCTCTGGGCAGGGCAGCCAATGGCGCTGTGCCTCAGTTTCCCCTCCGAATGGGGGTAACCGCACAGCCTGCGTCAGTCTGGGGGCAGACACAGCCGGTCGCACCCAGTGCCACGGGGCCCCTGCCTGGTGCTAGTGCCAGCAAAGAAGAGTCAGCATCTCCCCAGCGTGAGCCAGGCGCCTGCAGGAATCCAAAAGCCGCTGTGGAGCCAGTGGGGAGGTGGCAGCCCAGGCCTGGCCCCGGGATGCCGAACCTCCGGCCCCTGGCTGCACGCCGCTCCTGAGGGTGCCCGGCAGGCTGCCAAATGCCTTTGTACCTGAGATCCCGGTGGCCGTTTGCCACTCAGCCAATGGGAGCTGCGGGAAGCGGCGTGGGCTGGGCTCCCATTGGCCTGGAACCGGCGAACCGCGGCCAATGGGAGCGAGCGTTCCCGTAGCTGCTGAGGTAGGCACCCCTCTGGTGTCCCGCCCGGGGCTAACAACGAGGAGCCACGTGCAGCCCACGGGCCGGAGGTTCCCACCTCGGTCTAGCACACGTGGCCCCCAGAGCCAGGGCAGGAGTGACATGGGCACAGCAGGTCACCTCCCCCCTACACTCCTCTCTCCAGGTACAGCTCCCCGCCAGTGCGAGGGCGGGAGCCTGGCCCGCGTCGGCCGTGTGCAGCCCAGCCCCGCAGCGGGAGAAGCTGCTTGGGCCCGCGAGTGGCGGGGTGAGTCCAGGGCAGCAGGGAGGTCAGGGCCCTCCACCCGGTGCAGCTCCTGTGTGCAGGTCCTACCCACGGCAGCTTTTGGAGAAAGGGCTGCGCACGTGGGTGGCTCTTTGCCGTCACTCGGCGGGGCGCCTGTCAGTGATCTTGGAAGCCTATTGGATGGAGTCGTGGGCTGGGTGCTCCGCCTGGCCCTACCCTGACCCACTGGGCCAGTGTGTTGCCACTCAGTGCCTCAGTCTCCCCACCTTTGGCCTGGCCCAGCAGGGACATTCTTAAGTTGTCTTTCGAATGGAGAGAATGAGGCTGCTTTTGCAAAACTTTACTCATGAAAAATGGTGGCTCGGAGCCAGGGTTTGTTCTTAGCCAGAGCTGCTGTGCCCGTGCACGCCGGTGATGGCCTGCTGCCTCACTCGTTCTTTTCTGGTTTCGCTAGAAGCTGCTCCGGCGAGATCCACAGATACCTCCAGCAAGGTAAGACAGAGCTGTGCTTGTTCGGACAGGAGTGGGGATCACTTTGTGCACCGCTGGCAGGAATCCAAGCACAGCTCCAGGGGACTGGCTGCAGCGCAGTGCTGGTTAATACCCACCAGCCTCCTGCCTCAGCTTGTTTTTCATACAGGAAATTTGATCTAAGGTCCATTGTTCCCTCCGTTCCATCCCGTCCCTTGCCTCAAGGCTTGAGCACACAGCGTGCCAGAGGAGAGGGGTCGGTCACGCCGCCTGTCCCGAGAACATTCCAGCGTACACTGGCAGACGTGAGAAGTGAGGCAGGGCAGGCTGGGCTGGGGGCGTCTGTTTCCTCCCCCCTGCACGCACGTGGGATGCGAGGCTTGAGAAGCAGCGCAAGGGAGCTTGTGGGAAACGTGTGTTAGTGGGCGAGCCGTGTGGCGGCGGGAGGGGGGGGGAGACTAGGATGAGAACTACAGGAAGAGAAAACGTTGAGTAGGTTGGAGACTGGGAGTGAGCGGGAGCAGAGCGGGGAATATAAGAGCCGCACACAGCCCAAGGCAAAGACTCCAGTAAGAGGCGATCGTATAGACCCTGGCACAGGTGGGAGCACACCAGGGGACGGGTAACGTAACCCCCGGCTCTTATTGCCAGGGGGCTGGCGGAGGGACGCGGGAAGACAGCGCCGCGCAGTGGTGACACTGCCATACTGCATCCCGCCGCCAGGGGTCCAGGGCTGCTTTGCCTCACATTGGTATCGCCCAGGGGCCCTTCTCCTCCCATCGTTACCGTGCCATGGGGGAGTCAGGAGGGGAGGGGCACTTCAGAAGCAGGTAGCCTAGCACAGGGCTCATTTCCAGTATCCCCTGGGTCCCTCCTGCCCTTGTCTCACGTCCTCTGGCATCATCTTCATGAACGTTCTGCTCCACCTGGGGCTGCTCCTCTGCGGGTAACCGCCAGTCATCCCCGTTGGTCCCCATAGCCAACTGACGCCCCGTGGCTCAGCTAGGAGGGCGGCCCCGTGGCTGGGATTCCTGCTGCACACAGCTGCTCTCCTCCTCGTGCAGGCCAGACTGCCCTGGTTTGCCCCTTCTGAGCCCTCCTGCTGCTGGGAGCATGCTCAGCCAGGGCGAGGGGATGGGCCTCTTGGGCCCCAGGCAGATTGTTTGCCCTCGCCTTGCCTGTGCAGGACTAGTGCACCCTGTCCCGCTTACCCAGCACTTTTCACCAGTAGCTCTCAAAGCGCTGTGCAAAGGACGGCAGCAGCAGCATAGCCCATGTAAGATCTCACCAGCACGGGGAAGGGCTTCAGAGCTGACAGGCCTTCTTGCCCCTCCCGTGCTGCTCCTAGCCCAGCCACAGGATGCAGGAAGGACATGGATCACACACCATGGGAATATTCCAGCTGGGGCCATGACGGACTCATCGACTTTCCGATAGGCAAATGCTTCTCGGATAGTCCACAGTCCAGTCGACTAGTCGTGTCCCTCCCCTTGCTGTCTCTGTCAGAAAGAGGCAGCAAGGGGGGACAAGGAGGGGTATTTCAAAGCGGCAGCACCACGTGGAACCTGGGGCCAGACTCTGGGCTCCATGTGGCGCCACCGCTTTGAGACGCTGCCTGTAGCTCGGGGCCAGCTGGGCTGTCCCCAGGCTTCACGCGGCATTTCAAAGTGGCAGCGCTGCATGGAGCAGAGGGTCGGCTGGGGTCTCCTACTGACTCCTGGACTGCACTTGGCGCTGCCGCTTTGAAACGGCAGCTATCTGCGGAGTTTCAAAGCGGCAGGACCGCATGGAGCCCAGGATCGGCTGTCCCCAGATGATCCCAGACTCCATGCGGTGCTTTCGCCTTTGAAGTGTAGCAACAGCCCTATCGACTAATCGAATAGTCGATTCAAAATGCATCGACTATTTGATTAGTCAATTAGTCGCTATTTAACATCTGCAATTCCAGATTCTACTGCCTGGGATAGACGGGTGCACACAAGTGGTTCCTGACTAGGTGGACTTCTACTAACTGGCACTGGCCAGGGGATTTGGTTGTGTCTTTGGCTCTTTCCTCAACATGCGTAAAACGAGGGAAGCACACGCAGCACCACGGCTGCAAACGAGCATGTTTACTAGACCTCTCTCACGTGCATGGCCGCCCTACAGAGACAGACCACAGCCGAGACAGGGTCCTGATGGCTTCAGAAGGAAGTGCGGGTCACTGCTGGGGGTGGGGGATGCGAAATGCATGGGGGGCCGGAGGGAGGAAGGAGCCGGCTGAGGCGGCAGACGTACGTTCTCCCTAGGGCAGACTGTCCTGCTGTGAGGATGTAAATTGCCACTTCAGTTTCAATTCACAAAGTTATTGGCACTGAATTACCCAAGAGAAAAAACTAGCCATCCCGTCACTGACTGTGATGTGGGCCCACTGGCGGGTGGAGGCAGGAGCCTCCCATTTTCCATGTTTTGTGGGCCCGTCTCCAAGAACTGCTGTCCAGCCGTCTGGCCGTCCCCCCATTGCTGCGCTATGCCGGGGCCTCTCCTCGGACGGGCCCAGCCTGGGTAAGTGCAGGAACCCGGAGCCGTGCCACCTGCAAGGGGCCTGTCGGGCGTATTCCCAAGCTCTCAAGAGTCTGTGTCTTTGTCAGGCCCCTTCGCTGCCTCTCCCCACGAAGAGGAAAGGAGTCCAGACGGAGCCCCCTGCCAAGATGATTAAGACAGAAGCTGATGTAGGGGAAGGGGAGCAGTCGGCCAGCAAGCACCAGCAAGGTTTGCTGGAACAGCCTGGGACCAGCTGCTCAGCAGCAAGCAGCTCTTTCGGTGTGACCCACTTCAGAGCAGCCAAGGAAGCGGACTTGCTGAGGAACAACATCCATGAGCTATGTGAGCCAGGTAGGCAGAAGTGACCAGAGTCTTCCAAGGGTTTCACTTTGGCCATTGACATCAGTGAAGCCCCAGGAGACTCCAGAAACAAACGAGGGCCTAGGAGCCCTCAGCTGGAACACGGGGTGCAAGCCTGGTCGGCCAGGTTTCAGAGAGAGGCCTTAGGACGGGAACGGGGCAGAGAAGGGCCACGAGGCTGATCTGAGGAATGGGAAAGCTCCCCGGCGAGAGGCGACCAAAGAGCATCAAGGTGGACACAAGAACAAATGGATAGAAACTGGCCAACAATAACCTTAGGCTTGAAACGAGACGAAGGGTTGTAACCATCAGAGGAGGGAAGTTCTGGAGCAGCCTCCCAAGGGCAGCAGTGGGGGCAAAAAATCTCACTGGCTCCCAGACCGTGCTGGACCCGTTTCGGGAGGGGATGGTACGACGGGGCGGCCTGCGATGGCACGTGGCCCATCTGCCGGAGCGCAGAACTCCAGCGGCTGGGGGTGGGGCACTCGAGTTACTCCAGAGAGCTCTGTCCCAGGGCCCACGTGCCCAGGGTCTCGCTGACTGACGTCTTTGGGGTGGGGAAGGCGTTTCCCCTGGCTCAGATTGGCAGAAAATCCCGGGGGGCTTTGCCTTCCGCGGCAGTGTGGCCCCGGGGCACGTGTGGGTTTAACTCGTGTCAGCGGTGGGTTCTGTCACATGAGGCAAGGCGTTGGCAGCTCAGCCAGTGGGGGAGGTTCTGTGGCCTGTGCCATGGAGGAGCCAGACTAGATGATTCTTTCCGACCTTCAAGTCTGAGTCTATGAGAGATGCTTCTGGTGGGCAGTTAGAAAAGATCTTTTCTGAGTCACACTGATCTTTGGATTCCAGGGTCCCCTCCGTGTCACAGCTGATTGGTTCTGCCCTGACGCCCCAGCGTTCACCAGGCTGTGAGGTCGCAGGTAGCAGTCACAGGCCACGGGGACCGAAAACGAACCACCAAAAAGGCAAATTTGCCCTGGGCAAATCCCTCCCTTAGCCCGGGGTACTGAGCGCCTCACCTGAGCTGGGGCCTTCAGGAAGAAGGGGTAACGGAGAGAAACGATCTGGTCGGTGTGACACAGAAGATCAGGCTACTTAAGCCGATGGTTCCTTCTATCCTTCAACTATGAATGCCAGCTGCTAGCTAAGAGCCGAAATTTCCAGGGAACCTAAAGAAATGATCACCTGAAGAAGTGGGCTGTGCCCACGAAAGCTCATGATCCTTCTACATGTTTTGTTAGTCTCAAAGGGTATGTCTAGATCACATGCCTCTGCTGACAGGGGCATGTGAAATAGGCTACCCGACATCCTCAGTGAAGTGGGGATTTAAATATCCCCGGCTTCATTAAAATAAAAATGGCCGCCACGCTGTGCCGGCTCAGCTGATCGTCAGCACAGCGCGGCAGTCAAGACGTGGATCGGTCGACAGGGAACGCCTTTGTCGACTGCTCCTGTAAACCTCGTTTCACGAGGCATAAGGGAAATCTCAGCCTATTTGTTTGTTTTTATTCCTATTAGCCCTGGGTTTTTGTCCTCTCTCCTTCAGGGAATTTTGACAAATAGCAGGTGTGAATATTGAGGACTGTTGCATGGTGTGGAATCCCCTTTCCCCAGGCGATGTATGCATCTTGCGCACCCCAAATGCCAGCTTCCTTTCTCAGTTACCCTTAGATAACCATCAGAAAACCCAGTCCAAGGGGGAGCAGAATTAATCCCCCACGCTGAGTATTTGTTCAGATTCTGCACCCTTCTTCCCTTGTCATGTGAAGAGAAAACCTTCCACAGAAAGAGAGATTGAAAAGATGGGGACTCCTCGCCTTAGAGCGGAGCTGAATGAAAGGGGATGTGGCAGAGACCTACATAATTCTGAAAGGGACAGAGACTGTAGATGGGGCTGCTATTCGCCCAGTCTCATAATACAAGAGCAAAGGGACAGTCACAGGAGTTAGAAGCAGTAGGATTGAAATCCATATTTATTTTCAGTCTTTCTTTTGAATCTCTGCTAAGCTCTCGGTCTCCATGATCTCCTGTGGCGGTGAGTTCCACAGGCTAACTGTGCAGTGCGTGGCAAAGGAAGATCCCCACTCACACCCTCCAATCCCCAATCTCTTCCTTGCACTCCTGTGAGTGGCTCAGGAGTCTGACTTGCCTTTTGCTTCTTGCAGATGATTCCACAAGTTGTTTGGACAGCTCTGAAGGGGATGACAGCGATGCAGAGTCAGCGGTGAGTGAGGCACAGTGCCCAAGAGCACCACAGCGCCCAGGGCAGACGCCGGGAGCCTCCGCCAGTGCGGGCCCTCTCCGCTGGGACAAAGCAGACGCTGCCTGTGGGTGCGGGGCGCTGCCTGGAGGGCGCCCAGCATTTCGGCTGGTTGGAAAGGCGATGGGACGCCCTGGCCGGATTGGCAGAGCTAGTTACACACCTCACATTGCAGAGAGGCACCTTGTGGTTTACCAAAGCACTTTGGGGTTTCTCTTCCCTGCAGTCAGCCGGGGCTCTTCCCTCCACATTGCCCCCCCCCTCCCTGGCCCCCGGACTGACTGGGGCTGCAGGTGTACTGCCTGGCCACAAAGGGCCCCCACCCACCAGGCTGCTGAAAGTCCCATTGGTGCAGGGCCGGCGGGCTCTAAGTGTGGACACGTCGCCCAGCTCCTAGAGGAGGGCCCCGTGCGGGAACCACAGCCGACGGGAGCTGGGGGGCAGCGCCTGTGGGCACAGGCAACTGCAGAGCTGCCTAGGCATCCCTGCATCCAGGAGCCGAGGGGCCTGTCTCCACTTCCAGGGAGGCGCTGCCCAGCTCACGCCCTGAGACGTGTGAGCCGAGTGAGCCAAGGTGGGGGAGAGCGACTGACAGGGGAGGGGGCGGAGTCTTGGGAGAAGGGGCGGGGCAGCAGGCAGGGCAAGGGTGCATGGTTTTTGCAGTTAGAAAGCTGCCAGCCCTGTTCCTCAGTGTACACCCGGTCTTGCTAGCCCAGCTGGGCAGTGGCTGAGCGCCTGGGCGCTGCTTTCCCTGAGGCAATAACACACCTGCTTTGCAGCTAACCCACTCCAGAGCCGATGGTCCTCCACTGCCTTCCCACAATCCCCTTGTGCCCCACAGCATGGAGAAGGTCTCTCCCAGCTCTCTGGGCAGAATCACAGGGCAGCATAGCCCCTCCCTCCACACATGGGAGCACAGCGCCCTGAGCACCCAGGAACCTCGCCCCTCCATAGGCCTGTGCAGCTCACACCAGGCGAGGCTCACCTGGGAGCTCAGACCTGGGGCGGCCGCCCGGATGAGTCTGCAGCAACCACAGAGCCTTGGGGAGCTGGAGGGGAACTAGAGGCTGTGAGTTCCCTGGGCTGATTCTCTGGGCTCTTTTGGAGCCTTTGACACCCATCTCCGTTCCCTTCTCCAGGACTCCAGTCTGCTGGATGACATCAACAGCTTCAGTTGTGGGAGCAGCGAGGGAGACCTCCCGGCCTTTGCTGCCAGCAGCCCGCGGGCGCTCGACACCAGACAAGCCTCCCTGCTCTTCTTTGACCTCCAGTTCTTGCGTAAGACCCGGGAATGGATGCTGCAAAGTCAAACACCAAGGCTACGTCTAGACTGGCAGGATTTTCCACAAATGCTTTTAACGGAAAAGTTTTCCGTTAAAAGCATTTGTGGAAAAGAGCGTCTAGATTGGCGCAGACGCTTTTCCGCAAAAGCACTTTTTGTAGAAAAGCGTCCGTGTCAATCTAGATGCGCTTTTTCACAAAAAAGCCCCAATCGCCATTTTTGCGATCGGGGCTTTTTTGCGCAAAACAAATCTGAGCTGTCTGCACTGGCCCTTTTGCGCAAAAGCTTTGTGCAAAAGGACTTTTGCCCGAACGGGAGCAGCATCGTATTTCCGCAAGAAGCACTGATTTCAGACAGTAGGAAGTCAGTGCTCTTGCGGAAATTCAAGCGGCCAGTGTAGACAGCTGGCAAGTTTTTCTGCAAAAGCAATTGCTTTTGCGGAAAAACTTGTCAGTCTAGACACAGCCCAAGGCTCTGTCTACACTGCAGGAAGAGTTGGAAAAAGGGAGGCAAATTGCGTATCTTTTCCCGCTTTCCTTCCGAAAGAGGCTTTTCCGACACAGGGCCAAACGCCAGGGGAAAACCCTCTTCCGGGTCATTCCTTCTTCCTCGTAGAACGAGGTTTACAGGGATGCAGAAAAACGTGTCTGCTCTTCAAAAACACGTTCAGAAAAACAGACGCATTCCTTGGACTTGGCAGTGTTTTTTGGGGTGCCTCTGGTACCCCGGGAAAACTCTGCGGTGTAGATGCCCTACGGAGGGGGAGGACAGGCCAGAGGCCATGGGTCTCCCTGGCTCTGCTGGGGAGATGACCACCTGCCATGTCCCCGCTAGGGTGCAGCAGCAGGCTTCCCACGGCGAGGCGAGGCGAGGCAGCCCTGCTGCTGGAGGGGCTCCAAGACTTTGTCTGCACTGCAGGGCTTTTGCGCAAGAAGCTTTTATCGGAAGAGATCTTCTGCAAAAACGTCTTGCGCACGAGAGCGTCTACACTGCATGGACACTCTGCACAAGAAAGTTCTGCTGGGCGTTCCCAGAACGGCCAGCAGCGCACCTGTGCTTTTTGTGGTTGGCTCTTTTTGCACAAGAAACCCTTGTTGAGCATCCACACGCACCTTCTTGTGCAAGAACTCTTGTGCAAAAAGGACTTATTCCTCGTAGAAGGAGGCCTTCTGGTCTGTCGCCTGACTAGATTTTCTCGTGCAAAAACGCACTTCAGGTGTCGACGCTCCACCGGTTTTTGCACAAAAGCTTTGTAGTGCAGACATAGCCCAAGTCCACGAGGCCATGAATGGAAGGATGGTCAGCGGCAAGCGGCTGGTGCATCTGCCACGTGGTCAGGCAGGGCTCTAGGTTAACAGCCTCCAGGCTCCCGGAGCAGCCCTCCCCTTCCAGAAGTGACACCGTCGAGTGAGGAAGAGCCCTTTCCCCTCTCCCAGGAACACCTGCGGGGCCAGGGCAAGGGCTGTGCTGGGGACGGGTTAGCTGAAGTGCCCTGGAAGAGGCAAGCTAGGCGTGGGGGGTCAGATGCTGCTTGGGGAGGGCTCTGAGGGGCCAGATCCCCCGTTGCTGTAATCGCTGTAGCCCCATTAAAGCCCATCGTTTTGCCGGGTGAGGCCCACGCCCAGTGGTCAAGTTCCCCTGACAGATTCTGTCTTTCACTCCCAGAAGCAAACAGGATCCTGCAGCTGGCCGTGGTGGATGGAGAAAAGAGCTTCGCCGTCTTGATCCAGCCGATGGCCTCTTTGCCTGACTTGATCTCAAAAGGCGGCATCTGTGAGATTGGCGTGAAGTCCTTGTTCCACCACCTCTGCTCTGTCCACAAGCCTGTGTTAGCAGGATACGGTCTCTGGTCTGCAGCCCTGCCTGTGCTCTTTCAGTCCTTGGCTCTCCTGGGCAGGAAGGAAGAGTTTTGCGCAGCTGTCTCTGGTTTCCTGGATGTCTTGCCCCTGATTAAAGAGAAGATCCCCAGGACTGGGAACCACAAACTGAAGACCCTGGCCAGCACCTACCTCTGGCGGCAGCTCAATGACAGCAGCCCGATGGAGAACGCCAAGGCCCTGCGGGATCTGTGTGTCATTCTGGAGCTGGACCCCCTGCAGGATGCAAGGCCTGTGCTCACCTGCTCTCACCTGGACTGTTACACTTCCCTGCAGCCCTTGCTGAGTGAGAAACTTCTCACCAAGCCTTCGGTGCAGACGCTGTCCCTGCACAATGTGAGCCTTCCCCAGCTCCGCTCCTTATACCTCCGGGACCCTGAGAAAGGGCTGCAGAAGTTCTGCCGGGTCTTCAATTCTCGGCTGCAGAGCTCCGAGAATAAAATCCGAAAGCTGAGTAAGATCAAAGCCCATTTCCAAAGTCCACAGCCCTCAGCTGGCCCCCAAGCAGCAGCAGCGGCACCAGCAGCAGCAACACTAGCAGCAGCAGCAACACTAGCAGCAGCAGCAGCAACAGCAGTAGCAGCAGCAGCAAAGAGAGAGACAGACTGGTGAGGCACATCTCCAGCGCAGGCAGATCTCCATCTGTGGCCCCTCGGGTGCAGGGCTGAGTGGCAGCATGGAGCTCTCAGGTCCAGGCAGCTTCCCGCTTTGCAGTTTGGCCCATTAGCCAGAGCAGGGCCTGCTGCAGGGCTCACATCTCAATTTAAACTACGGATTTCAGGGATGCTTGGATCAGGGCTTGGGGGTGCGGGGGGACTCTCCCCCTCCCTTTTATATATTTCAGGTACAAAACTCTCTTCGGGTGAAGTTCATAGGGCACTCACCTAGGACTTGGCTCTACCACAGACCTCCTGTAGCCACGCTCTGCCTCAGTTTCCCATCTGCCCTGCCCCGCCTCACCGGCGTGTTAGGAGGAGGTGGCTGTGTCCGGGGGCCTGAGAAGGGCCCAAGGCAGACCGAGCCAGTGGCCTGAGGACATGCTGCCTGTCAGGGACGGTGGAGTTAAAAGCCCCTGAAGCACTGGACCCCCAGTGGGGCAGAGCGGAGGCTGCAGCTCCGAGCAGGCTCAGGGAGGCATTAATCCGACGGAGCTGCCCCGGGTGGAGCCGCCCCAGGGGAGAGCACAGCCAAGGCCTGCGTGGATGTTCTGGTTCCTCACACCACTCTGGTGTGCGGCTGCATGGGCGCCGTGTCCCTCGGCTCCGCGGCCTGTGCGGAGAGCTGGGCACCCCAACGCCTTTGTGGGTTCGGGCCCACATGGCAGAGCGGGGAGCCTGTCCGGCCACCACTCGCTTGTATTCACTGTCGCCCCAGCCTGCAGGGCACATCACATCTCTGCAGTGAGATGCACAGAAGAGTCTGTGGTTGAGTCCAGAGGGGGCTTGGTGCCCTCTCGTGGGCCTGGCCTGCCCTCTGTGGCTGGGACTGTCAGCAGCACACGGGACGAGGGGGCTTTGTATTTAAAAGCAGAATAAAGCGGAACGCCTTTGCGCCCCTCTCGATGTGCAGCCTGGGCCCTCCAAGCTCCGGCTCCCAGGGCCTGCGGAGCTCAGGGCAAGTTGGCAGCTTCGTTCCCTGCAGGGCCTGGCCCACCATCCTCTTTGTGTTTTCCTACTGACCGGGGCAGGGACTCCATTGTCACTGGGCTGTGTGCAGTCACGTAGCACAGTGAACAGGCCCGGCCCCATATCCCAAGCCCCAGGTGTGGGGGGAGGGGAGAGTTGGCTCCACATGAACACCTAAACGCTGCCGTGGGCCCGCTCCGAGTGACACCGCCGGGCAGCACCGTGGCAACCCGCCTGACGCTGTTCGGGCTCCGCAGACAGGCCGAGCGAGTCTCGCCGCCCTCCAGGAGTCACAGGGCTCTCTGGGACTGTGGCCTTTCGGCGGGTCACCCATCGCCCGTTACGCCCCCCAGGGGCTGAGCGGCACCGGCCTGGGGACCTCGGCAGTAGTGGCCAGGCTGCACAACACAGGGGCTGCCTTGGAGGCCCTGAGCCTACAGGTGCTGCACTTAGGGAGAGATTCCCCAATGCGAGGCCTCCAGGCAAAGCAGGTGCCGCGCGTGGCAGACGGCTGCGTAACGAGCCCCGGCGAGGGCTCCGAAAGCTGGGGGCGTACGGGCCAGTGGAGAAATGGTGCTTTCTGTGGAATGGAGAGTGACACGCCTCCTGCCCAATAGGAGCCGACTTGCTCCCCCAGCCTCCCTCCCAAGCCCCCTCCGTGCCCCACCCCGCCTCTTCCGGAGCCATGCCATCCCCCCCGGGAGCGCCTGACCCTCGCTCCTCCGCCTGCGCACTGTGTGAGTAATGGCTCGGTGCAGGGTTTGGCTGGCTGGAGCCCGTGGGTGCCCAGGCGTGGCCGGGAGCGGCTGGGCCAGCGGCTGCATGAGCACAGCTGCTTCCCCTGTCGGCGGGGAGCAGTCACACTCAGAAGTGCCCTGTGCCCAGACGAGGCACTGCCACACGTGCCAATGCTGTGTCTAGCCGCGAGATAAGGCCAGGAGGCTCCGGAGACAACCACAATAGCAGCTGGGCCTGTTTTCTCCTCTGAGCGGCAGGCGGTTCCCACAGGCCAGCGGGGGCTGCGGCACCTGCTGGGAGCAGAACAGAAGTGGCCGTGTTGCCATCGGGGCAGGGGAGAGCTTGGCACAGAGCGGAGAACAATGTGGGTCTGCACACACATGGGAAACGCAGCTGTCTCCCGGCACAGGAGACAGGTCAGCAGCCCGCTACAGCAGAGCTCTGGTCACAAAGGAGGCAGCAAATTTCCTGCAAAGCATTTTCCTTGAGCAAGATCATAAATAACTGACTCAAACCTGGGCTTGTCCGATCGCAGGAGCACCCTGTGGGCTGCAAAGCAGTCCCTCCCACTGCGCCCCCCGTGCAGGGCACCATGACACCAAATTGCCCCAAATGCATGGTCCCCCACCCCCATCCCCCACAGGGCCGTCCCTAAGCAGATGATTAAGGTGGATCAGGATGAATTTTTGCATGTAGAAATTAAGACCCTTGGTCCAGTTGCTAACAGCCAGAATGTTTCTGCAGACAATGGATCCACAGACTTTGCTTTGGAAAGATCCAATGTGGGTAGCTCAAAGAAGGTTGTGGAGGAAGTGAAAACTGTCAGGGAATTGGAAGAGGCCTGTGAGAACCAAGTGGTTGTGCTTCGCCAGTTGTTGGGACAGGAAGGTCTCCGTGTTAATTCTTGGAGTGAACACTCTGGCTCAGGCTCAGCGGGAAGACTGGGGAGCTGAGTGAGCCGAGCAGAACAGCTGGGCAGTAAATCTCTGGAGAGTGCAAGGGGTGGCAAGTAAACTCTCCTTGCTAGACACTCAGCTGGGGAAAACTTGCCTGTAGCTGTTAGAAATGAGGCCAGACCCAGCCAGCCAATGGAGTCTGGTATGCAAGTGAGCTCAGGATTTGTCAGCGGGACGGGGAGGAAGGAAAAACTTAATCTTGCAAAGGGGAAGCCGCAGCTTAACCCTAAAAAGCCAAACCCTCAAGGGTATTGAAGAGAAGGCACAGCAGAACAAAAAGCCTCATAAATGTACATTGCAACAACGTTCGTGGTGTTCATGCCAATGCTAACTTTTGCGGCTAGTGTGTGGCAGGTGCCAAAATTTTCAAAAATGTACAAAGTGCCTGATTTATTGGAAAACCCCTCGAACCTGTTACGAATGATACATAAATACACTGTGTTAAAAGACCTTGTGATACTGATACGTCCATGCTAGTTCCTGTTTATATTCTGCTTCTATTACTGGCCAACTCCTGGCTCGTCAACATAACTGTGTTAAAATTGCACACCACTTTCAAAACGCTGGGACTTGATGTAGTCTGGCCACTTGGTAAACTGGTTCAAAAGCAGCAACAATCTTTGATGGCAAACATCAGAAAAGCTTCGTGGTCTCTCTTGGACCAGTCCTACTCTTCAAAGCAAGAGACGCCCGTGCAGAAAACAAACAGCAGCCAACTGGCAGTCTCTCTGGTGGCGTGCTCTGGCTATGGAGCAGAGAGAACACTATGGCCCGAGGGCCAGGGAAGAGCAGGCATGCTGAGGCACATTCATTATAATCTTAGCTTGCTTTGCTCTCACAGTCATAACATTCTCCAGCCTGTAAGAATATCTACAGCATTTGTGGCGATGGCTTCCGGGGGGGGAGTGAATGTTATGGGTTGTTTCTACAGCATTAAAACGCAATTTCCTTTTAATTTACTACTACTTTGCATTTCCCTTGCTTTCATTAAGTTAGGAAGACAGAAATGGATCAGATATCGTGTGCCATTCCTAATGCTGAATACCACAATCCATCACATTGCTCAAGTGTTGTTGGATTCAAAGTTTGTTTGGATTTTAGCCTTTGGGGAAGGCTCTGTAGTCAAGCTTTTATCACACGATGCTAAAGGAAATAAACAGCCTGGAGCATAATAAATGGCAAAATATTCCACTATTCAATTTGGGGAAGCTTGCTGTCTCACAGTGATAGATCATGCAATTTAGTACCCAGGCAAGAATACAGAAAAGATGTTCTATTTCTCCTGCAGAGTGGCTTAGTAATTCTCTGGGTTGTAATGAAATGATGCCTAGATCGTCCTAGTCTGCATGGGACATAAAAATAAAACGTTATTTTTAATAAAACATTAATCCTGTAACTAGTGAGAGGTGGCAGCTTTAGTTATGCTAATTTTTCCTTGGAGTAAATCAGATCTACTGAGTCTAAATTAGAAACCCCCTCTCTCTCAGGTCATCTGAGTCCATTCCCCGGCTACTGCTGGATTGTTTCCTATTGGGAACTGTTCACTAACATGCTCACTTCCTCTTTGAGACTCTTGCTTGTTTTGGTTTATCATAGAATCTTAGACTCCTAGAACTGGCAGGAACCTCGAGAGGTCATCAAGTCCAGTCCCCTGCCCTCACGGCAGGACCAAGCACCTTCTAGATCATCTCGGAAAGGTGTGTCTCTAACCTGCTCTTAAATATCTCCAGTGATGGAGATTCCACAGCCTCCCTAGGCAACTTATTCCAGGGTTAAACCATCCCAGAACTGGACAAAATTCTACAGCTGAAGCCTAATCAGTGCAGAGTAGAGTAGAAGAATGACTTCTCGTGTCTTGCTCACAACACACCTGGGAATGTAGCCAAGAATCGTGTTTGCTTTTTAAGCAACAGTCTCTCAGGGTACGTCTACACTACAACGTTAATTCGAACTAACTTAGTTCGAATTAGTTAATTCGAACTAAGCTAATTCGAACTAACGGATCCAGACTAAAAAACTAGTTCGAATTAGCGTTTTGCTAATTCGAACTAGCATGTCCACATTAAGTGGACCCTGAACCAGGCTTAAGGATGGCCGGAAGCAGTGCCGGCAGGGCATCAGAGGAGGACTTAGAGCGTGGAGATGCTGTCTCAGGCTAGCCGAGGGCTGTGCTTAAAGGGACCTGACCCCCACCCCAGACAGACAGTTCTCAGGGGTGTCCCGCTTGCAAAGCAGTCCTGGCTTGGATTGTCCGGACTACCCACACTGGGCACATCACACCACTCGGCCATCAGCCCGGCTGCACTTGCCGCAGGCTGCCATCTGAGGAGAGGGGGCAATCGGGGGGCTGCAGGAGAGCTTCCACCCCCAAAAGCCCGCAGAGCCAGCCCAGTCCTCCCCATCGGGGGCTCGTACCCCATTCCTCCCTCACCTCCTTCCACTTACCCTTCCCTAGCCCCTCTTCTTGATGTACAAAATAAAGGACAATTGTGTTCAAAAATGGAATCTGTCTTTACTGAACAAAACTGGGGGAGACTGGGAAAAGGAGGTGGGAGAGGGGAAGAGAGAGGGGAGGGCAACTAAAATGATCGGGGGTTGGGAACAGGTCCCATATGAAGAGAGGCTAAAGAGACTGGGACTTTTCAGCTTAGAAAAGAGGAGACGGAGGGGGGCAGGATAGAGGTCTCTAAAATCAGGAGTTGGGTGGAGAGGATGCATACAGAAAAGTTCTTCATTAGTTCCCATAATAGAAGGACTAGAGGACACCAAAGGAAAGGAATGGGTAGCAGACTTCAAACTAGTAACAGAAAGTTGTTCTTCACAAAGCAAAGAGTCAACCTGTGGAACTCCTTGCTGCAGGAGGCTGTGAAGGCTAGAACTGGAACAGAGTTTAAAGGAAAGTGAGATCAAGTCATGGAGGTTGGGTCCATGGAGTGGTATTAGCCAGGGGGTAGGAGTGGTGTCCCTGCCCAAGGTTTGTGGAAGGCTGGAGAGGGATGGCACGAGACAAATGGCTTGGTCACTGTCTTCAGTCCATCCCCTCCAGGGTCCCTAGGGTTGGCCGCTGTCGGCAGACAGGCTACTGGGCTAGATGGACCTTTGGTCTGACCCAGGACGGCCATTGTAAGCTCAGGGCTCAGGGTCGGGGGTCGCAGTGGACCCCCTTGATTCTCTTGCACACCTGCTCCTGGGTGGCCAGGCTGGCAGCTCTCCTGCCCTAGACGGCCACTTTCCTGTGCCTAGTGCGGAGATCGTTGACGAGGTCCACGATGTCCGCACTAGCCCAGGCGGGTGCCCGCCTCTTGCGGTCCCGGGCAAGCTCCCGGGAGCTGCCAGCCTGGTCCCGGGAAGAGGGGGAGGGCTGGGGGGCATCGGGTGGGTGGCTTGATCCGTGCCAGGTGCAGGGTCTGCTGGCTGGGTGCTGGCAGGCTTGCACCTGGCACGGGCACCGTAGCCAGCCCGTGCCCCCTTAAGGGGTCTGGGGCCGGGAGGGGGGCAGACAAGTTTCCCTGGTGTTGGCCAGAGTGGCCACCAGGGAAACCTCGGGAGGGCTAGCCTTGAGGGCGGGGGGCTACACACCCCTTAATTCGAACTAGCTAGTTCGAACTAGGCTTATAGAATCATAGAATCATAGAATCATAGGACTGGAAGGGACCTCAAGAGGTCATCGAGTCCAGCCCCCCGCCCTCAAGGCAGGACCAAGCTCCGTCTACACCATCCCTGACAGATGTCTATCTAACCTGTTCTTAAATATCTCCAGAGAGGGAGATTCCACCACCTCCCTTGGCAATTTATTCCAATATTTGACCACCCTGACAGTTAGGAATTTTTTCCTAATGTCCAATCTAAACCTCCCCTGCTGCACTTTAAGCCCATTACTCCTTGTCCTGTCCTCAGAAACCAAGAGGAACAAATTTTCTCCTTCCTCCTTGTGACACCCTTTTAGATATTTGAAAACCGCTATCATGTCCCCCCTTAATCTTCTTTTTTCCAAACTAAACAAGCCCAGTTCATGAAGCCTGGCTTCATAGGTCATGTTCTCTAGACCTTTAATCACTCTTGTTACTCTTCTCTGTACCCTTTCCAATTTCTCCACATCTTTCTTGAAATGTGGCGCCCAGAACTGGACACAGTACTCCAGCTGAGGCCTAACTAGTGCAGAGTAGAGCGGCAGAATGACTTCACGAGTTTTGCTTACAACACACCTGTTAATCCTCGTAGAATGAGGTTTTCCTAGTTCGAACTAAGCGCTCCGCTAGTTCGAATTAAATTTGAACTAGCGGAGCGCTAGTGTAGCGCCTATGAAAGTTAGTTCGAACTAACTTTGTAGTGCAGACATACCCACACTGACTCATATTTAGCTTGACCCCTAGATCCCCTTCTGCAGTACTTCTTCTTAGGCAGTCGCTTCCCATTCTGGATACTGTGTGACACGGATTGTTCCTCCCTAAGTGGAGCACTTTGCATTTGTCCTAGCTGAACCTTCCTCCAGTAACCGCCAGTAGCTGTCCTCTTTCAGTACAGGTGTGGCGAGGACACAAAAGGCCACCCTTTAGGCAAGCAGATTTGTAAACGGCCAGAGTCTCTGGTGCTGTGCTACCTAGTGTTCTGCTCAAAACTTACCTGTATCTCTGCCTTGAACAGCCCCAGCGCGTGGGCGCAGACAGGGTGTGTTTCTCTCTTCTCCTTTTAGGGTGCAGCCTCTGGCTTGTCTGCCAGTTTGCTGAGAAATGTACTCCATCACCAGGACCAAACAGGAAGGAAGTGAGATGTGTTGGTCTGTGCCCTATCGGACACTTGCTCAGAAGCGGGGCTAGAATGACTGATGGTTTGCATGTGGGTGGTGATGAGGGAAAGCTCTTAGCCAGAGCTGGACAGAGAATGGTTCAGACAGGAGTTTTACTTCTCACTGACATGAGAGAATCCTTGCTGAGGGTGTTCGCAGGCAGACTGGAAGGTCCCATGTTTGCGTGGGCTGGCTGGCCCTGTTGAGAAGAAATCGGAGTACAGCCTTGCAGGACTTCAAACAATCGACTTGGAAATTGTTGCAGCGGATACACTTCCAGGAAGCGTTCAGGCTTTGAACCTGGCCACTGAGGAAAATACTGTCCACGAGCTTCCCAGCCTGCTCTGCTCTCCCCGTGTCAGAGGAGCAACCTGGCCTCCTCGGTCTCCATCTGCCCCATAGCCCACAGCGCCAGGGAGCGCTTGCACGGGAAACGGCTCGCTCAGGAGACATCATCTGAGGGCACCATTGTGACGTAGTGGGGGTACCTGGCTGGTTTCTATGCTGCTGGCTCTGGGGTAACCCCCACTGGCTGCCGTGGGTACCACGGCCCAGCAAAACAGGATGAGTCACTATGCAAATCAGTGGCCAGACACCCCCCATGGAGAGGAACAAAGGAAGGTGGAATGCTGCCCTGGCTGGGGGCAGGGCTGGAAGAGGGTTAGTTAGTTGCTGTCTGTGAGCATGGAGGTGACAGCCTAGGGAGAGGGGCTGGAGTTTAGGGGCCCAGTCTCCCCCATCTCAAGGGGGCCTGAGGTATCCTAGCCCAGCTCTGTGACCAGATTACATCTGTGCTGTGCTGTATCCTGGAGAGGCAATAAACTTCCTCTATTCCACCGGCTGGTGCAGTCTGTTTGTGCCATTTCGGGGTGCAGGAGACGGGGAACCCCCAACGCGCCATCACAACCATAACCAGAGCAGCAACTCCAGGCTCTCTGCTGCACCCTGCCTACACTTCTCCAAGTGTCGAGTAGTGCGGTGATTGCTGCTCCTTGCTACACACCAGCCTGCTCCCGGACCCTCCATCTCCCGCGGCTCTTCCTAAAACCGTGTGGAACTCGCTCTCATTCAAAGCCTTCCCCTTACACCTGCACAGAAATACCTGGAGGCCTCAGCGATCACGTGTCTATGGGATAACGCCAGTGTCTGCCTCTCTCCAGGTGACCCCAGACTCCCTGGTCTACAGCACAAGCCTGTCCTACAACCCAGTGACCCTGAGAACCAGCCCAGCTGCGAGTCCAGGTGAGCCCAGGGACAGGGCATCTCAGTCACCCATCGTCAGCCCCTGTCCCGGGAGCAGGTTCAGCATCGGAGGTTTCTTCCTGTCCCAGGAAGGACAATGTGAGCAGCAGTCAGCCTGGGTCCCCTTCAGCCCCACCTTGTCTGCGGAGGAGAGGCCGGGCGTCTCCCTGTGCCTGATGACGGAAATACCCTGCTTGCCAGTGCATAAGAACAAAGGAACAGCCTTCACTGGCGCAGACAAAGGTCCCTCCAGCCCAGCGGCCGGTCTGCCCACAGTGACCGGCGCCCGGTGCCCCGGAGGGGGGAACAGAACAGGGAACCCTCACGTGATCCCTCCTCCTCGTCACCCATTCCCCGCCCCTGACAAACAGGCTGGGACACCATCCCTGCCCAGCCTGGCTAATAGCCACCGATGGAGCGCGTAGGTAGGTGGATTTACCACCTGGTGGGCTCACAGGTCTCTGGCTCCATCGAGGATGGTAACCAGAAGGCTGCTTGTGTGTGTGCTCAGTGATGTGGGCCCAATGAGCACAGCAGACCCCATGAGGGCCCCCAAAGACCACTACCAGATACGGATCAATGGTGCCAGGCCGGGTTTATTGTAGAGCAAAGTGCAGTAACAGTCGTCAGTCGACTCTACTGAACCACTACGCACGTGTACTTGCCACAATGGAACGACTCAACCAGTGGAAAATTTCCACTGCCCCCCCCCGCCCGCCCATACAAAGGCTGTCTGCCCAAGACACCACCTTATATACAGGTACAACAAGTCACACCTCACTGCTGATGGTGTCAGGTTACCACCCTCTGCCGCTACTTAGATACCACCCCACCCCTGTACCTTGTGGTTTGATTAGCTCATCGTGTGTCATTTTAGACCTTTTCCTGAACCTGTGGGGAGTGGGCCCCAAGGTCTTTTTTAATGAGTGAATGGTACCGTGTGATTTCAACTTCTGTTCTGCACCCGGGCCTATGGCCAGGTCCTGTTTTGTACTCTCAGCCCTGTTTGTGCCAAGTTCTGTGAGCTGGAGCCTGCCTCTTCCTCACAGCTTCGCTTTGCTTTGCTTTATGTTCGCCATGTTCTGCCCATTGCCACCGAGGCCTCAGGCCTCAACCCTGTGCTGCATAGGCTCATGTTTCAGGCCCTCGTCTTACTACATTCCCCCCTTTTTGTTTGTCCTGGGGAGGGTGTTTACCCATCGTCCCAGAAACGCACAGTGCAGGGACTGAAGGAGACCCAGGGGGCTAAGCACTGTTCTGCGGACACCTGCCTTTACCGTTCCTGCCCCACCTGTGCCTTGGTCTGCACGTTCCCTTCTAGGACAGATGGAAATGTTTGAAGTGGTCCTGGGCTGCACCAGAAGGGGCGGGGCCAGGATACTTCCCTGCTTCCCCCAGCCCATGATTGGTGTGGGAGTGGGGGCGCGCCTTTGCCCCCTCCAGAGGTTCCCCCTTGGCGCCCACGCCCCTGGGTGGGAGGAGACTTTGTGCGCTCCCCCTTCTGCCCCAGGCCAGTCAGGGCTTGGGGGCAGGGGAGCGTGCTTCGTCTCCTCCTGCCCTGCCAGCAGCACATGGCGCTTGTACGCGCCGCATGCTCCTGGCAGGGCGGAGGAAACTTCATGCGCTTCCTTCCAGCGCCAGGCCCTGATTGGCTTGCGGGTGGGGTGCATCAGGGCCATGGGGGCCCCTTTGCCCACCCCTGGCCTGGGGGGTTCGGGAACCCAAGGGCCCAGGTGCTGGCCAGGCTGGAGGCAAAGTCAGCAGAAGGGGCGGTTGCTGTGCAATCCCTGTCTAGCCAGGGTGCTGCTCCGGGGTGGGGGTGGCTCCGATGGGGAAGCTCACCCTGCCCGTCCCATCCTGCCCCCGGGGCATGCCCGCCCCACTGCCGGAGCCTTGGGCGGCCGTATCGGCCCATGAGCTCAGCAGCAGCCTTGAATGCTCCTTATCACCTCTCGCCGCCCAAACACGCCAGTGGCACCAGCCTGTTCGTCTCCAGCGTCCGATGCCATCTGTAAACAACAGGAGCCTGGGACAGTTCCCTTGGACAGGCCTCACGGCCAGCTGGGTCTGGTCAGGTTTCCCTGTCCCGGGCCAGGGAGGGGCTGTGATTGGGCCCCGGCTGCCTGCGCTCCAGGGGCGGGTGTTCATCGCCAGGGCTTAGGTGGGGTATGAGGGCCCAGAGCAGCAGTTCCCCTCCAGGCTGGCTTGGCTGCAGGATGGGGTCCTGGCTGGGCTTTGCCCTGCTGTGCTGGACACTCAGTGGGGTGGCCTGTTACAACCCCTGGGATTTCTCCAGGAGCGACTCAGCCATCTGGAGACCCACCCCCAGGGCTGAGCCCCCTCGCAGACAGGCCCATGTGGCCTCCCCTGCCCATCCCTACGCCTGGGCTCGGGTTGATGCTTCCCAGCTCCGGGCTGTGTCCCCGGAGCAGCCTGTGACAGTGCAGTGCGAGGAGGCTCAGATGGTGATCACGGTGCACAGAGATCTGTTTGGGACCGGGCAGCTGATCAAAGCTGCTGACCTGAGTCTCGGCACGGCCACCTGCCCGTACACGTCCCTCGGGGCTGCGGAGAACACGGTCACCTTTGCAGCTGGCCTCCATGAGTGCGGCAGCACCTTGCAGGTAAGAATCCCTCGCCCGCTGGAATCCCCTTGGGGAGAAAGCTCTCGCCTGCTGGGCCAGAAGGGGTCAAGTGCCCTCGTGTCTGCCTTGTGCCAAAATCCTCCGCCTGGCATTCCAGAGCGATGCGATGTGCTGCGTGCCGCGCCAGAGCGCCGTGCCTGTGACCTGGCCGTGCGTGCCGCGCCAGAGCGCCGTGCCTGTGACCTGGCCGTGCGTGCCGCGTCAGAGTGCCGTGCCTGTGACCTGGCCGTGCGTGCCGCGCCAGAGCGCCGTGCCTGTGACCTGGCCGTGCGTACCGCGCCAGAGCGCCGTGCCTGTGACCTGGCCGTGCGTGCCGCGCCAGAGCGCCATGCCTGTGACCTGGCTGTGCGTGCCGCGCCAGAGCGCCGTGCCTGTGACCTGGCCGTGCGTGCCGCGCCAGAGCGCCGTGCCTGTGACCTGGCCGTGCGTGCCGCGCCAGAGCGCCGTGCCTGTGACCTGGCCGTGCGTGCCGCGCCAGAGCGCCGTGCCTGTGACCTGGCTGTGCGTGCCGCGCCAGAGCGCCGTGCCTGTGACCTGGCTGTGAGTGCCGCGCCAGAGCGCCGTGCCTGTGACCTGGCTGTGCGTGCCGCGTCAGAGTGCCGTGCCTGTGACCTGGCTGTGAGTGCCGCGCCAGAGTGCCGTGCCTGTGACCTGGCTGTGAGTGCCGCGCCAGAGCGCCGTGCCTGTGACCTGGCCGTGCGTGCCGCGTCAGAGTGCCGTGCCTGTGACCTGGCCGTGCGTGCCGCGCCAGAGCGCTGTGCCTGTGACCTGGCTGTGCGTGCCGCGCCAGAGCGCTGTGCCTGTGACCTGGCTGTGCGTGCCGCGCCAGAGCGCTGTGCCTGTGACCTGGTTGTGCGTGCCGCACCAGAGCGCTGTGCCTGTGACCTGGCTGTGCGTGCCGCGCCAGAGCGCTGTGCCTGTGACCTGGCTGTGCGTGCCGCGCCAGAGCGCTGTGCCTGTGACCTGGCTGTGCGTGCCGCGCCAGAGCGCTGTGCCTGTGACCTGGCTGTGAGTGCCGCGCCAGAGCGCTGTGCCTGTGACCTGGCTGTGCGTACCGTGCCAGAGCGCCGTGCCTGTGACCTGCTGGCTGTGCGTGGCGTGTGGGCCTCATGCCTGTGACCTGCTGGCTGTGAGTGGCGTGCGGACCCCGCGCCTATGGCCTGCTGGCTGTGCGTGGAGAGCAGGAGGGCGGGCGGGCCCCGCCCCCGCGCCTGTGACCTGCTGGCTGTGCGTGGCGTGCGGGCCTCGTGCCTATGACCTGCTGGCTGTGCGTGGCGTGTGGGCACCGCGCCTGTGGCCTGCTGGCTGTGCGTGGCGTGCGGGCCTTGTGCCTGTGACCTGCTGGCTGTGCGTGGCGTGCGGGCCCCGCGCCTGTGACCTGCTGGCTGTGCGTGGCGTGCGGGCCTCGTGCCTGTGACCTGCTGGCTGTGCGTGGCGTGTGGGCCCAGCGCCTGTGGCCTGCTGGCTGTGCGTGGCGTGTGGGCCCCGTGCCTGTGACCTGCTGGCTGTGCGTGGCGTGTGGGCCCCGCGCCTGTGGCCTGCTGGCTGTGCGTGGCGTGTGGGCCCCGCGCCTGTGACCTGCTGGCTGTGCGTGGCGTGTGGGCCCCGTGCCTGTGACCTGCTGGCTGTGCGTGGCGTGTGGGCCCCGTGCCTGTGACCTGCTGGCTGTGCGTGGCGTGTGGGCCCCGCGCCTGTGGCCTGCTGGCTCTGTGTGGCGTGTGGGCCCCGCGCCTGTGACCTGCTGGCTGTGCGTGGCGTGTGGGCCCCGCGCCTGTGACCTGCTGGCTGTGCGTGGCGTGTGGGCCCCGTGCCTGTGACCTGCTGGCTGTGCGTGGCGTGTGGGCCCCGCGCCTGTGGCCTGCTGGCTGTGCGTGGCGTGTGGGCCCCGCGCCTGTGACCTGCTGGCTGTGCGTGGCGTGTGGGCCCCGCGCCTGTGGCCTGCTGGCTGTGCGTGGCGTGTGGGCCCCGCGCCTGTGGCCTGCTGGCTGTGCGTGGCGTGCGGGCACCGCGCCTGTGGCCTGCTGGCTGTGCGTGGCGTGCGGGCACCGCGCCTGTGGCCTGCTGGCAGTGCGTGGCCTGTGGCTGTGGGGCCAGGTGACAATAGGAATGACACTTGCTTGTAAAGAAGCCAGACAAGCTGCTTTGTTGTGCCCCTCCCAATGTGGGACCCTTCTGGAGAGCCCCGCCCCCCAGTCTTGTCTGCCTAAAAGTGGTGGCTGGAAACATTGAAACCCGGGTTCAACCAATGACTCTGTGTCTGCCAAGGCCGGCGGGGGAGGGGGATATGATGCTAGCAACAGGGAAGGGCTGGGACTTTCTGCCCCCTGTTTATGACCCATCTGTGGGGCTTGGGGGGTGAGCTATGACCCCTGGTTACTCCGGCTGTGTCCCAGGAGCTCCCCTGGCTTGGAAGGTTGCAGTAATTCCAGGGGTGCCGAGTGCAGAGTCTGCCCTTGGCTCTCCCTGGAGCTCCCGAGGCTGGAATGGTTCACGGCAACTAGAACCAAACCTCCCCTGGATCTGCTTTCTGGGCTCCGTGCTGTCAGCGCAGGACTGGCACACGGACGCCCTGACATTCACCAGCCATGCCCCATCTGGAAGGCAGAGGTGCTGGAGCGGGACTGGGGCTTTTATTCTTGGCTCTGCCAGTGGCCTCCAGGGTGACCTTGGACAAGTCACTTCCTCTGCTCTGTGCCTCGGTTTCTCCATGTGCACACAGGGGTTAAGGAATGCTAGCGGCT
This sequence comes from Pelodiscus sinensis, assembly GCF_049634645.1. Lineage (NCBI taxonomy): Eukaryota > Metazoa > Chordata > Testudines > Trionychidae > Pelodiscus > Pelodiscus sinensis. The sequence goes on along the minus strand of NC_134724.1, from coordinate 38,965,275 downwards.
CCCTTTGCAAAGTCCCTGAGCTCTGCTGACGAGACATATACATTTATGGATATATAAGAGGTTGCGATTGATCCACTCGGAAGCAAAGCCCTCCTTAAGAAATGCATCATTTCTGGTGGGATGCAGCTGATTCCTTGCTCTGCCGGGACCACTTTCCGTTTGATCAGCTGTGGTTTAGCAATCTTACTGTGGGCCTTCCAATATCTGCCTCTCCCCAGATGACTCCAAACTCCTTGGTCTACAGCACAAGCCTGTTCTACAACCCCAGCCCTGCCAGCAACCCAGTGATCCAGAGAACCAATCCAGCTGTGATTCCTGTTGAGTGTCACTATCCCAGGTGAGGTGAGGTGAGGCTCCTGTCCTTGCACTGACTGGCCATTCTGGGGTCTGTCTTAACCCCGGGACCTACCGTTCCAGGAAGGACAATGTGAGCAGCAGAGCCATCAAGCCAACCTGGGTCCCCTTCAGCTCCACCTTGTCTGCGGAGGAGAGGCTGGGTTTCTCCCTGCGCCTGATGAACGGTAGGTGGGGGGCCATGTCTCACCTGACGTGCCAATACCTGTTGCTCTGGACCCCTCTCCAGCTTCACAGGGGCTCTCCGAGGACTCTAGGGGTCAGGACAAAGCTGGGCACCGCTTGGTACTGCAAGAAGGAGATTTGAACAGCAGAGCCTGAATAATCCACAGGCCATGCACCTTTCCCTAGCTAGCTTCTCCTGCCCCCAGGGGGATCCCCGCTGAGGCTGCTCTGGTGGGTCTGTCCCACCTGGTCCCACTCCCACCTGCTGCTCTCACCAGCCCCGCATCCAGCCTTCTCCTCCAAAGGCAGCGACTCCGCCCCACCAGTCCGGGCGCTGGGGTCTCGAGGGAGCCAGCCCCTCGGCCCGGGATGCTCATGCAGAGCTTGCCTTGCAGATGACTGGAGCGCCGAGAGACCCTCCAGTGGCTTCCAGCTGGGAGAGCTCATGCACATCCAGGCTGATGTCAGCACTGAGAACCACGTGGCTTTGAGGCTCTTTGTGGACAGCTGCGTGGCCACCCTGAGCCCAGACAGGGACTCTTCTCCCCGCTACGCAATCATTGACTTCAACGGGTAAGGGCTGGGTGTCCCTGGGGGCTCTCTGCTGCTGTAGCTGCTAAGGAGCTGGCTTGGCTCACTCCGTGATGACGGTGACTCTTGTGTCTAGCTGCCTGGTGGACGGGAGATCAGAGGACAGCACCTCAGCCTTCATTTCCCCCCGGCCCAGGCAGGACTCGCTGCAGTTCACCGTGGATGTGTTCAAGTTTGCTGCAGACGCCAGCAACCTGGTGAGACGCTCCTCCCCCAAAGCCCAGACTCAAGAGGGGCTGGAATCCGCTGCGTGTGCGGCTAACCCCTCCCTGCCCCTTCCCCTCCAGATCTACATCACCTGCCATCTGAAAGTCACGGCTGCTGAGCAAGCCCCCGACCCCTTGAACAAGGCCTGCTCCTTCAGCAAAGCTGGCCAGACGTGAGTAGCTGGAGCCAGGACAGGAGCCTGCGAGAGGAGGCAGTGGCTTGGCTCCGGAGGGCTTGCGGCCTGCGTGCAGGACGTGGTTTGGGCGCCGTGGGGCCGGGCCCTGGGCTGAAGGATGTGACGCTGATGTAGGCCGGCGACATGGCACATCCGGCAGGGCGCCGGCTCTGAGGACCCGGGATAACTGCTCCCAGGACTGCGGTTGTTTTTGCGAGGGGGGAGAAGGGGCCGGTCCCTGTGGAAACCCTTCGCCCTGGGCCCCTTGTGAGCGAGCTGAGCTCCTTGGCTGTGCACGTGGGGCGGGGGCCCGACCCTGCCCAGCCGGAGGTAACTCTCTCCTTCTGCTCCAGCTGGCTTCCCGTGGAAGGCACCAGAGACATCTGCAGCTGCTGTGAGACGGGCGCCTGCGGGCTGCTGGGAGGCCAGTCCAGGAGAGTGAACCCCCTGGACAGGTGGTCGGGGTGGCGCTTCCAAAGAGACGTGCCCCCCGGGCAGGGTAAGGGCTCGCCGGTGGCTGTCGCACGGTGCGGTGCCGCTCTGGCCATAGCCGGGGCTCTGCCCCAAGGCTGGGCTGGGGCGTTACTGGGCCTCTCTCTTCCCTCTGTGCAGGCGCGTCCGGGGGCAGAGACGTCCAGGCTGACGTTGCAGTTGGACCCGTGTTCATCCTTGGCCCAGGCTCACGGGGTCTCCGGGAAGGAGGGCGGGAAGCTCCCCAGGGTAAGGCACCTGCAAGCCCCGGGGCCTGGCTCTGGGCCCGGCGTTTCTGTTCTAATGGCCCCTTGTCTCCCCGCAGGTGCTGCAGGGGAGCACGGCGCCATGGTGGGCCTGGTTTCCACGGCAGCAGCCGTAGCCGTGGCCTGGTTTCCATGGCTGTGGCGATAGCTCCGGCCTTTCCCCGTGTAGTCGCCTCCTTCGCCCGGGAACGCAACCGGCCTGGGCGTCGCTCTCATGACTCCTCCAATAAAGTGTGACAACAGCACCAGGACCCACGGCACTGCCGAATGCCTGGGGGGGGCACCGGGACCCACGGCACTGCCGAATGCCTGGGGGGGGCACCGGGACCCACACCACTGCCGAATGCCTGGGGGGGGCACCAGGACCCACACCACTGCCGAATGCCTGGGGGGAGGGACAGGGACCCACACCACTGCCGAATGCCTGGGGGGGGCACCGGGACCCACACCACTGCCGAATGCCTGGGGGGGGCACCAGGACCCACACCACTGCCGAATGCCTGGGGGGAGGGACAGGGACCCACACCACTGCCGAATGCCTGGGGGGGGCACCGGGACCCACACCACTGCCGAATGCCTGGGGGGAGGGCACAGGGACCCACACCACTGCCGAATGCCTGGGGGGGAGGGCACAGGGACCCACACCACTGCCGAATGCCTGGGGGGGAGGGACAGGGACCCACACCACTGCCGAATGCCTGGGGGGAGGGCACAGGGACCCACACCACTGCCGAATGCCTGGGGGGAGGGCACAGGGACCCACACCACTGCCGAATGCCTGGGGGGGAGGACACCGGGACCCACACCACTGCCGAATGCCTGGGGGGGAGGGACAGGGACCCACACCACTGCCGAATGCCTGGGGGGAGGGCACAGGGACCCACACCACTGCCGAATGCCTGGGGGGAGGGACAGGGACCCACGCCACTGCCGAATGCCTGGGGGGACGGCACAGGGACCCACACCACTGCCGAATGCCTGGGGGGAGGGCACAGGGACCCACACCACTGCCGAATGCCTGGGGGGACGGCACAGGGACCCACACCACTGCCGAATGCCTGGGGGGACGGCACAGGGACCCACACCACTGCCGAATGCCTGGGGGGAGGGCACAGGGACCCACACCACTGCCGAATGCCTGGGGGGACGGCACAGGGACCCACACCACTGCCGAATGCCTGGGGGGAGGGCACAGGGACCCACACCACTGCCGAATGCCTGGGGGGAGGCACAGGGACCCACACCACTGCCGAATGCCTGGGGGGGAGGGACAGGGACCCACACCACTGCCGAACGCCTGGGGGGAGGGCACAGGGACCCACACCACTGCCGAATGCCTGGGGGGGGGCACAGGGACCCACACCACTGCCGAATGCCTGGGGGGGAGGGACAGGGACCCACACCACTGCCGAATGCCTGGGGGGGGGCACAGGGACCCACACCACTGCCGAATGCCTGGGGGGAGGGCACAGGGACCCACACCACTGCCGAATGCCTGGGGGGAGGGCACAGGGACCCACACCACTGCCGAATGCCTGGGGGGGAGGGACAGGGACCCACACCACTGCCGAATGCCTGGGGGGGAGGGACAGGGACCCACACCACTGCCGAATGCCTGGGGGGAGGGCACAGGGACCCACACCACTGCCGAACGCCTGGGGGGGAGGGACAGGGACCCACACCACTGCCGAATGCCTGGGGGGGAGGGACAGGGACCCACACCACTGCCGAATGCCTGGGGGGAGGGCACCGGGACCCACACCACTGCCGAATGCCTGGGGGGAGGGCACCGGGACCCACACCACTGCCGAATGCCTGGGGAGAAGGGCACCGGGACCCACACCACTGCCGAATGCCTGGGGGGAGGGCACCGGGACCCACACCACTGCCGAATGCCTGGGGGGAGGGCACCGGGACCCACACCACTGCCGAACGCCTGGGGGGATGGCACAGGGACCCACGCCACTGCCGAACGCCTGGGGGGAGGGCACAGGGACCCACACCACTGCCGAATGCCTGGGGGGAGGGCACCGGGACCCACACCACTGCCGAACGCCTGGGGGGGGGCACAGGGACCCACACCACTGCCGAATGCCTGGGGGGGAGGGACAGGGACCCACACCACTGCCGAATGCCTGGGGGGAGGGCACCGGGACCCACGCCACTGCCGAATGCCTGGGGGGAGGGCACCGGGACCCACACCACTGCCGAATGCCTGGGGGGAGGGCACAGGGACCCACACCACTGCCGAATGCCTGGGGGGGAGGGACAGGGACCCACACCACTGCCGAATGCCTGGGGGGACGGCACAGGGACCCACACCACTGCCGAACGCCTGGGGGGAGGGCACAGGGACCCACACCACTGCCGAATGCCTGGGGGGGAGGGACAGGGACCCACACCACTGCCGAACGCCTGGGGGGAGGGCACCGGGACCCACACCACTGCCGAATGCCTGGGGGGAGGGCACAGGGACCCACACCACTGCCGAATGCCTGGGGGGGAGGGACAGGGACCCACACCACTGCCGAATGCCTGGGGGGACGGCACAGGGACCCACACCACTGCCGAACGCCTGGGGGGAGGGCACAGGGACCCACACCACTGCCGAATGCCTGGGGGGGAGGGACAGGGACCCACACCACTGCCGAACGCCTGGGGGGAGGGCACAGGGACCCACACCACTGCCGAATGCCTGGGGGGGAGGGCACAGGGACCCACACCACTGCCGAACGCCTGGGGGGAGGGCACAGGGACCCACACCACTGCCAAATGCCTGGGGGGAGGGCACAGGGACCCACACCACTGCCGAACGCCTGGGGGGAGGGCACAGGGACCCACACCACTGCCGAATGCCAGGGGGACGGCACAGGGACCCACACCACTGCCGAACGCCTGGGGGGACGGCACAGGGACCCACACCACTGCCGAATGCCTGGGGGGACGGCACAGGGACCCACACCACTGCCGAATGCCTGGGGGGACGGCACAGGGACCCACACCACTGCCGAATGCCTGGGGGGGAGGGACAGGGACCCACACCACTGCCGAATGCCTGGGGGGAGGGCACAGGGACCCACACCACTGCCGAATGCCTGGGGGGGAGGGCACCGGGACCCACACCACTGCCGAATGCCTGGGGGCTGAGGGCAGGGGGCCTGCGCCAATGCCGGATGCCAGGGGGGGAAGGGTGGGGGCCCTGCACCAATGCCGGATGCCTGGGGGGAAGGGCGGGGGGCCCTGCGCCAATGCCGGATGCCTGGGTGGAAGGGTGGGGGCCCTGCGCCAATGCCGGATGCCGGGGGGGAAGGGTGGGGGCCCTGCGCCAATGCCGGATGCCTGGGGGGAAGGGCGGGGGGCCCTGCGCCAATGCCGGATGCCTGGGGGGAAGGGCGGGGGGCCTGCGCCAATGCCGGATGCCTGGGGGGAAGGGCGGGGGGCCTGCGCCAATGCCGGATGCCTGGGGGGAAGGGCGGGGGGCCCTGCGCCAATGCCGGATGCCTGGGGGGAAGGGCTGGGGGCCTGCGCCAATGCCGGATGCCTGGGGGGAAGGGCGGGGGCCCTGCGCCAATGCCGGATGCCTGGGGGGAAGGGCGGGGGGCCCTGCACCAATGCCGGATGCCTGGGGGGAAGGGCGGGGGGCCCTGCACCAATGCTGGATGCCTGGGGGGAAGGGCGGGGGGCCCTGCGCCAATGCCGGATGCCTGGGGGGAAGGGCGGGGGGCCCTGCACCAATGCCGGATGCCTGGGGGGAAGGGCGGGGGGCCCTGCACCAATGCTGGATGCCTGGGGGGAAGGGCGGGGGGCCCTGCGCCAATGCCGGATGCCTGGGGGGGAAGGGCGGGGGGCCCTGCGCCAATGCCGGATGCCTGGGGGGAAGGGCGGGGGGCCTGCGCCAATGCCGGATGCCTGGGGGGAAGGGCGGGGGGCCCTGCGCCAATGCCGGATGCCTGGGGGAAGGGCGGGGGCCCTGCGCCAATGCCGGACGCCTGGGGGGAAGGGCGGGGGGCCCTGCGCCAATGCCGGATGCCTGGGGGGAAGGGCGGGGGGCCCTGCACCAATGCCGGATGCCTGGGGGGAAGGGCGGGGGGCCCTGCGCCAATGCCGGATGCCTGGGGGGAAGGGTGAGGGGCCCTGCGCCAATGCCGGATGCCAGGGGGGAAGGGCGGGGGGCCCTGCGCCAATGCCGGATGCCCACAGGGGCTGTGTGGCATCTGGCCCCCTGCTCCCACTGATGCTGAGGCAGAATTAAACCTTGGCCGGCTCTGATGGGGCTTGTCCCAGCGGACCCTGAGCCCCTGCAGCAAGGGACACTCCCCAGCTCCCTGGGAAGGCCGCTCCCAGCTCAGCTCCCCTTGGCGCCTCCCCCAGCTCTCCGGGTGCCGCCAGGAAGGCCACTGCCCCATCGCCTCCCGCGAGCAGCTGCAGGCAGAGCAGTTCCAGCCGGTGGCCAGGTGCCCCTCACGCCAGAGGATGCCCAGCTTGTTAGGCTTCCCTGATTGGTCAGGACTCCCCCCGCCCCCCGCTGCGGTCCCTGAACTCTTCCCTTCGCGCCCGTACTGCAGGGGGCTGCCAGCAGAGCAGGGCCAACTTTGTGTTTTGCATGTGAGCCCCATATGGTTCCCCCCGGGCTTTGGGGCGTGCAGCTCCTCCCACGGAGGCTCTGTGTGCTGAGACGCACTGGGAGGGGATAGTGGCCTGCAGCAGACAGGTGGCTCCTCCTCGCACCCCCGGCAAGCTCTCCAACGCGGAGCCTGGCGCGATTTGCCCACAGCTGGGGCAGTTGCAAATTCTCAGTGGGAGGAGGGAGCTCCTGTCCTCCATGGCCAGCGTGGGGGGAGGAGGCCAGGAAACGAGAAACCTGAGAGCTGAGGCGGGGAGACCCGCTGTCGATTGGGTAATCAGCCACGCTCGCTGTGCTTGGATCCCCCCCCCCCCCCCCCACCAGCCTGAGACACCAGGTTGCAGGGGGCCAACCTCCAGGCGTGTCCCGGAGTCTCCAGCACTAAAAACCAGGTTTTCATTGGAGATGGTCATGTGACATCCAGCCAGAACCAGCAGCCTTCTGTCCCTTCCTGGCTCTTGCCAGCTGCTGGCCTGCCTACTGCACACGCACATGTGCCCTGTGCCACTCAGGGCTGCTGGCTGTCCCGCCCCACGGCCAGAGCCATTCCCGGCAATGGTGCCCGGTGCGGCCAGCTGCAAGAAATGGGAAAATCAGAACAGAGGTGGAGGCCCCTGGAACAGACCAGGTCTTGCCCAGCCCTTCGCTCCTCTCAGCTGCCCCTTCCCCATGTGCATTACATCAGGGGAGAGCCCCTCAGGGTATGTCTACACCACAGCACTAATTCGAACTAACTTAGTTCGAATTACTTAATTTGAACTAAGCTAATTCGAATTAGCGCATCTAGACTTAAAAACTAGTTCGAATTAGCGTTTTGCTAATTTGAACTAACATGTCCACACTGAGTGGACCCTGAACTGAGGTTAAGGATGGCCGGAAGCAGTGCCGGCAGGGCATCAGCTTAGGACTTAGGGTATGTCTACACTACAGCACTAATTCGAACTAACTTAGTTCGAATTAGTTAATTCGAACTAAGCTAATTCGAATTAGTGCATCTAGAACTAAAAAATAGTTCGAATTAGCGTTTTGCTAATTCGAACTAGCGCGTCCACATTAAGTGGACCCTGAAGCGGGGTTAAGGATGGCCGGAAGCAGTGCCAGCAGGGCATCAGAGGAGGACTTAGAGCGTGGAGATGCTGCCTCAGGCTAGCCGAGGGCTGTGCTTAAAGGGTCCTGACCCCCACCCCGGACAGACAGTTCTCAGGGGTGCCCCGCTTGCAAAGCAGTCCTGGCTTGGAGTGCCCGGACTACCCACACTGGGCACATCACAGCACTCGGCCATCAGACCGGCTACACTTGCCGCAGGCTGCCATCTGAGGAAAGGAGGCAATTGGGGGGCTGCAGGAGAGCTTCCACCCCCAGAAGCCCGCAGAGCCAGCCCAGTCCTCCCCATCGGGGGCTCGTACCCCATTCCTCCCTCACCTCCTTCCACTTACCCTTCCCTAGCCCCTCTTCTTGATGTACAAAATAAAGGACAATTGTGTTCAAAAATGGAATCTGTCTTTATTGAACAAAACTGGGGGAGACTGGGAAAAGGAGGTGGGAGAGGGGAAGAGAGAGGCTGGCAGAGGGGAGGGCAACTAAAATGATCAGGGGTTGGGAACAGGTCCCATATGAAGAGAGGCTAAAGAGACTAGGACTTTTCAGCTTAGAAAAGAGGAGATGGAGGGGGGACAGGATAGAGGTCTCTAAAAGGAGGAGTTGGGTGGAGACGGTGCATACAGAAGAGTTCTTCATTAGTTCCCATAAAGAAGGACTAGAGGACACCAAAGGAAAGGAATGGATAGCAGGCTTCAAACTAGTAACAGAAAGTTGTTCTTCACAAAGCAAGGAGTCAACCTGTGGAACTCCTTGCTGCAGGAGGCTGTGAAGGCTAGAACATGGAGGTTGGGTCCATGGAGTGGTATTAGCCAGGGGGTAGAAATGGTGTCCCTGGCCTCTGTTTGTGGAAGGCTGGAGATGGATGGCACGAGACAAATGGCTTGGTCATTGTCTTTGGTCCATCCCCTCCAGGATACCTAGGGTTGGCCGCTGTCGGCAGACAGGCTACTGGGCTAGCTGGACCTTTGGTCTGACCCAGGACGGCCATTCTAAGCTCAGGGCTCAGGGTCGGGGGTCTCACTGGACCACCTTGATTTTCATGCAAACCTGCTCCTGGGTGGCCAGGCTGGCAGCTATCCTGCCCTAGACGGCCACTTTCCTGTGCCTAGTGCGGAGGTCGTGGATGAGGTCCACGATGTCCGCACTAGACCAGGTGGGCTCCCGGGAGTCGCCAGCCTGATCCCGGGAAGAGGCGGAGGGCTGGGTGGCAGCGGGTGGCCGGCTCGAGCCATGCCAGGTGCAGGGTCTGCTGGCTGGGTGCTGGCAGGCTTGCACCTGGCCTGGGCACTGTAGCCAGCTTGTGCCCCTTTAAGGGCTCCAGGGCTGGGAGGGGGGCAGAAGAGTTTCCCTGGTGGTGCCCAGAGTGGCCACCAGGGAAAGCTGGGGAGGGCTAGCCTCCCTCTAGTTCGAATTAAGTGGCTACACAGCCCTTAATTGGAACTAGTTAATTCGAACGAGGCTTAGTCCTCGTAGAATGAGGTTTACCTAGTTCGAATTAAGCGCTCCGCTAGTTCGAATTAAGTTCGAACTAGTGGTTTGCATGTGTAGCGCCTATCAAAGTTAATTCGAACTAACGTCTGTTAGTTTGAATTAACTTTGTAGTGTAGACATACCCTCACTCTGACCCTGCAGCAAAGGGAGGGTGACGTGAAAAGGGGAGGGGTAAACACTTGTGACCAGGTTGGGGCTGGAAGAAAGCACAGGTTATACCAGCTGGGTTTTGCTGGAGTCTCTCCTCTGGACCCTGCTGCTGTTGCAATGTTACCCTACCTCTGCTCCCACATCTACCCGGGTGTAACGCCCTCTGCCCCGCTCTCCTGCTGACTGGGGTTAGCGGGGTCCTGGGGCTGCCACTTACATGTGTCTTTGGGTATGTCTACACTGCCACCCTAGTTCGAACTAGGGTGGCTAATGTAGGCATTCGAAATTGCAGGTACACCTCGTTCCACGAGGAGTAACGGTAGTTCAAATTAGAGAGCCTAATTCGAACTACCTACTCTGTGCCGCATGTAGCTGCGGGCACGGAGTCCTCATTAAGGGGGTTTTAAAAATGGTGGCGCCCGGCAAGATGCAAATGAAGGCTGGGATATTTAAATCCCGGGCTTCATTTGCAACTTCGAATGCCTCCATTAGCCACCCTAGTTCGAACGAGGGTGGCAGTGTAGACAGACCCTTTGTAAATAAAATCCTGCTCACCTACAGCTTCAGGCAGCTGCTGGGAGCCGGGCTTTTGGAGGACTTACTTTGCACCTCTGAGACACACGAATCCAGCTCCCCCGCTCGGATGCTCCTTTGAAGTGAAGATGCTTTCTTTTTTGAAAGTTCCAATAACAATATTTAACCCCTCTGCTTCTGCAATCACAAGCAGCTACCTGCTTTCACCTACAGTTCTTCAGCTGGTGAAAATCGGTGTAGCTTGTTGATTTCAGCTGATCAATACTGACGCAAGCTCGGTATCTGGTTCTGCCAGGGGCCATGAGTTCCTGGCCGCTGACAGCCTGAGCCTGCCTTCCTAGCAGCCAGAGGATTCTCTGCCTGGTGCCGCTACCCCTTGGCCTGACCACAGCCAGAGTAAAATTAATCAACAGCTTTGATTACATGAGTCCGGAGTGTCTGAGGCCAGCCCCCTACACAGCCCGGCCCAACCCCGAGTGTCTGTGCCCAGCCCCCTACACAGCCCAGCCCCCTACGCAGCCCAGCCCGGCCCCGAGTGTCTGTGCCCAGCCCCCTACACAACCCGGCCCGGCCCCGAGTGTCTGTGCCCAGCCCCCCTACGCAGCCCAGCCCGGCCCCGAGTGTCTGTGCCCAACCCCCTACGCAGCCCAGCCCGGCCCCGAGTGTCTGTGCCCAACCCCCTACGCAGCCCAGCCCAGCCCCGAGTGTCTGTGCCCAGCCCCCTACGCAGCCCAGCCCGGCCCCGAGTGTCTGTGCCCAGCCCCCTACACAGCCCAGCCTGGCCCCGAGTGTCTGTGCCCAGCCCCCTACGCAGCCCGGCCCAGCCCCGAGTGTCTGTGCCCAACCCCCTACGCAACCCAGCCCGGCCCCGAGTGTCTGTGCCCAACCCCCTACGCAGCCCAGCCCGGCCCCGAGTGTCTGTGCCCAACCCCCTACGCAGCCCAGCCCGGCCCCGAGTGTCTGTGCCCAGCCCCCTACGCAGCCCAGCCCGGCCCCGAGTGTCTGTGCCCAACCCCCTACGCAGCCCGGCCCGGCCCCGAGTGTCTGTGCCCAACCCCCCTACGCAGCCCGGCCCAGCCCCGAATGTCTGTGCCCAGCCCCCTACGCAGCCCGGCCCAGCAGCTGGGGGCTTGTACTTGCAGCTGCCTTGCCTCCGGCTTGGGGGCAGGAACACGGCAGTGAGAGATGCTGCAGAGCCCTCATGAGCACCATCAGGTGGCCTGCCTACAAGCCCTGCAAGGAGGCAGCACCGTCTAGTGGTCGGAGCCTTGAGCTGGGAGGCGGGAGCCTGGCACTCCTTGGGTAGGGCTGTTTTCTCACGCTGGGCTGGTGGCAGCGAGGACAAAATGCTCGCAGGCTGCAGGGTCAGCCTGCTGGCAGGAGTCCAGCTTTCCAAGGGTTAATCAGTAAGCCCGGCTTGCAGCGCGTGTTATGGGCTGTGCCGCTCTGACCCAGCAGGGGCTGCTTTCTTGAGCCAAGGGCTCTGCGCGCCTGCCAAGCCTTCCCCTCCCGCCCTCCTTTTTCCTAATGACTCCACTCAGCGGGAAGGGGGGCCGTGGCCGGTCTGCTGGCTGACCCTCCCAGCGCCGCCCATCAGGAGATGCTCTCTGGGCTGGCGTGAGGGAGGGAGCCTGGCCGGCCAGCCTAGGGCATTCCGGGCGCTGTCTGCACTAGGGAAATGACACAGCGCTGTTTGTTCTGCTCCGCTCTTCCAGCAAGCTCCCCCGGCCTGGCTGCCTCTGCTCCCCCGGCCTGGCTGCCTCTGCTCCCCCGGCCTGGCTGCCTCTGCTTCCCTGGGCCAGCCCTCCTCATACGGGCCTCGCCATGGTCGCGCTCCCATCGCTGTCTTGCTGGCGGTCGGGAATGGCCGCTCTGTCGGGCACAAGCTCTGATTGGCAGCGGGGGCCTGGGAACTGATATTAGAGGCTGCAGCTGCAATCGGCATCCCTCTGCGCTAGAGGCAGGCCCTGCCCCAGGCACTTACAGGCTGCATGGCCAGGCCCAGCACACGCACAGAAGGGAGGGAAGTGACTTGCCCTCAGTCCCGCAGCAGAAGGGCCTGGATCGCTGCTAGGTGCTCTAGCCATTAGTCCACGCTGCCTCCTGATGCAGAAGCCTTTTCAGGAGTAGCCTGGGGGTAGCTGTGGGGAGGGGGACGTGGCTTGCCAGGGCATCTTGCGGCATCTTCTCTGGCTGGCACTGCAGGGGGCAGATGAGCTGACTGCAATGGGCCCTGCTAGTTTTCAAGCCCATGACTCAGGCTGGGAGGGGAGCTGCAGGATCTGGCAGGCCAGCCACAGCTGCTGCCAGCACCTCCCAGGCCGGGCTGATGGGATGGGGAGGCCGGGCTGTCACAGGGCCAGGGTGTGTCCAGGAATAACTGCACTGGGTGTGGTGGCAGGGCTCAGGCCCTGCCAGGAGCACAGCTAGTGAAGGGCTCCGCATCTCGCCTCCCCGCCTGGGCTGCGGCCTCTGGATGTGGGACTCAAGCACCTGAGAGGTTACCAGACCCTATTCCATGGGAGGCCCATTGCAGCTGGCCCAGCACGGAGCCATGGCAACACAGCCAGGCGTGCTGGGGAGGGGGCGGGAGGAGGAGACAGGACCCCGGTAGAGTTGCCAGATGGTTTAACAAAACTGAACAGCCGCCCCCCCCCCCCCCCCCTCCCTCGTCCCCTTCCAAAAAAAAAACACCCGGAAAAAATTGTGTTGAGAAAAAAAAAGGTGGGAGACCAAAGTTCTAAAGCAAAAAAAAAAAGGGCGCTGTGCCTTTAAATGGCCCCACACGCCTCACTCCCTCGCCCCCGCCAGATGAATGCGAGGAAAATTGTCCCCGCCGGGCTTCCATCCGAGGCAAACGGGAAATACCGGACATTTCACGTGTCCAGTATTTTGTCTTTTTACCGGCCGGGGACCCGAATAACGAACAGTCCAGGCGAAAACCAGACATCTGGCAACCCTCGACCCCTGGGGGCTGACGAGTGGGGGGAGGGGCGTTAGCACCCAGCTAAGTTTGCTTGGCCGGGGGTACCATGCTGAGCTGGCGGCTGGGCCAGAAGGGCTCTGGCAGAGCTGTGCAGGGCGCTGGGCTGCAGCCGTGCGGGGGCCCCCTTGGGGTCAGGCAGCCGGGGTGGGCATTATCAGGGCTGCGTGAGGGCCAGGCCTGGATTGCAGGGCCTGTTTGGAGCTGCCTGGAGGCCATTTGCTGCTGCTCCTGGCTGCAGTGCCGCTCCCTCCCCAAGCCCGTGGCCAGCCCCTGTCCAGCGAGCACCATCAGGGCCCCCCAAGGCAGCCACTTTCCCCACCGCCCGCCCAGCTGACAGGGCTCCCGATCTCCTGCCAGCCAAGAGTTGAGAATGGGAGGAATGTGCTGTGGGGCTGCCACACCCCCCTCATTCCTGTCCGACTCCGCCTGGCCCTGCTTTCCCAGGCTCCTCTGCAGGGCTTGCTTTCCAAGGGCTCCTTGGCTCCCCCGCCGGAGGCTGCTTGCTCTCTGGCTGGGGAGGCAGAGGACAGACCGGCTTGCGGTCTCTGTAGCAACATGATTTGCTTGTGGCCTTTCCAGCGGAGGCTCTAGAAACAAGTCTCCACAAGCAGTGAGCAGGCTGGGAAGGGCACGGCCAGGTGCACAGCATACCTGAGCCGCGTTAGCCCCACACGTTCCCAGCGCTGCTGCAGCGTACGTGCCTCGCAGACCAGCGCCGGCTGCTGCTGCTACTGCAGGTCTCCAAGAGGCAGTGTTCTGCGGGCACCGCACGGGACCGGAGTCCGGCCTTTACCTCCCCAGGGACCTGGGAGACACGGTACCTCCCTGGTACCCTCAGCGCATAGCCTTGCTTCCCAGTACAGCCGGCAGGAACCAGGGCTGGGTTCAATACTGAGGGGAGCCTTTTCACCCAGACACCGCTCGAGCCCCAGCCAGTGACCTGGGAATGTTACGCTGTGAGGCAAAACCTCCCCAGTTGCTAGCACAGGCTCCGGATGTAGCAAAGAAACTGGTCATGGAAGGAGGGAACATTGCTTAGGGAACGTGCCACAGCAGGATTCAGACACAAAGCTGTGAGCAGGACACACCCCCCAGAGCGTGTGGGGCAGAGTCTCCTGCCTTGTTTCATTGAGTTCTGCCACTAAAAGTTCCTTTTCTGTGCCCCTGTCTGCTCCCTCCCCAAGCCTCACCCAGGGCTGCCCTGGCCAGGGAGGACCCAGGGTTCAGAGGAGTTTCTGTGTAAGTTCCCCTCCCAACTGGGGAAGAAGAAACCTGGCTCCTCTACTGTCTGGGCACCTGCTCTGGCTGGCTGTCTGCCAGTCATGGTTCCTCCGGTGGCCACCCTCTGCTTCTCCTGGCCACTTCTTCAGCCACTCATGGGCAGCTGACTGCGGGCTGTCTCCAGCATCCCTCACACCAACTTCAGCGTTCGTTGGAGCGCTTTGCCATAGCAAACGGGGCGCCCAGCGGAGTCTAGTTAGCTCTGTCTGTGAACCGTGAGAAGGCGCAAGTTAAACCAGAGCAGGGTCCCTCGGGGAGCACCTGTCCTCTCCCCTCTTGCTTTCACAGGCTTCTGGCATGCAAGGTGCTGTCCGCGGAGGGTGGGCTGCTCATCGGACAGGCGAAGCACACGCCTGCTCCCTTCGCTGACACACTAATGACAAGGACATTGACACAGCATCTCTCTGCCCCTGCATTCAGTACGACGGTGACTCGGAACCCCGTCACTGCCAGAGCCTTTTACTCTGAGCACCACGGGTCTGTCTGCGGGATCGCTAAGCAGCGGAGGTGTGTTCCTGTCAATACTGATTGCTCCTGCAGTGACAACTAGCTGTCGGTAGAATTCATTTGGAAGGACGGTCTGACTGTCAGGTCAGAGCTTTCATTTAGAGGGGCATGTGCCCTCACAATGCAGCACCACTCTGAAAAGCCACAAGGAAAAACAGAGCCTTGGAAGTGGAGACATTGGGGTGTTTTCTGACAAAACTTCTGCCACTGAAAAATGCCAAGTTGGGGAAATCAAACCTGTCTCCAAGCAAGGGTGGTTGTTAATGAATCTCCTGCTTAGGGAAGTTTTGTTCCAAATGGTCCTGTTGCATCATTTTCTTTTAAAGAAAAGTTTCATATTTTGGTTCACAATGACTTTGTTTCAAAATTGTAGTTAAATATCTACGCAGCTATATATTGTAGTTAAAATGTTTCACATCGAGTTATCAACAGATTTGTTTGAGCCAATTTGGAGAGGATTTTAGGGGGTTCTTTTTTTTGGGGGGGGGAATTATTGGTTTGTAGATATTTTCAGCTTCTTGGATTTTTCACCCTGATGTAGCATGGTGGACCATCCAAAATCACGGGATGGTGGGAAAAAACATTTTCTGCTCAGCTCTACCTCAAGCCCCGCTGCCGCATTCAGGAGTAGTATGGAGAGGCCAGCTCTTGCGTGCAGTGCTATGGACTACACTAAGCGCGTTGAGTAATGGAGACTCATCCTTGTCTCCATGCGGTGGCTGTGAACACTGGAGTATGTAAAGTAAAAACTTCAGTGAGAAAAGAGGCACGTTTGTCGATTTCCTTCCACCAGACCTTGGGCTTCATCACCAGAGCTGCTAGGTAACGTTCCATGGGCCCTCCAGGCAGCCTGTTGCATCACGAGGCACTGGAATCCCCGGGGTAAAGAGCGCAGGGAGAGTAAGAGCCTGGTCATTCATACATTGCATGCACTGTGCTGCTCGGGCTCTGGTTCCCATTGTAGCCAATAGAGCTTTTCTTCGACCTGGCGTGGGATGAGACGTACAGCCAATCTCTCTTGTGTGCAGAACAGGCCCGAGCGTCCCACAGCTGCCAACGTGTGGCTCTGCAAGCGACAGGCAAGGGGCTCTCCTGGTGGCAGAGTATGAGGAGGTTGCTCGGCTGGCCAGGTGCAGTGTGGTACTGTCTTCCTGGGATGGACCTGCTAGCTGTTAGCCAGGTACTAGCCATTTCCAAACGAAGCCTGGTCTAAGAAGCAACCAGGATTTTACTGTTTGCATTTTGAGTGCATTCCTTGAGGGTCATAAGAACGGCCACACTGCGTCAGAGCAAAGGTCTAGCTAGCCCAGTGCCCTGTCCTCCAATAGTGGCCAACGCCAGGTGCTTCAGAGAGAATGAACAGAACAGGAAATCATGAAATGTTCCATCCCGTCACCCATTCCCAGCTTCTGGCAGAGGCTAGGGACACCATTCCTGCCCATCCTGGCTAATAGCCATGGATGGACCTCACCTCTATAGTTCTTTTTTGAACACTGTTAGGGTATGTCTACACTACCCCGCTAGTTCGAACTAGCGGGGTAATGTAGGCATACCACACTTGCAAATGAAGCCCGGGATTTGAATTTCCCGGGCTTCATTTGCATAAGCGGGGAGCCGCCATTTTTAAAACCCCGCTGGTTCGAACCCCGTTCAGCGCGGCTACACTGGGCATGAACTAGGTAGTTCGAACTAGGCTTCCTAGTTCGAACTACCGTTACTCCTCGTGAAATGAGGAGTAACGGTAGTTCGAACTAGGCGGTTCGTGCCCCGTGTAGCCGCGCTGCACGGGGTTCGAACCAGCGGGGTTTTAAAAATGGCGGCTCCCCGCTTATGCAAATAAAGCCCGGGAAATTCAAATCCTGGGCTTCATTTGCAAGTGCGGTATGCCTCCATTACCCTCCTAGTTCGAACTAGGAGGGTAGTGTAGACATACCCTAAAAGACTTTGCCTTCACTACATCCTCCAGCAAGGAGTTCCACAGGTCATCTGTGAGAGTCCATAGTGCAAGTAGAATAACAAGTAGCAAATGCTTTTGTTTGGTTTCTGAATATCGGGCTTGGGCTGAAGAACAGCCAGTCTCTAAAGAGATAAGCAATCATGCCTGAAATAGCAAGATGGGGGCATGGTGGATGCAAACAACTCTTTGGATTTTGTACTGTAGTCCCCTTATTAAAGGGGCCTCTGACTTTTTCTGGGAAGATCCTTCTGGCCCTAGAGACTACAATTCCCATGAGCCCTTCAGGAAAACAGGGGAAGTAAGGCTTGTCTGAGCATGTTGGGAGGGGGGCTCTGCAGTTCTGGGGCTCTCCATTTTTGAGACAGAGGAGCCAGGCTGCTGCGGAGGAGCCTTATCCAGTCCAGGAGCTGTTGGGTTGCAGCTACAGCCTGGGACTGAGGGCCTGCGGGGCTTGGATCTAGCAGGCTGCTTGAGGGGCTGCTGATTGCCCTAGAGGGGAGAGACTCTGGCTGTGCTGTGGCTGAGAAGGACACACAACAACCAGCACACAGGAGGAGGCTGTAAGTAACTGGGCTCTTTGGGAAAGTGCTGCCTGGGACAGACCTCGGAGATACAGACTAACTCTGGGTCCAAAGAGAGGCAGAGTGTCCAGTCCAGTGAACCAGAGCTGCTGGCATTTGGTGGAGCCTGCTCCAGTGCCAGAGGGAGTTTGCAGCTGGCTGCTCAGCTTGGACTCACACACACAGAACCTCCACTCCAGCTGCAGACCCCCAAGTGCGCTCACGCAAGCGTCTGGGACTCTGAGTCCAGAGGAGGGCACACTCTGGGGTGGGATACAAGGTGGCAGTGCAAATGCCAGCTAGAGAAGTTCCTATTCCTTCTGTGTACTTTGTTAATTGATTGTATTCACTGTCCATCTGTTAACCCCTGTTTCTTTATGTTGTTAAGTAAAGGTGTGTTCACTCTAATGTAATCAATTACATGTATATGTAACCCCCAAGGAGATTACTTGGATTCCTGGGGCCTTGTCTGCTGGCAGCTCAGGGAGAGGCTCTGAGTTTGCCTTGACTTCCCCTCCCTACCAGGGCCAGAGTCTGCCCGGCAACCCGTAGGGCGTGAGATGCCCCTCCCAGGGGGAAGGAGAGACCATGGTGCATCTGACGAAGTGGGTCTTTGCCCACGAAAGCTTATGCTCCTACACTTCAGTTAGTCTATAAGGTGCCACAGGACTCCTCATGGTTCAGGGGAGTCTGGAGCCAGCCAGGGCAAGGGGAGGACTGACTGTGTGGGAGCTAGTAAGCCCCAGGCCTGCATGCAGGGTTCCCTCTGAGAACTAGCCCCTAGGGACCTGACAGCAGGATCCCTCAGCTGGGTTTATGTCTCCCCTGTTGATTCCCAGTTTGTGGAGTTTGCTGGGAGGCTTCCCCAGCCAGGCTGTGTTGGCTCCAGCTTCCTGGGTGAGACCAGTCACTGCATGGTCAGCTCGGCTCTAGCAGCAAGTTCAGGGCTGCTGCCTGCTGGGTGGGTCTGAATGCTGGGCTGGGAGGCTATAGTTTGATTTTTGGTGCAGTTGTGTGGTCTGCATCTTGAGCCCTGCACCCCTTCGCAGTGAGGGGAAATTCTGGGACCGAAGCAGCCTGGTTCCTGCTTGAAGAGGATCCCTGCGAGAAGAGAGCAGCCCTTTGCGGAGACTGAGTCATCTCTCAACCTGAAGCTCATTCATGGAGTGTGTGAGTGCACCCATTTTTAGTTAGTCAGGCAGGGAATTTGTTTGGGGATTTTATTACCTGCAGCCTATTAAACTGTGGAGGGATTTGCTGCCTTCTCCCATGTGTGAGTCCTTTGGGCTGTACTGGACCTAGTCAGCCCCACTGCTAAACCACTGCAGAGAAGGATTGTGTGGTCAAAAGTCATCAAGGGCCCCAACAAAGTACACGTACCAACGGGACACTAACCTCACAGTTGCTGGGCACCGGTGACCCTAAAAATAGTGTTTTATCCTGTTCTGTTATAATTGTCTCCTCTTTAATATAATTGTGTTTATTATAGTGTATATGTTTGTGCTATTTTCTGGGAGTCTCCAACTATCCGGCAAATACGTGGGGATTATCCTGGGCTAGAATTTTCCTCCCAAGCTGCCCTGGTGACCCTGCTAGGAAGGAGTGGGGGGGGGGGGGGGGTGGAGGCACCGCCAAGTACATCAATCAGAAAGAATAAAATTGAGTGTGTGGCGGGATCCAGAAGAACCCAGACCTATCCATCCGAACCTGAAAGGAGATTGGCTTTAAAAGAAGGTAACCAGGTGGAGAGGGGGTGCTACATATATTAGTTATCATTTTTGTCCTGGCGTCAGATCCAGATTATTGCTGGAATAATTGTATTCCTGGAGGCTCCCAAGGCGCACCATTAAGTGTGTACAGGGCCAGTCAAGTGAAGGCACCGCCACTGTGTATTCTTTATGAGCCAGGGACTGCAGCAAGTGGGTGGAGCGGGAACCCTCAACTAGACAACATCACCCCGGGGTACTCGGGATCTCCGTCTATGTTAAAACCATGAGGCGCCCAGGCACACCTGTGAGTGCGACCTGCTCCTGAGTAACCCGGGGAGGAAAAAGAGGGTTGCAGTACCAATGTGCCCCAAGACTGTTCTGCAGGGCTCAATCAGCTCTAATCATAACGATCTGCTGTGACTCCTCTGTGACGTAGTGGGGGTACCTTGCTGGTTGCTATGCTGGGCAGAGGGCTGTAAGAGACCTCCACTGGCTGCTGGCTGCAGCACGGCCCAGCAGGGCAGGGATGAGTCGTTATGTGAGGGGGCTTCCGAACCTGTCCGACCAGTATCTCCCAGGGAGCGGAACAATGGGAAGAAGGGGAGTGGAGCCCTGGCTGGGGGCAGGGCTGGAAGAGTGAGTTAGTTTCTGTCTGGGAGCATGGAGGAGACAGCCTAGGGGCTGGAATTTAGGGGCCCAGTCTCCCCCATCTCAAGGGGGGCTGAGGCATCCTAGGCCTGCCCTGGAACCAGATGACATCTGTGCTGTGCTGTATCCTAGAGGAGCAATAAACTCCCTCTAGTCTACTGGCTGGTGGAGTCTGTTCGTGCCATTACGGGGGTGCAGGAGACGGGGCAACCACAACGCGCCGTCACATCCTCCCTCAGTCCCCCCAGCCTGGCTGCCCTGGTCTGCTTTGAGATGAACTGGGAGGGGGTTGTGGTGGGGCACTACCCTGCAGGGGTTCTGGGGAGGGTTTGGTGTGTTTGCTGATGGGGGTAGCACTAGCAGCCTCCAGGCTGTGGAAATGCACACCGGGCAGACAGACAGTAGACGTGCTGCAAGCTCTAGCTCCAGTAGTACAATTCCAGCATGACCCGCCCCGACCCTGTGTCTGAGACCAATCATGCGACTTGGCTGCCCAGGGTAGACCTCCAAGGGGTTCTTAGCAGCTACAGCAACACGAGGCCTCACCAGCACTTTGCCCAATGCTTTTCTACTCGAGGTTTCACATTTTTCCTTTTCCATTTCCTCCTGGCCCCGGCTCGTTCTGCTCTCTGGCAGGGATCAAAACAAACCTGGGACCGGGCTCACCAGATTTATGGCCTAGTGGAAACCACATCTTGGGAGAGATTCTCACCAGCTCTGCAGAGTGCAACGGTTCTGCCGTATTCGTGGCTGTTTATCCACATTAGCCCTCTGGCTGCTCTGCAGGCTCCCGGATACCTGCTCTGGGGGCAAACCGGAGTACAGCAGAGTGCCGTTCACACAGCGTGTCTGGGCACCCCTGCCCTCTAGTGGATGGCACCAGAATGGCTTTGAGTGAGTATTATCACGGCTCTGCCTAGTGCAGGGGTGGGCAAAAGGGCCTCCGCGGGCCGGGTGCAGCCTGCCACGCGGGTTGATCCAGCCCCCGGGAGCCCTGCCAATTAGGGCCTGGGGACAGAGGTGCATGCAAAGCTTCCTCCTTCCCTGCCAGGAGCACACGGCCCTTTGAAGCGCCACGTGCTGCTCGCAGGGCGGGAGGAGATGTCACGCGCTGCCCCGCCCCCAAGCCCTGATTGGCCCGTGGGCAGGGGGAGTGCGCGAAGCCTCCTCCAGCTGTGTGAGGAGACTTTGAAGTGCCGCGTGCTCCTGGCAGGGAGGGGGTAGGGCGAGAGGAGGCCTCACGCGCTGCCCCGCCCCCAAGTCCTGATTGGCCCGGGGGCAGGGCAGCATGCAAAGCCTCTTCCTGCCCTCCAGGGGCCTGGGTGCCTACTGGAAAGGGGGGGGCAAGGGGGCTCCCCCACCCCCAGAGCAACCATGGTCTGGGCATGGGGAAGCCCAGAAGCATTCTGGCCCCGCCCCGTCTGGTTTAAGGCCTTGCCCCTTCTGGGGTGGCCCGGGCCAAAAATTATTGCTCACCCCTGGCCTAATGGCTGGTAGCCCAACCCTGATAAAAGCCCTGCTATGGCAAACAGAGAGTCTGCTTTAGCTCAGGGCAGAGGCTTGTATCTACGATCCAGGAGAAATGAAGACCTCGCCCTGCTTACAACTGGGAAGTCCAGGCATCTCGGGGAGCACATGTGAGGAGCCAGCCCTTTGGCTGGAGGAAAGGAGAGACGCTGACCAGCCCCCAAGGACCCATGAAGGAAAAGAGGATGAAGAAGGGGGGGGTCTCCTGATAGCTCTACCCCAGTCTCCCCCAGGAAGAGCAGAAGCCAAGATTTCTTGCTCCTGTGGTCTGCTCACGAGGGGAGATGGAGAATGCCGGGGCAGGGCGGAGACCGGAAGACCAGCAGGACTGACATGTTCTCTTGTTCCTGCGGGGATTCACTGAGACTTGGGGGGAAGTGCACAGGGAGGGACCAACTGGAGCCTCTGGAGACAGCAGCGCCTCCAGAGTGGTGCTAGAGCCAGGCAGGACGCCTCCTGGGCCCTGGAGGCAGCACTGAGCTCAGGCGCCACCAGGATCAGCTCCGCCTGGCTCCAGTGCCGCACCCGGGCAGCTCTGTTCTGCTTCTCACTACTGGCTCCAAACTGCCCCGAGCCCCACTCCCTGCACTCTGGGGAGGTGAGACCTAGAGCTGAGCACAGAGCTCGACCCATTCCTCGAGAGAACACAGAGGAGCCTCCTTGCGCTCCCGCTCCAGCACTGGGAGGATGGGAATGTGGGAGCAGGGGCATCACGCCCGTCGGGCAGCTAGGGAAGCAAGCAGCCAGGGGCAGCTCTGCTGGAGCTCCAGGTACAATGGCAAGCAGCACTTGGTCCCGCAAGGAGAATGCTAATTTCCTGCCTCCTGGGGTTTTCCTCCCTGCATTGGCTCACACGGACAGTTGTGCTCTGTCACTTACAATACCTTTAGCCCGTCCACCCACCACTTACGCCTCCATATTATTGTGGTGCTCGACCTGACACACAAATGAGACACAAATGGGTCCAGATGAGACGTTCAAGGGGGACAGGGTTTGGCTCCGGGGCTTTGTCCCCTCTGCTATGGAGCCCTGAGGAAATAGAACCACACATGCAGCTGCAACCGTCCCTGGGGGTATACCTGCACTGCAGCTGTGCACAGCCTAGCCTGGCCGACCTAGCTGGCATCCAGCTAGCACAGGTAATGGCAACAGGAAAGGTGGTGCCGTGTGAGCTGGCAAGTGTATATCACCTGCCCTGTGCTGTTTTCTGAGTGTGCATCACCTGCCCTGTGCCATTTTCATTGCTCTTGTTGGCCCGTCTAGCTGGATTCATGCTAACCCCAGTAACTAGCCCTGCACAGCTTTTATGAAATAGACACCCCGAGGGTACTCGACACAGTCCCCATTAGCAAAATCACCCTGAACATACTTTGCACCCGCTCAAATTCACTCCTAGCCCAAGAGCCAGGGTCTATGCCCCACTTCCATCCTACTGAAGAGCTCTTTGCTGCTTTTGGCCAGATGGGAGAACGTCTCCCGCTGGGCCTTTCGCTTGGAGGGTCAGTTTCACTTTCTTAGTCTACTTCATACCCAGTTCTCATTCCTTAGCGCCCCTGCCCTGTTGGTGTTTGGGTTCATAAAACTGTAATTTTAAACAAATTATGAATCAACTTGATGTGATTATTATTTTTCTTCAAAATCACGTCACTAAAATATTTCCAGTTGTATTAGGATTTATAATCTCTTCCGCCTTTTTAAACAAAATATAAATACTCACTTGACAGTATCCCTTTAAGCTGAATAAAAGTTAACAGACCCAGCCAAACTCAGGTCTCAGGGCGACCAATATAAACGGGGATAACCCCTCTGACTGCGACCTCCGTGCGAAGCAGCGTTGCGTTACTTTACTTGTCAAATCGCTGGGCTAGGACAGGCTTGTTGTTCTGTATCTGCACAGCACCTCGCACACTGGACCCTGGTCCAGGACTCGGGCTGCTAGGCACCAGGCAATACGAGTGTCCTGTATGTCTGAGAGAGTGTCGGTCTGTGTGTCTGTCTGTCTGACCGAGAATCCCTACTAACCAGACAGAGCTAGGACTCCCACATTCGGTCGACAGCTTCCTCTTCTCATCACTTGCAGCCAGGTCAGGGCTGGTTGTGCCAGGGCAATGGGTGTGCCTGGAATGGGATTGCTTCTCAGAAAACCATGCAGAAAAGAGACAGAATCACAAGGCTGGTGAAAGGGGCTGGCTGGGGACACGGTCCCCACTCCCCCGTCTGGGACTGCCCCAGGCCTGAGCCTCTCACCCCCAGGTGCCCGTTAGGGAGGGTGGCAGAGGGCTGAAGCCCCCCTTTTGTAGGGAACATGGCTGGCTGTTCCCCTTTGTCAGGGAGCGAGGGCAAAGTGCCCAGTTTGCTGCATTCCTCACTCTGGCTGGGAAGCGCAGGGGGCAGACGAACCTGGACCTGCTCCAGGCAGGGAACATGCCCCCTCCCCTGGCTGTGCCCACTGGAGCTGCAGTGGCCATGGAGAGGAGCTTCTCTCCTGGCCCTGAGCTGCTGTGGTGAGAGGGCTGGGGCTGTCCCCTCTCCATGGGGCAGCCTGCACCTGAACCCCTCCCCACCAGCTGCACCCCAGAGCCATGAGTGGAATGAAGAAAACCAAAAGTGACTTGAGTTAAGCGCCCCACAGCACCGGGTACAAAGTCACCAAATAATAACCCCTGCGCAGTGGCATTGCCCCTACCGAGAGCTGACTGTAGCCCTCGAGGTTTGCCGAACTGCTGGGTCTCCCGAGGCAGAGCAGCGCGGGCTTGGCTGCCCACAGTTCCAGCTGACGGCTGTGGAATTGCAGGGCTAAGGACTTCTGACACTCCCACCGAGACGTCTTTGCTTGGGCACTCTGCATGCAGACAAAACCAGAGGCCACATTGAAACTTCACCTTAATTCCTGTTTGTGGCACGGTGGTGTCAGATTATTTATAATATAAAAAAATGCATCCAAATCGCAGCCGTTCTCTTCCTGCGAGGCTGAGGGCTATGGTTTGCAGTGTCACTAGCGAACCTGCACAAAAGCACAGCCCTGTATTGTACAGCTGGGCACAGGTTAGACTGGAGAGCTACCCATGACACAGTGCATAATCTACTGGTAGTGCCTGCTACAGTAATAATCCCTTTTTTATTTAACCTAAATCCTCAGAAAACTCCACTTTGAAACAGGGAAATGCCCCAAAGAGTAAAGAAAAGTTATGTATAAAAGTATTCAAAATAAACACTCTTATTTCCCTCATGTTCTTAAAATCGAGAAATCGTTTCTCTCGGGGCTGCTGGAATGGAGAAACGTCTGATGCCCTCGGTACTGTGCCTCCCAGAAGCTGACATCTCAAGTGCCATCTTGAAAGCGTTGCATTTGGGATCAGCGGTGGGGGCGGGTGTTAGGCATCCCTCCCTGGATGGCTCACGACCTGCAAGGGGAAATAAGAGCACCCCGCAGGCAGACTGGTTAGAAAATGCTCATTATTTCCAGGAACCAATGCCCAGTGTTTCCCTCGTCCCCTTCCCCCACTATTTTGGCAAACGCGCATTTAGCAAAAGCTGTCAATGCCTGAAACCGAAAAGACAAATTGAAAAACCAGGCTGTTTACAGAAACCCGCAATCACGACGACCAAAAATGGCCATTTCAATTTTTAAACAAAAAGCTGTTTTTTCACTGGAAAAAATGTTGCAATGAAATGTATTGTGTCTGTTTATGTGAAGGGCGGGTGGCCCCGCTAAGGTTCAGCTGCGAAATAGCACAGGCACCATGGCCTAGCCCCTGACAGGGAAGTAGGAACCAGAGAGCTCCAGAAAGATCTCCTACTTGGAAATCCCAGACCCCATAAAATACTGCCTGGGTCTCCCTGGGATCTGGAGCACTAGGGCATGGAACTCTGGCCCTGCTGAAATCAATGGCAAAGCCAGCCCTGAATGTGCATGGGCCCAGGATGTCAGCCTGCAAGTTCGCTGCAATCCATGACGTGCAGAACTCCAGCAGGGCACCCTGTCCTCTAGCAGGGCCCGGCAGGAATTGCCCCATCTTCTGAGGCAGGCAGGGGGCGCTAAAGCCTGCGGCCTGGCTCTACCCCAACGTACTGTGATCCAGCCCACAGTGATCGCCACACGGGCGGACAGACTCATAGAATCACCGGGCACTAGAGCGGGCAGGGACCTCGAGAGTTCAAGTCCGGTCCCTGCCCACATGGCAGGGCCCAGCACCGTCTAGACAACGTTTCTCAACCTTTCTCTATAAAGTCCCCCTTTTTCCAAATAAAATGGTAAGTACCCCAGGGTATGTCTACACTACCCTCCTAGTTCGAACTAGCGGGGTAATGTAGGCATACCGCACTTGCAAATGAAGCCCGGGATTTGAATTTTCCGGGCTTCATTTGCATAAGCGGGGAGCCGCCATTTTTAAATCCCCGCTGGTTCGAACCCCATGCAGCGCAGCTACACGGGGCTCGAACTAGGTAGTTCGGAATAGGCATCCTAGTCCCTGATAGATGTCTATCCAACCTGCTCTCCAGAGATGGAGATTCCACAACCTCCCCAGGCAACTTATTCCAGTGTTTAACCACCCTGATAGGTAGGAAGTTTTTCCTGATGTCCAGCCTAAACCTCCCTTGCTGCAGTTTAAGCCCATTGCTTCTTGTCCCATCCTCAGAGGCCAAGGGGAACAATTTTTCTCCCTCCTCCCTTGTGACACCCTTTTAGATACTTGAAAACCGCTATCATGTCCCCTCTCAGTCTTCTCTTTTCTAAACTAAACAAGCCCAGTTCTTTCAGTCTTCCCTCATAGGTCTTGTTCTCTAGACCTTTCATCATTCTTGTTGCTCTTCACTGGACCTTCTCCAATTTCTCCACATCTCTCTCGAAATGTGGCACCCAGAACTGGACACAATACTCTAGTTGAGGTCTAATCAGTGCGGAACAGAGCGGAAGAATGACTCCTCCTGTCGTGCTCACAACACTCCTGTTAATGCCTCCTAGAATCATTTTGCCTTTTTTGCAAAAGTGTTGCACTGTTGACTCATATTTAGCTTGTGTCCACTCTGACCCCTAGATCCCTTTCTGCCGTACTCCTTCCCAGACAGTCACTTCCCATTCTGTATGTCTGAAACTGATTGTCCCTTCCTAAGTGGAGCACTTTGCATTTGTCCTTATTAAACTTCATCCTGTTTCCCTCAGACCATTTCTCCAGTTTGTCCAGACCATTTTGAATTCTGACCCATCCTCCAAAGTATTGCAATCTCTCCCAGCTTCCTATCATCTGCAGACTTAATAAGCGTCCTCTCTATGCTGATATCTAAATGGTTGATGATGATATTGAAAGAATCAGCCCCAAACCAGACCCCTGTGGAACCCGGCTTGTTCTGCCCTTCCAGCATGACTGGGACCCGTTAATAACTCCTCTCTGGGAACGGCTGTCCAGCCAGTGATACACCCCCCCAACAGTGGCCCCATCTAGGTTGTATTTGCCTAGTTTATCTCCAAGCGTCAGACATCCCGCAGGGCTGGAGCACACGTGCCGGCTGGCCCTGCTGGGGGAGGCTCTAAGGCATGGAGCCCTGCTCCCCACCCTCCCCATGGGCTGGAGAACAGCTCCCCGAGCCGAGGGTGAGTGAGGTGAGAGCGGGTTTTCCTCACTCCAGGTGGCCCCCAGCTGCTTTTTCTGTCAGTCAGTGACCAAGGTTCACTGCCCTGTGCTAAGGTGGGCAGTGCCCTTGCTGGAGTCTGCTGCCCTCCCTGCCAGTGCCTGTGAGTTGGCCTTTCCCACCAGGGCCCAGTGTGAGCCAGGTGCAAAACACATTTTTTACGAGAAAGTGAAAACATCCGTTCCCCTCCTGGCGAGTGTGTCCAAACCACCCGCTCAACACGAAGGCGCCCTGGGGCCTGGCTGCGCAGGGCCGTCGGAGACACGGCAACGTGCCCCAAGTGTGCACGGAGAGGGCTGCGCTGTGCCCACTTGTGGGTTTGCCTTGGCCCCTCCCCCCGCCTCACGTGCGCTGGGGTGAGGCTGGGCAAGGAGGGGCAGCACGTGGAGCAGCCTGGGAGCTGCCAGCTCTGGCGGGCGTTAGCGCAGCCCCAAAGCTGCTCTGATTTGTCCCAGGGCCAACATGGCCTTCCCCGTGAGCTCTGGGTCGGGAGGTGGAACTGTAGCACAATTCCCCGGTGCACTGACCCCCTTGGGGAATTAGCCCTTTTGGCTGAGGCCTGCCGTGGGCATCAGGGATCATCAGATTAACCCACCTGACAGGGAGGCCTACGGAGGCGTCAGGCCTGATTCCCAGAGCCGATAAACTCCATGAGAGCAGCTGGTGCTCAGCGCCTCTGAAAATCGAGCCCCCAGTGTCTTGCCCTGGTCCCACGGTGAGTCAGTGGCAGAGCTGGCAGAGACTCCAGAGCTGTGGGTCCCAGGTGTGTGCTTGGACAACCCTCAGCCATGCAAAGCAGCAGGGTGTGGGGACACGCCTGCATGGGCCTGGCCTGGGGGAGCAGGGGCTGGGAGTCGAGGGCCTGGCCTAGGAGGTGTTTTCTGGGGTTTCTTGCGTAAGCGTTAGCAATGGAGACGTCTCGCAGGACCGGCGCTGATGTGACCCCGGCCTAGCAGCGAGCCCAGGGCAGAGCGAGGTGCTTTTCGCTCTGCGTGGAGACCAGAGCACTCCGCAGGTGCATCCCGATACAGAACTGCTCCGCCTCAGGTCTAGCCTGGAAAGACGGTGCCGACCCCCAGCCCCTCCTCCAAAGTCCATCACTGGCAGCAGGTCCTGGCCCCTCCAGCCTCCCATTTCCCTTCCCCTCTCCGAGCCCATTCACCCACCCCACACAAAGGGCGGGGGGGGGGGCGAGGGGAGCTGCCTGGGTGCTGCAGGGAGGGGCCGCGAGGAAAGACCAGGAGCAGGAGTTTCACGAAGGCTCTTACTGGGCAATTTTGCAGTTTGTGGTGGCAACGTAGCGTCCGGTATAGTGAATATTGCACCTCACCGCATTGTTGGTGAAGTCTGACTCCAGCACCAGGTACTTGGGGTTCACCTGAACCTGAGAAGACAAAGCAGAGACCACCTGAGAACCCACCCCTGGTGCGCTGTGTAGGGCGAGAAAGGGATGGAATTGTGCATCCCACCTGTGTCCCATCTCTTGTGTCTAGCCCAGCTACCCCTGGGAGCTGTACAGCCCCATGCGCAACAGGCCCTGCTCTTGGCGGGTCCCCGGCTCAACTGTAATCCGCAGCTTTGCAATGACAAGCGCAGCCGATTGCTGGGGAGGGGCCGGAATTCCCTTTAGGGACATGAACTGCCTGGCAGCTTTGCTTGCCCACTGTCCCCGGTTCGAGTTCGTGCTTCCTCCTGCAGGCGAAGTGCCTGCGCATCCGTCCCAGAAAACAAAGCGGTTTCTGTCCTGATGCCCTGTCCTGCTTCTCTGCAGCAAATGGCAAGAAAAGAAAAGTGGAAGCAGAGAGGGTCCAGCGCTGGCGTGACTGGGCTTAGCCTGCCTGGAGCTCAGTGGCACTGGGCCCGCTTGGAGCTGGGCTTCATTCGCTCCTCACAGGGCGTTTGTGTACAAGGAAAAGCAGCAGAACAAGGGCTCCAGGGGACCCACAGTTGTTTCATTTCCTAGCCCCCCGCTGCCAATGCGCAGCTTGTCCTGGGCCTCCGGCAGCTGCTTGCTCCTCAGAGCCCGTCTGACCGGCTGTGCTGCTCAGCTGCATGGCGATGGGCGGGCTGTGGACACGCAAGCCAAACCCAGCACTAGCGTCACCCTGGCTGTGCAGGGAACAGCTCCCTCCAGCCACGGGCCTGCCGGAGAGGCCCAGCGAGCCGGGACACCAACCTTGAGGATGTAGTTTCCAGGCTGCACGTCTGTGATGTCAATCCACTGGCAATCGATGTCCGCGTTGTAGGTGTCATAGCAACCGGGACTCAGGCCCTGGCAGAGGGAGAGCAGTGGCCACAGGCCGTGGCGTCAGCGTTTCTCATGAGCCGCTCGCTCTGCGCACGGGAACACGCTCACCCGCGGTGCGGCTCCGGGCACGGGAACACGCTCGCCCGCGGTGCGGCTCCGGGCACGGGAACACGCTCGCCCGCGGTGCGGCTCTGCGCACGGGAACTCGCTCGCCCGCGGTGCGGCTCCGGGCACGGGAACACGCTCGCCCGCGGTGCGGCTCTGCGCACGGGAACTCGCTCGCCCGCGGTGCGGCTCTGCGCACGGGAACACGCTCGCCCGCGGTGCGGCTCTGCGCACGGGAACTCGCTCGCCCGCGGTGCGGCTCCGGGCGCGGGAACACGCTCGCCCGCGGTGCGGCTCCGGGCGCGGGAACACGCTCGCCCGCGGTGCGGCTCCGGGCACGGGAACACGCTCGCCCGCGGTGCGGCTCCGGGCACGGGAACACGCTCGCCCGCGGTGCGGCTCCGGGCACGGGAACTCGCTCGCCCGCGGTGCGGCTCCGGGCACGGGAACTCGCTCGCCCGCGGTGCGGCTCCGGGCGCCGGAACACGCTCGCCCGCGGTGCGGCTCCGGGCGCGGGAACACGCTCGCCCGCGGTGCGGCTCCGGGCGCGGGAACACGCTCGCCCGCGGTGCGGCTCCGGGCGCGGGAACACGCTCGCCCGCGGTGCGGCTCCGGGCGCGGGAACACGCTCGCCCGCGGTGCGGCTCTGGGCACGGGAACTCGCTCGCCCGCGGTGCGGCTCTGCGCACGGGAACACGCTCGCCCGCGGTGCGGCTCTGCGCACGGGAACACGCTCGCCCGCGGTGCGGCTCTGGGCACCGGAACACGCTCGCCCGCGGTGCGGCTCTGGGCACCGGAACTCGCTCGCCCGCGGTGCGGCTCTGGGCACGGGAACTCGCTCGCCCGCGGTGCGGCTCTGGGCACGGGAACTCGCTCGCCCGCGGTGCGGCTCTGGGCACGGGAACACGCTCGCCCGCGGTGCGGCTCTGGGCACGGGAACACGCTCGCCCGCGGTGCGGCTCCGGGCACGGGAACACGCTCGCCCGCGGTGCGGCTCCGGGCACGGGAACACGCTCGCCCGCGGTGCGGCTCCGGGCACGGGAACACGCTCGCCCGCGGTGCGGCTCCGGGCACGGGAACACGCTCGCCCGCGGTGCGGCTCCGGGCACGGGAACACGCTCGCCCGCAGTGCGGCTCCGGGCACGGGAACACGCTCGCCCGCGGTGCGGCTCTGGGCACGGGAACACGCTCGCCCGCGGTGCGGCTCTGGGCACGGGAACACGCTCGCCCGCGGTGCGGCTCTGGGCACGGGAACACGCTCGCCCGCGGTGCGGCTCTGCGCACGGGAACACGCTCACCCGCGGTGCGGCTCTGGGCACGGGAACACGCTCGCCCGCGGTGCGGCTCTGCGCACGGGAACACGCTCGCCCGCGGTGCGGCTCTGCGCACGGGAACACGCTCGCCCGCGGTGCGGCTCTGGGCACGGGAACACGCTCGCCCGCGGTGCGGCTCTGGGCACGGGAACACGCTCGCCCGCGGTGCGGCTCTGGGCACGGGAACACGCTCGCCCGCGGTGCGGCTCTGCACGGGCCACGGCTGGTCTCGCCTGCTAGTGCAGCGTGCGCGTTCGCCTCCCGGCAGCGCTCGGGCCCATTGCAGGTGGCCCCGGGCGCCGGTCAGGGGTGTTAATGCACAGGCAAGGAGGACACTGTCCGTCAAATGTGGCGGTGCTCTGGAAATCCTGGGGTGGATTCCTGCGCATGCCGGGGGGGTGCGCTGTCGTGTGGATCGTGCGAAGGGCTCAGAGCTAGCTGTGCACCGAGTGCTCTACCCGGGAGAGCGCTGCCTGGGCTGCTTGCCCCACTGTGCCTTGCTGCCCCTTTGCCGGGCAGCCCAGGAACAGAGGGAGGCCTCAGATGGGGGCCAGGACAGCCGCAGAGGAGCCTGGCATGTGGGGCACCCCCGGCCGTGCCCCTGCCCAGGGCTGCTGTGGGGAGCCAGGGACCCAGAACATGGGCCAAACGCCCTGCCCCCACCTACCCCCCGGGCCTGCCTGGGGGACACACTTGGACCTGCGCCAGAGCCGGCTTGTATTGCAGGGGGCATGTGAGCCTGGCGCTGGCCCAAGGGGACGGGGTCTGGTCCTGGAGCACTTGCCCAGGGCCCGGCTCTCCCGGCAGGGGGCTGGGCGGGAGCCTGCTCCCATGGGGACAGGGTCTGATCCGGGAGCGCTAGCGCAGGGCCCGGCTGCTCCCATGGGGACGGCCACTCACCTGGGTGTGGGAGGTGCAGGCGTAGCGCTTCAGGTTCCCGAAGTCGCAGGTGGTGTCCTCCAGGCAGAAACTCGCCTTGTGGCCCTCGGCCACCTTCTTCCCGCTGGTGGCGTCCAGCAGGTCGTAGTGACTGAACTCGTCCATGCTGTGGTAGTGCCTGGCGACCGGGAGAGGCCTGTACCACAGGGCTGTTCCCAGATGCCTGCCCGGGCGTCGATGGAGGCAGGGAAGTGGCAGGACCCAGACCCTCCCCTCCCCTCCCCACGCCACAGCGGCATAGTGGGCGTGTCAGGCACCCGCGCCCACAATGCATCACTCACCGCTGCGGAAGCCAGAGCTGCTCTTGGGCTGGAGCCACTAGTCCCGGGCTCTGCGATGATGTGGCCTGGCCCTTTGGGAGCCGCCCAGGGTGCTGAGCAGCACAGGGGCTCCTGGACACAAGCCGGGGAGCGGGAGGGCAGGGGATTTGGAGTTGGGATAGGTCAATGGAGGAGGGGAGGAACGGGGGGGAGCAAGTGAAGGAGAAAATGGAGAGAGGAAGCCCAGGTGGGTGCGGGATGGAGGGGCCAGTCCATTGACCTAGAGCCAGGGGTGGCTGCTTTACTGACCCGGAGCCTTGCCCTGAGCCAGCCTGGGGACCCGCCTCTGCCCACCAGTGCAAGGAGAGGGACTAGCACGGCGCTCAACTCACTGGTGGCAGCTGTGCCACTCCCAGCTGTGGCGGGGACGGTTGGGCAGGAAGTCTGCTGTGCCCTGGTTCTTCACCCGCTGTGGAAACCTCAGCAGCACCCGCACGTCGTAGTCGGTGGCCTCGGGGGTGTAGGCCGTGCTGCCGGTTCAAGAGGAGATGGGCAAAAGTCACACCACCCTGAAAGCAGCGGGAGACAGCCGAGGAGCTTCCACTGGGAGCACAGGGAATGCTTTTCGGTGAATGGCTTCTTTGGTGAAAAGGCATTTTTGGCAGGGGAAGAGGGGGAGGCGCATGCTGTTCCTGAATGCAGGTGAAAGTGGATGGTTCCTTTTGGCTTTGTCTGAGGTCAAACTGTTTGTTTCAGCTTTTCAGCTGGAAGCAGCGCATGCGTGCGTGCATGTGTGTGTGCGCGTGCATGTGTGTGTGCGCGTGCGTGCATGTGTGTGCGCGTGCGTGGGCATGTGTGTGTGCGCGTGCGTGTGTGAGCGTGCGTGCATGTGTGTGTGAGCGTGCATGTGTGTGTGCGCGTGCGTGCATGTGTGTGAGCGTGCATGTGTGTGTGCGCGTGCGTGCATGTGTGTGTGCGCGTGCGTGGGCATGTGTGTGTGAGCGTGCGTGTGTGCGCGTGCGTGCATGTGTGTGTGAGTGTGCGTGTGAGCGTGCGTGTGTGCGCGTGCGTGCATGTGTGTGTGCGCGTGCGTGTGTGCGCGTGCGTGCGTGTGTGCGCGCGTGCGTGGGCATGTTGGCCAAATCAGAACAGAACCCAGGAAAGCGGATTCACTGCAGGACGACTGCAGCGTCCCCAGGGCAGACTGACCAGTATCTGGAAGCAGAAGACCCTGGGTTTGGTTTGACTTCAAGCTGCCTTTCCTTCAGCCAACCTGAAACCCGTAGTTTGCTCCGTTTGGCTTGTCATCACCTGTCCCTGGGGGAGGGGATGCTCCGTCCTAACTCCAGGCAGCGGGGGCCTGTTCTACAGCGCATAGAGCCAAGGGACGCGTGTCTATTGCTTTCCAGAGCTGGTGGGTTAGAGCAGGCGCTCAGGGTCACAGATGCACATCAAGTTGAGCGCTAGGTTTGCCAATGAGTCACTGGGCTGGCCTGTGGGCTCTGGAATTGCTGCTCACTTAAGCCCTGCCTCCCCTCGACCAGGGCTGGCATCACTGCCCTCCCTGCAGCAACCTGATGTGCAACAGCTTCATAATAACCTGGAGGAGCGGATGGGTCGCACCCTCAGCAAGTTCGCAGATGACACTAAGATAAGGGGAGAGGTGGATACGCTGGAGGGCAGGGAGAGGGTCCAGAATGACCTACACAGATTAGAGGATTGGGCCAAAAGAAATCTGAGGAGGTTCAAGAAGGACAAGTGCAGAGCCCTGCCCTTGGGACGGAAGAATCCCAAGCACTGGTACAGGCGGGGGGCCGACTGGCTAAGTAGCGGTTCTGCAGAAAAGGCCTGGGGGTTCCAGTGGATGAGAAGCTGGATATGAGGTAACAGTGTGCCCTTGTAGCCAAGAAGGCGAATGGCATACTAGGGAGCATTAGGAGGAGCATTGCCAGCAGATCCAGAGAAGGGGTTATTCTCCGTTATTCGGCACTGGTGAGGCCACATCTGGAGTATTGTATCCAGTTCTGGGCCCCCCACTACAGAAAGGATGTGGACGCATTGGAGAGGGTCCAGGGAGGGAAACCAGAACTGATCAGGGGGCTGGAGCACATTCCTTAGGAGGGATTTGGTTTGTTTAGTCTGCAGAAGCGAAGAGTCGGGGGGGATTTGAGAGCAGCCTTCAACCTCCTGAAGGGAGGTTCCAAAGAGGATGGGGAGAGGCTGTTCTCAATAGTGATGGATGGCAGAACAAGGAGCAATGGTCTCCAGTTACGGGGGGGGGGGGGAGGGTCTAGGTTGGATATTAGGACAAATAATTTCCCTAGGCGGGTGGGGAAGCCCTGGGCTGGGTTCCCTAGGGAGGGGGGAATCTCCACCCCTTGGGGTGTTAAGTCCCGTCTTGACAGAGCCCTGGCTGGGGTGGTTGAGGTGGGGTTGGTCCTGCCTTGGGCAGGGGATTGGACTCAGTGACTCCTGAGGTCCCTTCCAGCCCTAGGATTCTAGGGTTCCACTGTACCCACCATGAACGGGGGGAGATTTTCAGAAGCACAAATGACAATTGGGTGAACAGAAGTCAGCAGACAAAGCAAAAATGGATTGTCACTGAGCATTCTGAAGCATTGTTTTGGAGCTTTTCCTTCACAATGCCATTGAAAAAAAATGGGTGACAACACAATTTTTCTGTAAAATATTTTTGTTATACCTCAATTTTTGCTACTAGCAGAAGTTTTCATTGTAATTTTGACCCATCTTGGGACTCTGGGCGTATGCAGGAGAGGGCCTGTCCAACAATAAAACAACCAGCCTCAGACTCATTCTCTCCTAGTGGTCCTTGCCTTTGCCAGCCGCACGTTTGCACACTTCTGAGTTCATAGCTGGCACCAGAAGCGGAAATGTCATTGCAGTATCTCCAAACAATTTAGCCAGAACCATGCAATTCTTAATTACCCACCTGATCTATGGGCCCAAGAACTTTCCAGATTCAACCAGATTTTTGACTGGCCCATCTTTAACCTCAAGGCAGGAACATCAGTATCATGATCTCCAGACACTCAAACATCATGAGATTGTCTTAACATTCATGAGACTGAAAAAAAAATGGATTCTTGTTCTTTGTCTTCATTTTCTGAGCCTTCACATTTCACGGTTTCAAGCTTTTCTCTGCAACCATGAGGACTAGAACCCTCTCTTATAAAGGGAAGTTCTGATTCTCCCCTAGCACCTGACTCCAGGGGACCCCACATAGCACGAAAGGCATGATGTAATCACAGGAGCTGGCAACACGGAGTCCCCCCTTACCTGGCGAGGCACTTCTCCTCAGCAGCACAGCGGAGAGAGTAGAGGTGAGCTCTTTGGACGTAGGTGGAGGCCTGGACATAGTTGGGGTCGGGCACTAAGTCAGGAAGGCCTGCAAAAGATAGAGATGCAGCCTGAGAAAAACCGGAAACCACACCGGCCACTTTCAGGTGAGGCTGACCTGAGAAAAACTGGAAACCACACCGGCCACTTTCAGGTGAGGCTGGCCTGAGAAAAACCGGAAACCCCACCGGCCACTTTCAGGTGAGGCTGGCCTGAGAAAAACCAGAAACCACACCGGCCACTTTCAGGTGAGGCTGACCTGAGAAAAACCGGAAACCCCACCGGCCACTTTCAGGTGAGGCTGACCTGAGAAAAACCGGAAACCCCACCGGCCACTTTCAGGTGAGGCTGGCCTGAGAAAAACCAGAAACCACACCGGCCACTTTCAGGTGAGGCTGACCTGAGAAAAACCGGAAACCCCACCGGCCACTTTCAGGTGAGGCTGGCCTGAGAAAAACCGGAAACCCCACCGGCCACTTTCAGGTGAGGCTGACCTGAGAAAAACCGGAAACCCCACCGGCCACTTTCAGGTGAGGCTGACCTGAGAAAAACCGGAAACCCCACCGGCCACTTTCAGGTGAGGCTGACCCAGCAGCATTCTCAGGCCTGGAGGCAGCTGCTCCTGATTTCCTTGGTGACGGCCCAGTTTTTGAATTTCAGCTAAAGATGGAAACCCTGCCTGCTCCCCCTCCCCTTACATTTTCAAAGGCTGGCTGCTCCCTCTGGCCTCCGGGGACTGATTACAAGGCACATCCCATTGGCTGGGTTACCCTTCTAACTTGCCTTGGATTGTGGCTACTTTTCGCTTGCAAACCAGCAGCGATAGCAGCTGCCTTTGTGCTGGCCTGGCTGGGGAGGCAGCCCCAGGCGTCAGTTCCTGCTGTTTCGTGATTCGTTTGTAAGTGAGCTGATTGGCCAGGAAAGGTGCTGGATGAACAGCCGTGGTAGCGGTGGACTGGAGCCAGCGAAGGAAGCTTTGAGCCCTTTGCTTGTTGGGTAGATCGCACCACTTGGGGTGCTTTCGCAGGACTCTGGAGCGGAACCGAGGCTGCGTTCTAGGCCTGGGTGCCGCCATGGCTCCGGACGGAGCTGCCGGGCAGAGAGGCCCACTGGGGAATGTGCTGCTGGAGCTTAGCACCGGACCTGGCTGCGGTGTCCGAGGAGAAGAGCCCGGGAGATGGCAAGCAGGGAGCTCACCATGCTGTGAGAAGAGGGGAAGGGCCACGAGGGACTTTCCTTTGCACCCCAAGGGCGGCAGGATTCAGATGTTGCCAAAGCTAAACAGGAAAGGGGAGGGGCATAGGCATGAACTCCATGGTACTGCAGGGCTGTAGCACCCACGGAAAAGACTCAATGGGTGCTTGGCACCTACCCGCAGCCTGGCAGGGGGCGGACTGGGGACAGGTGGGGCAGGGGACTTGGGGCAGAGTACAGGTTGAGCACCCGTGGGGCAAGGACTAAGCCGGGGCTCCCAAAAGGTCAATGGCAGGAATCAGAGCCAGTGCAGCCCCTTCCTCCTTTGTAACCTCAGGAGCTGGAACCCTGGGCCACGAGCAGCGGGCCACCGGGCGGTCGAGACGCCGAAGGAGCACTTGTCGCCTGGGGTTAAGAATAATCGTCCGTTTCATGACTGGAGTCAGCAACCTGCGGTCGGCTGGCTCCAACGCCACCAGGGCGCCTGGGGACTGGGCAGTGTTTCTCGGCCAGTGGCACGAGCACCCTAAGGGGCACTGGAGAGACGTCGGGGGAGAGGGGATCAACGCAACTGAAATTGGGAGAAAACAGAATTTTTGTTTTAAGTTTTACAGCGCTTAATTATTTGTGTATTTCTTACACCCAAAAATCTCTTCGCCCACCCGGCTACAATTAAGTTGCTTAAACAAATGTGTTGCAAGAGTAGAAAAAAATGTGTGTGTCTGACAACTGCAGGTACTGGGGGGACTTATGGGGTTTTTTGAAAAAGGGGTACTTTATACAAAAGGGGTTGAAAACCACCCACCTAGGTGATGGATGGAGCTTTTCCTCTCCTCTGCGCCTGTTCCCCGCTACTGTCATCCTGCACGCTGCCGCGCTGGGGTTGCCGCGGATTCGGAAAGGCCCGATCCACCGCTTACACAGCCCGTGTTTGGGGGCTTTCTGAGACAGTAACATCACCAGACTCCAACCTCCCAAGCGTTCTCTCTCTGGCTCTTATCAGAGTGGACCTTGGCCTGCCTCGGGTGTTTCCAGTTTGGCAGCTACCGGCGAGTGAGTCTGATTGGAGTGTTCTCGCAGATTGTGCAGGGCGTCCAACTCCCTCCAGCTGAGCGCCACTAGTGTGCCAGGTGAGCTGTTCAGGCGGCCTCGCACTCAGTAGACACGGCGGGGGCTGCTCTGCGGGCCAGGAGGGCTATGGGCATCGGGGAATCCTAATTGTTCCCATTGGCATCAACCAGTTTCCTCACCAGCATTTTTATAGTTCGACCATCCCAGACGACAGTGGTCGGGAGGGGATGTGGGGCCGCTGCTGGACTCAGTCTTCGGAAAAGTGCCCTGTGACGTGCGATCCCTGGTCTGATTCTGCCTCCGCGGGAGGAGCTTTGCTCCACCAGCCCTTTGGCCGCGGCCTTTGCGGTGTTGCTTTTCGGCGGAAAAGCCTCCCCCATTTGGAAAAGGGATCTGTGATCACCAGAAAACCCGGATCCCGCCTGGGGTTTGTGGTCGAGGGCCTATGATAGCAATCCACAAAGCCAGCCATGAGACTTTAGGGTGCATTCCATTGGGATGGGTTAGGGCTAACCGAGCACAAGTGAAGCGATCGTCACACTATTGGGACACATCTAATCCTGGGAGTGGCCACCAACCCCTGCTCTAAAGGTGTTGGACGGTTTGGCTACTCCCAGATGTCCCCCGTAGGGCTGCCAGGGGTCCGGTTTTGGGCCAGACAGTCCAGTGTTTGAGCTTTTTGTTCGGGAAACAAACGGAAAAAACAGAACTGTCCGGGATTTTCTAACTCAGATGGGATGTAGATTGGGACGTCATGTCCAGTGTGTCCGGGATTTTTGCTGAAACCATCTGGCAACCCTAGCCCCCCTCGTGGGAGTGTCGTGAAGCATATAGCTCAGTGGCTCCCACCTGTGGTCCGCAGACCCCGCGGGCCCATGACGGCACTCTAGGGGTCTGTGGACAGTTTAGGAAAGGAGAGGGAAAGAAAAGTCAGGATTGGGCCCACCGTGGGACTGGGACTTTCCACCAGGCAATTCTCGCCCTTCGTGATCAGCTGCTCGCTGCCTCCTGCCCTTGGGATGGGATCTCGATACCCCGGGAGGCACCATTGGTCCTCCCACCACCAGCTGCGCTGCCGTTTGCGCTCCAATCCCGTGGTGGGCCTGACCCTTCCTTTGCCTTTCCTTGTTTGGTCTCCCCAGGGCTCTGTGCCTGGCCAAGGGTGGAGAGCTGGGGCAGGACCTGCCCTTGGCCCCATAGCCCCTCTGTGGATGGGCAGGGGATGGCTGAGGAAGCAGCGCAGCCAAGGGACATGGTGCCCCCGGGGGGTCTGGAAATGTTACCAGATTGAAAAGGGCTCTGCATGCCCGAAATGACTGGGAACCCCTGCCCTAGGCCATTTCCCTTCTCCAAGGGGCAGGCCCCCCCCAGACGTGCAGTTGCAGACCGGCCCCCATCTCCCTGGGCTCCTGCATTCCCGTGTCTCGGGGGCAGCTGGTCACCGGCCCCCATCTCCCTGGGCTCCTGCATTCCCGTGTCTCGGGGGCAGCTGGTCACCGGCCCCCATCTCCCTGGGCTCCTGCATTCCCGTGTCTCGGGGGCAGCTGGTCACCGGCCCCCATCTCCCTGGGCTCCTGCATTCCCGTGTCTCGGGGGAAGCTGGTCACCGGCCCCCATCTCCCTGGGCTCCTGCATTCCCGTGTCTCGGGGGCAGCTGGTCAGGGTGTAACTTGAAAAGTGGCGAGTGCCTTGCCGAGTGCAGCCAGGCCTTCCTCGGGGCACTGGCCTCCCGGGACGACTGCAGCCCACTCCCACAGCAGGGCAGCCCCGGGAAGCACCCGACAGTGGGGTCGTTTGTCCGAGGGAGCTGCGCGAGGCTGACCCTCTGCCTGCGTCAGGGCAGGACCCTTCTGTGCTGCAGGGGGTGTGCCGGATTCCAGACTTCAGCCCTGCTCCAGTTCCCGCAGGAGTCGGTGGGAACCGTTCCACCCGTTTCAATGGGAACTGGAGCAGGTCCGGCGCGGGTTTTCCCAGAGAACAATGCCTTCTTGTTTCTCGGCTGGCTTCCCTGGAGAGATCACGTCACTAGCTTGGATCGTGTTTCCTGCCTCTCTGCTTGGTCATCGCTGGTGATGTAATGCACAAGGGGCTGCAAACAAAGGCCAGGAGAAGGCATCAAGGGGAGCAACTGTTGTTTCGAAAGAAGCTGCTCCCTACAAAGACCAGAGAAAGGGAAGAGCCCGGGCTAAGCTGCCGTGCTTTGCCCCAGCCTTCTCCCGCGATGAGCTGCGCCTCCAGGACCCTTGCCAGGGGATTGGTCATTATTTACAAAAACGTTTCCTTTTCACTGATGTGTATAATTCGTCTTGGAAACTTGAGACAGCAATCGGGTTCCTTTGCCAGCATGGGCCCTCCCCTCCCCCGAACTGCCTTGTTATTGTAGGGCTGCTCCAAAGCACTGGCCAGAGCACCCTGCCTTGTTGCGGCAGCACCGCACTCCTGACTTGTTACTCTGATCCCTCAGTAGTGCCGGGCTGTGCATGCTAGTTGGCCGGGGAAGAAGGGTTTATTATTGTAGGGTTGCTCATCGCATGAGTTTGTTTGGTTATTGTAGGGTTGCTTTCAAGGGCTAGGCTACATGACCTGCTCTGCCGACTGGAGTTCTGTCTGAGAAAGCACCGAGGCGAAAGGCAGGTTCGGGCTTTTGTTCAAGAACCCTCAACATATTTGACTAATCACTGAATATAGAACTTGTGGCTTAAGCCACTATCAAGTTTACATGCACAAGAACCTCGACTGGTTTTGAGAACACTAGTAATGGATGTACACATCTTACAAGGGTCATTCAACTCAGTTCGCTTTCTTTCTTTCTTTCTTTCTTTCTTTCTAATTCACTGCTAGTAAAAGGAAGCAATTGGCAGCCTCACCGCACATGGTAGCTCAGCCAAAGGGGAAACACTTTGTGAAAATGTTATCAACATTTACCCACCATTTTCTTAACAATTCCCAGCTCTCCCAGGGTATGTCTACACTACCACCCTAGTTCGAACTAGGGTGGTTAATGTAGGCAACCAAAGTTGCAAATGAAGCCTGGGATTTAAATACCCCGGGCTTCATTTGCATCTTCAAATGGGTGCCGCCATTTTTAAAGCCCCGGTTGTTCAGACTCCGTGCCCGCGGCTACACGCGGCACGGAGTAGGTAGTTTGGATTAGGCTCTCTAATCCGAACTACTGGTACACCTTGTTCCACAAGGAGTAATGGTAGTTCGGATTAGAGAGCCTAATCCAAACTACCTACTCCGTGCTGTGTGTAGCCGTGGGCACGGAGTCTGAACAACCGGGGCTTTAAAAATGGCGGCGCCTGGCAAGATGCAAATGAAGCCCGGGATATTTAAATCCCAGGCTTCATTTGCAACTTCGGTTGCCTACATTAACCACCCTAGTTCGAACTAGGGTGGTAGTGTAGACATACCCCCAGTGGTCCGTGTGGGATGTTGAGCTACTTCCTTCACTGCCCCATGCCTCAGTTTCCCCTCTGTCAAAGGGGAACAGTGGCAGGGCCCTAGGGGTGGGCCCCGGGCACAGGGCCAAGGCAGCACAGAGGTGTGCACTGCCAGTGTAAAGTCAGAAACTGCTCCGCACCGGCAGGGGAGAGCTGGGCAGATGTGGCCCAGACTTCTCCCTGTTTCCTCCTGGCACAGGACTGGGGTGGGGGACAAGCAGTGCTGCACAGATACTGCTCCCCCATTGCTCCTCTGGTCCCCAAGGGCCGTGAGTGGCGCTTACGCAGCCCAGGTGGGGGAGGCGCCCTGGTGTCAGTCCTGGCCCTGGGGGCAGGCAGAGGAGCGAGTGGCTATGCCAGATGCTCCGTGCAGCTGGGTCACTCTCTGTATGTGGGTGCAGGGCTGAGGGGCACGGGGACACGATGCAGGTGGGAGGGGAGTGCGGGGGGTGGGGACAAGGAGAGGAGACATGGGGGCCAGGGACAATAGGAGCACTGCACCCACACGGGCCAGGGGGACATTGTCCTTAAGGCTGGCCCTGGATGGCACAACTAAGCCTCTTTGTAAACTGACTTGCACTTGCTGATGGAAAGAGCTGGAGTTGCTCTTCCGGAGGAAGGTTTGGAACAAGGGCCCCGAGAGTCCATGTCCAGCCCTGCTGCCGTGGCGCATGCTCTGGGAATGGGAATAGACCCGGCCCCACCTCGCCCACGGTGCATTCGCCAGTGTTGCGAATGGCTTTGCGATCCGGCCAGGGGAAGAAGTGGGGAAGCCTGCCGGTAGCGGCACACCCCGCCCCCGCCATGCGGGAACACCGGTACCTCGGGGCACGGGCCGCTCTGCTCTGCTTGCAGCGGGCCCAGGAGGAGCCTGGCTTCCCCCATGGAAGCTGCCCAGGGATTCTGAGCTCAGCCAGAATGGAAGTGCGGGGCCTGGCACTCCTGTGCAGTGTGAGAGGAAGGGCGCCGGGCTCAGGGGAAGGACCCATGAGCGCGAGAGAGCAAGGGAGGGAGGGGGCCTGTTATTCCCCTGGCACGCTGAACTCACATGTGGCAGTACATGTGAAGAAAGCCCCAGCCCTCCCAAGCAAGCCGCCCACAGAGTGAACACGGATCCCTGTGGGAAACCAAGACAACTCTGTTGGGCTGAATGGTTGCTAGGTGACCTGCATACAGACAGGAAAATCCATCTAATCAGAGCCATGTGGAGGCAAGGGAAGGGACTGCGCCGCGCGGAGCGGCCAGGCCTCGCCGAGAGCCCCCCGCCAGGCCGTGGGATGGATGCCTGACCCCGTGGAAGAAGGCCCCGTCAGTGCATGTGTCAGCCAGGATGCCCTCAGGTGGGCTGTGAGCGTCCGAGAGCTGCCCCAGCGGCACTGCTCCTGCAGCTGAGCTAGCTAGCTCTGTATGTCCACACACCCTGCGATCACACCATGAGCACGCCTGCCCCAGCTCCCCTCGGGAGCAGCTGCCCTGCAGGAGCCATAGGCTTGGTCTGCCTGCTGTTAGGGGAAGGAGATGGGAACTGGGGGAAGACTGGGATGGTGTTTGGCTCCTGGACATCACAATCAAACAATCCTGCACCTATACCAGCCCCCTGGCCAACTGGTCCGCTGATGGAGAAAGCCTTCCTGGGAAGACTGTGGTCGCTTATGAACAATCCCCTGGAGAGAGGGGCCGTGCTGTCCGTTCTCACAATTCTAGCCCAAGTCTCATGATCATTAGAGTTTGTTTGAAATCTCCAGCTCCTGGAATCATGGGATGACATTTTAATTTCTTTCAAGTAAGTTTCTAGTTCTTGTCTCAGAGAAAAGCCTGAGAACA
This sequence comes from Pelodiscus sinensis, assembly GCF_049634645.1. Lineage (NCBI taxonomy): Eukaryota > Metazoa > Chordata > Testudines > Trionychidae > Pelodiscus > Pelodiscus sinensis. The sequence goes on along the minus strand of NC_134724.1, from coordinate 38,922,586 downwards.
ACCAGAAAGCAAAGAAAAACACCAGATTTGTCAACATTTTTGTAATCTCACAAGTTTCTTTTCTTGTTATTGTTTCAGTTCTCCAAGTCATACATTCCTGGTGGATCTTTGTCTGGATTGCTTACAGACAGATGAGCAAAACCTGGGAGTGGGTTTTCAGTGAAAAGATGTTAGAGGAGAGAAGGAAGGAAGGAGACAGGAGACAGACACAAATGGCAGCCAATGGAGTGCACGAGAAAGAAGATGCAACGGAGAAAGTAAAACAAGTGTTGGAAATAAATATTGAGGTAAAAGGAAGGAGAAAGAGAAGGGATGGGGAAGAGGAAAACACTGACAGCAGAGAGGATGTTAGCAGCAGAGAGAGAGAGAGTAAAACAAGAGCTGGGGTAAATGGACCAAAGAATGGGGGGTTGCGTTTATTTTAGAAAATTCACATGTGTTCAGTATTGCGAGTTGACAAGAATATACACACGCAGCTCCCCTTTGCCTCTGCAGCCCCTGGAGCCCCTGGAGCCAGGCCAGAAGGAAATGAGGTCAAGCTCATAAAATTAGCCCTTTGTTCAGCGCTGCTTGCATGAAACACGGACACGGAGGCATCTGATCACAAGCACCAACACATGCTTCACGCTGCCATGCCCATGAAGGCTGGGATTTTCCAGTCACGGCATCTCAGCACAGGTTAGTTTTCTTCCTAAGCTGAAGACACCCACACAAGGTACAAAGTGGAGTCATAAGAACATAAGAATGGCCAGACTGGGTCAGACCAAAGGTCCATCCAGTCCAGTACCCTGTCTGCCGACAGTGGCCAATGCCAGGTGCCCCAGAGGAAGGGAATACAACAGGCAATCCTCACGTGATCCCTCCCGTCACCCACCTCCAGACACACAGAGGCTAGGGATACCATTCCTACCCATCCTGGCTAATAGCCATTGATTAACCTAATCTCCATGAATCTATCTAGCTCTTTTTTGAACCCTGTTAAAGTCCTAGCCTTCACCACATCCTCTGGCAAGGAGTTCCACAGGTTGACTGTGCGCTGAGTGAAGAAAAATGTCCTTTTGTTTATTTTAAACCTGCTGCCTATTAATTTCATTTGGTGACCCCTAGTTCTGATATTGTGGGAATAAGTAAATAACTTTTCCTTAGTCACTTTTTCCATACCAATCATGATTTTATGGACCTCTATCATATCCCCCCTTAGTCTCCTCTTTTCTAAGCTGAAAAGTCCCAGTCTTTTTAATCTCTCTTCATATGGGACCTGTTCTAAACCCCTCATCATTTTTATTGCCCTTTTTTGAATTTTTTCCAATGCCAATATATCTTTTTTTAGATGAGACGACCACATCTGTACAGTATTCAAGATGTGGGCGTATCATGGTTTTTACACAGAGGCAATAAGATATTCTCTGTCTTATTCTGTAACCCTTTTTAAATTATTCCTAATATTCTGTTTGCTTTTTTGACTGACATTGCACACAGAATGGATTTTTTCAGAGAACTGTCCATAGTGACTCCAAGATCTCTCTCTTGAGTAGTTGTAGCCAAATTAATCCCCATCATTTTGTGTGTATAGTTGGGGTTATTTTTTCCAATGTGCATTACTTTACATTTATCCACATTACATTTCATTTGCCATTTTGTTGCCCAGTCACTTAGGGTGTGTCTAGACTACATGCCTCCTTCGACGGAGGCATGTAGATTAGCCAGATCGGAAGAGGGAAATGAAGCCGCGATTAAAATAATCGCGGCTTCATTTAAATTTAAATGGCTGCCCCAATCTGCCGATCAGCTGTTTGTCGGCAGATCGGGGCAGTCTGGACGCGACGCGCCGACAAAGAAGCCTTTCTTCATCGGCACAGGTAAGCCTCGTGAAACCAGGTTTACCTGTGCCGATGAAGAAAGGCTTCTTTGTCGGCACATCGCGTCCAGACTGTCCCGATCTGCCGACAAACAGCTGATCGGCAGATCGGGGCAGCCATTTAAATTTAAATGAAGCCGCGATTATTTTAATCGCGGCTTCATTTCCCTCTTCCGATCTGGCTAATCTACATGCCTCCGTCGAAGGAGGCATGTAGTCTAGACACACCCTTAGTTTGGTGAGATTTTTTTGAAGCTCTTCCCAGTCTGCTTTGGTCTTAACTCTCTTGAGCAGTTTGGGATCATCTGCAAATTTTACCACCTCACTGCTTACCCCTTTCTCTAGATCATTTATAAATAGGCTGAATAGGAAAACTGACCATTTATTCCTACCCTTTGTCTCCTGTCTTTTAACCGGTCATCAGTCTACAAAAGGACCTTCCCTCTTACCCCATGACAACTTACTTAACTTCAGAGCCTTTGGTGAGGGACCTTGTCAAAGGCTTTCTGCAAACCTACGTACACTATATCTACTGGACCCCCTTGTCCACATGTTTGTTGACCCACACAAAGAACTCTAGCAGATCAGTAAGGCAGGATTTCCCTTTACAGAAACCATGTTGACTTCCCCCCAACAGATTATATTCATCCACATGTCTGAAAATTTTATTCTTTTCTATAGTTTCAAAATCCCACCCAGCGAGTTCATGGCATATGGGGCAGGTGGGAGGGAGGGAAAGGTGTGCTGGGAAGAGTTGCTGGGCCACCATCAATAACGTCCAAGCTGGAATGGACACCACAGGGATGCCTAGAAGGTTTCTCAGACATCCAGGCAATTTTTTGCTGCTTGCGTAGGAGGGCCTTGAATTAAATCAGGGACAGGTCTACAGGGCTACGGTGTCATCACCTCCGGTTTGGACCACGTGGCTACTGTTGCACTGTGTTGCTGGGCCCCGACTGCTCTGTCCAGGCCAAAGGAGAAGGCCAGGGTGAAGTTTAGATTCAGCAATTTCAGTGAACTTTGTAGCCAATGGGAGAAACCAGGCCTGAGCTACTCTAGTTCAGTTCCTCCTGGAGTCACTTGACTCTGTCCTAGCCCGGCCTCCTCCCTCCACCCAGAGCTGACCAGCCAGCTGGACTGTTGGAGGGTTACAGTAGGCCCCGTGGAGATTTTTGGACAACATGATCAGTAGAGCCGGTTGGCTGGGCCTGCTGTGACCCTTCCCCTCAGCACTAGGTCATGGGTATGTTTACTCCTCATTGACTTTTGCCTTGAGTGCCATGTGCTGACACAAGAACTGGCCAACAATCATCAGCTAAAACACTTTTTTTTTTCCTTCTGAAAAAATGCACATTTTTGTTGACCAAAATATTTTGCAAATTCCAGTTGAAATTGCCAAGCTGGCTGGCGGGAAGGTGAGGGGGAGGGAGCAGGGACAGGGGAAAATGCTGAGAAAGTCTAAATGTCTCATTTTGATATTTTTGAAATGAAACATTTTGATCAGAAAAAATGCTTTTGTTTGGGATTGCACAGCATCTTTCATTAATAAGGGAAACCTCCCAAAGTCAAAACAAAATATTTCAAGTCAAACTGTTTTGTTTGATCTAAATGAAGGGGTTGTGGTTTGTTTCACAGGGAAAAGGTATTTTGAGTTGACCCCAAATGATTTTTCCGGAATTTTTGGTTTGACCACTAAACCAAAATATCAGTTATTCACATAACTCTACCCTGAAGGCTCAGAGTGAATCTCCGTGGCTACGAGAGATTCACCTTCTTCAGAGCTGAACCCTAAGTCAGTCTGGGCTCTCTTGAAGTCCAGATTGTATTGAATCCCAAGAGGGTTGTGATGCTCAGTGACTCTGAATGCAGGCTTTGCTGTAGGAAGGAAATCCCAAAGATGCCCATTTCAGACAGTTTCAGAATTCATTTTGGACATCTCTGGCAGTCATGAGTGAGAGCCTTTCCTGAAACTCTGAAGTTTCACCCTTGTCTTTGAGAGACCCTTGTGTTGACTAATAGGGCTGGCTAGCATATTAATAACATGAATTATCTGCACCATGTATGGTACTCCGGTATCCATTAAGCACTAGTAACATTAGCTAAAACCACCTATATCATAAGCGTCTTCACTTATACAAAGTATCCCATAACTCCATGGATTTGCTGAAGCAAACATTTGGCATAAGCAGATAGGAAATTTGTCGAAATCAAGAGACATTGGCTGGGTATCTTAGGACACACTAGGGAAGTTCCTTCGGAGACCGGTCCCTGGAATGCTCATGCTCACAACAAAGATAAGAAAAGAAACAAAACACATTAGGGAACTGGGTCAAACTGATGGGCTGGCCGTTAGTGACGTCACATAAATAGTGCCAGCCGAAAGGCGTGACTTGAGGCGCACACCTAGGGTGTGTCCAGACTACACGGCTCCGTCGACGGAGCCATGTAGATGAGGTTTCTAGATACAGGGAAATGAAGCAGCGATTTAAATAATCGCCGCTTCATTTACATCAAAATGGCCGCTGCGCTGTGGCGATCAGCTGTTTGGTGGCACAGCGGGGCAGTCTGGACGCTCTGCGGTCAACAAGGGAAGCCCTTGTCAACCGCCCTGTTATGTCTCGTGGAATGAGGTTTACCGGGGCAGTTGACAAGGGCTGTGCGATGAGGTTTACTGGGGAGGTCGACAAATGCCTTTGGTGTTGACCGCGGCGCATCCAGACTGCCCTGCTGTGCCGCCAAACAGCTGCTCGGCACAGCGCGGCGGCCATTTTGATGTAAATGAAGCGGCGATTATTTAAATCACTGCTTCATTTCCCTTTTTCGAGTACACGAATCTACATGGCTCTGTCGACGGAGCCATGTAATTTAGACGTAGCCCTAGACTAGGCTTTTGTCGACAGAGGCTGTGTCGACAAAGAGCGTCTAGACTCCAGCCAGTTCTGTCGACAAAGCCAGTCGCTTTCTCGACAGAGGATCTAGATGGTCCCTTTTGAAAAGCCCAGTGTGGATGCAATAGCACCCTCTGTCGACAGAACTCTGTGGACAAAAGGCGTCATCCTTCATAGAACGAGCTCTTTGCCCTGACTTTGTGACTCAGGGCAATCACTTTGCCTCCCTGTGCCACTTTCCGTGGCTACAGGATGGGGCTAACAAACATCAGCACCTTGGCTATAGTGAGCTGCTGTGAGCTCTCAGGGAGAGAAGCAGGCCTCTGTCGGCACCACCATTGTAGCATTGCGAGCGCCAGTCCCACACTAACGTGGACGCTACCGTGGCATTGCCAGCATGGGACTACAATGTCCCGCTAACAGAAGGAGTCAGGAGGAGTGGACTGCAGAGGAAGGGGCCAGCTTGCACTTAAATAGAAATCAACAAGGACTGACCCTAGCAGCTGAAAGGGTGGCGTTTGGTTTGGCCCTGAGCATGTGCCAGGGTGAGGGAGGGCGGGCTCACGGAGCATTTGGCTGTGCAGGTGCAGGAGAGAGGGAGAGGCCCGCACGGTGCACAAGACACAGCTCCCACAACCCAGTGGTCCGACTGCTCGGATACAAGGGGATGTAACCAGCACAGCGAGTGGCCTGGGCTGCATCAGCCCCTTGCAGGCCCAGCTGTGATGTGGGTGGACGGACGGAGCGTTCCAAGGCATAGAAATGGCAATTCGCTGTGATTCCAGCTAGCAGGGATTCGGAGAAACCCGCCTGGACGCCTGCCCTGGGGACTCACCGTCTCGGTCAGTCAGCAAAGCTCAGGGGCAGCCTTGGCTCTTGGCCAGCTGAACGGTAGGGGAGAAAGAGGAGGGAGTAGCTGGACCCTGGTCAGGAGACCTCGGAGCTGTCCCCTGGAGTCCGCCACTGAGCCACTCTGCGACCTCAGGCAAGTCACGCCTCCTTTCCCCTTAGCCTGGGACAGGGCCTGCTTCTGTGCGCGACAGCCCCTAGCGCAGGGGCTGGGACCCAGCTGAGGCCTTGGGATGCTACATTAGTGACCATGCTTAGGGCTGCTTTTGACCGGTGAGCTGTGTGACGGCGCGTTGGGGGTCCCCCGTCTCCTGCACCCCGAAATGGCACAAACAGACTCCACCAGCCAGTGGAATTGAGGGTGGTTTATTGCTCCTCCAGGACAGCGCAGCACAGATGTAATCTGGTTACAGGAACTGGGGCTAAGAGGCCTCAGTGCCCCCCTTGAGATAGGGGAGTCCCAGCCCCCCTCCCCAGCTCCTTCTCCCCTGCTTTCCAGACAGGAACTAACTTCCCCTCTTCCAGCCCTGCCCACAGCCAGGGCAGCATCCACCTCCCTTTGTTTCTCCCCATGGGGGCCGCAGGTCAGACAGGTTTTTGAGTCACCTTTGCATAATGAGGTTTTCCCTGCTGGGTCTTGCTCCAGACAGCAGAGGTCACCACAGCCCAGCAAGTACCCCCACTACGTCACCACAGCCCAGCAAGTACCCCCACTACGTCACAAGCTGTCTTCCCAAAGCACCCACACGACTCTGAGAACCTGCCTGAAAACTCAAAGCAGAGCTGCATGGAAGGGAAAACAGCAGCTTCCTTCTGCCCCAGAGCAGAAAGCAGCCAACCAGAAATAAGCCCAAACCAAAGCACCCCCCCCCCCCCGCCGTGCCCTGGGGAACTGGGTCAGCAGCACCTGGAAGGCCAATGGGATGTCTTGGACCAAGTGGTGGAGACATTACAAAGCTGAGGGCCCAGCAGCTCCTCCCCTCGTACAGGGTCCATGGAGCCCGTCTCTTTCCTGCAGGTCCCAGGCCATCGAGCATGGGACAGGGAACCTCCAGCACCACTAGCGGAGGGCAGTAGGAAGCCAGAGCAGATCACAGAGGAGAGGTGAGAACCACGGAGCCCAGTCCCTCTAGGGGACTGCTCCGCGGGGAGAGAACGGGCACTACGAGCTGCCCTCCTCCCCACGCTAGAGCTTCTGCGGGAAGCAGCAAGAAACCGCAATCCACAGCCCGGCCGGGTCTCAGCACGGACGCCTGCCAAGCAGCCCAGCCAGAGGGCCCCGTGCAATCTGCTGAGAAAGGCAAAGGGAGGCTAATTGATGCCAATGGTGAGACCAGGGGCTGCCTGGGTGGGGCTGGGTGGGCAGCGCGGAGGATCCTTGGCTCCAGGGCACCAGCCAGCCCATTTCAGACGTGCGTATCCAGTACCCACGAGGGCCTGGCCGGGCTAAAGGGGGGTTCTGCTGAGCTGGATTTCCAGGGGCTCATCTAACCCGTTCAACTCCAGGGGCTCCTGTCCCACAGCCGAGGCTTCGCTTCCAGTTCCAGCCCGCCAGCGTGGGACTGGCGACAGCGCCGGGGCCAAGCCGCGGGAACCCCCAGGGCTCTACTCTGCCCTGGCAGCACACGCCACAGCAGATCCTCCTGCACTGTGCAGGGCTGCCCAGGGCCACACGGCCCGGCCCAGCCCAACCTGGCCCGGCCCCTCTCGGGACATGGCGCAGAGCACAAGCCAGGAACAGGTGCCACTGCAGATTGGCCCGCAGCTGGAGAGCACAGCGAACGGGCCCCACGCCGCAGGATTCTGAGCCCAGGAGTACGGCGCACATCGCCCGCGCAATGCAGCGCAGCCCACCCCCCGATGCAGCACCGCTGGGCCCCTGGAATGCAGTGCAGACCCCCCCTGCCAATGCAACACCGCTGGGCCCCTGGAATGCAGTGCAGACCCCCCCTGCCGATGCAGCACCGCTGGGCCCCTGGAATGCAGTGCAGACCCCCCCTGCCGATGCAGCACCGCTGGGCCCCTGGAATGCAGTGCAGACCCCCCCTGCCGATGCAGCGCCGCTGGGCCCCTGGAATGCAGTGCAGACCCCCCCCCCCCCCGCCGATGCAGCGCCGCTGGGCCCCTGGAATGCAGTGCAGACCCCCCCGCCAATGCAGTGCCACTGGTCCCCTGGAATGCAGTGTAGACCCCCTCCCCCGCTGATGCAGTGCCACTGGGCCCCTGGAATACAGTCCAGCTCAGCCCCTCCCCGATGCAGTGCTGCTGGGCCCCAGGAATATAATGCAGACCCCTCCCCCCCCCCACCGATGCAGTGCCGCTGGTCCGCTGGAATACAGTCCAGCTCAGCCTCTCCCTGATGCAGTGCCGTTAGGTTCCTGGAATACAGTGCAGCTCACCCCCCCGATGCAGTGCCGCTGGGCCCCTGGAATGCAGTGCAGCTCCCCCACCACCACCACCACCTCAATGGAGTTCTGTTGGGTCCCAGGAGTACAACACAGTTCAACATCCGGGGTACCGTGCTGCTAGGCCCCAGGAGTACAGCACAATTCACCCCTTTGATGCAGTGCTATGGGCCCCTGGAATACAGTGCAGCTCAGCCCCTCCCCGATGCAGTGCTGTGGGCCCCTGGAATACAGTGCAGCTCAGCCCCTCCCCGATGCAGTGCTGTGGGCCCCTGGAATACAGTGCAGCTCAGCCCCTCCCCGATGCAGTGCTGTGGGCCCCTGGAATACAGTGCAGCTCAGCCCCTCCCCGATGCAGTGCTGTGGGCCCCTGGAATACAGTGCAGCTCAACCCCTGCAATGCAGTGCTGTGGGCCCTCGGAATACAGTGCAGCTCAGCCCCTCCCCGATGCAGTGCTGTGGGCCCCTGGAATACAGTGCAGTTCAGCCCCTGCATGCAGGGCTGTGGATCCCTGGAATACAGTGCAGCTCAGCCCCTCCCCGATGCAGTGCTGTGGGCCCCTGGAATACAGTGCAGCTCAGCCCCTCCCCGATGCAGTGCTGTGGGCCCCTGGAATACAGTGCAGCTCAGCCCCTCCCCGATGCAGTGCTGTGGGCCCCTGGAATACAGTGCAGTTCAGCCCCTGCATGCAGGGCTGTGGATCCCTGGAATACAGTGCAGCTCAGCCCCTCCCTGATGCAGTGCTGTGGGCCCCTGGAATACAGTGCAGTTCAGCCCCTGCATGCAGTGCTGTGGGCCCCTGAAATACAGTGCAGCGGGCCCCTGGAATACAGTGCAGCTCAGCCCCTGCATGCAGTGCTGCTGGCCCCAGTCTCAGGTTCACTGTCCAGTTCACCCTGATCTATGTAAGGTGTGAGGCTTCAGCCACCAGCATGTAATGGCACCTTCCCCACGTGTGCCCGACCCCCGAACATGCAGAAATGTCTCCCCCTGGCTCTGCTCAGCTGGCAAGCCACCCCCACTCCTCAGAAGTGCAGCAGATGCCTTGGGCCGCCATGAGCAGCTGGCCGGCTTGTGACCCAGGTGGACCCCCAGCGTACAGCGGCCCGGAGCAGGGGCGTCTCCGCTCGCTCTGCCCACCGCGAGTCCCTGGCAAGGGGCAGGCTGTAACGTGGGGCTAGCTCAGGTGCCTTGCAGCACTCCTACCTCTCCCCCCCGGCCTGCAGGCCCGAGGACTCACCCCGTCCGTTCTGAGGGGGTCTGTAAACGCTGCCCACGCTGATCCGGGCCTGGCTCTCAGGTATCACTTGTGGGGCTTCTGGGCTCCGCACAGGCAGGTAGGGTTGGGGTCGCAGTGCCCCATAGGGGTCCACGCTCCGGAAAGGGGGCTGGGAGTCCACGCTGTGGGGCGGGATGTAGGGCTCCAGTGGCACATTGCCATACGGGGGGTATCGCCCCAGTCGTGGGTCAGTGACATACCCGGGGCCGGCCCCCACCGGGAAGCCCGGGCTGAGCTGGATGTTGTCTGTAGCAGGCACCCCCTGTCCCGCGGCCTGCTGAGCCTGAGCAGCTGCATAAGGGTCTGGGAAGCCGTGCTCGGCGACAGCTCCGGTGTCCTGATACAAGCTGTGGGAGTATCGCCTGTCCAGCCCATCAGCGGGCTGCAGCTGGGGTGGCACCGCGCCGTAGGGCCTCTCTGGTGCGGGGTAGGGGCCTTGGGCTCCGTAGGGATTCTGCTCCTCCCCGTACTCCAACCGGGCCCTGGGCTGGGCGGGGTACAGGACCCCGACCCCGGCGGCGGCGGCTGCCACCGCGCCCCCTCCGTTTGCCGCGCTCCGGTAGTACAGGTAACTCTCGTCGTAGGCATGGGGCACCGGGGCGTCGTAGGGCTCAGCCTGGTGCCCGAAAGGGGGCTGGGGGAAGGGGAGCTGTGGGTAGGAGGGCTGCCCAAAGGAAGAGTGGGAGAACGCGGAGGCGGAGGCGGAGGCGGCGGCCACGCTGGTCTGGCGTTGCTGGCTGGTGGCTGGCCTGACCCGCTGGGAGCTGGTGCTGTCTCCGATGGGCCCTTCCCGCCAGTTCTCTGGGACCTGGCCAAAGCCAAAGGGGTGGCGCGTCTGGCCCCGGATGGTGCCGGAGCCTGGCCGGACTGGCAAGGTGGGCGCTTGCCTCCTGAGGATCCCCGGCCCCCTTCTGCCATGGCTGCTGGGGGTGTCGGCCAGCATGACCCTGGTGCTGCCGTCCACTGGCTCAGGGCCAGCAGGCACGTACTCGGAGCCCGTGTTCAGCAGGCTGTACACCCGGCCATTGTTCTCCCACTGGATCATCTGCCGCCACCGACTGCCGTCTGGGTTGCTGCTCTGAGGCCGCTGCCCCTGCACCAGCAGAAAGACCCCGCAGCCCAGCACAGCCCACCAGTCCCACATGCTCCAGGCTGTCATTGCGGCCACAGGAGAGCGGGTGCTTGACCGGCCGTATCCGGGGGGCCTCCGCCAGCTGCTCCTCTCTCCAGAGACTCTACGCCTGCCTCCTGATGGGACCAGCTCTAACTGTGCCCATCCCTGCCCAGGTGGGAGCCACACCGCTCTGCCTCCGGCTGCATGGCCAAGCCAGAGCTGGGTCGCAGGAAAAGAGCCGCTCGGGGTCTCCCGGGCCTCGGGTTTCACCCTGCTGCGGTGTCTAGCCCGCCCGCCCGCCTTTGGGCCGAGGGGGTTTTACTGCTCCAGGTCCCAATGAATAAGCAACAGGCGGTGAAAAGTTTGGAGGTCTGAAGACAGCTCAAGTGACGTTCCTCCGCGGGGTCCTAGAGCCCGTCAGTTTGCAGTAATGCAGCCGCTCCGCAGGCTCCGGAAGCCAGTTTCGGAGCTTGTGTCCCAGAGGGAGCCTGGCTTACTAGCAACAAGTTCAGAGCAGCCCTCCCTGCGTCTCCCTCAGCTGAGAGCGAGGGGCGGCCTGTTCCACCGGCCCAGAGATCTCCAAGCGCCAGAACCCCCGGCCTCTGCGGAGCCCGTCCGCCGCGCGCTAGGTCACGTAGAAGTGGCGGGCAGGCCACGGGCCCCGTCCCCTCCCCCAAATGGGGCTGGGAGGAGGGCTCAGGCGGCCACGCTCCACAAGAGGCCTTGCTGGAGGCAGAGCCACAAGCGAACGTTCGGCACATCGAGTCCACCCTCCAGCCCTGAGCACCGCACTGAGCCGAGGTGACATCCAGTCACCAGATAGCCCCCCAGCCCCTGTGACACGGGCAAGGTGTGTCGGGGGGGCTGGCTCCGTGCCCCCAGAAGGGGCAGGGCCTCAGGTGGAAGGAGTGGGGGCAGGGCAGCCAGCTTTCCACCTCCCGCCAGCAGACCTCAGCACCGCCCGCAGCACGGTGCCCCCTCAGCTAGGAGCCCCAGGGCCCTTGGAATCGCCAGGTGCCGGGGCAACTGCTCCTTTTGTCCTCCATGTCGGGGGCCTGTACATCCCTAAAGTACATGGGGATTTACCGCAGCCATGGCCATCTCTTCCAACAGTTACTCACTGGGACTTTTTAGTCCAGCCCTTTTCCTAGCTTTCACCCGTCGGTCTGGTGTCTTCTTGGGTACAAAATGTTCATGTTTCTCTCGAAGCTCCCTGGTTTGTTAACCGCTCCGTTCGCCACAGAATGTGGATCGTGGTTTCAACTGGCCAGCATCTCTCCGTAGTGCCTGCCGGGTCTGGCGCTAGAGCTGCTAGAACAAACACAATTTCTGTCCCACAGGGAATTCTATGACTTTGAAATTTTGTTTTTGTTCTTGGGATGGGGTGGACGAGCCTGAGGCCTCCTCTGCAGGCTGTGTGGCCGTGCCACACCCCGTGCCAGAAAAGGGCAGTGGAGAGGGTCCTCTGAGCTGCCTAGAGCGGCTGTGGGACGCAGGCAGGCAGGGCCCAGAAGGTCAGTGTGAGAAGAGCTGCAGGACCAGAGGAAGTCCAGGTTCCTGCTAGCGCTGGAGGAGCATAGCTGGTGGCTGGCCGGAGGAGCTGCAGGACCTTGCATAAGGCAGGGCTGTGGAGAAGCGGCCCAGGGAATGGGAGCAGCAGTGCAGTTTATTCATAAAGAGTTGTTGTGGATGACTGCTCTCTGTCGGCCCCTGGCCTGGGACCCCAAGTAGAGGGCCGGCCCAGGTAACCGCCCCCCAGCCTGTGGGAAAGTGGCCTGGAGTTGAGGCACCAAAGAGGGGGACTGACCTGGAATGGGCCAGCTGAAGGGCTGGTGCCAGAAAGTCCCTGAGAAGGCGAACATGGGGCCTCCGGGGAGGAGCGGGGGGCGCCAGTCTGGTCTGGAGCAGGAGAGGTGGCAGAGGCACTGAGAGAAGCCCCACGGGGCTCGCTTTGCTTTCATCTCACCGAGGTCTGAGCAGCAGAGACCCACACGCCCAGCTCGGGGGCAGCCCCCGGCTTTTCAGATCTTCCGTTTACAAAACCAGAAAAGGGGAAATGGAAAACCCTCCGGTTAAACCGCACTGACGGGCGCAGCACAGCCGCGCAGAAAGCCTTCCACAATGGCAGGGCCGGCTTCCATGCTGCCGTGATGAGCACGATCTCTCGGTCCAGGGAAGGGAATTCATCCCTGAGCAACCCCCGAGTGTGGGACGGATCCAGAGTCCCAGTTCCTCCATGTGCTGGTTGGTAGCAACCTGGCACAATGGGCGTGGGGCAGGCGCGGGGCTCCTGGGTGCCACCACCCTTCAAGTAGCAAGTGACATATTCGTGCCACTCATTCTCCTTTCACCTGGCTTAGCTTGGCCGCTACTGGCCAGCAGCCCCCGGTGTGACCAGCAGCCCGGCCATAGTGGCCCAGCGGTTAAGGCCAGGAGGGGCTGACCTCCGGCCTAGCATTTGCACAGCTCCAGGTGGGAAGCCCTAGTCCATGGACCCGCCAGGGCGTCCTGCGTGCCGTATGGCGGGCAGGGGCTGCCCACAGGCGCTGCTGGCGGCTCCCCTCGCCCTGGGGCGGTTCCAGCGTCAAGGGGAAGCTGGCTGATACGATCCGTGGACGAGGCTGCAGGGCCGGTCCCGGGCACAGTGAAGACAAGCCCTAAGGCAGCTCACACCCCAGGGCCCAGGCAGGAAGCAGGAGGCACTGAAGTGCCACAGTGGGAAGCCGCAGCCCCTGCCAGGGGATTGGGAGGAACTTGCCAAGATGGCGTCAGCAGGCCCCTGCCCCTCACGCTACAGGGAAGAGGCGACAGAACCAGGATCCCAGTCGGCTCCTTCCCAACCCAAACCTAGCGCCAGAGTTGCCGGGGCCGGGCGCCAGGAGTGGATTCTCCGTGCTGCCACGCAGCACCCATGCCCAATCTGTAGGCCCGGTCGGGTGGCCAGCTCGCACTGCATGTGTTCCAGGGGATTTCTTCTCTTGCCGTGCAAATGGCTCTAGTTCCTGGGGGCTGCCGGGGTGGAGACGGCACAGTCACAGCCAGTCCGATGGCCGAATAGAGGAGGGGGCACCTTCAGTGACAGAAACCCCCTCCTGTGGCCCTCCCCCTGGCTCTACAGCGGCATGTGCAGGTGCCGCGCCGGAGGTGTGAGCCGCAGGGCCTACCTGAGGCACACCAGTAGCTTTCCACACATGACCAGTTCCACGGGCCACACAAGCACAGAGCCTGCAGCGGGCCCACGGCAGGCAGGCCCTGGGGCCATAGCAGCTTCCTGAGCCGTGACCCCTCCGTAGTCCGGCCACACACGCAGTGCGTCTGCGCCCCTGCTCTGGCCCTTGCCCACTCCAGCGAGCCAGTACTAGACAGCCCTACATGGCCTCGTTCCACAGTCTCCCCACGCCCCCTCGTGGCCACAAGGCCCAGCAATAGGCATCGGCCAGGCATTACAAAGAGCGCATAACGGAGCAACAGGCCGAAGGCACTGGGACGCTGACAGTGGGTCAAACAGCTGCCTCAGATCAAACTCTGCAAGAGGAGAATGCTGCTGCATTTTCAGGAACAGCTTGTGGTTCAGTCCAGTCACGGGGCGATGCGGGAGTGCTAGCTGTCTGGCCACACGCTTTTCCCGCCGTAGCTCCCCGCAGGCCTGGCCGTAGCCTCGCCACATTTCCGGGAGCGAGCGCTGAGGGATGAATTCGATTGGGCTTTTTCCAGTGGCCATTCCAATGTTTCTGCATTAACAGCCCCGTTGTTCATCACAGCCCTTTCCCCCTCGATTCGCGTCAGCACACGCCCTGCCATCCCCCAAAAGGACCATGCCGGAGACCAGCCTGGACGTGCTTAGTATAGACAGCTTCTCCAACGGTGCCACTGTGTTCTCCAGCACGCGGGTCAGGCTGCTGCTCTTGCTCTTTCACAGCTTTCCCCTCTGAGTGCGGATGCAGAAGGTCCCACTAACATCCCTACTAGGGACAGGCTCGCACGTGGTTGCTGGTAACGAGGCACTTTTGCATTGTTCATGGCTCCGGGTACGCTTCCAAATCCCTCTTGAAAGCACCCAGTTGCCCAGTCCGCAAAGGGCGGGTGAAACGCTGAATGTGCTTTTGCTTCCCAAGTCTTTGGTATTACATGCGAGTAAAAGAACGTCCGTTCGCCAAAACGAGCTGTCCTGGTCAACCACGGACACGGACACTGAGCTCAGCCTTGCTTTTTCTGTGCTGACTTCACCGCGGCATGCATTCGTGGGGCAGGCGTTTACTCATCTGCAACCATTTCTCCCAGAGATGGCCAAGCACAGTCCTTATGCACCCTTCGTCCAGGGCCTATCTGGCCTCTCCCAAGGTGGAGCAGAGCCACAGAGAGAGCTTTGTGGACCTTTTTCTCTCTCCTGGGACTGTGCCTTCCTCTCTATGCTAGTATCCCCCCTGAGCTCCGGCATGTCGTTCTGGGCTAACGCTAGTATCCCCCCGGAGCCCCGGCACGTCGATCTGGGCTAACGCTAGTATCCCCCCTGAGCCCTGGCACGTCGTTCTGGGCTAACACTAGTATCCCCCCGGAGCCCCGGCACGTCGTTCTGGGCTAACACTAGTATCCCCCCGGAGCCCCGGCACGTCGTTCTGGGCTAACGCTAGTATCCCCCCCCGAGCCCCGGCACGTCGTTCTGGGCTAACGCTAGTATCCCCCCGGAGCCCCGGCACGTCGTTCTGGGCTAACGCTAGTATCCCCCCTGAGCCCCGGCACGTCGTTCTGGGCTAACGCTAGTATCCCCCCTGAGCCCCGGCACGTCGTTCTGGGCTAACGCTAGTATCCCCCCCGGAGCCCCGGCACGTCGTTCTGGGCTAACGCTAGTATCCCCCCGGAGCCCCGGCACGTCGTTCTGGGCTAACGCTAGTATCCCCCCGGAGCCCCGGCACGTCGTTCTGGGCTAACGCTAGTATCCCCCCGGAGCCCCGGCACGTCGTTCTGGGCTAACGCTAGTATCCCCCCCGGAGCCCCGGCACGTCGTTCTGGGCTAACGCTAGTATCCCCCCGGAGCCCCGGCACGTCGTTCTGGGCTAACGCTAGTATCCCCCCCGGAGCCCCGGCACGTCGTTCTGGGCTAACGCTAGTATCCCCCCGGAGCCCCGGCACGTCATTCTGGGCTAACGCTAGTATCCCCCCGGAGCCCCGGCACGTCGTTCTGGGCTAACACTAGTATCCCCCCGGAACCCCGGCACATCGTTCTGGGCTAACGCTAGTATCCCCCCCGGAGCCCCGGCACGTCGTTCTGGGCTAACGCTAGTATCCCCCCCGGAGCCCCGGCACGTCGTTCTGGGCTAACACTAGTATCCCCCCGGAACCCCGGCACATCGTTCTGGGCTAACGCTAGTATCCCCCCCGGAGCCCCGGCACATCGTTCTGGGCTAACGCTAGTATCCCCCCGGAGCCCCGGCACATCGTTCTGGGCTAACGCTAGTATCCCCCCGGAGCCCCGGCACGTCGTTCTGGGCTAACGCTAGTATCCCCCCCGGAGCCCCGGCACGTCGTTCTGGGCTAACGCTAGTATCCCCCCGGAGCCCCGGCACGTCATTCTGGGCTAACGCTAGTATCCCCCCCGGAACCCCGGCACGTCGTTCTGGGCTAACGCTAGTATCCCCCCGGAGCCCCGGCACGTCGTTCTGGGCTAACACTAGTATCCCCCCGGAACCCCGGCACATCGTTCTGGGCTAACACTAGTATCCCCCCCGGAGCCCCGGCACATCGTTCTGGGCTAACGCTAGTATCCCCCCGGAGCCCCGGCACATCGTTCTGGGCTAACACTAGTATCCCCCCGGAGCCCCGGCACATCGTTCTGGGCTAACGCTAGTATCCCCCCGGAGCCCTGGCACATCGTTCTGGGCTAACACTAGTATCCCCCCGGAGCCCCGGCACATCGTTCTGGGCTAACGCTAGTATCCCCCCGGAGCCCTGGCACATCGTTCTGGGCTAACACTAGTATCCCCCCGGAGCCCCGGCACATCGTTCTGGGCTAACGCTAGTATCCCCCCGGAGCCCCGGCACATCGTTCTGGGCTAACACTAGTATCCCCCCTTGAGCCCCGGCACGTCGATCTGGGCTAACGCTAGTATCCCCCCTGAGCCCCGGCACATCGTTCTGGGCTAACACTTGCATTCCAGCAGCACCTGGGGGTGTCGCACTCAGCGAGTACATTATGTAGCTGAAGTTGCATGATTTAGATTGAGGGCCCAGGGTAGTGTAGGCCAGGCCTAGGGTTACTGCATCACTGATAAGAAGGGATGCTTTGGTCCCACATATGTGTGAGCACTGGATCGTTACCAGTCTGTGGTTTTACCTGCAATGCTGTCACTGGCGATGCCGCGAGAGAGTCCATTAGTAACACTCCCTCTTCCTTTTGGTTGCTTTTGTGAGTCTCTGGTAAAGGCAACTGGCTTAGTGCAGCTGCATTTCTTACAATGGTCCATTCCTAGGCTGTGAGTGTCACTGCCCATCTCTGGCTTGTGGATGATGTTATCTATGGCACAGCTTCCATCTCATTAAGCAGTGACATCAGGGCGACACACACAGACACATGCACAGAGACACGCACACACAGACACACAACTTCTGCATTCCAGAGATAACAGCTAATCCCTCTTGATCTAGCTGTGAATAATGATGTTAAGCAGAAGACAGAGACCGGGACACAAACCTGGTTGGTTTCCCTGACCCATCCTCCATCTGATGAGCTCAAATGGCTCCTATTCCATAAGGAGATGTATTACACGTCAGTATTGGTCCTTTGTCAGCTCAATAGCCTGGGACTTCAGAAGCCTGCAGATAGAGTTCCTGCACTGATGTCCAATAGCATTTACCCCTTTTGCATAAGATACAGAGAGGCATTAGAAGTATTGACAAGCTGGCAAAGATGTCCCATAGCGATTCTGTAAGCCGTTAGCTCGGCAATATCCCTAGCGTCTCTCATTGTTATTACTTCATCTCTCACTGGGCGTAGCCCCTGAGCATGCCCACTGGATATCACTGCATGTGCCACAAAGGAATGCTGACCTCTTTTCGGGTGTCAGACCTGCCTCCTTTAACTGTCGAGCACTTCTGCTGAACGAGTCTGTGTCTGTGTCCCTGTGATTAGTGCAACACCAAGGGATACTGCCCCATGGAACTCCGGGAATAAATCCAGGAATAAATCCCCCAGTGTTCTTTGGAAGACAGCAGGGGCTGAGAATACACCAAACAGCAACTGGTTATACTTAACCTGTCCTTTGTAAGTATTTACAGTGACTAGGGCCCTACAAAATTCATGGCCACGTAAAATGCGTCACTGACCATGAAATCTGGTCTCCCACCATAAAACCTGCCGCTTCGTGTGCTTTTACTTGTACTATACAGATTTCACAGTGACGTTTCTCAGACTGGGGATTCTCACTCAAAAGGAGCTGCAGGGGGTTGCAAGGTTATTTTAGGGGTCGCAGTATTGCCACCCTTCTATGCTGTCTTCAGAGCTGGGCAGCTGGAGAGCAGCAGCTGCTGGTTGGGCACCCAGCTCTGAAGGCAGCGACCTGCCAACAGCTGCCCAGAAGTAAGGGTAGCAATAGCACCCCATGCTACGCTGAGTTCTGCACTTCTGCTTTCAGAGCTGAGTGGCTGGAGAGTGATGGCTGCTGGCCTTCAGCAGCATCCCAGAAATAAGGGTGGCGGTACTACAACCCCCTCACATACCCAGAAACCTAGCGACCCACTCACAGCTCTGTTTTGTGTCAGGATCCTTACAATTACACCACCACGGACTTGTACATTTCAATGGCTGAAATAATGAAATTAGTGATTTTTAAAAACCTGTGACTGTGAAACTGACCAACATTGCCCATGAATTTGGTAGAGCCCTAACAGAGACAAACCACTTGGACTCTCCTTCCCGGGTGATCTGTTGGTAGGTATGGCTCATGTCGAACTGCCCTCCTGCTAAAACTGCAGACAGAGCCTCCTTTTTTGGAACTGGGTACTATTCTAACCGTGAGTCTATTTACAGGCAACGTACAGTCATCCCAAGTGAACGGAGCCATCAGACTTCCACATTGCTGCTCTGGTGCTGCCCACTTAGAAAAGTTTATAGATAATTCAGTCCTAGCAATTGTCTATAGCCTTTTTATCCCAATTCATTCTGTTTGTTTCACGGCAAAGTGTACAGATCTGGGTTTGAAACAACCAAGTATGACATTGGAGTTTAAAGTGCCCAGTTCATCTCCCTTCCGCTCCTTTAAAACAGTTCCCTGCACTAGATCGTCTTCTGATTCCAAGTCATGTACTTTTCCTTTCCAGTCCATGAAAAGGTCAGCTCTCTGCTGCATAGGTTACAGACAGTGCCTGCGACTGCTAGGGAAAGCAGATGTCTTAGTTGGCGTTGGGGGAAAACAATTCACATTGGTGGCTCTCAGTATCTTTACTGCTTCTCTGGTGCACGTTTTTAATCTTACCCTACATTTATTTCTGCACTGGAGGCTGTTCATTACCCTTCTGCAAGGGCTCATGTGCTACTCGGAATCCCATGTCACGCTCCAGAGGACTTTTACGTTTTCCTCACAGACAGTCCCCTGTGAACAGAACCTACTCCAGGATTATTGGCTTCAATCATAGTATAGACAGTATCAGCTGCTTGCTCAGCTTCTTCGTCACTACTTTCCTCCCCAAGTCCATGGAAAGCTCTGTGACTACGAGGCTGTTTTTTATAGTGGTTTTGCCTCTTCCAGGGTGGCAGACCCCATGCCCAGTTCTGGGCCTAGAAAAGTACCATGTAGGTCAGATCCTGCGATGTTTTTTCCTCGAGGGTTTCAGAAGAAACCGGTGCTTTAAATGCTGACTGGGTGTGGCGGCGCGTTGGGGTTTTCCCGTCTCCAGCACCCCCGTAATGGCACAGACAGACTCCACCAGCCAGTAGACTAGAGGGAGTTTATTGCTTCTCCAGGATACAGCACAGCACAGATGTCATCTGGTTACAGGGCAGGCCTAGGATGCCTCTGCCCCCCTTGAGATGGGGGAGACTGGGTGCCTAAATCCCAGCCCCTTTCCCTAGGCTGCTTCCTCCATGCTCCCAGACAGAAACTAACTACCAGGGCTCCACTCCCCTTCTTCCCATTGTTCCGCTCTCTGGGAGATGACTGGTCAGACAGGTTCGAAGCCCCCTTGCATAATGACTCATCCCCTGCCCTGCTGGGCTGTGCTGCGCTGCAGACAGCAGCCAGTGGAGGTCACTCGCAACCCAAGCCTAGCAACCAGCAAGGTACCCCCACTACGTCACACTGGGTTTCCCGGCTCTCCCTCCCAGCCCTCATGCTGGGGACAGGGCAGTCCAAAGCCAGGTGTGTCCTAGCAGTGGGGGCAGGGGCTGGACAGGGCCTGGATACTGGACAGGGCTAATTCTAGAACCCTGAAGAATTCCTTGGCCTGCTGTTTCTCTGTTTATTTTTCTCCTTCTCTTAGCAGCCTTCCCCCCCCCCCCCCTTCACTGGGGGCTGGAAATGGCAATGCTGATGTAAGGGGCACTTGCCAGCTGTCTGAATAACAGAGTTTTTTGTTCAGCGGCAATTCAAAACAAATTAGAAGGGAAAAGTCAATTTGGTTCAAATTAAAAAGAGCAAATAGCAACTTAGCTAAATGTTCATTTTGGGTCAAATGTAAGGTTTTGATTGCACAAAAGTAAAAAATGGCCATTTTAAAACATTCCATTAAAATAAAACTAAAAGGAAATGTTGAAACAATAAAGTCATGTTCAAACAAAAAATGAAATACCTTTCCATGTTTACAGCTTCTCCTCCTGCCCCCATTGGAACACTCTGGCAAAACTGACATGAATTTGCCAAGTGTTTTGGAGTTGTAGGATCTGAAGTTCTTGCCAAATAAAGTTTTGTTGGAAAAATGTTACCCAGATCTACGGAAAAGGCTGCGGAAAGGAACTCCACTAGATGGTGCTCTGAGCCAAGAGCTCCAATGCACTGGAGACAGGGGATTGGGTGAAACTGGAAACAAGGTTGGGACTAAAATGGAAAAAAGGGAAATCAGAAAAGTCCCGCCCCCCGGAAGGGGCAGATGGATGGAAAAGGAGGCCCCCGATATTTTGGGCTAGCACAATGAAGTTCTGGTCCGTGACTAGGACTCTTAGCTACTCTTATAATGGAAATAAATAAGGAGACCAGAAGACCCTGGACATAAGAGATTAGCAAAGACACATGGTGCGACCTGCAGATGACTCCCCCATGTGGGTTTCTGCACCTGAGCTGGGTTTCAGGCAGCACGGTGCAGAGAGCTGTGGAGAAAACCTCTGGAAAGCCACACACAGAGGAGGTTCTGGTCCTGCTCCAAGCCAGGCCTTACTCTTGAATCGCCAGCGTTCACTTGGGCAGATATTTCTGCTGAGGACAGCAGATACCAGAGCCTCGGCTGGACACACCCGCTCACCGTGGGACAGGATGGAACTGGGACCTCTGGAGCTAAACGCATGAGCCTTTCCTGCAGGAGCTCAAAGCCAGGTGGACATTAGCTACACCTGGAGCCAACTCATTCATCTCCGTGTCCCTAGGGGCGACAGAGCACCCCCGCAGGAGGCTTGGGCATGGGGCACTGGGAGCAGAAGTGCCAGTTCAGCCTTCTGCGTGTGAACTCTGACCCTATTCCCCCATTATGACAATGCATCTGGGCCCCCCAACGAACGCACACAAGCACTGAGGCTGCTGATGGGCGGGAGGACTCAGATTCACTCGACGCATGCTTGGGTCGGGACTCCATGTCAACCCCGAGCCCAGACAATTATCCACCGGTTGGGGCACGGCCCAGAAATAGCTGGAATTGAACTGTTCCAAAATTGCCCCCTCTCCAGCAGCTGCCGCTTCTGCTTGGCAGCCTTCCAGAGAGCCGGGGCTAGCTGTGAAAGCAGAACACATAAGCCTCCCTCATTGCTGTCTCCCCACAGGTAGCACATGGAGAATGACAGTGCACCTGCCAGCCAGGGAGAGCCTCAGTGACTGTCTGGCATCTAGCTGGGAACAAGGGATTGTTATCTATTGTTTGCTTAGAGGGGAACATGGGCCTCTTCTCGGCCTGAGTGGGACTCTGCGGATGCAGCCCAGGCCGGCCTCGGCATGCCCCTCAGTCGATGGGTGCACAGACGGGTATCACTGACAGAGGCCTCGTCCCTCCGGCCCTAGGCTGGCCGAGTAGCCCTTGGATTCCTGTGGCGACAGGCACCAGCCTCCAGAGCACTGCAAACTGGCACGCGGTTCTCTGCGGGTATGGAGACGGGGGGGTTAGAGCCACAAAGGGGCTAAGCACCAGCTGCCCCTTTGGGTACCACTCCGACCCGCAGTCACGTGCTTCAAGCTGCACAGCAGCACCGAGCCTGCCTGGCCTGCCTTGCTCCCCAGGTGGCCACACTGGATGGGCCTTTGGTAAATACCCTTAAAGCAGGTAACTCGGGGCCTGGGATGGCAGGACCTCTCACTCAGATAGCAGCAAGAGCTTGCTACTGCTGACAGCAGTGCCCAGGTAAGCCTCTCCCAGCAGGAGTTCATGCTGCCCAGGCCCATGCTGCCTCCCCTTTCTGATTGGCAGGACACAAAGTGACTGTCCCTGGCTCTTCATTGCTTCCTCCTCTGCCTTGATCCGCCTTTAGCTGCATTAGCAGGGTGTCTGTTCACCACCTCCCGTTCACTACTCTCACCCTCAGGCCCCCCAGGGCACTGCCGGGAGTGATCCCAGCGCACGGACAATCACCTGGCCTCTTGGACAACGTGCAAGTACAGATACGCACCAGCAAGTCACACAGCAGGCACCTAACCTGTCTTGGTGCAGGCAC
Organism: Pelodiscus sinensis; assembly: GCF_049634645.1. Lineage (NCBI taxonomy): Eukaryota > Metazoa > Chordata > Testudines > Trionychidae > Pelodiscus > Pelodiscus sinensis. The sequence goes on along the minus strand of NC_134724.1, from coordinate 38,900,353 downwards.
CTAAAACTACTTAGTCACCTTTGTAAATCCCTCTCGCAGCCACAGCACCTTGGTAAGTCCGGCCCCAGGAGAGCAGGGAGCCCCGCCATGGCTCCATCCCGCCCCTCAGCAGGACCTGTGCTGCTCCCAGACACTGGTTTTCTCTCGGAGCCCTCCGAGAATGGGGCAGTGATGTGTGGCACACCTGGGGCCCAATCCAGCCTAGTGAGTAGCTGGGCTGCCCTTGGCTTCCAAGCTGGGGGGCGCTATCCATTGCTTGCTGCTGTAGCCTAGTGTGCAGATCACTCCCAGCCTGGGCGTGTGCACTGCGGCCAGCCACACCTCGGCCCTTACAGCCTGCAGGGAGTGACACTGCAGGGAGACCCCAGCACATGCAGTCGTACTGCCCAGTCCACGCGCGTCTGCGACCCGCCATTTCATTCCTAGACCTGCTCTGCCCACGACTTCTAACTGCAAATGGGGCTTCCCAGACGCCTCCTTTCAAACATGCCGGTCTGGCTCAAACTAGCTCATTCAACAAAATGCTTCCTCTGGGTAGCTACCACAGGTAGAGAGGCATAAATGGCCACAAGACAAATCCAGCCCCCAGTCCTGGGGCCAAGTGCCCGAGGCCAGCCTTAGACAGCTGCAGCTACTAGCCACTAGCCGCGGGAGGGGGGCAATTCCAGGGGGGATGCCCCTTACCAGCAGCAGGGCCCCTAATTCCTACGCACCCCTCAGCAAGCAGAGTCCTGCAACGTGCAGCCTGAGTGTTTTCGAGCCTGAGCAGCAGCTCTGCAACAAGCTCACACGGACCCCCCTGCTGTGGGGCCAGGACCCCTTGGAGACAGTGGGGTTACCCTGTGTATAACCAGTTCCGCCCAAAGCCTGCAAAAGTGAGCAAGAGGCTTTTCATTGCCACTAATAAGAATATAAGAACAGCTGTACTGGGTCAGACCAACGGTCCATCCAGCCCACGGCCCTGTCTGCCCACAGTGGCCAATGCCAGATGACCCAGAGGGAGGGGGCAGAACAAGTAATCCTCACGTGATCCCTCCCGTCACCCACCTCCAGACAAACAGATGCTAGAGATACCATTCCTACCCATCCTGGCTAATAGCCATTGATTAACCTAACCTCCATGAATCTATGTAGCTCTTTTTGGAACCCTGTTAAAGTCCTAGCCTTCACCACATCCTCTGGCAAGGAGTTCCACAGGTTAATAACTGTGTGCTGAGTTGACTTCCTTTTGTTTGTTTTAAACCTGCTGCCTATTAATTTCATTTGGTGACCCCTAGTTCTGATATTGTGGGAATAAGTAATGTGGGGGAAATCTCGTTCCCCTGGGGGTACAGAGCCCCCAGAAGGGTCCGAGGCCGGAGGTCAAATCAGTGAGGCAGGAGAGAAATCTAGAAAGGAAAACTTTATTATGCATGCATGCAGGCTGACAGCAGAGCCATCACAGTCAGCCCTGAGTTACAGGTTTTTGGATCCTTTATACAGAATGCTTAGACAGTTCAGTTGTGGATTGTTTTTCTTTAACATATCAAAGTCTCAGCAGAAGTACTCTGAGACTTCTGTTCACCCCAGGAGTGCTAGAAGTAAGTTTTACAAAACAAAGGCACATGAGAATGTGGAGTGAGTAGTCTTACAAGGCAAACTGTGACAAAGATAAGAGTATACATGATAATTTGTGACTAGGAGTATCCATGAATTTGAGATCGGCATTTGTAAGGGTCTTTGATTAGAGTTAATTTGATTTCACTCTGATACAGGGAGAGAGGTCTGGAAAACTTAACCCTTACAGCAGTTTTCTTTTAGAGAGTTTTGATTTCTGCACAGTCCCCCCTTAGACACAATTGGAGTTATTTGATTTTCCCCACAATAAATACCTTTTCCTTATTCACTTTTTCCACACCAGTCATGATTTTATAGACCTCAATCATATCCCCACTTAGTCTCCTTTCTTCTAAGCTGAAAAGTCCCCGTCTTTTTAATCTCTCTTCATATGGGACCCATTCCAAAGCCCTCAACATTTTTGTTGCCCTTTTCTCAACCTTTCCAATGACAAAATATCTTTTTTGAGATGAGGCGACCACATCTGTATGCAGTATTCAAGGTGTGGGCGTACTATGGATTTATGTAAGGGCAATAAGATATTCTCCGTCTTATTCTCTATCCCTTTTTTAATGACTCCTATCATTCTATTTGCTTTTTTGACTGCCGCTGCACACTGAGCGTATATTTTCAGAAAACTATCCACAATGACTCCAAGATCTCTCTCAAGTAGTTGTAGCTAAATTATTCCCCATCATAGTGTATGTATCGCTGGGATTCTTTTTTCCAGTGTGCATGACTTTACATTTATCAATACTAAATTTCATTTGCCATTTTGTTGCCCAGTTTGGCAAGCTCTTTTTTAAGCTCTTCCCAGTCTGCTTTAGTCTTAACTATCTTCAATAGTTTGGTGTTATCTGAAAATTTTACCACCTCACTGTTTACCCCTTTCTCTAGATCATTTATAAAGAATTTGAACAGGATTGGTCCCAGGACAGACCACTGGGGGACCCTGCTGGTTACCTCTCTCCATTCGGAAAATGGGCCGTGCATAGACACAAAGGACCCATTTCCGACCCTAGGAGCAAAGTGTCGTTTTCTAGGCTGCACTGGCTTACTGGTTGTGACTATTTTCTTCCACTATTTGATCTGAGGAAGTGGGTCTGGCCCACGAAAGCTCATCGTCTAATAAACCATCTTGTTAGTCTTTAAAGTGCTACATAGTCCTGTATATTGAAACAGAAGAGTCCCAACCACCTACTGAATAATCAACGCCTCTTGCAGCACTTTACTCTGAGAAGCCTCCCACCCAATTATTCAATATAAACCTGCTGACAATGCCAGGGCTGAGACCATCAGGTACTGTGGCTACACGAGGAAGGGGCTTCCGAATTCAGTAGCAATTTTGGCTGTGCACAAAGCAGGTTCTTGCCTGGTCACAGCAGTGCAGGAAAGTGGAACAATTTTCAGTTTGAGTGACTGGAGGATATCTGGAGCCATAGTGTACAATTGTCCCATGTTCTGAGGAAATGTGGAAGCGACTTTATTGTTTTGTCTTAGTTTCTGTGGGAAATTGCCAATGCAATATTACTGGCATCTTTAAAAAAGAAAAAAACCTGAAACTGGTAATAGCTGTTGAAAATAGCAACTCCAGGCCCAGTTAACACTGGGAACATACCAGCATGTGTTGCTCAGTGTAGTTACCCTACCTTTTCTACAGCTAAGGACAGGGTTAGTGTCTGACTTGGTAGAAATGAAGTAAGACCAGCCCAAACTGAACTTCAGCTCTCCTGAAGACTGATACCATCTACATGTTTTGTCAGTCTTTAGGTGCTACCTGGCCATTTGTTGTTTGCTAATTAATGGGTCTTATCTGCCTTTTTTGACTATCCAGCCCATGGGTTCCCAAACTGGGGGGTGAGAAGAAATTCCAGGAGGGCACGAGGTGACCCAGCCCCATACACCTCACCCCAAGTTTTGATGCTTTTTTTGTGGTGGGGAGGGGTGAAGGTTTCTCAAAAATGAAAAAGGGGGCATCATGCCAAAAAGTTTGAGCACCACAGATCCAGCCTTCAGGCACTGAGAAGCGATTTGTCTTTCCTAGTTCATTCCACCTCCGCTTTCCCCATGATATTCTTTATCGCCGCCCGGCCCCTGGCCTCTATCGCTCTAGCGCCGCCCGGCCCCTGGCCTCTATCGCTCTATCGCCGCCCGGCCCCTGGTCTCTATCGCCGCCCGGCCCCTAGTCTCTATCGCTCTATCGCCGCCCGGCCCCTGGCCTCTATCGCTCTATCGCCGCCCGGCCCCTGGTCTCTATCGCCGCCCGGCCCCTGGTCTCTATCGCCGCCCGGCCCCTGGTCTCTATCGCCGCCCGGCCCCTGGTCTCTATCGCCGCCCGGCCCCTGGTCTCTATCGCTCTATCGCCGCCCGGCCCCTAGTCTCTATCGCTCTATCGCCGCCCGGCCCCTGGCCTCTATCGCTCTATCGCCGCCCGGCCCCTGGTCTCTATCGCCGCCCGGCCCCTGGCCTCTATCGCTCTATCGCCGCCCGGCCCCTGGTCTCTATCGCCGCCCGGCCCCTGGTCTCTATCGCCGCCCGGCCCCTGGTCTCTATCGCTCTATCGCCGCCCGGCCCCTGGCCTCTATCGCTCTATCGCCGCCCGGCCCCTGGCCTCTATCGCTCTATCGCCGCCCGGCCCCTGGTCTCTATCGCCGCCCGGCCCCTGGCCTCTATCGCTCTATCGCCGCCCGGCCCCTGGTCTCTATCGCTCTAGCGCCGCCCGGCCCCTGTGCGTTTCCATCCCGCACCTGGCGAAGGCTGCGGGCCAGTGGCGGTGCCGAGCCCCCGTTAGACAGCGGGGGAGGCGCCCCCCACGCTGCTCGCCCACGTGATCCCCATTCACTGCCCCAGCCGCTTCCGGCCGCCGGCTCTCCACCCACAGCGTCCCGCGCCCTTTCCTGGCGCCCCAGCGCATGCCGGGAGATGTAGTCCCTTGCCTGCGCCGGGGCCGGCCCGCCAGGCGGGGAGCTGGCCAAGGAACTACAGTTCCCAGGCTCCCTGGGGGAGGGGCCGCCATGGCCAAAGGGCTGCGGCCCCGCCCACGCGGAGCACGTGGCGGAGGCGGGCGCTTCGCTTTGCCCAGCTCGTGCCGTGCCCCCCCCCCGGGCAGTGGGGTGCGCGGGAGCCCAGGTGCCCCCCCCGCCGCGTGCGGGGCCCAAAGGAGGGTTCGGGGGGGGGTCCCGAGACTTGGCGCCAGATCCGCCCCCCCCCGGACCCCGCCGCGGAGTCAGAGCCGGGCCTGCGGGCACCGGGCACCGGGCACCGGGCCATGGGGCTCGCCCAGCCTGCCGGGCAGACGCCGTGTCACAGCGGCGGGACTGGCAGATTCCCACGGTCTGGTCCTGCTCCCGGGAGTTCTCCTGGTTGCGGGAATGGTTGAACGCACAAGAGACGGAAACGAGCAGGGAGGTCGAAGGGTTCTGTTTGCAGAATCCCCGACCTCCCTGCGTCCCACTCTGGGCATGGACACGCGGCCCTAGCTCCCTGGCTATGTGCACAACAGTCCCCGTGCAGGGCGCTAGTCGGACATGGGGGACATCAGGGCCTGATGAAATGCATCCCAGGATACTCAAGGAGCTGATAGAGGAGGTATCTGAGCCTCTAGTTACCATCTTTGGAAAATCCTGGGAGACAGGAGAGATTCCAGAGAAGTGGAAAAGGGCAAATCTAGTGCCCATCTATAAAAAGAGAAATAAGAACAACCCAGGAAACGACAGACCAGTTAGTTTAACTTCTGTGCCAGGGAAGATAAGGGAGCAAGTAATTAAGGAAATCGTCTGTAAACACTTGGACAGTGGCAAGGTGATAGGGAACAGCCAGCATGGATTTGTAAAGAACAAATCATGTCAAACCAATCTGAGAGCTTTCTTTAATAGGATAACGAGTCTTGTGGATAAGGGAGAAGCAGTGGATGTGGTATACTTACACTTTAGTAAGGCGTTTGATATGGTCTCACATGATATTTTTATCAATAAACTAGGCAAATACAACTTAGATGGGGCTACTATAAGGTGGGTGCAGAACTGGCTGGATAACCGTACTCAGAGAAATGTACATGCATCTGACGAAGTGGGTCTTTGCCCATGAAAGCTTATGCTTGTACGCTTCAGTTAGTCTATAAGGTGCCACAGGACTCCTCGCTGCGTACTCAGAGAGTAGTTATTAATGGTTCACAATCCTGCCGGAAAGGCATAACAAGTGGGGTTCCGCAGGGGTCTGTTTTGGGACCGGCTTTGTTCAATATCTTCAGCAACCATTTAGATATTGGTATAGAAAGTACACTTATTAAGTTTGCAGATGATACCAGGGATTGCGACTAATCTGGAGGATAGGGTCATAATTCAAAAAGACCTGGACAAATTGGAGAAATGGTCTGAGGTAAATAGGATGAAGTTTAATAAAGACAAATGCAAAGTGCTCCACTTAGGAAGGAACAATCAGCTTCATACATACAGAATGGGAAGTGACTGTCTGGAAAGGAGTACGGCAGAAAGGGATCTAGGGGTTATAGTGGACCACAAGTTGAATGTGAGTCAGCAGTGTGATGCTGTTGCAAAGAAAGCAAACATGATTCTGGGATGCATTAACAAGTGTGTTGTGAGCAAGACACGAGAAGTCATTCTTCCTCTCTACTCTGCGCTGGTTAGGCATCAATTGGAGTATTGTGTTCAGTTCTGGGCAGTGCATATCAAGAAAGATGTGGAGAAATTGGAGAGGGTCCAGAGAAGAGCAATGAGAATGATTAAAGGTCTAGAGAACATGACCTATGAGGGAAGGCTGAAGGAATTGGGTTTGTTTAGTTGAGAAAAGAGAAGATTGAGGGGGGACATGATAGCTGTTTTCAGGTATCTAAAAGGGTGTCATGAGGAGGAGGGAGAAAACTTGTTCATCTTTGCCTCTGAGTATACAACAAGAAGCAATGAGCTTAAACTGCAGCAAGGGAGGTTTAGGTTGGACATTAGGAAAAAGTTCCTACCTGTCAGGGTGGTCAAACACTGGAATAAATTGCCCAGGGAGGTTGTGCAATCCGCATCTGTGGAGATATTTAAGAGTAGGTTAGATAAATGTCTATCAGGGATGGTCTAGACAGTATTTGGTCCTGTTATGAGGGCAGGGTACTGGACTCGATGGGGGCGCAGGCAAAGACTGGAGTGGGCACGGCCAGAGGGCAGTGCCCTGAAGACAACACCAAAAGGGGGCATGTCGGAACAGTCAGCTACTTCCCCAAAGCCACCTTGAGAAAGGAGCCATGCTGGTGAGTCATAAGAACATAACATAAGAACGGCCGTACTGGGTCAGACCAAAGGTCCATCTAGCCCAGTATCCTGTCTGACGACAGTGGCCAGCACCAGGTACCCCAGAGGGGGTGGACCGAAGACAATGATCAAGCGATTTGTCTCCTGCCATCCCTCTCCAGCCTCTGACAGACAAAGGCCAGGGACACCATTTCTATCCCCTGGAGTCAAACCCGTTACACCCACATTCCCTCATCATCCTCCCCCCCATAACAGAGCTCAGCTTTCTCCCCCCTTGTCAGTCTGTGATCCCCCCCCATTGCTCTGTGACTCTGTGCTGACCCCCGTCAGGCGGCTGGCAGAGCAGAAATGGGGTGTTGTGCTGGAGATGTTCCCAGGTGCCACCGACCACTTGTCTGATTTACAGTTGACTAAAAAAGTGCTGAAGCTGCAGCTTTGCCGTACAGCCAGTGATGGCCACTTCCCATCCGGGCTTTCCGATTCCCTCACAATCAGTGAGGCTCTGGCCGTCGGGGCCCACAACAGCCCCGACAGACTGGACTGTGTCTGTGGAGCTGTTCAAAGTCACCGTGTGGCCATCAGCTGGGAGTAGGAACTAGCAAGCTCAGCCATTCAACCCTGAGGGGTGCTCAGAGTGTGAGCCAAGGGCTGGCTGTTCTGACTGGCATCCATCTCTGAGACAAACCGAGGCCAGGCAAATCTCACTGATTTTCAGTGGGACCTGAGCACCAGGGTCCCTCTTGTGCCTTTCCAAAAATCTCCTCCATCGGCCTCTCACCTTTGCAGAGCAGGTGTGGACCTGGGAAGTGCATTGCATGATTAGACACAAAGAAGCAGACTCCCATTCGCGCCTGTGCTGGAGGACGCGGTACCGACAGATTCTCGATGTCTGAGCCACAGGGAAACCGTTAGTCTAACTTTCTAAGTGACACTCATGCAAATTAGCCAAAGAATCTGTCCATTTTGCCTGAAATTTCTGGCAAATTAAAATAATTGCTTGAATTGTGAATTAATTTATTTGAGAAGCAATGACATTAATTAGCAACTTAATTGCCTAAATATTTTAAGTGATTTAAAATAACTGACCATGTGAGTAATTGGATCATATTGAATTATTGGGTGACTTAGCAGACTCAGATTTCTGAAGCAAACAGATTTGTTCAACCCACGGAACTGATTTATAGTTAGGAGCAAAAGAGCATGTTCGACTGTGGCCAGTTTGTAAGTGGAGCTGTACGTTAAATGTGTCTCAGGGAAATCACCAACAAGCATCCCTGCACTGAGGCAGGACCAGGTACCCTGAATGGCCCTGATAGGTGTTTATCTAACCTGTTATCTAAAGCCTCCAATGACAGGGACCCCGTCACATCAGCTGGCGACCTGCCTCAGTGCTCACCTATCTGCATCACCAGAAAACTTTCCCTAATATTCAGCCTAAACTTCCCTTGCTGCGGACTAATCCACTGCTTCTTGGCCTACCCTTGGTGGATATGTAGAATAGTTAATCTTCCTTCTGTGCCTCCCCTCTGACTCTTCATCTCAAGACTAAACAGCCCCACTTTTTTCAACCTTTTCTGGCAAGGCAGGTTTTCTAAACCTTTTACCATCTTTGTTGCTCTCTGTGTAAAGGTGCTATTAAATTATAAAATTATATATGGAGAAAGTAAATAAGGAAGTGTTATGTACTCCTCATAACACAAGAACTAGGGTCACCAAGTGAAATTAATAGACAGCAGGCTTAAACTGAACAAAAGGAAGTATTGCTTCACAAAATGCACAGAGAATCTGTGGAACTCCTTGCCAGAGGAAGTTGTGGAGGTTAAGACTATAACAGGGTTCAAAAAAGGTCTAGGTAAGTTCATGGAGGTTAGGTCCGTCAATGATTTTTAGCCAGGATGGGTAGGAATGGTGTCTCCAGCCTCTCTTAGAAGCTGGGAATGGGTGACAGGGGAGGGATCACTTGATGATTCCCCGTTCTGTTCATTCCCTCTGGGGCACCTGGCCTTGGCCGCTGTCAGCCGACAGGACACTGGGCTGGACGGACCTTTGTGGCCATTTTTACATATAGAAAATGAAACCATGAATTCACACGACTGTTGCTATTTCGGGTCACGTTGATCGCTAATTTGGCTCCTCTCCCCTGGAGGTATCACTTCCCGAGAACGGGATCTCTGAACTGCCAACGGTTATTTCTGGGAACTCAAGCAGGATGGGCGAGGTCCCAACGCACTGGAGGAGAGCAAACGTTAACGCCTCTCTTGAAAAGGAATCGCAGGCCAGCCCGTCTAACATCAATCCCCGAAAGACACTGGGACACATTCATCAACAATCAGTTTGTTCCAACCTAGAGACTAATGAAGTGTTAGGTAAGAGCCACTCTGGATTTGTTAAGAACAAATCATGACAAAGCAGCCTCGTTTCCTCCTTTGGGCTGGGGGATGTGGGGAAGCCGTGGACGTGCTTTATCTCGACTTTCGACAGAAGCAGACCTGGGAACCAGGGTGTAAGTGGGTGCACAACAGATGGAGAGACCGTGCTCCGTGTCGTGGTCAGTGACTCACTGCCTTGTGGAGGGGGCATTCTGTGGGTTCTGTTCTATTCATGAGGAGGCGTTAATCTCACCCGGCCACTGTCCAATACCAAGCAGTGTTCCCCTAGGTCCAGGCTGTGGTACACAGAGACCTCGGCCTGCACTGTAGTGCGGCGAACACACCATCAAAGGTCCCTTTCGCTTTCTGCCTTGGGAATGCGCAGGTGCCACCTGATTCCATACCGCTCAGCTGTTTGGTTTCTTCCCCTTTAACTGGAGAGGATTTTAGAGGGGACCCACCATCCCTCCCCCACTTGTTTGACAGCCTTGGGTGGTAGCAAGAGGGTGTAACTGTCCTTTTGGGGGCCAGGGAAGGCAGGCGTAAGAGGAGAGGGAGCCGCTGTTCAAGTCCGATCCCATTTCTGGGATTGTGCTAGAGCTGCTAGGAGAGGCGAGGTCACCTGGGCTGCGTCTCGTCTCTTCAGAGTTTGCGCTGCTCAGGACAGCTCTCCAAATGAGGAGGAAGGAAGTTTGGGATCCCAGGAAACGGCGGCAGCCACAAAGGACGCGTTTGCTCCAGTAGCCTCCACAACCCCAAGTCTCTCTCTTAAAGGACCCGAAAGGGAGTGATGGGTGGAATAGCCCATCCCCCCATTTCTTCGCCAGTTGGACCTAACATCAAACACGCCAGCTTTGCGTCATTAGTGTCCGATTCCACCGATTCTGTTTGTCCCATGCATGATTTTAACACAGTCCTTGAACCAAAAGGGTAGGCCTGTTGCTCAGAGGAATCCAGTCTGTCTCCTTTTCATTCTTTTCCCATTAGCCTGCATTCTAGGCCACTGCAACATCTTCTGAACATTCACATGCTTTTTTATTCTTGGATCTGGACTTCTAATACTCCGGTCATCTAAAGAAGTGGGCTGTGCCCACGAAAGCTCATGGTACTATCCAAATGTTTTGTCAGTCTCTAAGATGCTGTGATGGCACGTTGGGGTTTTCCCATCTCCTGCACCCCCGTAATGGCACGGACAGACTCCACCAGCCAGTAGAATAGAGGGAGTTTATTGCTTCTCCAGGATACAGCCCAGCACAGAAGTAATCTGGTTACAGAGCAGGCCTAGGATGCCTCAGCCCCCCTTGAGATGGGGGAGACTGGGCCCCTAAATCCCAGCCCGTTGCCTAGACTGCTTCCTCCATGATACCAACCAGAAACCTAACTCACTCACTTCAAGCCCTGCCCCCAGCCAGGGCTCCACTCCCCTTCTTCCCATTGTTCCCTTCCCTGGGAGATAACTGGTCAGACAGGTTCGGAGCCCCCTTGCATAATGACTCATCCCCTGCCCTGCTGGGCCGTGCTGCAGACAGCAGCCAGTGGAGGTCACTCACAACCCAAGCCTAGCAGCCTCCAAGGTACCCCCAATACGTCACAGATGCTACTAGATTACTTGTTGTTTTTTTTACGTTTTTCCTGTTACAGATGAACTCGGCTCCCCCTCTGAAGCTTTTTACACCTGTGCTCCCAAGTAGAGTTAAGTTGTCGGACTCGTTTTTGCAACAGGTTGCAGGGGGTCTGTCCTGGGCCCGGTACTGTGTTCAGTATTTCCATCTACTGCCCTGGACGAGAGAGGGGAGAGCACATTCACAAGGTGTGGCTGGCTCCAAACTGAGAGGGGCTGCAAACACTTTGGACAAGACCACATCTGCACACAGTATTCCAGATGTGGGCGTACCATGGATTTATATAAGGGCAATAAGATATTCTCTGTCTTATTCTCTATCCCTTTTTTAATGATTCCTAACATCCTGTTTGCTTTTTTGACTGCTGCTGCACACTGAGTGGATGTCTTCAGAGAACTATCCACGATGACTCCAAGATCTCTTTCCTGATTCGTTGTAGCTAAATTGCCCCCCATCATGTGGGGGATAGGAGGGATACCTTTCTCTTCTCCGTCAGCATGTCTGCGACTACTCTCCCTCCCTCCAGAATGTATCTGCGCCCCCCCCTTTGTAGTCTCCCCACAAACATGCTAAGCCAACAAGTGCATGGGGGCGCTCCCAGCGTTTTCCAGCGTGTCTCTGCAGCCAGAGGGGAGGGCAGAAGCCACGTAGCACAGCACGAGCCCTTCGGTGAGGGGTTTGGAGACCCATTGCTGGTGCTTCCTGGGTTGTCTCTAGGTGACAGGTGCAATGAGTTGGCAGGTCTCACTCTGATCTTACCTCCCACATTGAGGTCAAACCTGGGCTCCATTCACAGTCCATGGCAAATGCACCCCCTGCCCACAGAGCCAAGCTGTCCAGGCCGCAGCATGGGAATGCAGGGAGTGACAGCACCGGCTGTGGAGGGTTGCCCACGCAGCCAGCGTGACCCTCCCGGCTGTCTGAAGTTTGGGATGCAAGAGAGGGTGGGCACGCCCTGTGCCATAGTCCAGAAACCCGTCCAGTCTGCCCTAGCAGGCTCACAAGGGGCTCGTTACCACCGCCCCTCCCTCCCTGGGCATCGGCAAAAGGAGACGGTTGACGAATCTCAGGCACGGCTCTGGTCCCACCACTGCAGCATCCAGGCGTCTCTCCCTGTGGAATGTTCCTCTCCCCACAGCATCCTGGAAGGCAGGCAGAGCTACTGTCCCCATTATGCAGATAGGGGACTGAGGCAGGGAAAGACTAATGGGTTGCTTGAGGCCACAGGACGTCTGTAGCCCGGGGGGTTGAGGTACGAGCTCCCAAGTCCCTGATAGCTGCCCTGGACACTTTATCATCCTTGTCCTCAGCTGCCCGGGGGCGGCATGGGCAGGACTCAGCGGTGTTTAGAGCCGCAATAGCAGGGGCTGCGGGTGAGCACTGAGGTGTCTTGGCAGAGCTGGGTGGGACCCAGGCCTGGCATGCAGGGACACAGCTGGTTCTGTCTGCAGAGAGTTTGGGGGAGAAGCGGGGGGAGGGGGGGGGTGCAGCACTGGGATAGCAGAAGGCTACATGCCGGGACTGTGGTTCTCCGGCAGAGCTGGGGGTGGGGTGGGGCAGCAGGTCAGGGTGAGATCCCGCTGCAGTCGGGCCAGGATTTCACCCCAGGGGGGTGGTTCATCAGGAAAGGTGGGATTGGACAGCAGGGGGAAGGTCGGTTGCTGGTGTGAACTCGTCCTCGGGCCCCTGTGGCCCCTGAAGCGGCAGAGAAACCCCATCCTCGGGCCTCGTGTCTCCACACACGTGTCTCCTGGGCCATCCCAGTCCTCCTGCTCCTCCCCATACACAGCAGGCCCCCGGTGGCCACAAAGGGCTAAAGCTGCACGGATCCCTTCAATGCGGGTGCCCAGTCCTGCTGTACCACCCCGTGGTTAAAGTCCCCGGCGCTGGTTCATCTGGTGGCTCCCGGAAGCCGTTAGCACAGGGGGTCTGCAGAGAACGGCTCGGCCGTGGCTGGGGAGCCCTTTCCACCGCCTCCTGTGGGCCAGCCGAGAGTGGCAGCTTCTCACTCGTATCAGAGCATCTGGCCAGGCCCCTCTGCAGCCCCTCCCCTCCTCTGCAGCCCCTACCCTCCTCTGCCCACGGCCTCGCGGGCCCTTCGCCCCGAGCTCTGACAGGGACATTCCCTCCGGGACTGGCCCAAAACAGCCGCCGCATCCTAGCCAGGGAAGGGACCTGGCCGGGCTCGCGCTGCATCAGGGGCCTGGCCGGCTGGACTGAATGACCATTGGTTACTCTCGTGGTGTCTGTGAGCGCCCTCTACTGGAGGGAATTGGCAGTGTTCGGCTGTGTGTCCACAGCCCGGGGCAATGGGGGTCTGCTGGCCACTGACGGAGGAGGAGGAGGATCTGGGTTCTGCCCCATTACAAGTGCAGTGGTCCCAGGGCATGTAATGGATCCCTGGGTGGATACGACGGAGGGGGCTGAACGTGTCCCCTGGAAAGCAAAGCATGAGGCTCTGTTGGTGCTAAGAGACCTGCTTCCACCCACCAAGGCTGTAGCAGGCTCCCCCCCCCCCGGCTATGCCCCCCACGTGCCTTGCACATGCAGAACGTGGCCCTGGCTGCGGTTTATGCCGAGACATAGTGGTAACCTTGTCCTGCAGCTTCAGACCTTGCTGTGACTGCCACCCTGCCCATGCCGGGACGTCCCCACGCGGCCTGGAGGCAGCAGCAGTCTCGGAAGACTGTGAGTGGTTTGGACCCTGACTGGAGCCCGCATGATCAGACTGGTTCCCATGTGGCTCGGCTCAGCGGAAGCAACTCAGCCTCATGGTCTGTCCACGTGAGCTGGGACCTTCAGACGGGGCGGAGTCACTCAGCTTCCCTTGCACATCAGCATGGCTGGGCAATTAACTCCCCAGGGAAGATGCGGGCGCCAGAGGCGGAGTCTGAGAGCAGAGCCTTGGGCCATTATCTGATCAAACGGAGCCAGAGACCCCGGTCATGGATTTGTAACAAATCGTTCCCGAGCGTGCCCAGGGTGACGGCAGGAAGAGGTTACGATTTGCTGGTTACGATCCAGCTCTTTGAGTGTTCGCGTCCTCTTGGTATTTGACGATATGAGCTTTGGCTCTGTGCTCGTATTTCGATGGCTCTGAGTCTAAGTAGCAGCAGTGCAGCACTTGGCCAGAGCATTGGAAAGGGACGAGTCAAGTAGACTGGCCCATCAAGGAGTAACTGAAAAACCCACAGATAGACTGGCAGCACCGTAGAGACTAACAAAACATGCCGATGGATCTGACTTAGTGTGTGGGGGGGGCTGTCTGCTCTGTGACCCGGTCCCCCTGCACTGGGCTGTGATCCCCACGGACACCCACGTGGATTAACCCAGACACTGAGGCCCAGCCTGGGCAAGTAACAAGGCTCTTCCCAGGGGAGAGACAGAGGGAGGGAGGGGGAGACGGACACCTGGTTTGGGGGCAGGGCTCGGAGCGAGGCAGTTTCTGGCTGGAAAACATGAAGGGAACAACCTAAGCTGAGGGCTGAGGGCCGGGAGGGGGACAGGGGGGATAGACTCTCTAACCTCAGGGGGCTGAGCAGGGCCAGATTAAAACCTTTAGGGTATGTCTCCACTACATGCCTCTGCCGACAGAGGCATGTAAATTAGACTACCAACATCGTCAGTGAAGTGGGGATTTAAATATCCCCGGCTTCATTAAAATAAAAATGGCTGCCGCGCTGTGCCGGCTCAGCTGATCGTCAGCACAGCGCGGCAGTCAAGACGCGGATCGGTCGACAGGGAGCGCCTTTTCGACCGCTCCCTTATGCCTTGTGAAACAAGGTTTACAGGAGCGGTCAACAAAGGCGTTCCTTGTCGACCGATCTGCGCGCTGTGCCGACGATCAGCTGAGCCGGCACAGCGCGGCAGCCATTTTTATTTTAATGACGCCGGGGATATTTAAATCCCTGCTTCATTGACTATGTCGGGTAGTCTAATTTACATGCCTCTGTTGGCAGAGACATGTAGTCTGGACATACCCTTAGAGGCCCTACGCACTGAAAAGATGATGATGCCCTCCCATATGGAATTCACAATAAAACCAATACTATACCGTAAAATCTTTTTTTGTGTGTGTGTGTGCCCCTGCTTTACTGGTGCCCTAAGCACATGCTTAGTCCGCCTAATGGGTAATCCAGCCCTGGGTCTGAGGCATCCTGGCCTTGACCCCTGTAGCCACATCACGTCTTATGCTGGGCTGTACCCTGGAGAAGCACTAAATCCCCCGTTCTATAACTGGCGGAGTCTGTTCTTGCTGCTGTGGGGCTGCAGGACCAGGGGAACCCCGACGCGCCGTCACGCTGGAATCATGAGCTTCCGTGGGCACAGCCCACTTCTTCAGATGCGCGGAGTATAAGAAGTCCAGAGCCAAGAATAAAAGTCATCAAGGAGTAATTGACTCTCGCTGGGCCTTGGGAGGCTGATGCTCATCAGATAAGCCTTCCTGGGGCCCTTCAGACTAGCGTGTGGGCCCCTGCAACGAACTGAGTCAAGCAGGACGGGTGTTTTGCCCTTGTGAGGTCTCATGTGACGAACTCTGTCTTGTAATTGTGGGAGTCTCGCCACGTGGCAGAGGATATCAAAGGCCCTGGGAACTCCTCCATCTTGTCCCTTTCCTGCTCAAGCCTCTGGATTGTGGACTACTACAATGGGAGCGCTTCAGCAAAGGGACCAGCGTCCTTCCAATCATTTGGAAATAACCAGAAACTTGACTCGAGCCAGCAGTTTCAGGCCCATATGCAAGAATTTCTAGGGGTTGAGCCGTGGAAGGGGTTTCACAAAAACTATATTTAATTGAAATGAATTAAAATGGTGAAAGTAAAACCAAAACATTTGGATTAACCCGAGCAAACAATTTTTCCACGAAAATTTCAAAATTTTGGTTGCTCATCCCACTTCAGGACTAATTTTTTTAAATCTCAAAACATGTTGTAGGCTGACCAATCTCGTTTGCAGGCAGCTGTTTGTAAATGCCATGGGAAACTGAACAAATAAATACAGATTAGCCTCGTATTCTTCCCTCTCCCTGGCTTCTCTGGGCCATTCAAAGATGAACCTGCAAACTCAGAGATGCGATTCAAATCCCAGGAAATAATCAATATCCCGGCCTTTAAGGCACGTCAGACAATGGCAGCAGCTGGAGCTCTAGCATCACCTTCGTTAGATCCCCCTGCGCCGAGTTACCGGCCGGTGCCACTTGCCATGGCCCCTGGCAGCGGCCCGACACAAGGGTCTGAGGCTCTGGGTGCAGTGTCGGGGAGCTGAAGGCCCAGTCTCAGGCTGACAAGCTAGATCTGCCAGCGACAGGTAAAAAGTCACCTCACAAGGTCTGTGCCGGGGTCAGTCAAACAGCCGCCTGGCCCTGCTCCTTGGAGCCTTTCCGTTTACTCCAGTGAGCCCTGAACCTCTGGGAGCAGGGATCGGCGCCTGACCCCGCCTTTCCTGCAACGCTCGGTGCTTCCCAGCCCAGGTGGTTCCGCCAGGCCGCTCAGTGCTCTGCTGGGAGTGGGCGCTGGGAAAGCCCCTCTGTTCGTTCCATGCAGCACAGCTTCACTGGGCCCTGGGAAGAGAGGCCCTCCTCCGCTCCCCTCGCTTACCTCTGTCTGCTGAGTCAAGCTGCAACCCGCCTTCTCTTCACAGGGCTTTCCCTTGGCCTCGCCCGACGGGACACGCCTGCAGCAGAGCGCTAGCTCTGCCACCGCTCGCTGTGTGACCTTGGTCACCGTGCTCGCCCTGTCACACCATTTCCCACTCGTGCGTGGTGCCGAGAGCCTGACACCCCTTGCTGCCGGCACTGGCCTCCCACCACGGGCTGCTACTTGCACCTTCCCAGCCGCTTCCAGCGGAGCATCTCACAGGGCCTTTCAGGCCCCCGTCCTGTGCGTCTGCAGCAGTGTGACGCTGGTGCACAGAAAGCAAACCGGAGTCTGGGCGGCATTCACAGCAGTGCTGTGAGCAAGACACGAGGAGCCGCTCTCGCGCTCTGCTCCGCACTGATCAGGCCTCAACTGGAGTCTTGTGTCCAGGTTTGGACAGCATGTCTCGGGGAAGACTGGAGGTCCGGAGAAGAGCAACAAGAATGATGAACGGTCTAGAGAACATGATGGAAGGCTGAAAGAACCAGGCTTGTTTAGTTTGGAAAGAGAAGACTGAGAGGGGCAGGAGAGCAGTGTTCAAGTACCTAACAAGGGGTTACAAGGAGGAGGGAGATAAATTGTTCCCCTTGGCCTCTGAGGACAGGACAAGAAGCAATGGGCTTAAACTGCAGCAAGGGAGGTTGAGGTTGGACATTAGGAAACACTTTCTACCTGTGCGGGTGGTTAAACACTGGAATAAGTTTCCTAAGGGGCTGTGGTCTCTCCGTCACCGGAGACCTTTCAGAGCAGGTTGGACACACCCCTGCCAGGGACGGTCGGGTGCTTGGTCCTGCCGGGAGTGCAGGGGACGGGATGTGATGACCTCGAGGCTCTGAGCGAAAGCTTCCAGCATTCCCAGAACTCGTCTGGGTGGGCACAGCCTCGTGCAGCCGTCAGTGACCCAGCTCTGTGCTGCTCAGCCAAGTTTTACACTTGGCTTTAGCAGAGGCTGCTGAATCACAGGGTGACCTTTGTTTCCTGGGTGCCCGAGGGGCAGAGGGAGGCACAGACCCCCCCAATCTCTGTGGGAAGCCCAGTGTGGGGGCTGCTCTCCAGAGCAGGGGGCAGGGCTGAGGATGTGGCCCTGCCGCCACCGTGATCACAACAGAGCACCTGACTCGCTCACAAGCTGGGCAGGTTTGTGGAAACTTTTAGGTGATGAAAAGGAAGCTACCGATTTATCAAGCGTTAGGGACCTGTCGGAGGAAAGAGACAGACCCTGGGAGCTGTGGAGAAATCTATCCCCCGGCCTAATGAGCACACTCAGCAGCAGAACAAAGCCATTTAGATACTGTCACATTTTATCTTCTCTCCCCCCAGTGTTAGCAGGTTTGTGCAGCAGAGAATACATTACAGGGCCAAGAACCGTGCTGAGGACAGAGCCAGCCTGCACAGCCAAGAGCGCCAGGGACGGGGGAGCCGTTCAAGAGCCGGAGCCTGCAGCAGAGGGCGGGCGGCGGGCGGGGCACACTGGCTGCGCTGTTTGTCGGGGCGTTTGAGCTGCCCTCCCTCCGGCTGCCAGCCAGGCCCGGCAGCGTGGGGCCGGCTAACCGTGGAGAGCTGCTGGCTTAGAGCCTGGGCCTTACTCAGACAGGGAGCCTGGCAGGCGGGTACAACGCCCATGCCAGGAAGGATCTCGGTCTCACCCCCGGGCAGGGGCGCTAGCTCTCGCTGCAGCTGCTGGAGGTCGCTGGGGCAGGCGAGGGGCAGGCACTACCCAGGGACTGGGGGCCTCAGAACTAAACCAAGTCTCTGGGAGGGTCAAGCAGGGTAGGGTCAAAAAGGAGCGTCCCATGGATGTGGGGCTCCGGCTGGGACCCATGGCAGGTGTGACGTGGTGGGCAGCCATACCCTCTGGGCACCCACTGGTGGCTGTGTGGGCCGGGGTGACCCCTACTGGCCAGTACCTGTAGCACTGCCCGGGTCCCTCCCAGTCCAGGAGCACACCAGAGCCGTGCGGTCACAGAGAAGGGCCAGGCCAGCGAGTGGAGAAGAAGCGATTGGCCTCCTCAGCGCTCCGGGCCCCAGTTGCTGAGAGGGGAGGGGCAGGGCCGGGCTCTCTCCCTTGGCAGTGGGAGATGCAGGCAGAGCAGCACACACAAGGAGGCTGGCAGGACTCAGCTGTCTGAGCTGCAAGGGAGCAGTCCCCAGCGGCCAGCTGTTCTGCCGCGAGCCTGGCACCAAGTGCTGGCAAAGGATCCCTCGGTCCAGGAGCCCCCACGCTGCCGTAGGCCCGGCCACGCTGCCGTAGGGCCCCGGGTAACACCTTGTTGTAATGCCGCTGCGCCCGCCAGGCACCTCGCACCCCTGCTCTTTGCAGGAGAAAGGCTCAGCTGCGCCTGGCACCACAAGCCTGTCCAGGCCTCATTCTTTGTACCGCCCAGCGCTGAGTCCGCCCTATGCCCCCAAGGCCAGTCCCTGGACATGCACTCAATGGCCAGGCCGCAGGAACCCGACAGTGCAGCAGGCCCTTAGAACACGGTGCTTAGAGCTGCTTACAGGTAACGCGAGCCGGGCGCCACCCAGCACAAGGCCCAATGGTGAGGAGAAGCACAGGAGACCAGCGGCTACAGGCCACGTGAACTGAGCAGTGCCCAACGGTGAGGAGAAGCACAGGAGACCAGCGGCTACAGGCCACGTGAACCGGGTGGTGCCCAATGGCGAGGAGGAACACAGGAGACCAGCAGCTACAGGCCACGTGAACCGGGCGGTGTCCAATGGCGAGGAGGAACACAGGAGACCAGCAGCTACAGGCCACGTGAACCGGGCGGTGTCCAATGGCGAGGAGAAGCACAGGAGACCAGCGGCTACAGGCCACGTGAACTGGGCGGTGCCCAATGGCGAGGAGGAACACAGGAGACCAGCGGCTACAGGCCACGTGAACCGGGTGGTGCCCAATGGCGAGGAGGAACACTGGAGACCAGCGGCTACAGGCCACGTGAACCGGGCAGTGCCCAATGGCGAGGAGAAGCACAGGAGACCAGCGGCTACAGGCCACGTGAACCGGGCGGTGCCCAATGGCGAGGAGAAGCACAGGAGACCAGCAGCTACAGGCCACGTGAACCGGGCGGTGCCCAATGGCGAGGAGAAGCACAGGAGACCAGCGGCTACAGGCCACGTGAACCGGGCGGTGCCCAATGGCGAGGAGGAACACAGGAGACCAGCGGCTACAGGCCACGTGAACCGTGCGGTGCCCAATGGCGAGGAGGAACACTGGAGACCAGCGGCTACAGGCCACGTGAACCGGGCGGTGCCCAATGGCGAGGAGGAACACTGGAGACCAGCGGCTACAGGCCACATGAACCGGGCGGTGCCCAATGGCGAGGAGAAGCACAGGAGACCAGCGGCTACAGGCCACGTGAACCGGGCGGTGCCCAATGGCGAGGAGGAACACAGGAGACCAGCAGCTACAGGCCACGTGAACCGTGCGGTGCCCAATGGCGAGGAGGAACACTGGAGACCAGCGGCTACAGGCCACGTGAACCGGGCAGTGCCCAATGGCGAGGAGGAACACTGGAGACCAGCGGCTACAGGCCACGTGAACCGGGCGGTGCCCAATGGCGAGGAGGAACACTGGAGACCAGCGGCTACAGGCCACGTGAACCGGGCGGTGCCCAATGGCGAGGAGGAACACTGGAGACCAGCGGCTACAGGCCACGTGAACCGGGCGGTGCCCAATGGCGAGGAGGAACACTGGAGACCAGCGGCTACCTGTGAAGCGAA
Source organism: Pelodiscus sinensis (assembly GCF_049634645.1). NCBI lineage: Eukaryota > Metazoa > Chordata > Testudines > Trionychidae > Pelodiscus > Pelodiscus sinensis. Next base: position 38,880,152 of record NC_134724.1, on the reverse strand, counting down.
CCGGAACCACGCGCTGGAGACTGAACCCAACACGCTCGCCTCAAGCCAAAGCAGCTTTCACCTCCCTTCTCCCCAGCACGATGCCGAGTTCACGTCCATTTGCTGCTGGGGGAAGGCTGCTCCATGTCCTCAGTGCTCTGCAGCCCCACAGCAGAACCCGTGGATGGTTACTCCAGGGAGAACAGGCCCCTCTCCCGCTTACTGGGCTGTCTTGGAAGATTTCCCAGTCCGGCGCTAGCTCGTGGTGGAGACCGGGCAGCGGAGGCCTCCTGACACAGCCAATGCGGGATGTAGAGGTGAATGGGCAAAGAGAAGCAGGCCTGGCCTGAAAGAAAATGCATGGTCCCCCTTGCAGGCCACTGGCCCTCAGCACAGACATTAGGAACACTGTGTGGTGTGCCTACACAACTCACAAAACGCCTGTGGGACGGGCTCTCAGAGACCTCGCCTGGCCCCTTTGGCGCGCGCCGAGCCTGTGGGTTCCTGTAGCCCCCTGGGGGTTTGGCAGCTGTCGGGGCCAGTGGGCACAGCGCTGTCTCCTTCAAGCGGCGCAGACTCGGGAGTTCCCTGCGAGCTCGCCAGGCCGTCGCCTTCCTCAGCTCTGCGAAGGGCCCCCGAGGCGTCGCAGCGCAGCTCTCGCGACCTCTCAGTGCGGGCTCCCCGCTCCCGGGAGACTGCCCGGCACGTGGACCGAAGGGTCGGCTCACACCCATCCGTGGCTTTGTGCGCCCAGGACTCAGCCCGAGGGACGAGGATTCACAGAGTCAACCAGACAGGACTGGGGAGGAGTCGGAGAGCCCTGGCACCAGACTCCTGGCCTGGCCTAGCGCCCACACAGCAACCAGAGCCTTCCCATTGCCAGCACGGGCCCTGGGGACAGAAGCAGCAGCAGAGCTGGAGGAGGGGAAACTGAGGCAGCACAAAGCTTGCACGCGGGCTGACTGTAGCTCCTGAGAGCAGGGCGGTGCAAAAGCACCAGCTCAGTGCGGGATGCATCCGCCAGTGCTTGGCCGGGGCGGGCCAGGACCCTCGGGGGCTCAGCAGAGGCTCAGGAGCACACTGCAAGAGGGGGCACTGGGCAGGACTCAAGGACCGATGATGCGGGGCGGCCACTCCTGGAAGAGTGGGGGGGGTGCGCAAGACCAGGCTCCCCAGGCACTGGGGGTCTGCAAGAGGGGGCTGGCAGAGCTGGGAAAGGGGAGGAGCAGGGGGCCTGGCCGGGATGGGAAAGCTGCCCCCAGAGCACAGCTGGGGCCCACGGGGGACGGAATGTCCGGCCACTGCCCAGGCAGGGAAAAGCGATGGGACTGGGGCGGGAAGGGTCCCTGCCCAGGGGTCAACTTCCCTATTTACGCACTGGAAGTGAGAGGGCGGCTTGCGCATACTGAATGGGCCTGATCCAGCCCCAGACCGGACCCAAGTCCCCCCCACCCTGGCACCCTGCCCAGCCCAGCGCCCTCCCCCCCCCCCCCCGGCACTCGGACTCTGTAGCCCATACGGCCTGGCCCAGCCCACCCCAGCACCCGGACTCTGCAGCCCGTACAGCCCAACCAGAGCCCAGCGCCCTCCCCCGGCACCCAGACTCTGCAGCCCGTACGGCCCAGCCCAGCCCAGCGACCTACCCCCCCCCCCCCGGCACCCGGACTCTGCAGCCCGTACGGCCCGGCCCAGCCCAGCCCAGCCCAGCCCAGCCCAGCCCAGCGACCTACCCCCCCCCCCCCCCGGCACCCGGACTCTGCAGCCCGTACGGCGCAGCTGGCTGTCCCACCGCGAAGGTCCAGCTGGTGCCTCTGGCTGCAGCTGACATGCCGTTGGGTCCAGGCATGGGGCAGGGCTCTAAGGGCGGTGCCCACCCCCTGGTTTGTCTGGGGACAGAAGAATGGAGCCTTGTCTCTGTCTGGAGCCCTGCCCCATTGGCTCAGCTTGGAGCCGCCGCCTGCTGCGTCCCGGCACGTCCCTTGGGGTCTGTCTACACTAGCCCCCAGTTCGAACTAGGGAGGCTAATGTCGGCATTCCAAGTTGCAAATGAAGCCCGGGATTTAAATATCATTTGCATGTTCCTGTCCGGTCGCCATTTTTAAACCCCCCTAGTCCGAACTAACTGCCCGCGGCTACACGCGGCCGTCAGACGGTAACTTGAACTAAGTCCTTAGTTACACCTCGTGGAATGAGCTGTAACAGTTAACGCCAACTAAGGATCAGTTCGAGTTAACGTCTGATGGCCGCGTGTAGCCGCGGGCAATTAGTTCAGACTAGGGGGATTTAAAAATGGCGTCCGGGCGGGACGATGCAAATCAAGCCTGGGATATTTAAATCCTGGGCTTCATTTGCAACTTGGAATGCCGACATTAGCCTCCCTAGTTCGAACTGGGGGCTAGTGTAGACAGACCCTTGGTGCAGGGCCCCCTGAGACAGGGCGACTGCAGGTCCAGTGCTGCCTGGTGCCACATGGGCACACCCAGGGGGAGGGCATGGTTCCAGGAGCCCAGGGTCTCACCTCCAGGCTTCGGGGCTGCTCTAGGCTGGCGCCCCGTGGGGGTACCGCAAAGCAGCCCCGCCAGGGGCTCGTGTGCTGCCCCCCTCCCCTCCAGCGCTGTCAGCCCGCCCCGCCCCCGGGCGCAGGGGTCCTCGCTTTGTTCAGATGCCAGGGCCACCCTCTGAGGCCTTTTGCGCATGCGCTGCCATAGCCGCGACTGGGCCACACCCGTTTATTGCTCTACGTGTCCCTCTGGCGGAAGAACTCCTTCAGCTCGGCTGGGACCTGGGGAGAGAAGGATGGGTGAGACTCCGGTCGGGCGATTCGCCCGCCGCGCCCGCTCGCGCTACCTTGTCCTCGTGCTCCCGGAGCCGGTCGTACAGGCAGCAGGCCGTGGAGATCAGCTCCTCCGCCTCCAGGTCCAGGATGCTCCCGCAGACCTGGGGAGGGAGAGTGGAGATGCCGGGCGGGAGGCAGCTCCCTGGGGACCCCCCCTGCGCTTACCCCGGCTCTGTGCCACGGGCGCCTGCTGCCTATTCTGACTGGGCAGGGACTCATTGCCGCTGCACCGGGTAACCCCCTGCAGGAGCCTCCGGGTCTTCAACCAGCCCCGAGCCCTGGGCGTTTCCGGCGCTGGCGCCACATCCCTTATCCCCCTCCTCCTTCCCGCCCCCGGAAGTCCAGCCGTGGCATGGTCGGGCTGGGTGTGTAGTCCAGCCCCTGCACTGGGACAGGACCAGGTGAACCTGGCTGGGACCCTCAGGAGAGATGCTGATGGGCTCCAACGTGTAGCCCAGAGCGGCTGTCCCCTCTCCCCTGCCCGCCACTGAGAAGGGCTCGAGAGGAGCCTCCCCAACAGGGGCCATGGCCTGGGACGGCATCTGTGTGTGGGGGGGAGCTGCCTCACACCAGGCTCCCCGCTGGCCAGGGGTCTCCCTCACACCAGGCTCCCCGCTGGCCAGGGGGTCTCCCTCACACCAGGCTCCCTGCTGGCCAGGGGGTCTCCCTCACCCCGGCTCCCCGCTGGCCGGGGGTTTCCCTCACACCAGGCTCCCCGCTGGCCGGGGGGTCTCCCTTACCCCGGCTCCCCGCTGGCCGGGGGGGTCTCCCTCACCCCGGCTCCCCGCTGGCCGGGGGGTCTCCCTCACACCAGGCTCCCCGCTGGCCGGGGGGTCTCCCTTACCCCGGCTCCCTGTTGGCCGGGGGGTCTCCCTTACCCCAGGCTCCTCACTGGCCGGGGGTCTCCCTTACCCCAGGCTCCCCGCTGGCTGGGGGTCTCCCTTACCCCAGGCTCCTCGCTGGCTGGGGGGGGTCTCCCTTAACCCCAGGCTCCCCGCTGGCCGGGGGTCTCCCTTACCCCAGGCTCCCCGCTGGCTGACTCACCATTAGAATGTCGTCTCCACCCATGTTTTCCCGCAGGATTTGGTCTCTGACTCCCTGCAGCATGGTGTAAGCCACGATCACTTGGAAATTTCTGCAGGGCATCCCCGTCAGGAACACCTGGGCAGGAGCAGCCCCCGGGGCAGAGCCAGGGAATGGCTTGAGAGGCGGGTTCAATGCTCCACCCAAAGCAGCCACCTCCGAGTCAGGCGCCCCAGAAGCCTGGAGACCTCAAGGCTTTTCCTGAGCGCCAGGAGCCCCCGCCGCTGCCACCCGTGAGGCCGAACAAGGCCGCTATGGCAGAGCATGCACCCCGATAGGCTACCCTGTGGCGCAGGGGCTGGAGAAAGGGGCGGCACCTGGAATGCCAGGAGATGTCGGGCACATACAGCACCGAGCCCCCGACTCCCTCGGTCCATACAGCGCCGAGCCCCCGACTCCCTCGGTCCATACAGCGCCGAGCCCCCGACTCCCTCAGTCCATACAGCGCCGAGCCCCCGACTCTCTCGGTCCGTACAACGCCAAGCCCCCGACTCCCTCAGTCTGTACAGCGCCGAGCCCCCGACTCCCTCGGTCTGTACAGCGCCGAGCCCCTGACTCCCTTGGTCCGTACAGCGCCGAGCCCCCGACTCCCTCGGTCTGTACAGCGCCGAGCCCCTGACTCCCTTGGTCCGTACAGCGCCGAGCCCCCGACTCCCTCGGTCCATACAGCGCCGAGCCCCCGACTCCCTCGGTCTGTACAGCTCTGAGCCCCTGACTCCCTCGGTCCGTACAGCGCTGAGCCCCCGACTCCCTCGGTCTGTACAGCTCTGAGCCCCTGACTCCCTCGGTCCGTACAGCGCCGAGCCCCCGACTCCCTCGGTCTGTACAGCTCTGAGCCCCCGACTCCCTTGGTCCATACAGCGCCGAGCCCCCGACTCCCTCGGTCCGTACAGCGCCGAGCCCCTGACTCCCTCGGTCTGTACAGCTCCAAGCCCCCGACTCCCTCGGTCCGTACAGCGCCGAGCCCCCAACTCCCTGGGCCATACAGTTCAGAAAAATCCATGGAAAAGCAGTTGGGGGCAATCTGGGGCCGGCCTTTCCCAGTGGAAGAGGGCCTGTCACGTGGCGTCGCCACAGAAGTGCTGCAAGGGCTGATTCGTGTGTCCCCCTGGAGTCCCATCCCCTCGGGCCGGTCGCTGGCTGCCCCTCCGGCCCTGGAGCGCTGCCTTGTGGGAAGGCCAGGATGGGCGGGTTTCTCTCTCCCCCCGGAGCCAGGGGAGCCAGGAAGGCAGCGCTCACCTCCCACAGCCGCCACACGTCCGCGAAGGATCTGAAGACCCGCTGGAAGAAGAGGCAGAACCAGGGGAACAGCGACTGCACCACTCGGCCCTTCCCTTCTGCAGGAGAAAGCGCCCTCGGGTCAGGCAGCGAGGGGCAGTGGGGTCGGAGTCGCCCACCAGGCCTCGCTGCCTTTGCTGCCGCCCATGCCGGGCTGCTGCCCAGCACAGCCATCCTGCTGCCAGGCCCGGGCGTGGCGTGGCCGTGGGGCCGGCAATGCCGTGCCGCACACAGGACCATTGGGATGCTGCCACGTGGCTGGGCAGCGAGGCATGGCCATGGCAACGCCACGCGGTGTCCTGGCAAGAGGCTGTCGCACAGGCCCCCATGGAGTCGGAGATTCTGATGGCCTCTCCCAGGCTCGGAGAACATGAGTCAATATTGTAGCTGGCCCAGGGGAATGGCAGCCCCAGGGCGGGGGGCAGGGTCTGGGAGGGAGCAGGAGGGCAGAGAGTTGGAGTGCAGGAGGGGAGGGGAAGGTGCCAGAGGCAGGAAGCGCTTAGCCTAGGCTCCTCCTGGCCAGCAGTCCAGCAGGACCTTGGGCAGGTGCCCTGCCTGCACACCACTCAAAGCAGCCGGCTGCAGGGGCCACGTGTCTCTGCTCCGTGGCCCCAAGGGGAGGCTGCGCTACACACGCCGCAGGCATGGCCCAAGCCACTCCCAGAGGCTGGTTTCTGGCCAGAGGATCGCACTGGGGGCAGACGCGAGGAGCCACAGGACACTGGAGTCCCTGAGGCTCACAGCGGGGGGACGTGACGGAGCCAGGTGAAGCCAGTCACTGTAGAAATGGTTCCCTCGGGAATGGCCCCCCTTGTGGGTCTCTGGGTGGGGGGAGACTGGCAGGACTCACCCAAGTGCTTGGCAAAGGCAGGGTCCATAAATGCAATCAGGGCTTTGAGCATGATGAGGTTTCTCCCCACGCCGATGCTCACGACACAGCTGTGCTCCTGGAAGAGACAAGCCGGGAGGGCTGGCAGGAGAGGCAGAGATCAGATGGCCCAGTCTGCCTCCAGCCTCGCCGAAATCCAGGAAGCCAGATTCATCCTTCCCATAACGCCATTGGCCTTACCCCGGGGTGGGGCTGGCCAGGGCGTGGGCTACCGAAGTCTGTGGGAAAGAAGCCCAGCCTGAGCCTTCTGGCCAGTAGTGGAGATTGCTGCACCTCACTCGCTGGTGGCAGCAGTGGGCTCTTGCCAGGGTCCCTCTAATTTCTTCTATCCATGTGCAGAATACATTTTGTTATGCGCATCAAGGCACGTGCAGATGTGCACCACCAGCAGAAATACCTGCTGCCGGCCGTGGGTGCTCTGCTAATCAGCTGGGTGGCACCTGAATCTCTCCTGGGCCGCCCAAGCCCACAGCTTACAGGGAGCATTGGCTGTTCCCCACCGGCCGGCCGGCCCCAGACACGAACGCAGCGCATGCGGCGAGAGCTCAGCACACTCGCAGCCCAATCCCCGCCTGCGCGGTGCACACACACCCGGCCTGCTCTGTCAGGTTGGGGGGACTCTGTGTGAAGCAGCCAGCAGCCCGGGCGCGAGGCCCTGACAGGCCTGGGGGGACGTCAAGGTGAGGACACCGGCTTCCTGGGTGTTCAGTGGCGGCTTCCCTAGGGCGGTTTTTTCCAACCTACCAACCCCAGGGCCTCTTGGCTTCCATCCTGCTCAGTCTGGCCTTTGGGGCTCTTAGGAGCAGGGACCTGCTCCGACCCACACGGATGTTTTGCCAGTCGCTGCGATGTTCCCCCCAGCAGCTGGGCAGGCCCTGTGGGGCTGGCGCCATCTCCCCGTCAGCGCGACTTGGCAGGATGGGGCTCCGCTCACATCACTGTCGTCCAGGGGCGGGCGGGCGGGCCTGCAAACCCGGGGGCAGACTAGCCCTGTTCTGCCACGGCTGGGAGTGGGGGTCAGGCCAGGCTGATCAGCCCACGGCCCAGCAAGCCCTGCAAACCCTCCGACCTACTGTTCTCTGGAGGAAGAACTGAAACATCCAGTAGACCTCATGCTCCTTCTCCACCAGCAGTTGGAACAGCAGCAGCATCTCGTGGAAGCCCTGCTGGTACCCTGCCAGGGGAGAGGACACACAGACGCACGGCCATGCAGACAGACAGACCCTGCAGCCGCCAGACACACGTCCCGGGGGCGAGGCTAGCAAGGCGAGGGCCAGTCACTCACCCAGACTCTGACGTGAGGGAGGGGCCACAAACTCCAGAAATGAAACCCCGGCATGGGGGGGGGGCGGTCCCAGGGCCTAACCCCCCGGCCCGTGGAGGGGTCACTGGGACCGCGGTGGAGATCAAAGTCCTTTATTTATCCCTGGCTTGGGCAGCACCATTGTAACCCCTCCCCTCGTCCACCACTGGGCCGCAGCTCTGCCTGGGGGGGTCACTGCCAGAGGGGCAGGGAGCAGGGTTCCAGCGGGCAGCCCCCTGGTACGCAACACACAGCCCCCAGCAGCCTGGCAGATGGGTTCCTGTTCTACGGTCCCTGCGCATCGCCGTGGGGTCTGTGTGGAGACCTGGCAGAGAATTACATGGCAGGGCGTGTCACCAGCTGGTGGAGGGGAGTCTGGGAGGAGGGATTCTGGCCAGTCTTAAGTAGGAAAATGGAAATTCCCTTTCACCATGCCCAAGGCCCTATTTACCCACTGCCCCCCCACTGCCTCCCCGCCACCCACTGCCCATGACCCCCCACTGCCTCCCCGCCACCCACTGCCCATGACCCCCCACTGCCTCCCTGCCACCCACTGCCCATGACCCCCCACTGCCTCCCCGCCACCCACTGCCCATGACCCCCCACTGCCTCCCTGCCACCCACTGCCCATGACCCCCCACTGCTCTCTGCACCCACTGCCCATGACCCCCCACTGCCTCCCTGCCACCCACTGCCCATGACCCCCCACTGCCTCCCCGCCACCCACTGCCCATGACCCCCCACTGCCTCCCTGCCACCCACTGCCCATGACCCCCCACTGCCTCCCTGCCACCCACTGCCCATGACCCCCCACTGCCTCCCTGCCACCCACTGCCCATGACCCCCTACTGCCTCCCTGCCACCCACTGCCCATGACCCCCCACTGCCTCCCCGCCACCCACTGCCCATGACCCCCCACTGCCTCCCCACCACCCACTGCCCATGACCCCCCACTGCCTCCCCGCCACCCACTGCCCATGACCCCCCACTGCCTCCCCGCCACCCACTGCCCATGACCCCCCACTGCCTCCCTGCCACCCACTGCCCATGACCCCCCACTGCCTCCCTGCCACCCACTGCCCATGACCCCCCACTGCTCCCTGCACCCACTGCCCATGACCCCCCACTGCTCCCTGCACCCACTGCCCATGACCCCCCACTGCCTCCCCGCCACCCACTGCCCATGACCCCCCACTGCCTCCCCGCCACCCACTGCCCATGACCCCCCACTGCCTCCCTGCCACCCATTGCCCATGACCCCCCACTGCTCCCTGCACCCACTGCTGGGCCAGTCACCACCTCCAGGTCCACATGGCGTGTCTCCCTGCCCGGCCGCACACCCCTTGCTTGTCCTGCACCTCACTCGGCTGGAAGTACCAAGACCCCCCCTTGCAGAAAGGAGCCTGGGCAGGTGATGGTATTTTCCAGAGAGAACGCAGGACACCCCCAGTTGCTCACCCGAGGGCCCCGTCCTGGGAGCCCCGCCGGGCAGGGGGTGCTCAATCTCCCCAGTGGCAGTTGCCTGGTTGCTGGAGCCCCCAGTGGGGGTCCCACATACTGGAATTGGGAATGCTGCTGCCTCCCCCAGCCGTGCCTCCCTGTGGGGGCTGGCCTAGCCGCTTGCCCCCAATCCCACTCCCCCAGGACGGCCATTTTCCCATTTGCGCCCGCCCACTGAGCAAGTCAGCGAGAGCACACGGGCCAAGTGCCCACCTCTGGGAAACCAGGCGGGCCAGCAGGGCCCGGGCCCAAACTCACCACGAGCCTCAGCCACACAGCAAGGTGCCTTTGCCCAGGCCCCGGTGTGCTGCTGCCCCCGCACTCACCAGCCTCCGTGTTGCACACGTAGGTTAGCAGCAGGATCTTCTCCAGCTGCTTCTTGTCCACCATGGAGTTGCCTTGTGCATCTCGGATGTGCAGCCTCTGCAGGTCAGAGCCTGCGGGGAGAAATGGCTGTGTCCGTACTTCCCTAGACTACCTACGGGACACCCGCAAAATTACGTGGAATCAAGCCAGGTCAATGGCAACCAATCAGAACCATGCAAACGTTCAATCCCCGTGGAAAAGAAATACTGCATAGCTGGAGTCCAGGAGCCCATAGAGGAGGTGCTAGCTTCCTCTTTGAGAAGCCATGGACGTCGGGAGAGATCCCAGAGGACTGGAAAAGGGCAAATCCAGAGCCCACCTATGAAAAGGGAAATAAGAACAACCCAGGAAACTACAGACCAGTCAGTTTAACTTCTGTGCCAGGGAAGATAACGGAGCAGGTAATTAAGGAATTCATCTGCAAACATCTGGGAGATAATATGGTGATAGGGAACAGCCAGCATGGATTTGGAAAGAACAGATCACGTCAAACCAATCTGATAGCTTTCATTGATAGGATAACGAGTCCTGTGGACAAAGGGAGAAGCGGTGAATGTGGAATACCTAGACTTTAGTAAGGCATTTGATACAGTCTTGTGACCTTTTTATCAGTAAACTAGGGAATACACCTTAGATGGGGCTACGATAAGGTGGGTGCATAACTAGATGGATAACCGATTTCAGAGAGCAGTTATTAACAGTTCACAATCCTGCTGGAAGGGCAGAAAAAGTGAGGTTCTGCACAGGTCTGTTTTGGGACCGGCTCTGTTCAATATCTTCATCAACAGTTTGGATGATGGCAAAGGTAATATGCTTATAAAATCTGTGGAGGATCTGAAGCCAGGAGGGTTGTAAGTGCTTTGGAGGATGGGTCAGAATTCACAATGATCTGACAAACTGGAGAAATTGTCAGAGGTAAATAGGAGGAAGTTTAATAAGAACAAATGCCAAGTACTCCACTCAGGGAGGAACAGCCTATTTCACACAGAGGGTACGTCTACACTACAACGTTAATTCGAACTAACTTAGTTCGAATTAGTTAATTTGAACTAAGCTAATTCGAACTAACGCGTCTAGAACTAAAAACTAGTTCGAATTAGCGTTTTGCTAATTCGAACTAGCAAGTCCACATTGAGTGGACCCTGAACAGGGCTTAAGGATGGCCGGAAGCAGTGCCGGCAGGGCATCAGAGGAGGACTTAGAGCGTGGAGATGCTGTCTCAGGCTAGCCGAGGGCTGCGCTTAAAGGGTCCCGACCCCCACCCCGGACACACAGTTCTAAGGGGTGCCCTGCTTGCAAAGCAGTCCTGGCTTGGATTGCCTGGAGTACCCACACTGGGCACATCACACCACTCGGCCATCAGCCCGGCTGCACTTGCCGCAGGCTGCCATCTGGGGAGAGGGGACAATCGGGGGGCTGCAGGAGAGCTTCCACCCCCAGAAGCCCGCAGAGCCAGCCCAGTCCTCCCCATCGGGGGCTCCTACCCCGTTCCTCCCTCACCTCCTTCCACTTACCCTTCCCTAGCCCCCCTTCTTATTGATGTACAAAATAAAGATAATGTTTCTTCCAACATTGACTCTGTCTTTATTGAACAAAACTGGGGGAGACTGGGAAAAGGAGGTGGGAGAGGGGAAGAGAAAGGCTGGGAGAGGGGAGGGCAACTAACATGATCAGGGGTTGGGAACAGGTCCCAGATGAAGAGAGGCTACAGAGACTGGGACTGTTCATCTTAGAAAAGAGGAGATGGAGCGGGGACAGGATAGAGGTCTCTAAAAGCAGGGGTTGGGTGGAGAGGGTGCATTCATAAAAGTTCTTCCTGAGTTCCCATAAAGAAGGACTAGAGGACACCAAAGGAAAGGAATGGGTAGCAGGCTTGAAACTAGTAAGAGAAAGTTGTTGTTGTTGACAAAGCAAATAGTTAACCTGTGGAACTCCTTGCTGCAGGAGGCCATGAAGGCTACAACTAGAACAGAGTTGAAAGGGAAGTGAGATCAAGTCATGGACGTTGGGTCCATGGAGTGGTATTAGCCAGGGGGTAGGAGTGGTGTCCCTGCCCAAAGTTTGTGGAAGGCTGGAGAGGGATGGGCCGAGACAAATGGCTTGGTCACTGTCTTCGGTCCATCCCCTCCAGGGTCCCTAGGGTTGGCCGCTGTCCGCAGACAGGCTACTGGGCTAGATGGACCTTTGGTCTGACCCAGGACGGCCATTGTAAGCTCAGGGCTCAGGGTCGGGGGTCTCAGTGGACCCCCTTGATTTTCATGCACACCTGCTCCTGGGTGGCCAGGCTGGCAGCTCTCCTGCCCTAGACGGCCACTTTCCTGTGCCTAGTGCGGAGATCGTGGACGAGGTCCACGATGTCTGCACTAGCCCAGGAAGGTGCCCGCCTCTTGCCGTCCAGGGCAAGCTCCCGGGAGCCGCCAGCCTGGTCCCGGGAAGAGGGGGTGGGCTGGGGGACATCGGGTGGGTGGCTCTGTGCTGTGCCAGGTGCAGGGTCTGCTGGCTGGGTGCTTGCAGGCTTGCACCTGGCATGGGCACCGTAGCCAGCCCGTGCCCCTTTAAGGGGTCCGGGGCCGGGAGGGGGGCATAGAGTTTCCCTGGTGTTGGCCAGAGTGGCCACCAGGGAAACCTGGGGAGAGCTAGCCTCCCACTAGTTCGAATTAAGGGGCTATACACCCCTTAATTCGAACTAGTAAGTTCGAACTAGGCTTAATCCTCGTAAAATGAGGTTTTCCTAGTTCGAACTAAGCGCTCCGCTAGTTCGATTCAAATTCGAACTAGCGGAGCGCTAGTGTAGCGGCTATGAATGTTAGTTCGAACTAACGTCCGTTAGTTCGAACTAACATTGTAGTGTAGACATACCCAGAGAGAATGGGAAGCAACTGTTTAGGAAGGAGCCCTGCAGAAAGGGACCTGGGGTCATAGTGGATCACAAGCTAAATATGAGTCAACAGTGTGACACTGTTGCAAACAAAGATAATTCTGGGCTGCATTAATGTTAGTGCTGTGAGCAAGACATGAGAAGTCATTCTTCCGCTCTACTCTGCGCTGATTAGGCCTCAGTTGGAGGATTGTGTCCAGTTCTGGGCACCACATTTCAAGAAAGATGTGGAGAAATTGGAGATGGTAGAGAGAAGAGCAACAAGAATGTTGAAAGGTCCAGAGAACATGAGCTATGAGGGAAGACTGAAAGAACTGGGTTTGTTTAGTTTGGAAAAGAGAAGATTGAGGGGGAACATGCTAGCCGTTTTCAAGTATTTAAAATGGTGTCATACGGAGGAGGGAAAAAAATTGTTTTCCTTGGCCTCTGAGGATAGAACAAGAAGAAATGGGCTTAAACTGCAGCAAGGGAGGTTTAGGTTGGACATTTGGAAAAACTTCCTAACTGTTAGGGTGGTTAAACACTGGAATAAATTGCCTCGGGAGGTTGTGGGATCTCCATTCCTGGAGATATTAAGAGCAGGTGACAAGGCTGTTCCCCACTCTGGCATGACAAATGCAGACTTGGGGGCCCACAAAAGCACCCCGAAACCTTATCTTTCCAGGCTTTGGTACAGAAACTTCCCTCCCAAAATCCTAATACCCGGATTTTGGAGAATAAAAAAACCGCTGCCACCACTCAAGTATTTATAAGAAAACCAGGGAAGAAATCACTTGGGAAATCTCATCCCTAAGGTAAAACCAGGACAGAAAAATGAACCAATACCACTTAATTAGAAAAAGAAAGCAAACTTTTATTATCAAAACAAAATTACTGTTGCAAGCATAATGACTAGATGGAAAAGAACCACCAATTAATCTAGATACTCAGGGGAACCCTCTTGACTCAGGACTTAGTTACAAAAGAGGGGAAAAAAACACTTTTAACAGCTCAGACATCAATTCCAAATTCCCAAACCATAAAACAAATAAAACCTGACAGGTTAACTTGCCCTACTTACATATTGTGAAAAGACTTTTCTTGGAGACACGAACCAATATCAGGTTAAAAAAAAAAGAAGCAAACTTTTATTATCAAAACAAAATTACTGTTGCAAGCATAGTGACTATATGGAAAAGAGCCACCAATTAATCTAGATACTCAGGGGGACCGCCTGGGCTCAGGACTTTAAGTACAAAAGGAAAATACTTTTAAAGGGAAAAGAAAAAAAATACATTTTGAACAGCTCAGACATCAATTCCACATTCCCAAACCAGAAAACAATAACACCTGATGGATTATCTAGACTTTGCCCTACTTACGCATATCAAAAGTCTATTCTTGGGAGAGAGACAGGCCTTCCCATCTCCCTGTTATGTGGAAGAAAACGCTCTGACTCAGACAAAGGAGGGAAAAGTTAAAAATTCCTTTGTCCCAGTTTGAAATCCCTACCTGCATTGCTATTGGCTGACCAGATACCTGGCTAGGTTAACCCCTTAACCACCAGGCTGCTGGTCAGCTCTCCTAGTTGTGACAGCAGGTTGGACAGACACCTGCCAGGGATGGTGCTGGGTCCTGCCGTGAGGGCAGGGACTGGACTCGATGCCTCTCGAGGTCCCTTCCAGCTCTAGTGCTCTGTGATTCCGTGATTCTGTGGATGGCGATAGCAGCTGGTGCTAAGCTACACTTGCTCACAACTCCTCCCACGGCAGGTGTTCTGTGTTCCTGTGTCCATGTCCCGCATGCGGCATTCCTGGCTGTGGGCTTTGGCTGGGTGAACGTGGCCCGAGTGCTATGGGAGTGTGGAGACACAACATCCTTCACCAAGCTGAGCAAGGAGCAGGGCTGGAACGTGGCGGGGGCGGGGCACACTCCCAAGTGTCACAGGCAGCCGCAGCCACGCTTTAAACTGACACTGGCCACGGCAGGCGCTCGCGGAGCGATCCATGCAAGGCGCCTGCCTGCGGGGGAGCTAACAGCTGAGTGCACGGCCTGGCTCACACTGGCATGTTTGGCGCTGTCACTCGCTGCGCTCGGAGGGGTGCATGCGCAGGTTCTGTCCCGGCGCTGGAGAGAGCCTGAGCCTGAGCTTAGGACAACAGCTGGTGTGACTAGTGAGGTGCGTTCCCCTTTGCATCGAGCCAAGACGTCCTTTCCCTGCACTCACAGTCCTGGTGACAAAACCACCTTCTGCGAGGAGCAGGGCAGTTGTCACTGCTTGGCTGTCACACTGGGAGTCCCGCCGTCCTGGCCGTGGCACCGCCAGTACGTTCCTTGGTGACTTGGAGAGGGTCCCGACCGAGCCCACAGGCACTGCGAGCATCACGCGGGAAGGGTTAGAAGTTAGAGCGAGTCAGAGAATCGGTCTGAGACCCCCAGGATGGCCCTAAAGAAAGTCAAGTGCAAACTCCTTCCCTCGGAGGGAAGAGAAACGCACAACTGCACGATGGGGAATAACTGCCCGGTGGAGGGAATGAAAAGGGAATGGTGCATAACACATGGGATGAGAGTCGGTGTGTGGTGCACTTGTGAAAAAGGCGAGGCTCACTTTGGGGGCACTAGCAGGAGCATTGCACACAAGACCTGGAGGAACCATCCGAAGCCGTTCCACCCTGGGGAATCTCGGCTCAGTGTGCTCTAGGAAAGCTGTGGAGGAACTGGAGAGAAGAGCCCTTGTGAAAGGCTGGACCTCTGGCCTGGGAGGGGAGGTTAAAGGAACCAGGCCTGGTTAATCTTGGGAAAGGAAGGCTGCAGGCAAAGCCAATGAATGGTGCGGAAGCAAGCGCGTTACAGGCTGTGCTAGAGCGGGCGGGAATCCCTGGTTCCCAGCATCCACTGCAGGGAGGACAAGAGCTAATGGGCCTCGTCTGCAGGCAGGAGACTCCGGAGTCTGAGGAAAGGGCCCCTGCTCCGCAGGGCAGTTCAGCTCTGGCAGCTGCAGAATCCCGGCCGTTGGGGGCTGCTGAGGGCAGGTGGACACTCGGTTCTGCACAGAACAGCTGCTCACGGGGCTGTCCCTGCATTTCTAGGGCCCTGCGCTGGTCCTCGGGCTCATCACCAGCTGTTGCTAAAGAACCCACCCAGCCCTGCCGAGCGGCTCCAGCTCCCTCCTGCCTCCGCGGGGCTGGCTCGTGCGGGTGGCCAGCTAGCGCAGCAGGGCCCGTGCAGCATGGTTTAACACACCCTGTGCAGCACACCTGGCTATGGAGCGCTACAAGCAACGGCCCCGGGGCTTTCCAGACTCCTCTCTCGGGCTTTGTCTCTGTGTAACTGCCTCCCCCACCCACGTGGGCCAGCTCCGAGACGCTGCCGGGTCAGGCACTGCTGTGGCTTCCACGTGCTCACGCAATAAATCCTGCGGTTCAGGACTAGAAGAATGTCACAAAGTGGGACCGCAGGGCGGGGCTTAAGTGAGCAGTGGGGGCAATTCCTTGCGTTGGAATCTGGCCAGGACACCAGGGTAGCACTCCTGCTCTTCCCAATAGCATCATGGGCTCGTTAAAGACTGGCCGTGATCAGGACCGTGGGCTTCCACCTGCTGTGAAGGGCAGAGCTTCTAGCAGTACAGTGCCTCTCAAACAGTGCAAGGGCAGACGTTCGAGCCAAGCACAGGGCACATTTACACAGCAGGGCAAAAGCCAAAATAAGCTACACAACTTGAGCTCCGTCCATTGCTTAATTCGGCTTTTGGCGCTGTCTACACAGAGCCTGCTTCCTCTGACTCCCCTTACTCCTCCTCCCGTGAGGGTTACGGGAGCCGGAGGAAGACGTCCTCCCATTGAGTTATTGTGCCATTGTCGAAACAGCTGCTTGTGGTGTGGATACGGATTAGGTTGTTTCGGAATCACGTCAGTGATTGTGACAACACGGCTGGGTAGACATACCCAGAAGGAACAAGGCTACCAGTGACTCGCAGCAATCACATGGGTAGATCCCACCCAAGCTAAGCAGAGGTGGGAGAGTGCAACCGAACAGGCGGTGTCCGTAGGTGTGGGACGGGCAAACACCCCTCAGTGCTTGAGTGTTGGAGCCAAACCTCCAACGCCGGAGCTTAGCGAGAGCCCCAGGCAAGGGCTAGCGCCCTGCGAATCACACCGAGTCATCTGTCTGCCGCCCCTGGAAAAACCCCGCTCAGGCCCGCGACGACTTACTGATGAAGCTGCAGACCTGCGGGAAGCCCCGGTGCTCCGTCTCCAGCAGCGGCTGGATCTTGTCATACATGTTGCACAAGGCCTCGTAACTCTTCCTGAAAGAAGGCGGGAGGGGGCTGAGAACATGCTGCAGGAATGGAGCCTGGTGCCAGACTCTCCAGCTCAGTAGCCAGTGCACCAGAGGGCCACGCCCCGCTCGAGCAGTTTACACCTCCACAGCCCTATGCTGCCAACCCGCCCCTGGCGCCGCTAGCACCTCCCACTCTTCCGCTAAGGCCCCCGGCAGCCCCTCCCTCCCCGGGCTCCCAGAACTCTCCCTCTGCCCACCCATGCAGCCTGGAGCGTCTCCCTGGGGTGCCCTTGTGACGTGCACTGGGACTCGCTGCTTCACTCCCCGTCTCACAGCTCCAGATGCTTGGCGGGGTGCCTAGGTGCTGCCGTAATCGTCACCATCAGCTCCGTGTCTTCAGGGATGCCCGGGAAACCACCAGCCGCCCTGCTCTGTGGTGGCGCCTGCTCTCGGGGACCTACCTCCTCATACTCTCCGTCGTCAGCCTCTCGTCCTGCGAGCTCCGCCAGGAGTAGTAGCCCGTGAGGAACTTCCATGCCTCTGGCCTCACTGCGAGGTCCAGACCCTGCAAGGGGGGTCATGAGTACAAAAGGCAGCTGGGCGCCCACTTCCCAGGGAATTCACTCGGGCCTCAAGCCTCTGAACGCTTCCTTAGTCCTCGTGTCTTGGCATTGAGAGGGGCAGGCAGCTCCGCGCACAGGCCAGACCCGGGCGAGTGGCCATGGGGCACTACTCCCGGAACCTCACACGCTCCTTGGCTTTACTCCCTGTGCTTTTGCCAGCCACGCGGAAATGCCAGAGGAAGGACTGCCATTCCCAGGGGCTCGCCGGGCCCAGCCACAGCTCCAGCGCCCCGGGAGTGAGCTGAGTCCCACAAAGTGCAGACAGGAGACCCGGGGCAGGCAGCTGAGGCCCGCGGAGTCGTGCCGGGGAGGGCAGGTGTGCGGGGCCGAGCGCTGAGGGCTGAGCACTAAGATTCCTCGCTCCCGGGACATTTCGCGGCTCTCTGAAAAGGTGCCGACTTGCCTGGAGTCAGCTCAGCATCCCCGGCTGCTTGCAGGCCAATTCCCAAAGCACCAGTTCTTGTGGCAGAAATCGGGCCACAGGGGTCCCTCTGTGAGCAACCCCTGGCTGCAAGAGCCAAGAGGGGGCTGGCCGGCTGGGTTTGGGAGGGCAGGGGTGCCAGCGGGCCCGGCGTTCCTGCGCTTTCCTGGGAACGCAGGCAAATTACTGTTTTATCCAGGGAGGCCTCCCGCCCACACCTGAGAGGCTCAGTGGCATTTCAGATAGTCCCAGCCACCTGGGGTCCGAGGCCAGCGGCAGACACCGACCCCTCGGATGGGCCTTAGCACCTGCTGGACTTTGGCTACATTCCTCCTGGGGCGGCTCCCACGTGCTCTGCTGTGCCAGCATGGGGCATGGGGGAGGGGCACTGAACTGGCGGACGGGTCCAGCCTCGCCCCAGTGGCCTAAGGCTGTGGGAGGGTCCAGGAGCCTTGAGGCCACCTTCATGCCCCGCCTGGGTGCGCCTTGGCGGCAACCGGAGCCCCTGCCCCACTCAGCCTGGCCCCCCCGCTGACCGTCCCGTCCCCCGCAGACCCGGCTCACCCTGTCCAGGATGTTGGCTGAAATAAAGTCCCAAGATTTCACAAGGTGGCCGCTCTCGTCAAAATACCCATCCCACTCGGCCGTGTCGATCGGCACCTTCCTCATGCCCTGGGGACAGAAGGAGAGCTCAGAATTCACGCCCAGTGCCAGTCCGGGAGCCCCAGGGGCCATCTGGCCTTAACGAGCTCGGGACGCCAGGGGGATCTCGGCTCCAGATGCCTCCCGCTGTGGCTGTTACACCTCCGGGAAAACTCCCGCAGTGGTGCCCAGCCCCCTGGCCAGGCTCCCTTAATCCTCCCTTCCGCGCTCGATGCAGCTGGAGAGCTGGTGTCCTGCGTGTCCCGGCCAAAACTGCTGTGTGCCGACTCCGGGCCGTCCCGCGCGCGCCAGGGCACTGCACTGTGGCAGCAGGGAAGGTGCCTGTCCAGCTCTTCTCACCAAGAGTTTGTAAAGTGCTGGGCCCGCCCTCCGGACGAGAGCCTGGCACCCGCTGCAGCTCTCCTGCTTTGAGCTCGGGAGGGCCCTGCTCCAGCGCCTTGGCTTTCCCCAGGTTACGTGGGTCCCTCTAGAGGTCACGTCCCAGGGCCTCCCCTCGAGCAGCGTTGCGGCCTCTATTTTCAGGCCAGGGAGCCGGCGGGAGGCGAGTCCCAGGGCCTAGGCAAGAGCAAAGCGAGCAGCGGTGGGGCTCAGGCCGAGGCCTCTTGCCTCCTTGCTCCCGCTGCCTTGCGGCCAAAGGGACTCTCCATCGCTCCCCGGCTGTGGGACGGAGAGGGGCGCGCACTCACCAGCAAGGAGGAGAGAGACGATTTGATCAGAGAAACGCTGGCGTGCGGGGCGCTGGCTTCCAGAGCTCGCTCCGCCTGCCCTGGGGAGTCCTCGGCAGAAGCAGCCGCCATGCGAACGCAGCCACCGGTCTTCGCCCACGTGCGTCCTGCCCTGCCCCTCCAGGAGCCCTGCAGAGTGGCGCCTCCTGTGTGCGGAGCAGACACGCTCTGAGCTCCTGGCCCATGTCATAGAGCAGTGGGGCCGCTCGTCACAAAGGCGCGCTCGGGTCGCCAGCGAGGACATTCTAGAACGGCCCATCTCTGGCCACGGCCTCCGATCACTCCCCGGCCCAGGCCCGGTGGGGCTAACGGTGCCACCCTCCCCGGGCTGCGAGGGCCTGTTCCCAACGGACCGGGCCGCTCCGATGCAGTGACGGGCTCTGCAGCACAATTGCTCGGCTGGGGTTTCACACACACTCCGGCTCCTGGTGCAATTAAAAGCAAACCTGAATCAACCGGCAATGTAGACGGAAAAAGGCGGAGTCTCTCCACGCTCACCCGGCAAAACTCACCCCAGGGGACGGAACAGAGCCCCCTGCAGCGGCTTTACCTGAGCCAGGCCACCCAGGGAGTCCCAGGCCCCCATCTGCCCTGGGCGGGGTGCCCGGGAGGAGCCCTGACCATCCCCCCACCCTCCGAGTGCTGCCCTGGGCCGGTGGAGAGTCTGGGCTCCCCAAAGTGCAGCTCTGGCTCCTGGGCTGGCTGGGGGCACGTGGCCCACCTGGGGAGGCGGAGGGCTTTGGGCTTGTTTAGCCAGGTGGGGAGGGAAGAGTGGAACTGGAGAAAGCAAGTCAGGTTTGAAGAGGGACCTACACCGGGGTGACACCCAGGAAAGCAGAGACAGCCCGGCCAAGCGCGCACCCCTTCTTACTCATGACCGCAAGGGGCAGGGCAGTCCCTAGTGGTGCACCAGGCCTGGGGCTGCTTCCCTGCCCCAGACCCCACCAGGGTCTTGGTGCGGCAAATGGTGGAGAACTAGAGCGGGGGAGGGGATGTTGGTATAGAATTACTTTCCACCTAGAAATGACGGATGCCCCTGACCAACCACACGGTGAATTCGTGTCAAATTCTCCAAGGTAATTTGGCTGGAAACTTTCCCCACAACAAACAACCCAACAAACACACGTTTCATTTTCACGTTTTCAAAGCAAAACATGTTAATTTTCCAGTGTGAAATGACTTCTCATCTCACATTTGATTTCAATATTATTTTGAAGGTAAAGAATCCATTGGAAACAAAACGTTTAATTTTGACTCCACGTGACTTTTTCCAACTCCTTTGGTTTGATTCGGTGAATTCACTCCCCTGTCGCTAGTTTGGCCAGCCAGTCAAAACGCTGCGTATTCCACCTCTACCGAGAGTCCCGGGTCTACGCCTCCACGAGAGATAACGACACTGGCTGGTCTTAAATTGGTTTTGAAACTGATGGAATTAACCCTGCCCAAGCTCACGTGCGGATAGTCTGGTTTTTGGATTGAGAGCGGCTTTTATTTGGGGTGAACTTAAATCTGCTTCCAACTGACTTCCACAAAATAAAGAAACCCAGACTCCAAGCAAACGCCCAGAGGTTTGCCGCAGTTGAACTATACTGGTCTAGACTGAAGGCTTAGTTCTACCGCGGCTTCTTTCCCATGTCAACAAGCGCCCAGTCCTGTG
Organism: Pelodiscus sinensis; assembly: GCF_049634645.1. Classification (NCBI taxonomy): domain Eukaryota; kingdom Metazoa; phylum Chordata; order Testudines; family Trionychidae; genus Pelodiscus; species Pelodiscus sinensis. The sequence continues at coordinate 38,859,691 of NC_134724.1, read as the reverse complement.
TATTTGTAATCTGACCTGTGTGCATGCGAACATGCAGGAACGCTGCTAGCCAAGCGGTTGCACTGGCAGTGTCCTTTACTGGAGGCCGATTCTTGCCTGTCTAGCACTGAAGAGGAATGGAAGGGTTATGTCCAGGGGATCTGGCCCCAGCGCAGCTGCACCTGAAAGCTAAATCGACGTTCTCTGCGCAGGCGGCTGCTGCAGGTTTCCTGGCTGCGGCGTATGCACGGGAAGCAAGTTCTTTAACCATGTAACGTGCTGTAGCCGCCGCAGCAGCAGGAGTGGGGGAGTCCACGCTCGCGAGCCGCCTGATTGTCAGTCCTTGGAGGCAAAACTCCTTTCACCTTTCACAGGCTCTGGCAGCCTTGTCACCCGCGGTTCTGGCAAGTGGCTACTGCAAACTGTGTGAAGTGTAAAAATTACAGCCCGGGGCGCGGTCACTGTAACGTAGTGAGGGAGGGGGCTGACTGTCTTGTAACCTGGTGTCCCCACCTGGCTGTGCTGTGGGGTGTGATTCCCACTGACTCACCCCACATGTGGCTTGGCCCAGACCCCTAAGTACCAGCCTGAGCAGAGAACAAGGCTCTTCCCAGAGGCAGAGACAAAGGGAGGGAGGCAGGGCCTGGGAGCTGGGCAGACTGGGCGGAGGGAAGCATGAAGGGAGCAGACTAAGTCCAGGACAGGGGGGCTCAGGGGCCTGTGAACCCCTCCCCCCAGAGGACTACGGCTCTGCCGTGGAGCCTGCACCGTGCTGTGTCCCTGCGCAGCGATAACCCTTCTGTTCTACAGCCCGGCGGAGAGTCCTCTCTGGCTGCGGGTGAGGGTGCAGGGCCGGGGGCTCCCCGCCGCGCCGTCAGTCCCAGGCAGGCACGGCCCTCTCCCAGTCCCCACGCTTCCCTCCAGCCAGCACGAGTGTCCGCAAGGCCCCGCGGGCCCGGCTGCTGCTCGAATGCAGCGCAGAGCCAGGCTGCTGCTCAGTCACCCGCTGCTCGGGCTCTGGCCTCTCCTCGCTGCGCACCCGGAGCATGACGCGGTCAGGTCGTTTTTCACAGGCGCTCGGCTCCTAAAGCACCGGCAGCAACGATTGACCAGCCCCCGCACGCCTCTCGCTGCCGCCGCTGCCGCACAGTTGCAGGTTCCAAGGCCGGGCGGGGCCAGCTGATAAAACTGAGCATCTTCCCCGGGAACACAGCCCATCTGGATCACAGAGCGGCTAGGGAGGGGAAACCCCCCCCCCCCCCCCGGAAGTTGTTCCAACAGTTAATTAACTCACCGTTAAAAATTTTTCCCCATTTCCAGGCTGCCCTGGTCTCAGGTCAGCGGCCAGACTCTGCACCGTGTTGGACTGTTCTGGCGAGGCCAAAGGGCCCGGAGCGGGTCATGTCCCCCTCCCCTCTCTCTGAGCAGCAAAGGGAGCGGAGCTCTTTGATCTGTCACTGCCAGGCAGGCGCGGGCTCTTCTCTGGAGCGATGCCGCTGGAACCAGAGCCAGCTCGCTGGCAGCGGCCGCCCCAGGGCAAAATCCACAAGGGTAAAATCGGCTCCGCTCCTGGTCCCGATTCTCCTGCCAATGCTCCCAGGGCCACGTCCTTCCCTTTGGCCACAGCGTGGCACTGGGCGCTTCGCGGGAGCCTGCCTCTCCCACTCCAGGGCCCCAACCGGGGCTCCGGGCTAGTCTAGGGCCAAGGTCGCCTCGTCTCCGTTCATGTCCATGGGCACAAAACCAAATGCCGACATCTCGACCCGTTTGCAGAGCAGAATTCCGATGGCCTTACCGGTCCTATGGCTGGTCCGGAAGGCAACTTCGCCCGGCTCTGGCTGCAGGAGCGGGCTTCCAGGACTGATAGGAACGTGCCCAATGGCTTCCCCCAGCCCCGAGGCACGGGGGACAGAGAGCTCACTCGCAGCTGGCCTCCGAGCGGGCCCCACGTGTGCAGCACAGCCACCTCCCCCCACCCCGAAACACACTGGGGCCAGCAGGGGCTCTGAGAAGGGACTTTGCCACCTGATTAAGATCAACAGGAAGGGGGCGGGATTCAAACATTCGTAGGAGGGATGGTCGCGCAGGGATCAGTCACCCTCCTGCTAACACCGGAACACGGAACCAGTCGAGGCAACAGAAAGGCAACAGATTGGCAACTGACCGAAGGGAACACTTCGTCGCCAGGGCCAGGGATGCCAGGGCCGGGGAGCTTGTGGATCTCCTGGAGCAAGGCTGCCCTGCGGGCCCGGCTCGCAGCTTAGCGATTGGCCTGACGGGGTTAGCTGTGCTCCTGGATGACACGAGCCCCCGCGTTAGCTTAGTAACTATGGGTATGTCTAGACTACACGGCTCCGTCGACAGAGCCACGTAGATGAGTTTACTAGACAGAGCAAAATGAAGTGGCGATTTAAATAATCGCTGCTTCATTTACATCAAAATGGCCGCCGCGCTGTGCTGATCAGCTGATTGTCGGCTCAGCGCGGTAGTCTAGACGGGGATCAGCTGACCCCAGCACCATTTATGCCGAGGCATAAAGGATCTGACGACAGAGGGAGCTGGGTTGGATGATCCCCGTCTAGATTACTGCGCTGAGCCAACAATCAGCTGATCAGCACAGCGCGGCGGCCATTTTGCTGTGTCTAGTAAACTCATCTACATGGCTCCATGGACGGAGTCTAGACACACCCTAAGAGAGAACAAGCAAGAGCTGGGGAAGGCGTCTGAGCTCCCTGCTGCGAGGGCACTGTGAGCTCGCTGCTGCTGGCGGAAACGGGACGCCCAGCCAGCTCTCTTCACGGACCTCGCTGGAGGCTGGTGTGCAATCCGCCAGGACGTCCCCCTTTGGGGTTTGCCATGACGACGAAGAACCCACAACTGCCCTTTGTGGGGTTTCTCGCACCTGCCTCTGAGCGTCCGGGCCTGGCCTCTGTCAGGTGCAGGGCGTCCGCCAAAGCTGGCCGGAGTCTGACCCCATCTGACAGCTCCCATGCTCCTTGGCATTTGGCCAAGGGTCCGTTCGTCTCGGCGAAACCACAGCCAGTGTGCGCCTGCGGCATTTCGGGGCCATCCTGGATGCTGCACTTGAAAACACGCCCTGCTGATAGCAATACTTGCCAGAAAGGGAGCGAGGCCACTGCGACCCAGGCCCTCCCGCTGGGCCACACTGCCCCAGGCAGCTGAAATGTTCTGCATTCCACGCCCGGCAAAGAGCCCCCCTGGCCCCTCGGCCAGCCAGACCCCAGGGGCTGCCAAGGGCCGAGTGCCCAGCGAGGCACAAGAAAGGGTCCTGCACGAAAACCAAGGGACGCCGCCCAGTGCCGTATCCTGCTCCCCCTAATGGAGCCAATCCGCAGCCCAGCAGAGCTCTGGACACGCACTGTAGACAGGACAGCAGCTGGCACTCCGGCCACTTGGCAGTGCTGGGGAGATGCAGCACAAACAGACCCTATCGGGGAGCCTGCTCCTGGAGTTACAACGTCACACGGGAGACAAGCTGTGGAAATGCAACGGTGGAGGGCCTCAGCCTCCCTCTCAGGGCTTGGTCTCTAGGCCTCTGACGCAGTCTTGTTGCTCCCTCTGGGCCTCCTCCAGCTTGTCCGCGTCTCCCCTGACATGCTGCGCCCAGGAGGGGACAACGCTCCAGCCTCAGGGTTTAAACTCCAAAGCAGCCAGGCGCAGCACAAGGGAGTTGTGTGAGCGAGGTCGGAGGGGGCACGCGAGACCCAGACACGCCAAACAAACATACGCTGCAGTCAGGCGACCGTCTCCCCCGACCTGAGGAAGAACTTTGTGCCAGCTTAAACGCTTGTCTCTCACCAGCCGAAGCTGGTCCAATGAAAGCCAGCACCTCGCCCTGACGTAACCCGAATGCCAGATCTTACCTGAGGCTATTGCTAATACACACAGCCCAGAAACGAGAGGGACCAGGCCTACTCGATGGGGCCAGTAATACCTGGACACAAAACACTTAGGAACAGCTCTCGTGGCGGGGGGGCGGGGGGGGCACGAGGTCTGAAGACAAGGGCGAGTAAAACACAGGACAAGCCTGGCCCCGCGGCATCGAGAGCCCCCCCACGCCTGCAGAATAGCGTCTCGCGTAGCCCCCTCCACGGTGGAATGCTCAGGGAGAGGCTATCGAGTAAAAACCTCGATAATACGAAGAGCAAGGGGTCCCCCGGGACTGGGTACGGGTCACCTCAGGCCAGGATAAAGGTTCTAGGTGTTAACGCCTCCTTGGAGCAGCTCCTTGTGGGACCTTCCTGCTTTGTCCTAGGCGGGGCACGGGGCCTGGTCCGAGAGGTGGCTCTCGCTGACTGGTCGGTAACAGTGACCCTAACAGCAGCTTCCGAAGGGGGACCACACCAAAAGGAGGAAGCGAATTGAATGGAAATGAAGAGGAAGAGGCACAAGAGGAAAGTACCTGTAAGCTCCATCGATGCTATTTATCTCCATCCCCCGAGGGGCAGGACCGTCCGTACACCCCCAACTAAAAACAAAGTGAAGAGGCCCAAGAGCACCCCCAGGGCTACCCAGAGCAAAAGACGCAGGGAGAGCCAAAAGGCCCCTGGAAACGCGGGAAGTCAAAGCTCACCGAGGAAACAGGCAAATGACGTGCAAGCATCTAATTAGAACATGCAGAACAGCTAGCGCCAGACGGATTTTCCATGCGTCTCAGAGGCAGGAATCCTGCCAAGGAATCCGCGGGGCTGCTGGACGATTGAGGCGCCCGAGTAGAGCCGAGCCACAGCTGGCTGCCAAGCACATGCCTGGAGTCTCGGGCGGGCGGGTACTCGGGTCCCTTCGCGCTACCCCCAGGCCAGACTCCTCGGAAGCTGGCTCGGCTGCAGCTAGCGCAGAGAGGTCTCCTCAACCGCGGCCCCACGTGATGTGTCGCTGCAGCAACACCAGGTAACCGAGCTCCCAGGCGGCTACGCTGGCGCGTTCTTGGCCCAGGGCTCATGCCGTTAAAAAAGCAGGGCCCCTCTCGTGAGCAGCCTGAGTCAATAGGCTTCACAATGCTTGATGCAGACACGGTACTGGGGGTGGGGCAAGAAACATGGCTGCTGAATGCAGACAGCGTGCAAGGCCCCCTACGTACACCAGCTGCCTGGTGGCATCTGAAACCCTGCTTGAGGGCTCACCCCGGCTGTGACCTCACGCCTACACGCCGCAGGGTGTTCTCGTCCGATGCCCGGAGCGGGGCCTGGGTTGTTTTCAGGGCTGGGATGCCTTAGCACAGGGTTTTATTGTGAGGAACTTTGTAACTAACTTGGGTTTGCTGGAGAAGGGCCTGGTTTGTCAAAACTGAAACGGGGCTTGTTTGACTGAACTTCCTGCTTCAAAGCTAATTGGAAACACAGGGAACGTTTTTGAAACCAACAGCTCCCCCCTTCCCTTCAAAGCATGTTTTCATTCCGAGATCCAGGCTACTTTGTAGTAAAAAGTAGAGTACAAAGATTAGGGCGAAATCAAAGCGTCATGTTTAGAAATGACCAAACCAAACTGTTTCCGCCAGTTTGTGACCATTCGTAAAGTTCCACTGTGTCCCGATTCAGAGTGGGAAAGAAAGTTAAAGTCTCACAAAATCTTTTGGGATGGGAAAATGATTTCCTGCTGAGTTCTAAATCTGGGGGCAGAAATCCACATGGCGTAGATCTAAGCAATCCTGGTTTCCTTCCGCTGCCTCCGTGGGATTCTGACGCAGCCTCCGTGGAATCTGGAGTAAGGAAGAAGAGGCTCAGCTGATGGAAATAGGGAGGAACCCAGAAGTCCAAGTATTCCGACGGGAAGGAGGGGGGGGGGCATCACGAGCAACACATCTTCTCAGCAACTCTGCTCAGTGTTTCACACAGCTCCCATCCCGGCATTTGGGCTGGAAGCTGGTTCCCAGAGAAGCCTTGTGATTCCGTGGATCAATCCCCTGGAAAGTTGCAGGACGGTTCTCTCTTACAAGAGGACGGGTTCTGAGAACTTCCTGTCTCCTTCGGCCTTTCCTGCAGGCCCAGGCTGTGCGAGAAATCCCTCTCCCTGGAATTTCCCAAGATGGGAGCCCCAGGCCTTAGCCCAAAGGCAGCCCCACTCCCGTCCTGTGGGTCGAAGATGCTCTGAGAGGGGGCGATGGAGGAGGAGGCTCACTGGCCTCCGGATGCTTCCTTCCCTCAGCCACTCTGCAGAGCGCGATTGCTAAGTCTCTTATCTGAGCGCCGGGGGAAGCTTGCAGGGAGGAGGGGAGCAGAGAGATCAGTGTGGGACAGAAATAGCAGCAAAGCGCCCTGCCACGTCCCCCTCACTGGGGCTGAGTGCAGCGTTTGCACACGTGGCGTTGAATTTCTTCGGCACACTGGGCATCCCAGCCCCAGACTCTGATCCACTGGGGCTAGCAATGCGGAAGAAGAATGAAACGATACGAAACTCCGTGGGGCCACATTGGCTACCGCGGGGAGAAGCGGCTTTCCTCCGGGGAGCCACTTGGCCCATGATGCTCGAGGAGCTAACCGGAGACTGACACTCACTCTGACTATAACAGCAGAGGTGCAAAGGGCCGGGGACGAACCGTTGTGACATCGCACGAGGAGGGGGCTGCGTTTAGACGCCAGACAGCCCACGTCCCGCCTTTCGGCCGCACTTCCCTACACATTACGCTGAATCAGCCTGAGACGAGGGGAGCGAGAAATTAACTTGACCTGATTTACAGCACAGAAACTTCATTGAATGGGACCTTTGCATCCCCGGCCTGACGCCCCATTAGAAAAAAGACACCAGGTAGGGATTAGGCAGGAGCTGGTGGTTCAGAGCCAAGTTACGTACCCAACCAAGAGCCACAACAACCACCCCTGAAAGCCATGTTCTCGGTGCAGCATTGGCCTTTCTGAGAGCCAGACAAGGAAGCCCCAGGCCATCTGCCCAAGACTCTTTTAGCCACAGCTGGATGCTAGCCCAAGTATCGGGGCTACGTCCTAGCAGGTGTAATTATGGATTTCCTGCCCCCGGGGTTCTCTCCTGAGGCTGCAGTTGGTGGCAATATGCGTCGCCTCCTCTCTACCCCCAAAAGCGTTCTTTGTGGTTGTGTGCTCTGTTAATCAGCTGTGGTGTTCCACCCCAGAGGCGGCTGCTTTTTAGTGCTGGGTGGACTATTCACCCCACAGGGCTTTCTTGTGAGGCTTAATTAGTTAATGTTCCTAAAGTGCTTTGAGGCCCTCAGGCAAGAAGTGCTGCAGAACTGAATAGCATCATGGGGGGGGGGTGTAATTTTCATTGAGGATGTAGAGTTCTGCACATCTGTGTGCATGGTCTTCCTTGGGCCTCCTGCCCGGTTTTCTTCCCCTGGCCCGGCTCCTCCCGCGGGGTCGCCTCTGCCCGTCAGCTGAACCAGACGCGGCTCCCTCCGGTGCAGCATGTGGAGTTAATTGGCCCCCGAGGGGCGTGTCTTTACCCCCTCCGGGCTCAGGTGGGCCAGCCCCAATCGCGCCCAGCTGTCAAAGGATGGGAGCACTGCTATTTCCCATAGTTGGAAAGCCCCGTGGAGTTCCTGGTGGGAAGCACAAGTGCTGGGTGTGCTGGTGTGATCAGAGCGGAGAGCACGGGGTCTTCTCTTTCCTGCCCACGTGGAAATGCACGGGGCGGGGCTCACCGCCCCACCTGCTCCCCTCACTGAGCTCCATGCAGTCCCATGCATATCCAGAGGGGCTACGCTGGCCACGTGCTCTGCTCCCCAGCCTAGCGCCAGCCAGGGAAGCCCTGCGTCGACCCCCCTTGCACCCCACGTGAGCGGGAGCAGGGCCGGCGTGCGCAGGGGAGTGCCACGAAGAATCGGGTGCGCTGGAGAATCGGGTGCGCTAGAGCCACAGGCGCTGCCGCTGCTTTTCTGTCGCTGCTACAAAAGCCGCTTCCCGTGTTTAAGCATTTTCTTCTGACTCAACGTATGAACTATTGAGACAAGCAGAGAAGGAAGAAAACAGAAGCCTCCAAATAGCTCCCACTGGGTCACAATGCGGAGCTCCGCCTCCGCCCTGCAGCCCGCCTCTCAGGAAGCAGCCAAAAGAGAAATACGCCACCGCCGTGAGCAAGAGCCAGCCAGAGACACGAGCCTGGATGCAGAGAAAGAGCCATCGGGCTCTTGCAGAGCTAGTCAGGGGGGGCACTGTGGGAGGTTTGCTCCTGCTCCAGCCTGGGTAATTACACTCTCCCGACCTAAGCTCCTCAGGGCTCTCTTAACTAGGGCCCACAGTTTTCTTGCCCTGACCTTTTGGTGCAGTGTTGCTTTGCTCTGCCCCAGAGCTGGCTGCATTTCAGTTGGAAGTGAAGTGAAGTGATCCGGGAGTGTATGGACATATATGTTAACAACACGGCCTAGAGCCTCACCAGGCATAAATTGTCCTAGCTCCATTCAGGGGGGCCAGGTGGTGGTGGGGCCGCTCTGTGATCCGGAAAGGGGCAGGCCTCCAGCAGAAAGGGCGGGGCTGAGGCTAGCCTCCTCCCCCCCAGCCCTTCAGCACTGCCCAGTGCCACCCAGGGAGCTGGAGCGTGTCCTGCCTGGCTCTGGCTCCAGATCCCGGGTCCTTTTGAATCCGAGGCTCCGGGGCAGCTACTGCCTGGCTCCGTAGACGCCGATGGAGCTTTGCCAGTCCCATCAGCCTCTTACATCGTTACTATTAGAAACCGAGCGCGACCTCAGCTGAGAGTGCGACGGGCGCGTGAATAATTCGGCAGTGTGGCGATGCAGAGGGGGCCTGGGAATCCCTCATTCACGTGACAGTCGGATGCAGGCGCCTTAGTAGTTCCTGATGGGGGTGGGGAATTTCCACTCCCGCGGGTTCCCTAGGCTCCTGGCCGTCAATGCGGGTCGCTTGCCACCCCAGCAACTCTGGCCTGTTCAGACTAGACACCGGCTGGGTATAAAACAGGCCTCACCCTCCTGGGACCCTGCTGCAGGGGCGCTCGAGCCGAACGAGAACGGCAGGGCCCTCCCCGTGGGGGGCGCTGGGCCGGGTCTGCCGTTGTGGAGAGCCCTCCCCATAGGGGGCGCTGGGCCGGGTCTGCCCTGGAGGAGAGCCCTCCCCATAGGGGGCGCTGGGCCGGGTCTGCCCTGGCGGAGAGCCCTCCCCGTGGGGGGCGCTGGGCCGGGTCTGCCCTGGCGGAGAGCCCTCCCCGTGGGGGGCGCTGGGCTGGGTCTGCCCTGGCGGAGAGCCCTCCCCGTGGGGGGCGCTGGGCTGGGTCTGCCCTGGCGGAGAGCCCTCCCCGTGGGGGGTGCTGGGCCGGGTCTGCCCTGGCGGAGAGCCCTCCCAGTGGGGGCGCTAGGCCGGGTCTGCCCTGGCGGATAAAGCCGACTTCAGTGCCGCGACTCCAGCTATGGAAGCGCGTGCCTGGAGGCGACGTGCCTTACGCCCAATTTCTGCGCGTCCCCACTGCGGGAGGCCAAGGGAAGAAACTCTCCCCTCGGCTTCCCTGAACCCTCCGCACCCGGTGGAGTACGGGGCCAGCGGCGCTTTCGGCGCTCGATTTAGCAGGTCCTTACTCGACCTGCTGCCGAAAGATGGATCTCAGCACGCCGCTCTCCGGGTGAGCGTAGGCAAGGGCCGATGCTGGCAGGCCTATGCCCAAAGACGGGCTGGGTCCCAGTTGCTTGGAGAGCACCCGCGGTCCCTGCCAGCCTGTTAGCGAGTAGCAATGAACAGGGGAGCCCACGGCCTCCCGCGCTTCAGCAGCAGCCCCGGGAACAACAAGTTGTGGGCTACGCACTGCGGCAGCTTCCTGGTTCCTGCCTGGCTGTGCCATCTGCCCCCAGCAGGTCTGGGCAGGGCTGAGCTGGGAGGGCGTAGCCGGCAGGCAGAGAGGAGGCTGCGGCTCTAGCCCTGGTCCGGGGGTGGGTTGAGGTGCACGCACAACGCACAACGTGCCAAGGGGCCGAAGTCACAAGGCTCCTCCTCTGGCCCCAGGCTTCCCATGGGGCTGTGCAGGTGCAGGAGTAGCAGCCCTGTCCGGACTCTGCTTCCTGCAGGGCAGGCCCATTGCCAGACCCCCTGAATCTCTGGCCGCGTCCGGCTGGGAGGTTGCGAGCCCGTCTCCTGCTCCAGCACAGGAGGGTCACCCCTGCCGCTACCTTCCTACCCGGCTGCCCTGCCCAGGGTGTGCCCTGTCTCTCTGTGCCCCCCACAGCGCAGCCGCTGACCAAGCCCACAAGTCTCTCCTCTGGCTCTAGGGGGCCCGTGCAGTTGGGAGCAAAAGGGCCCAAGTTCTGTTGCCGTGACCTTGCCGGTTGCCATGGTGCAATTCCCAGCGGTAGCCTAATCATTTTGGTCACCCTCCGCTGGAGCCTCCCCAATGCGCCCACGTCCCTTCTGTAGTGGGGGGCCCAGAACTGGACACAATACTCCAGATGTGGCCTCCCCAGAGCCGAATAAAGGGGAATAATCACTTCTCTGGATCTGCTGGTGTGATGGGGCGTTTGCTCTGCACTGGCCCTTTGAGGGCAAAGCCCCAGCCCTGAGCGAGGGCTGAGAGGGAAGCCCCAGCGGAGGCCAAGGAGGGCCCAGCCGGGGGCTGGAGAAGGAAGGACTCCTGGCGGGAGCGCGCCGGCTGGAGGGAAGTCGAGCCCTGCCTGCCAGGGAAGCGGGAGGCCGTGGAGATGCTAGATGGAGACTGGCAGGGGGTCACTGAGACGAGGTAGGTGCAGGGGGACGGAGTGTTCCCTGGGCAAAGAACTGGGGCTCCGTGGGAGAAGGGAGGACCCTGGAGTGCACGGTGGAGTAAACAACAGGGGGCGCAGAGAGACTGGAGGGGGCGCTGCCGGAGGGCCGTGTTCTGAAGAGGACTCTGGGGTTAGAGGAACACGGGGAGACACCAGCTGGAGGGAGGTGCCCAACGAAACAACAAGCTAATTCCCCAAGGCAACGAGCTGAGGGCGCCATGCTGGTGAGTCTGCCCCATGGCAGCTGGCAGTGCTCCTCCTAATGCACCCTAATGTGCCATTCACCTTCTTGCCTACAAGGGCACCCTGCTACCTTAGATCCAGCTTCTCATCCACTGGAACCCCAGGTCTTGTTCTGCAGAACTGCTGCTTAGCCAGTCGGTCCCCAGCCTGTACCAGTGCTTGGGATTCTTCCGTCCCACGGGCAGGACTCTGCACTTGTCCTTGTTCAACCTCATCAGATTTCTTTTGGCCCAATCCTCTAATCTGCCTAGGTCACTCTGGACCCTCTCCCTGCCCTCCAGCGTATCTGCCTCTCCCCCTAGCTCAGTGTCATCTGTGAACTTGCTGAGGGTGCAACCCATCCCCTCATCCAGGTCATTAGTAAAGATGTTGAACAAGACTGGCTCCAGAACCGAACCTTGGGCACTCCGCTAGAAACCAACCACCATCCTGACATCAATCGGTTGATCACTCCCATTGGGCCCGGCCTTCTAGCCAGCTTTCTATCCATCTTACCGTCCATTTATCCAATCCACATTCCCTTAACTTTCTGGTAAGAATATTGTGAGAGACCGTATCAAAAGCCTTGCTAAAGTCCAGGTCTATCACATCCACCGACTTTCCCACGTCCACAGGGCCAGTTACCTCGTCATAGAAGCTCGTCAGGTTGGTCAGGCAGGACTTGCCCTTGGTGAATCCATGCTGACTGTTCCTGATCACGTCCCTCTTCCAAGTGTCATGCAGTGGGGGTACGCTCTGCTGGGCGCTGTGCTTGGGAGGTGCTCTGTGAGCACTGAGGGCTCTGATGTGTAGAGCATGGCCCAGCCGTTCTCACCGGAGAGGGAAGGGTTGGAACAAAGGGAGGGGGTGGTTTGGGGAAGGGTCAGTGGTCTGGAAAAATAGGAAGGGAAGAGACTAAGCTGAGTACTGAGGGGCCAGGGGTCTGTGGACCCCCCAAGGGGTCTGAGGCTGCCTGGCCCTGACTCCTTATACCCACGTCACATCTGTGCTGGGCTGTATCCTAGAGAAGCAATAACCCCTCTATTCTACTGGCTGGCGGCGACTCGCTGCTCTCGGGGGTACCTGCCACCCCAAGTGCCTCAGAATGGATTCCTTGAGGAGCCCCTCCATGATTGTTCCAGGGACTGAGGTGAGGCTGACTGGCCTGTAGTTCCCTGGATCGTCCTTCTTCCCTTTTTTGAAGATGGGCACTGCCTTTGCCTTTTTCCAGTCAGCCGGGATCTCTCCCGATTTCCACGAGTTCTCAAAGGTAACCGCCAAAGTCTCCGCAAGGACATTTGCCAACTCCCTCAGCACCCTCGGATGCATTAAATCCGGACCCATGGATGTGTGTATGTCTAGCTTTTCTAAATAGCTCTTAAATAGTTCTTAACCTGTTCTTTCCCCACCGAGGGCGGCCCACCTCCTTCCCATACTGCACTGCCTAGTGCACTAGTCGGGGAGCCGGCCTTGTCCATGAAGACAGAGGCAAAGAAAGCATTGAGTGCTTCAGCTTTCCCCACATCATCTGTCACTGGGTTACCTCCTTCATCCAGTAGGGGCCCCCCCTCTCTGATCACCGTCTTATCAGCAGGGTCTCTGGGTACCATGTGCCCCCCCAGCCCAGCAGGGTCTCTGGTTACCGTGCCCCCCCCACCCAGCAGGGTCTCTGGTTACCGTGCCCCCCCCGCCCAGCAGGGTCTCTGGTTACCGTGCCCCCCCCACCCAGCAGGGTCTCTGGGTACCATGCGCCCCCCCACCCAGCAGGGTCTCTGGTTACCGTGCCCCCCCCCCCCACCCAGCAGGGTCTCTGGGTACCGTGCGCCCCCCCAGCCCAGCAGGGTCTCTGGTTACCGTGTCACCCCCCTCCCACACCCAGCAGGGTCTCTGGTTACCATGCTCCCCCTCCCACCCAGCAGGGTCTCTGGTTACCGTCCCCCCCGCCCCCTCCCCGCCCAGCAGGGTCTCTGAGTATTGCACGGGGTTCTGAAGATGAGCAAGGTTTCTCTGCGGCTGGTTCCAGTCACTATTTCAGACACTGCTCCATGCAAACCTTGCTGTGAGCAAAGGAAGCCAGAAGGCAGATTGTGGAATGAACGGCTGGCTAGGTAAATGGGGTAAGGTTTGGAGAGGGTCTGAGATGCCCTTGATGGGGAGGAGGGAGCTGTACCATTGGATTCTCCCCATCTCTTCAGAAGGACCAGTCGTCCAGGGGATTGGCTAGCTAGACATGTCAGGCGGCGAGGCCTTTAACAGAAGGGGGGTGCAAAGATGGGAACAACAGAGCACGAAGCACAGAATCAGGATGTTGGGAACAAACCTAATCAAGGCACTAAGGAGCAAGAAGAGGAGAAAATACTGAACTGCCTAGACAGCAGTGCCAAGAAACTCCCTAAGAAACACAAGTGCTGCACATGATGGAGTATTCCGCAGGGTCTGCCATGGAAAATCAAGCCACTGTAGGGACCAGCATGCCCCGCCAGCTAAGCGTGTGTGTCTAATACTGCATCAGTATTGGGGACTTCAGCTGGAAGTCTCATGCTGCTCGTACTAAAAACTAATTGGCAATTTCCTAGCTCAAAAAGTGTAGCATCCAATCTGAGGGAATTCTATATTAAACCTCACCTAAGAGAGAGAAAGAGGAATTGATCACAAAACTAAAGATGGAATGATCCCGACTTGATTGTATTTATTATGTGAAAACGGAACAAAGTCCAACCAGTAATCTATATAGTTTGTGTTTTAAAATGACCAATTTCAATAAAGCTAAAAAGCTTTTGAACAGCGGGGAGAAAGCTGGTTCCAAAACAGCTGGGAGAAAGAAATGAAATGGAAAAATGTGAATGATAATTGAGAACCGCTGAAGAAAATTCTATTAGATCCCCAGAAGCTGCAATGGAGATAGAAGACTGTGCAGATTAACACTCCAGCCTAGCTGAGAGGGGGAGTGAAAACAGCATGAAAAACCAAACACACATTAGAAGCTGGGCACTGTAGAGCACTGATAAGAGAAACAAAAGGACACAAAGCAGAACTGTGGGCAGTGGAGTGAAGGACAATAACGAGTCCGAGAGTCTGCTCGCAGCAGCAAGGGAAGCTGACAGCAGTATTGGCCTCTTGCAGCTGGCAGTGGCAGACTGATCTCAGAAAAGGTAGGCGTCTCCTGGAAGCGCCGCTAGTCTGGATGCTGGAGAGACCCCGCATGGCCGGTGAAATATTCCCCGTTCCAACCGCAGCGACTGCAGTGAGCCCGTTTTCAATCCGCGGCCCAGGGTAACCCGTAACCGAACGGTTTAGAAGAACTGGCTGGGAAGCTCTCGGGCCCGCTTCCGTGAGTCGTGGGACCTGTTTCTCCGTGGCCTGGAGCACCCCCAATGCTGTGTCTCGGCTGAAACGTGGAAACGGGATGGCCTAGCACTGAACGCTGGCAAATCCTGGAGTGCTTGATCTGGGACTCAGTTAATACAGCGTTAAGGAAGAGTGATACAACGAGCTACTGTCAGTCAGCATGCTTTGTGGAAACAGCCAGTCAGACTTCCTGGGTGTCTTTGTAAAGGAGGTGAACAGTTTGATTCCAGTACTAATGGGACGTAGGACTTCCATAAAGCACCGGATTTGGTGCTGCGTGACATTTGGATGAAGAATGTAGCGTGAGGCAGCAGCCGGCATGGCATGCACAACAGAGAGTGCACAATGGCCCACTGACATGGGATTGTAAATGGGCGGGGGACCTTGTCACGGGGGCAGTCCTCTAGGGAAGGATCCAAGTGGCTGCTCCATGCTCTCTCATATTCCTTATCAATGATCTGGAGGAAAAGCAAAGCGCTGCTGAGGTCTGCAGATGAGATACAAACGGGGGAGTGGGACTCAAGGAAGAGGACAGGTCATTGATGTGGAGCGATTGCTTGGTAGGTTTTGTGCAAGCCAACACTTCTGCCCCCGGACGTTCACCCCGTCCCCCCCGGATTCCCCAGGTTGCTCGGCTGCGCACCCTCCGAGTGCTCCAGCTGCCGAACATCCGGCTCCCTCGGGGTGCTCGGCCACTTCCCAGCTGCGCACCTCCGTCGGGCCGTGGTTGCAAGTGTGGGGAACGCCTTCCCCGTCACAGACGCCCATTAGACGCGGGCAGTTCTTCTGGGCCAATCAATATCCAAAATGGTGACTGCCCGGGAATGTGCTAATGAAGCATGGGATATTTAAACCCCCCACTCCATTTGCAATTTCAGTGGCCCTCATTAGCCTCCCTAGTTTGAACTGGGGGGCTAGTGTAGACGTACCCTATGAGATGGGGGGGAACAGATCATCACTGAGCTATTGAGATTCCTGGCTGGACTATCAGGAATACTGAGGAGGAGCAGAAAAGTTCTTGTCCTGCTCTGCTGGGCCTGCTCCGGGAATCCCGTGGGCAGCGCTGGTGCATGCAGGCTGATGGCTGGAAGAGGGCTCAGCGAAGAGCCACGAGAACGATTAGCAGCTTAGAACGTGTCTCACTGTGAAAGTGGCAGGAGCTCGGCCCACTTAGTCTGCAAGGAGAAGGCTGAGGGGTAGCTCGGTCACAATCTGTGCAGCCCATAACCGCAAGTAGTTACCCCTCTCCCACTGAAATCAAAGCCCACAGGCCTACCTGTGGGAACAGACGTTTCATAGTAGTGGGGCCTCAGCCCAGCAAAGGAGCAATAAGACCCAGTGTCTGGCAGAAGAGCGCGCCCCGGTTCGGAGGGCAGCATGAGAGCACGCCCTGGTTTGGAGGGCGGCGTGAGAGCACCCCGGTTCGGAGGGCGGTGTGAGAGCGTGCCCCAGTTCGGAGGGCGGCGTGAGAGCGCGCCCCGGTTCAGAGGGGTGGCGTGAGAGCACGCCCCGGTTTGGAGGGCGGCGTGAGAGTGCGCCCCGGTTCGGAGGGCGGCGTGAGAGCGCGCCCCGGTTCGGAGGGCGGCGTGAGAGCGCGCCCCGGTTCGGAGGGGTGGCGTGAGAGCACGCCCCGGTTTGGAGGGCGGCGTGAGAGTGCGCCCTGGTTCGGAGGGCGGCGTGAGAGCGCGCCCCGGTTCAGAGGGGTGGCGTGAGAGCACGCCCCGGTTTGGAGGGCGGCGTGAGAGTGCGCCCCGGTTCGGAGGGCGGCGTGAGAGCGCGCCCCGGTTCGGAGGGCGGCGTGAGAGCGCACCCCGGTTCGGAGGGGCGGCATGAGAGCGCGCCCTGGTTCGGAGGGGCGGCATGAGAGCGTGCCCCGGTTCGGAGGGCGGTGTGAGAGCGCGCCCTGGTTCGGAGGGGCGGCATGAGAGCGTGCCCCGGTTCGGAGGGCGGTGTGAGAGCACACCCCGGTTCGGAGGGCGGCGTGAGAGCGCGCCCCGGTTCGGAGGGCGGTGTGAGAGCGCGCCCTGGTTCGGAGGGCGGCATGAGAGCGCGCCCCGGTTCGGAGGGCGGCATGAGAGCGCACCCCGGTTCGGAGGGTGGCATGAGAGCGCGCCCCGGGTTCGGAGGGCGGCATGAGAGCGCGCCCCGGTTCGGAGGGTGGCATGAGAGCGTGCCCCGGTTCGGAGGGCGGCATGAGAGCGCGCCCCGGTTCGGAGGGCGGCATGAGAACGCGCCCCGGTTCGGAGGGCGGCATGAGAGCGCGCCCCGGTTCGGAGGGCGGCATGAGAGCGCGCCCCGGTTCGGAGGGCGGAGTGAGAGCGCGCCCCGGTTCGGAGGGCGGCATGAGAGCGCGCCCCGGTTCGGAGGGCGGCGTGAGAGCGCGCCCCGGTTCGGAGGGCGGCGTGAGAGCGCGCCCCGGTTCAGAGGGGCGGCATGAGAGTGCGCCCCGGTTCGGAGGGCGGCGTGAGAGCGCACCCCGGTTCGGAGGGCGGCGGGAGAGCGCGCCCCGGTTTGGAGGGCGATGTGAGAGCGCGCCCCGGTTCGGAGGGCGGCGGGAGAGCGCGCCCCGGTTCGGAGGGGCGGCATGAGAGCGCGCCCCGGTTCGGAGGGCGGCGGGAGAGCGCGCCCCGGTTCGGAGGGCGGCGGGAGAGCGCGCCCCGGTTCGGAGGGCGGCGTGAGAGCGCGCCCTGGTTCGGAGGGCGGCGGGAGAGCGCGCCCCGGTTCGGAGGGCGGCGTGAGAGCGCGCCCCGGTTCGGAGGGCGGCGGGAGAGCGCGCCCCGGTTCGGAGGGCGGCGGGAGAGCGCGCCCCGGTTCGGAGGGCGGTGTGAGAGCGCGCCCCGGTTCGGAGGGCGGCGTGAGAGCGCGCCCCGGTTCGGAGGGCGGCGTGAGAGTGCGCCCCGGTTTGGAGGGCGGCGTGAGAGTGCGCCCCGGTTTGGAGGGCGGCGTGAGAGTGCGCCCCGGTTCGGAGGGCGGCGTGAGAGCGCGCCCCGGTTCGGAGGGCGGCGTGAGAGCGCGCCCCGGTTTGGAGGGCGGCGGGAGAGCGCGCCCCGGTTCGGAGGGCGGCGTGAGAGCGCGCCCCGGTTCGGAGGGCGGCGTGAGAGCGCGCCCCGGTTTGGAGGGCGGCGGGAGAGCGCGCCCCGGTTCGGAGGGTGGCATGAGCGCGTGCCCCGGTTCAGCAAAGAGGGCATTTGCCCTGAGGCCCAGTGATTCAAAGGGCCCCTGGGTCCCAGGTGCTACCCCCACAATGGCAGCAGCAACTGTGGCTGGAGCCGCCCAAGCACCACGCAATCACTCTGTGGCGCTTCTAAGGCTGGGGGGGCTGTCTTGCTCCGGGAAGCCCAGAGGGCTGGCTGAGCCCAGGCCCGTCCCTTCCCGCCCAAGCCCTGCGTAGGGCTGCCAGGACAGTCCAGTATCAGAGCTTTCTATTCAGGAAACACACCGAAGAAATAGAAGTGAGACAATAGAACTGTCTGGTGTTTCTAGCTCAGATGGGATATAGATTGTGACGTCATGTCAAGCGTGTCCGGGATTTTTGTTGAAACCATCTGGCAACCCTAGCCCTGTGCCTTTCAGAGGTACGGAGCCACCCCCCCCACCACCACCACCACCTTGCCCACAGGTCTGCAGAGCCAGCTGGCTCCCCTGTACACTTAGTATAGCTAAACATCTGTATAAATCCTTTACAAGTCCATGCACTTTTCCCTCACCTCCATTTCATCATGTGCAATGAGTCCCACTGGCTAATGATGCACTGTATGAAAAAAGAGTATTTCAGGGGACAGAGGGTGAGGTGAGGAAGGAAGGGGAGGAGAGGACAGGGGAGGGGAGGAGAGGAGCTGAAAGGAGAGAGGAGGGGAGGGGAGGAGCTGAGAAGAGTGGGGAGGGAAGGGAAGGAGAAGGGGGGAGGAGAGGAGCTGAGAGGAGAGGAATGGAGAAGGGAGGAGCTGAGAAGGGAGGGGAGGGGCAGAGAGGAGAGGATAGGAGAGGAAAGAAGAGGGAGGAGCGGAGAAGATAGGAGAGGGGAGGGGAGGAGCGGAGAGGAGAGGAGAAGAGAGGGAAGGGGATGGGTGGAGCGGAGAGGAGAGGGGAGGGGCAGAGAGGGGAGAGGAGGTGAGGATAGGAGCTAAGAGGAGCAGGGAGGGGAGGGAAGGAGAAGGGAGGAGAGGATTGGAGCTGAGCAGAGAAGAGAGGGGAGGAGAGGAGGAGAGGGGAAGGGCAGAGAGGGGAGAGGAGGGGAGGATAGGAGCTGAGAGGAGCGGGGAGGGGAGGGAAGGAGAAGAGAAGGGAGGAGAGAGGAGAGGAGGAGAGGGAAACAGAAGGGACGGGAGGGGAGGAGCTGAAAGGAGCAGGGAGGAGAGGGGAGGGAAGGAGAAGGGAGGGGAGGGAAGGAGCTGAGAGGAGCAGGGAGGTGAGGGGAGGGAAGGAGAAGGGAAGGGAGGAGAGGAGGGGAGAGAAGGAGAGGAGAGGGGAGGGGAGGGAAGGAGAAGGGAGGGAAGGGGAGGAGCTGAGAGGAGCAGGGAGGAGAGGGGAGGGAAGGAGAAGGGAGGGGAGGGGAGGAGCTGAGAGGAGCAGGAAGGAGAGGGGAGGGAAGGAGAAGGGAGGGGAGGGGAAGAGCTGAGAGGAGCAGGGAGGGGAGGGGAGGGAAGGAGAAGAGAGGGGAGGGGAGGAGGGGCGGGAAGGAGAGGAGCTGAGAGGAGAGGGGAGGAGCTGAGAGGAGCGGGGAGGGGAGGGAAGGAGAAGGGAGGAGGGGAGGAGAGGAGCGGAGAGGGGAGTGGAGGAGAGGAGAGGGAAGGAAAGGAGAGGAGCTGAGCGGAGAGGGGAGGGGAGGGGAGGGGAGGGGAGGGGAAGGACATTACTGGTTTGCAAACCAAGGACTGAAATGTAAGACTAGGATTTATTAAGGTTTGCAAACCAGTAATGTCCATCATTCATTCTGTTTTTCTCCCCTTCCATGGTCTGTTTATCTAATGTGTCCATAGCTATTCACAGCTCTATCTGTCTTCTGCGTGGCTGTCTGGCCCTGCCCGTATTACCGCTGTGTGCTAGTACCCTGCTAATATGGAAGGAACAGCCAGCCAAGGGAGCAGCTGAAGCTGGAGGAGGGGACGTGAGCACAGACAGGCAGCACAGAAAGAACAGAGTGCATTATGGGTTTATTGTCAGTCTTTGCTTTGCAAACCAGCCATGAGCCACCCTTGGCAGATGGGCCGGGCGTGCCAAAGCTCTTTGCCTGCTCTCCAGTAACCGGAGGCCAGGGAGTCCCTGAGGGCGGTGCTCAGTGTCTACAAAGGGGCGTCTGGAGACGAAGGATGGAGGGGAGCCAGGCAAGGCCGACCCGTCTTCGTTCCCGCGCTCGTGGCGCGGGGGAGGGAGCAGAGGGGTTCCGGGGCCCGAGGGCCTGCGCCAGACGCTGGCGAGATCGATAGGTAACAGCTCTCCTAAGGCTTCTTGAACATTTCCCATCAACTCTCTCTGGGAACTTGAGCCCTGGACTGACCGCTGTGTGGCCCTGACAGCTAGTACCACCTGCCCCGGGAGGGGCTCCAACTCAGCACTGCCGCGCCCCCTGCTGCGTGTCCCGGGGATCAGCTCTGCTAGCCAGTGCACCGCTCCTGGTGGCTGCAGAGCCCCACAGCACTGCCCGGGGCCCTGTGGCCCTTCCCCGCGTTGGCCCCGGAAGCACGGGGCCGGGAGGCAAAGGCTGTTTTCGGTTCATGCTCCGTGCTGTGCAACCACAAGGAGAATGAACTGGGGTCTGAGCATGTTCCCGGCAGGTGAGCCAGCCAAGGGCGGCTTGGCTCAATAGCTACCCCCCATGCCCAGAACTCCAGCCAGGCAGCCAGGGGGACGGGAGCGAGCTACAAGCATCAGGACTTTCCTGGCCTCAGCCGGCTGCTGGCACCAGTCCCAGGAGCCCTCGGGCAGCTCAGCCAGGGGCGGAGGGAGGGATAGGAGAGTCGGGGAGTTCAGAGCAAAGCTGGGGGCGGCGAGTGTCCTCAGCAGCCCCAGCACGTGTCACACCCAGCTGGGCAATTGCACATTGGATGTGAGGAGTGAGCAAAGGCTGACCACAGGGGATTTTCACATCCACAGACGAGCACGTGACTTCTGTGGGGGCTTTTCTTTGGGACTGGATGGGAGCAGAGTGTGCCCAGGAGAGCCCCTGTGCGTGTGACCTGCGCACAGCTGGCAGTGTGTGCGTGAATGTGCAGTGAGTGTGCCCAGGAGAGCCCCTGTGCGTGTGACCTGCGCACAGCTGGCAGTGTGTGCATGAGTGTGCGGTGAGTGTGCCCAGGAGAGCCCCTGTGCGTGTGACCTGTGCACAGCTGGCAGTGTGTGCGTGAGTGTGCAGTGAGTGTGCCCAGGAGATCCCCTGTGCGTGTGACCTGCACACAGCTGGCAGTGTGTGTGTGTGAGTGTGCCCAGGAGAGCCTCTGTGCGTGTGACCTGCGCACAGCTGGCAGTGTGTGTGTGTGAGTGTGCCCAGGAGATCCCCTGTGCGTGTGACCTGCGCACAGCTGGCAGTGTGTGTGTGTGAGTGTGCCCAGGAGAGCCTCTGTGCGTGTGACCTGCGCACAGCTGGCAGTGTGTGTGTGAGTGTGCCCAGGAGAGCCCCTGTGCATGTGATCTGCACACAGATGGCAGTGTGTGCGTGAGTGTGCGGTGAGTGTGCCCAGGAGAGCCCCTGTGCATATGACCTGCGTTGGCCCCGGAAGCACGGGGCCGGGAGGCAAAGGCTGTTTTCGGTTCATGCTCCGTGCTGTGCAACCACAAGGAGAATGAACTGGGGTCTGAGCACGTTCCCGGCAGGTGAGCCAGCCAAGAGTGCCCCTGTGCGTGTGACCTGCACGCAGCTGGCAGTGTGTGCGTGAGTGTGCCCAGGAGAGCCCCTGTGCGTGTGACCTGCACGCAGCTGGCAGTGTGTGCGTGAGTGTGCCCAGGAGAGCCCCTGTGCGTGTGACCTGCACGCAGCTGGCAGTGTGTGCGTGAGTGTGCCCAGGAGAGCCCCTGTGCGTGTGACCTGCACGCAGCTGGCAGTGTGTGCGTGAGTGTGCCCAGGAGAGCCCCTGTGCGTGTGACCTGCACGCAGCTGGCAGTGTGTGCGTGTGTGCGCCCAGGAGAGCCCCTGTGCGTGTGATCTGCACGCAGCTGGCAGTGTGTGCGTGAGTGTGCCCAGGAGAGCCCCTGTGCGTGTGACCTGCACGCAGCTGGCAGTGTGTGCGTGTGTGCGCCCAGGAGAGCCCCTGTGCGTGTGACCTGCACGCAGCTGGCAGTGTGTGCGTGAGTGTGCCCGGGAGAGCCCCTGTGCGTGTGATCTGCACGCAGCTGGCAGTGTGTGCGTGAGTGTGTCCGGGAGAGCCCCTGTGCGTGTGATCTGCACGCAGCTGGCAGTGTGTGTGTGAGTGTGCGAGAAGTGTGCCCAGGAGCACCTCTGTGCGCGTGTGTGTGATCTGTGCACAGCTGGCACTGTGGGTGAGTGTGCAAGAAATGTTCCCACGAGAGCCTGTGTTCCAACACCTAGGCCATTATGGCTCCAAGCGAGTCTGGCTTTCCCATGAAGTGATGAGGGGCCAGGCTAGAAGTGGGGCACAAGGGGCTGGCGAGGCCTCGGGCGGATTCTTACCCAGCCCAGCACGGACGCTAGCCATGCTCCCTTCCCAGCCTGCTCTCGGGGGGACGAACAAGCCACTCAGGGCCATGACCTGACCGGCAGGCGTTCCAGACCGAGATGGACAGTGTTTTCCCCAGGAATTGAAGTTGGGGGGGGTGTTCAAATTTACAGGGGGTGTCAGGGCCGATGAAGGGTGAGACCTAAGGGGCAGGCGGGCTGTATGGCAGGAAAAACTGAAGAACGTTTCCTGACCGTTTTATTCAATTGAACTCGTGTTTTACAATCACACCAGTTAAAGTTGGCTGCTCGAGCCTTCTCTGGAGCACGGCGTCCACACCCTGCTGGCTTCATGTTATAATTTTACACAACTCTGTGAATGAACGTCTCGAATGCAATGCGGTCAGCTTCGGCGGCTTCTCGTGCCCGGCCCTTCCATTCCCGCAATGGGCATGATCAGGTACGCACCCCTCATTCCCCTCCACCTCACCCCACTCACTGGTTGTGATGTAGTGGGGGTACCTTGCTGGTTGCTATGCTGGGCAGTGGGTTGTGAGTGACCTCCACTGGCTGCTGTCTGCAGCACGGCCCAGCAGGGCAGGGGATGAGTCATTATGCGAGGGGGCTTCGAAACTCGTCAGACAGGTATCTCCCAGGGAGCGGAACAATGGGAAGAAGGGGAGTGGAGCCCTGGCTGGGGGCAGGGCTGGAAGGGAGTTAGGGTATGTCTACACTATCACCATAGTTCGAACTAGGGTGGTTAATGTAGGCAACCGGAGTTGCAAATGAAGCCCGAGTTTTGAATTTCCCGGGCTTCATTTGCATCTTGCCGGGCGCCGCCATTTTTAAATGTCTGCTAGTTCGGACTCCGTGCCCGCGGCTACACGCGGCATGAACTAGGTAGTTCAGACTAGGGTTCCTATTCCGAACTACCGGTACACCTCGTTCTGAACTACCTAGTTCGTGCCGCGTGTAGCCACAGGCACGGAGTCCGAACTAGCGGACATTTAAAAATGGCGGCGCCCGGCAAGATGCAAATGAAGCCCGGGAAATTCAAAACTCGGGCTTCATTTGCAACTCCGGTTGCCTACATTAACCACCCTAGTTCGAACTATGGTGATAGTGTAGACATACCCTTAGTTAGTTTCTGTCTGGTATCATGGAGGAAACAGCCTAGGCAACGGGCTGGGATTTAGAGGCCCAGGCTCCCCCATCTCAAGGGGGGCTGAGGCATCCCAGGCCTGCCCTGTAACCAGATGACATCTGTGCTGTGCTGTATCCAGGAGAAGCAATAAACTCCCTCTATTCTACTGGCTGGTGGAGTCTGTCCGTGCTATCACGGGGGTGCAGGAGACGGGAAAACCCGATGCACCGTCACACCGGTGTCCTTGGTCAGTGGAGACTCAGAGGTCAGAGGTGCGTTCCCGTGAGTACAGCTCCCAGGTGGGTGGCAAGAAGGCAGCTTGCTTGCTCCTCCAGCTGCTCACTGCTCGCTCTGGCCACTGTTGCTCGTTGTGCCACTGTTCACTCCATCGCTGTTGCCAGTGGCCCTCTGGCCATTGCAGTCTGGGCTGCCTCTTACACAAACACACTGTCCCCACAGCAGGACTAAGCACTCAGACCTGACTGGCAGTGATTTCAGCTGGAGTGGTCACTTAACAGAACAAAAGACCAGATATAGAGCCTAATCAGCTCTGTCTTGAAGCAGTGAAGAGGGGCAGGTCTTGTGTACTTGGGACTCAGACAGACCATGGAGCAAAACCTGTCCCCACCCCCTCTCTGGATGCCCTCAATCAGTGCCGGGTAAGCCCTTTGCTCATGCAATCAGAACAACGTTTCATTCCCTCCCCCCATCCCCACATTCAAGTGTTTTGTAACCCAGCCCCAGCCAAAATCTATCACAGGGAACACAGCTCTGTTTGCTGGACCCCCAGGTATTAGGTGTGAGTGTAAATTCATGCTGGTCCTGAAACCTTTCCCCCAGCTCCCAGCTCATCACTAGCTGTCGGGGAAAGCTCATTTGGACTTTGCTTACAAATCCTCATTTGAAATGATTAGGTTGGCCAACATACCACAATGAATGCACTGACATTGGCATAAAACCCAGCAGCTGTAGAAGGAAGCTGGTCGATGTTCATCCTTTTCAAATCCGTTATACTTTTTCAGATACACATATCGTATCATGCACTGGATATGCTTTTAAAGTGTGTATTAATGTTTCAATTTCAAGTCAAATTTCCAAACAATCACTAAATTGGCATGTAACTAGTTCACAAAACTGGGGGGGAGGGGGGCTGGGGAAATTCAGAGGGGATATACACCCCCATAGGGGGAGTGTAGGGAAATCCCTGGAGATGGACATGACAAAAGCATCAGGGCAAAATTGACATTCCTCCAGCTGAGGCAGTGGCTGACTCCATCGCCCCACCCTGTGGCCTGGCTGGACTGTTGGCGTGAAAGCCGACTGCGCGCCCCTTGCTCCCAGAGGCCAGACACAGAGAACAGATATTTTCACGCTGCCCTTTTGTGTTTGCTTGTTTGGGCGATTACCAGCCCGAAGGAGCAGCTGCCCCTAAGAACGCTAAGCAGCAAGGGGAAGAGAGGCCGTGGAAAGCCGAGGCCGTGACCATACACTGGCTGTGATGGGGCTTTCCCTATTCTTTATGGGAATACGCCTCGGAGTAGAAATTGGACACATCTGGAATATGCCTGATGTGAGATGCTGCATGGGAGCCAGCGCTGGGGAGCTTGTAATCTGCTGAACAGGATTTTCCCATTCTGTGCACGTTCCTTTTCTGGGTCTGGGCTGAGGAATGTTCTGTGGATTTACTAGCAATGGGGTCATGCTGGGAAAAGCCAGTTACCAGCCCATCAGGTGCAGCAACAAAGGAACCAAACACGGAGCTAATGGCCCATTAGCAAGAGGCAACGGGTCTTCACCTTCCCGCCCATGCACCAGGCAGCCTGTGGCTATGGAGACGGGCCTGCCAGAGACGCCTCCATCTTGGATGCTGCGTTTTCCCGCCAGAGCAGCCGGGAAGGAGAGAGGGAACACGAGGGACTGCGTGAGGCTAGGGAGGGGGGTCGGTCATTTCGGTCCTTGTGTGGCCCTGCCGGGAGGGAGGGGACTGGCCCTGACGACCTCTCGAGGGTCCCACAAACGCGCGTGAGCCCAGCACGTTTAGTTAGTCTCCAAGGTGCTCCCAGAGCGTTCGTTGTGCTGGAAGCGTTTCCTGCTTTGTTCTGCCTGTTCTCGCTGCTGGCCACGCAGACCCTGCCTTTTGCACTCCACAAAAGCCCTTTTGTGGCTCATTTTGCCGGCGCTGCCGGGGCGGGCAGGACAGAGTCTGCGCAACCTCCCTTCCCGCGAGAAAGAGGGTGAGACGCACAAGCTTGCGCCGCACAGCTCTGCAGCATAAGCCGGACGGGCTTCGCCCCAGAGGGGCCACGCCCTGAGTGCCGGGGCAAGGTCTCACGCGTGCGGCTTTCAGCGTGTCCGTGCAGCCTAGGGAGCGTCAGCGTGGCCTGCCCTGGTGTCCGTGGCAGCAGGCTAGCGTGTCTGGCTCAGCAAGACAGGGTCCCGGGGTGCCCAGGCTGTCAGGGAAAGCCGACTCGGGGGAGTCTCGGCACAGCAGGTAACAGCCCCAAGGGGGTCCTGGCCTGGCACACCTGGATCTACTCAAACTGCTGGGCACCGGGCAATAAGCATTTCTCTGAGATCTCGTGCGCATGCACTCGGATAAATGGAGCCACATTTCCCTCTGCAACAGCACCACCTGGTGCTGGGCCACCTACCCGAGCTGTGAGCCCCCCAGCCGCCCCCCCCCCCCCCAGGTCCCTGCCCGCCAGAGAGGCCAGGCAGGCAGCGGGGAGGGAAGAGAGGGACTCACTGAGGCAAAACCAGCACAAAATGGATCTTCTCACCTTCAGTCTCCAAAAACGAGGGGGAGCGAGAACTCCGTCGCCATCCGTTCTGTGGACACTCTCCGTCCCCATCGGCAGGGGGCGCATTCCCACAGCCGAGCAATGGCAGCTGGGCTGGGAGTCAGGCTGGCACGGGCCAGGGCATCCGTGTCTCCAGGCGGCACCCCGTGGGGCGCAGTGGGCAGGCGGCAGGACTGTGGCGTGGCCTGGCGCACTTGCTCCCCCTGTCCCCAGCCTGCCCTGGCCACGGTGTCCTGGTGCAGCATGACAGCGACAGGACAGAGGGCCGGGCACTGGTGCCCATGAGGCCGGGCGCCAGGGGCAGGGCTGGGCCGCAGTGTGACTGGAGCTGGGGCCGGCATCCCTGGGCTCGCTCAGGCCCGGGTGGGATGAGCAGGGGAGCTCGCTGGAGTAACCCCCAGGGCTGCAGTGGAGACAAGTCCTTCGTGAGCACGAGGGGGTCCAACAGGCACCACCCCAGAAAGGGGCCCTCTGAGCCGTATGCAGATCGCTGCCGGGGGCCCGATCTGGGCACAGCCCCTCCCCCAGCCCCAGCTCTGACCCCCCTCTCCATTTAGCAGGCGGGCAATGGGGAGAACCGGGGGGGGGGGATCTGCCTTTTAACAGTGTCACAGTCCCCCCCCCCCCCCACCTTTAGGGGAATTGGCTTGTGAACATGAATACGCATCACCAGAGGCTTTTTCGTGGGACGTGCGACTCTGCGTCCCCGTCTGACGGTGCTAACGAAGGGCCTCGGTGGCGCCTTGGAAGCACAACGGCGTGGTCCTCCAGCTAGCTGTCTGTGGCTGCCTTTGTCCCGGAGCCTGCACTGCAGGGCGTCCCACGAGGCCACGTGGCCGGGGCACCGATGGGAGCTGGTGCTTTTCCCCTCCCAATGAGCACAGCAACGCCGGCCGTGGGTGAAGGGCACAGAAAGGTGGGAAACCAAACAATAAGGAGGGGCCAGAAGCCAGGAGACCCCCACTCCCACCCAAGCTGCAGGACACAGCTGAGACCGACCCAGGAAAAGAGGCTGACAGGCTGCGGAAGGGAGGGTGAGAGCCGCTGTCGGATACGCCTTAGCAGGTAGCCCGGCTCGTTGTGCTCTACCATTAGCTGCACTGGGCAGGCGTTGTGCATTTGGGCTCAGGAGCTTACTGTGATCTGTCTGTTAGAATTGCTGGTGCATCGCTCTCTCCTAGCTACAGGGGCTGACCCCAGCAGCTCCCACTGTGTCCAGCCAGTTTGATTTGGGGCTTTGGGCCCTTGGGGGCTGTGTCCCTGGATGGGGCCAGAGCTGACCCCTCCCCCCCCCCCCCCGAGCTGGACTGGGTCAGTGTCTGTGTTGCTGTGCTGGAGGGCGGTGACCCCAGCTCTGGGCCTTGGCTGGGGGAGACGAGCTTCTGGCCCAGCAGGACGGGGGCTGGGGCGCCCCTGAGGGCAGGTGGGCAGGCTCGGGGCAAGCCTGGCACACCGGGGACAGCGCCAAGGGGGCCCCAGGGGCCCAACCCGTCACAGACACTAAAAGAGCTGCCCGAGGAAAGTGATGGGCAAAGGATCAGAGCTGAAGGGACTTGTCCAAACTCAGCAGGGGAGCCAGAAAGGAACCCCCCATCTTCTGCGTCCCAGCCCCTGCCTCCTCCCAAGCAGCCCTCAGGACACACACACCCCCTCTCCTCTTCCCCCCCCCCCCCCCTCCACCAGCCAGCAAGCGGCCAGGCCAGAGCACTCTGCCCTGGCAGACGGGGGCCTTGATTAGGGGCATGTGCCTGCCTTGGGGTCACTTGCTTAGACTCTGGCTTGTGGCTTGGCTCAGCCCTGAGGACTCACAGGGAATTGGCTCAGCTAGCTCCTCAGGCTCAGCCTCGAAGGGGGATGGGGGAGTTCAGCCTCCCTGTGCCAGCCGCGTGCCCAAGGCTTCAGTGGTATCCCTCTCATCCCCGACCAGCCCCTCAAACAGTCCCAGAGGAAACTCCCTTCCCTCCCCACCAAGGCTCCCGCTAATCTTCCCAACACCTGCGTCTTTTCCCACCCATGTGCGGAATATTTGTATGTGCACCAAGGCAAGTGCCTGTGCACCACCAATAGAAACAAAAGCCTGGCTCCGGCCACTCTGTTGATCAGCAGGGTGGCGCTGGACTCTCGCCTGAGCAGCTGCCCAAGGCGGGGAACGTGCTCCACCCCCAGATCCCTGCGTGGAGCTACCCCGACCCCGGGCACGCTGACGCAGGACATTGGGAAGGTACCCGGGGCTGCGTGGATGCCCTTGCAGCACAGACGCGATCACTCCAGCTCCAAGCCGCAGCCACTGTCAAGCCGCAGACACACTGCAGCCCAGTGACGCCGAGATGGAAGCCATCAGACACTCCCCATGGTCCGTCACTTTTGTACCCTGGCCGGTGAGGCTGAGCTAACCGGCCCAGCACCCTGAGAGTGGGGCCTGCCGGAAGCTGCAGAGAAGTCCCTGTGTGTGCGCTAGTCAGCTCAGAAGCCTTCCCTTTACTTAGGGCTCCCAGCAAAATGGTGCCTGGGCCCCTGGATTTGCACCTCTGTCGGCCTGGCACCGACCCCTGGAATCGCCTAGCGGCTGAGCCCAGCGGGCAGCCTAATGTATTTTGCGAGTGACACATTTTGGAAGAGCCGCTGCTGCAGCCAGTGACATGGATCAATGGCTTTAAGCAGCATCCTCAGACTGCAGCCCAAATGGAGTTTGTCAGCAATTTGCAAACGCTGCTTTCATGCTGCTGCACTTCCCCCGGCCTCCACTGCAGGTCTGCAGGAACCCAGCTCAGCTCCCGGCCTGCTTGTGGGAGCCGGAGGGAAAGAGATCAGCTCTTGCCCTGTCTGACTGCGCGACCATTTGAGGCACAGCTCTGCAGATTTGCAACTCCAGCCCCACCTCCTGCCCTGAGCGACCCCCCGCCCCGGTAGTACCACAGACTGGTAAGGAAGGTACGGGGCTCTCTCCCCCAGGTGTGACAGAGTGCTGGGCCCGCGCCCTGAGCACGTCCACTCCAGTTAGTCCCCCTGCCCGCTGGGCCTGAGACGTGAGCGGGGCAGGAGGCAACACCAGCCTCGCTGTGAAGGGCACAAGGCCGGGAGCGAGGGGGGTCGGGCGGAAGGGTCTCTTCCCGCACCGTGGCGAGGGCTGAAGAGGAGCCTGAGGCTGTAAATCCCTGGTCCCCTGGGGGCGTGAAGGAACACTGGGGGGGGGCACAGCAGGGCCCAGGCCAGCCTCTATGTGGGGACGCCACCCAGCCTAGCTCCCGCCCCAGTCACAGCTCCACACCACACCCAGCTCCATTCCCAGCCCAGCTGCTGCACCGCCCCCTTCTGCCCCCAGGTCGGCCTCAGCCCAGGCTCCTCTGCTGAGCCCGCTGCAGTCGCGAGGTTCCCTTATGGGTAAGCGGGGGTGCGGGTGGCATGACCCCGCTGCTGGAAACGACGTGGTGCGGGAGGAGCCGGGGACCGAAGCAGGGTGTTGGCGCTCAGCACAGGCAGGTCTCTGACTAGGCTGTAGACACAGCAGAGGGCACAAGGGCTGAGCCTTTCTTCCCAACGTTGGCTACTCCCACCAGCTTCCCCAGGCTGGGCAAAGTAGGCAGGCAGGAAATGGGTGCACCTTGGCCACAGCCTGCCAGGAGCTGCGCCAGCCTGTTGGGTGACATACGTTGGGGGTATGTCTACACTACAGCACTAATTCAAACTAACTTAATTCCAATTAGTTAATTCGAACTAAGCTCATTCGAATTAGCGCATCTAGACCTAAAAACTAGTTCGACTTAGCATTTTGCTAATTCGAACTAGCATGTCCACATTGAGTGGACCCTGAACTGGGGTTAAGGCTGGCCGGAAGCAGTGCCGGCAGGGCATCAGATTAGGACTTAGAGCGTGGAGCTGCTGTCTCAGGCTAGCCACGGGCTGTACTTAAAGGGGCCCGACCCCCACCCCGGACAGACAGTTCTCAGGGGTTCCCCACCTGCAAAGCAGTCCTGGCTTGGAGTGCCCTGAGTGCCCATACTCGGCACATCACACCACTCGGCCATCAGCCTGGCTGCACTTGCCGCAGGCTGCCATCCGTGGGGGGAGGTGTCAATCGGGGGGCTGCAGGAGAGCTTCCACCCCGAGGAGCCCACAGAGCCACCCCAGTCCTCCCCATCGGGGGCTCGTACCCCATTCCTCCCTCACCTCCTTCCACTTACCCCTCCCTAGCCCCCCTTCCTGATGTACAAAATAAAGGACACGTGTGTTCAAAAATAGAAACTCTCTTTATTTAACAAAACTGGGGGGGAGGGGGATTAGCCTCTGGGAGACTGGGAAAAGGAGGTGGGAGAGGGGAGGGCAACTAAAATGATCAGGGGTTTGGAACAGGTCCCATATGAAGAGAGGCTAAAAAGACTGGGACTTCTCAGCTTAGAAAAGAGGAGACTAAGGGGGGATATGATAGAGGTCTATAAAAGCATGAGTGGTGTGGAGAGGGTGAATAAAGAAAACTTCTTTATTAGTTCCCATAATAGAAGGACTAGAGGACACCAAATGAAATGAATGGGTAGCAGGCTTCAAACTAATAATAGAAAGTTCTTCTTCACAAAGCAAATAGTCAACCTGTGGAACTCCTTGCTGCAGGAGGCTGTGAAGGCTACAACTAGAACAGAGTTTAAAGAGACGTGAGATAAAGTCATGGAGGTTGGGTCCATGGAGTGGTATTAGCCAGGGGGTAGAAATGGTGTCCCTGGCCTCTGCTTGTGGAAGGCTGGAGATGGATGGCACGAGACAAATGGCTTGGTCATTTTTTCGGTCCATCCCCTCCAGGGTCTCTTGTGTTGGCCACTGTCGGCAGACAGGCTACTGGGCTAGATGGACCTTTGGTCTGACCCAGTACGGCCATTCTAAGCTCAGGGCTCAGGGTCGGTGGTCTCAGTGGACCACTCTGAATTTCATGCAAACCTGCTCCTGGGTGGCCAGGCTGGCAGCTATCCTGCCCTAGACGGCCACTTTCCTGTGCCTAGTGCGGAGGTCGTGGATGAGGTCCACGATCTCCGCGCTAGACCAGGTGGGCGCCCGCCTCTTGCAGAGGGCTGGGTGGCAGCAGGTGGCTGGTTCGTGCCGTGCCAGGTGCAGGGTCTGCTGGCTGGGTGCTGGCAGGCTTGTACCTGGTACGGGCACCGTAGCCAGCCTGTGCCCCTTTAAGGGCTCCAGGACTGGGAGGGGGGCAGACGAGTTTCCCTGGTGGTGCCCAGAGTGGCCACCAGGGAAAGCTGGGGAGGGCTAGCCTCCCACTAGTTCAAATTAAGTGGCCACACAGCCCTTAATTCGAACTGCTTAATTCGAACTAGGCGTTAGTCCTCGTAGAATGAGGTTTACCTAGTTCGAATTAAGCGCTCCGCTAGTTCGAATTAAGTTTGAACTAGCAGTTTGTATGTGTAGCGCCTATCAAAGTTAATTCGAACTAACGTCTGTTAGTTCGAATTAACTTTGTAGTGTAGACATACCCTGGGTGACATACATTGGGCAACCTATGTTGGGCGACCTACGTTGAGTGACATGCATACGTTGGGTGACATGCATTGGGTGACCTACATACATTGGGTGACACACATACGTTGGGTGGCACACGTTGGGTAACATACATTGGGTGACATACATACGTTGGGTGACACACATTGAGTGACATACATTGGGTGACATATGTTGGGTGAGCTACTTATGTTGGGTGACACATGTTGGGTGACATACATACGTTGAGTGACTTACATTGTGACGCATACGTTGGGTGACATACGTTGGGTGACATGACATACGTTGCGGCCTCACTGGAGCAGCTGGGAAAAAACTGTGACTCTTGGTTTCCCGGCAAAGCCAGGACAGAGCCGAAAGCAATGGGAAAGCAGGGGACAGACCCTATGAGATCGACTATCAATCCACCAGCCAGGCAGGCCTGCTCTCGGCGTGCTCTACTGCTGGGTCAAGGCTGGTTTTCAGTGGAGAAAATAACGAGCTGTCTCTGTCTCTGTCTCTGCTGGAGCTGGGCCCAGGACGGACGTTCCATTTTGTGGAGGGATTGGAGATTTTGAAATCTGGCTTCACTCCAGATAGGAACAAAAGCTGGTCCCTCCATAACCTGTCCGTGCATGAGACCACCAGCAACAGTTTCTTTTTGGGTGGTTCGGAACGTCATTTGGATTTTGACTTTCAATCTTGCGTGATGCTATTGTAGCGTTCGCACCACATCTGCCGTAAAAAGAGACCGCTGAATGGGAAATGCAAGGCCCAAAAGCTGCGGTGGGACAATGGGACTCTGCCAACTGCCCGCACTTGTTTTTTCCTGTTTTCTTCCAAAATAAAGTCACCACAGAAGTGCCCCATTTCATGAGGCGTTTCCGTTTTGATGGACTGTTCTGATGGCCCATGGTGCTACCGAATCTCTGGCCAGCTCCAGTCCATGCACCTCCTCTGCCACCCAACGAGCTCCAGAGGCTGGCGAACGCTCAGAAAGTCTCCCAATGCCCTCGGAGGCTAGGTCCTTGTGATCAGAACCATTTCACTGCAGGAGGAAGTGAGGCCCGAAGGAGTTGCCCATGGCCACTGGCACGGCCTCCCCCAGGCTTTATTCAAATTGGCTTGTCAATATCAATATGCAAAACTTGAGCATCTCAGTTTCAAGTTCCAATCTGCGGAATGTACGTTTTATTTCTGTGCATGTATCATTCCTGTAGGTGCAATAAGAGCCATCAAGTGTGAATCTGTAGTGAGACCCTGTAATGAGCCTGGGACAGCAACATGACCTCCCTCTGACCCGGAAGAGGAAAGGCTCTTTAAGACCCCTTGGTGGGCGGGTCGAGCTTCACGTAGCCCCACCCACAGGAAGCTGGAGGGCAGGACTAGGAGTATAAGAGCTGGAAGCTCAGTCAGAGCCCGGCAGCCAAACAGGTCAGACGCTTGGACCCTGCAGCGAAGGGTTCAGCAATGCCACACCCAACAGGAGGACTGGGTTAGGCCGCCAGGACCCCTGACACCTAGCCTGGGCTGCTGAGACCACTGCCAAGGCTTGAAGAGATGCCGAGACCTCCTGGACCCGCACCGGGTCCCAGAGTGGTCCACCTGGGCCCTGCCTGAGCTGGAGCCCACGGACACCCTACAAGCACCTCCGTCCCCAGCTGACCCCGAGGAGCAGTGCCTGAGCCTGGTAGGCTCCCAGGAAGAACTGGGAAGCGGCCCAGGGACAGCCGACCCTGGGGCGGCTGAGGAGATGGAGGCTGGGTGGGCAGCACGTTGTGACTTGGATCCCTGCTGACCCACAGACCTGGTCGGTGCGCTATGGCCTGGATCCCCGCAGACACAGTGGCTGCCATGCTGCCATTGTCAGGGCCCTGGGCTGGGACGCAGTAGAGCGGGCGGGCCTGCATCCCCCCTGGCACCCCTCCCCTCGGGTGGCAGGCTCCCCCTGTGGGGCAAAACCCCTGCGCTTGTCGGCTCTCCGCCAGTGAGGAGACACGACCCTGCCCGGCTGGGACCCGCCGGAGCTTTAAACTGCTACCACACCACTTGTGTTAAACGTTTGTGTGTCTGCCCCGCCCTGCCCCAGGGCTGGCCTGTATAAAGGGTTTGCCCAGGCTGGGCCCTTGTCTTTCAACCTGCGGCTCTGCCGGAACTGAAGGCCAGGCCTGATAAGCCGCCTCTCAGTCTACTGGGAGGGTTGGACCCTTAATTATTTATGTATTGAGACATGGCAACTGTCCTTCAGCTGGACAGCAGAGAGGGTCAGCGTGGCCTCCTGCAGACATGGACCCCCATTACTGGTACTTAAGAACTTAATGGCCTGGTGCTCAAGGTAACGATCTGTGCATGGATGTGGAGTTGATCCTGCCCGGACATGCGGACAGGCCGCCTGACACTGGGACCCACTTGAGTCTGGTACTTTTCTGCTCAAGGTGAGAAACGTTTGAACTGAACACAAAGAATTCCCTGCTTGGGCAAAAGGGATATAAAGGTGGGAAACCAAGCAATAGGGAGGGGCCAGATGCCAGGAGACCCCCAAGATACCGGCTGGAAACCTCTCAGAATGGGGGGATGGGCCTACGAGCCCCATCGACTATCTAACCAGATCTGGGGAGCTCCTGCAGCAGGGTCCCTGGCTTCCCGGGAGGGGCGGGTGCTCGGCTGCTCTTTTGGGGCACAGGGGCCAGAACACATGCTGGTGCCACCGCCCTCTGCTCACGCCCCTCACCTCACCTGGTGCCCCCGGACTCCACTGTCCCTGCAGCTCTGCAGCACCCCCATTGCACCTCAGCCTTGCAGTGGCCTGGCTGACCCCACAGCAATTGCACCCCCGCCCCGCAGCACCCCCACTTCCCGTCTAGCCCAGAGCCTGGTGCCACAGATGTTGCCAGATTGCATGAGTGACGCTGCCTCCCCCAACCCGCTTATTCATAGAGGGGCCACGTGGGCATGAGCCTGCAGGTTCCCATCCCGCCTCGCAGCACACAGTCCCGGGGCTGCGATTTAATCCCGCTCTGTCCCCGGGTCACCTCCCTCGAGCAAATAATCCTTGGCAGCCAGGCTAAGCCGGTGACACGACTTCAGAGGGACTCTGGCTGGGTCTAGTCACCTGTTCTCACTTCCTCTGCCGGCTCAGAGCGCATCATCCCGGGGGAGAGACAAGCCAAGAGCTAGGGAGCCCCAACCAAAGGGGACCGATGCATTTCACGTGGCTGCTCTCCCAGTGCCGCCAGCCCTGGGGATAAACGAGCCCCACGAGAGGCCGGCTGCCGCACGCCACGGCTGAGTTCCCGTGAGCTCGCTGCCTTGTGGCCTCCTTCCTACCTGTGACTCCTCTGCCCTGACTTCCCCCAACCCAGGACTGCTCTGCGGCCCCGTCCCGTCCCTGGCGCCCTGCGGCCCTGGCCCATCCTGGCCCTCTGTGTCCCTGGCGCCCTGCGGCCCTGGCCCGTCCTGGCCCTCTGTGTCCCTGGCGCCCTGCGGCCCTGGCCCTCTGTGTCCCTGGCGCCCTGTGGCCCTGGCCCTCTGTGTCCCTGGCGCCCTGCGGCCCTGGCCCTCTGTGTCCCTGGCGCCCTGTGGCCCTGGCCCTCTGTGTCCCTGGCGCCCTGCGGCCCTGGCCCGTCCTGGCCCTCTGTGTCCCTGGTGCCCTGCGGCCCTGGCCCTCTGTGTCCCTGGCGCCCTGTGGCCCTGGCCCTCTGTGTCCCTGGCGCCCTGCGGCCCTGGTGCTCTGCAGGCAGCGTGCTGAGCTCGCCGCAGCAGCTTGGGCCCAGCAAGTGCTCTCTGGCGAGCTAGCAGTGGCTCTGCCGTGGCTCCACGTTGCACCTTCCGCAGAGCTGCCTTGCTGAGGATGCACAAACCCTGCGTGGTCGCCTGGGGAAGAAGAGCCCTTCGCTGCCCGTGCCCACGCTGGGGTGGGTCAGGTCCCTGCGCAGCTGGGCACGCGACTGGCATGTTCCAGCTCCCTGGCTCCTCCAGAGCCGTGGCCAACAGGGTCCCAGGGAAGGGAAGCGGGTCTGGGAAAAGTTCTATTGCAGGGCGCTCAGATCGTCTGGGGCCAGGCATTTTCAACAAACGCAAAGGAACCAAAGGGCTTGGGTGAGCAAGCCCAGGAGGCGGGGGGGCCAGCCCCACATGTGGGCGGGACATAGGAGCAGGAGGGGACCCAAGATGTGAATCTTCTGGGGGGCGGGGGCTGGACTGCCATCTTTCGTCCCCCTGCACGTCCTGCAAGCACCAAGCCATAGGCCAGTGCAGGCTGGCAGGTTCTCTGTCTCTCCCCCGTGGTACAGGTAATTACACGTTTGTTACATAGACCCCGCGAGCCCCTCCGTGCCGAGGGCTCCACCCGCTACTCTCCTGCCCGGCAACGTTTGGCTTGCTGGGATTTGCTGGTAGGCCAGGGCAGTCATGGCTTTGGGTCCCTGCGTAAGCCGGCTGGAACAAACCGAATGAAATCGTCAGGCACCTGATGGAAAGTGCCTGTAGTTGGATTCCTCCGAGTGGCTGCCAAAACCTTCCAAAGAGCAGCGAAGAGGTGAAGGGTTGGGGAAGAGGGGGAGCGAGTGTGTGTGTCGGTAGGTGGTTTCTGCAAAGAACAAACTCCACAACAGCCCCCTCTCCTGATCTTTGCATGCTGCTTTGATCTTTGCTTCGTCGTTGCCATAGTGACAGAAGATGTAAAACCCCAAAGCAACAGGCGTGGAATGAATTATTGTACGTTAATAACGCGCTCTGCAGCTGCGGCAGCGTCCCCTGGCCGCCTCTCCGCCCAGCGGGTGTTCCTAGCAGCCGCCTGCCAAGTGGCTGGTCTGCGAGGCGCCCGAGATCAGGGCGGGGTTTGAGATCAGGGAGAGTGTGGGGGACATGGACTCCTGGGGGGTGTTTGGGGGAGGGAAGAGATCAGGGAGAGTGTGGGGGACGTGGACTCCCGGGGGGCGTTTGGGGGAGGGCGGGGGATCAGGGAGAGTGTGGGGACGTGGACTCCCGGGGGGCGTTTGGGGGAGGGCGGGGGATCAGGGAGAGTGTGGGGGACGTGGACTCCCGGGGGGCGTTTGGGGAAGGGCGGGGGATCAGGGAGAGTGTGGGGGCCGTGGACTCCCGGGGGGTGTTTGGGGAAGGGCGGGAGATCAGGGAGAGTGTGGGGGACGTGGACTCCCGGGGGGCGTTTGGGGGAGGGCGGGGGATCAGGGAGAGTGTGGGGGCCGTGGATTCCCGGGGGGCGTTTGGGAGAGGGAGGGGATCAGGGAGAGTGTGGGGGACGTGGACTCCCGGGGGGCGTTTGGGGAAGGGCGGGGGATCAGGGAGAGTGTGGGGGCTCCAGCTGGCCTTACCTCCGGCAACTCCTGGCCGCAGCCCGCATGTCCAGCTCCTAGGCAGAGGGGCCAAGTGGTTGTGTGCGCTGCCCCGCCCTGAGTGCCAGCTCCACAGCTTCCATTGGTCAGGAAGTGCAAGGGCTTGGCTGCCACTGCCAGAGGGACCCCCTGAAGCCCCCTGCTCTCCCCCAGACAGTGGCCCTCGGTGCTCGGGTGGGTCTGTGCGGATCCCGGAGGTCGCCTGCGCGGGTGCTCTTGGCATGCAGCTGCAGGGAAGATGCGGGGGTGGGGGGGGGGTTCCTGAGCGTCTGGCTCTGCCCTGCAGGGTTCGGGGGTGTCGGGAATGGGCCGGGCGGGGCTGTGCCGCTGCCAGGCTAGTGTGGCCTAGTAGCGAGGGTGGGATCTCGCGGGGAGCGCCCGATTCTGCCCCCTTTGCCAGCGAGTCGAGTGTCTGGGTGCAGGGCTCAGTCCCATGGGACGTGCTAGCTCCTCTCGCTACAGTGCTGGGCCTGAGGCCACGCGGTCAGTGCTCCTGAAACCCTGGCTGCTCCCGGCCAGACCCGCAGGAAACCAGAGGCGCTAAACGGCCCTACGCCAGCCCGGGGCAGCTGCCGGAGTCTGAACCGGCCTGGGTTCACTTCTGCAGCTCGTCATGTCCCTGCCGTCTCCATTCTATGCGAGTCAAACCCTTGGGCCAGCTCCTTCGCTGGGTAGCTTGGTGTGGCTGCGCGGAAGCGCGCGCTGGTTGAGCAATTTCCACCAGCAGGCCGGCTGTCGCTACAGCTAAAAGCACGGCGGGGCAGGGCGGGGCGGGCGGGATGGACAAGGAATAGATACTGGCTTAGTGAAAGGGAGCAAGTTTCAGCGGCTGCTGTCCCTCGATTCCCTCAGCGTTGAGTCTCGCTCGTCCCATTTACCTCCTGCGGAGACAGGCCCAGGGCAGACTCCCAGCCTGCCCGCTGTCTAGAAGCGGAGCGGGCGCGTTACCTGGCAGGATGCGCTTACCGGCCTTTCCCTCCCTGGGCCACCGGAACCGGCGTCCTGGCCTCCCCCGTGGGATGCCCAGGGGCTGCTCCCGCTGGTGTCGGAGGAGCCATTTGTGCACTCCCCTCACTGCCTGCTAGGGGGCTGCTGGGCCCGTCAGCCTGGCCTCCGGGAGTGTGTGGAGCTGAGGCAGCTTCTCGGGCGAAGGGAAGCAGATACATGCTCTGCAATTGGCAATGGCAATAATGGGACTTGGCCCGACTTTCACGCCTGGCGTCCGAGCGCCCCCGGGGCATGGCAGGCAGGAGAGGGTGGCTGGCGCGGTCTCGGTCCCTGGCTGTCATGCCACGACGCTGCTCTGGGACCCGCGGGGCACTCTGACTCCGAGCTGGCGTCACAGAGAGGGGCTCCGGGGACTCCAGCTAGCGAGCTGGCGGCGCGAGAGCCGACGGCCGGGCGTTGGCAGCCTCAGGGCCCCACTGGAAGTCCAGGGCATGTGCTCAAACCACGGGGAGACTAGCCCCTGGAGCAGCGCCCCGGGGGTTCCCCTCTCTTGCAGGCCATCAGTCAGGACATGGATGTCTTTCTCCAGAGCTGCCCCAGCTCCATCACTCGCCCTTGGAGGAACGGCAGTTCTCTGGCCCCGCTGTGGGCCCCACTCCATGGTGTAAATGAGAGGTGGGCCGCCGAGCCCTCGCATCCAGCTTTGCTGGGGGAAGTGCCCTAGAAACATCTCGTGAAGTGCCAGGTGCTGTATTCAGAACAGTTCCTTTCCAGGCGTTTCTCTTCCCTCCGTGCTTTTCAATGCTCCTTTAATTAGGCACGTAGACAATTTCCCGCAAGAGAAATCTTGCTTGGTGATTAGCTGCTTCTGACACTGAGACTGTCTCTCTGTTTGATTTGAGCTCCATTCATTTTTAATGCATTTTGCACGTATCTGCACAATTCTCTTGTTTAGTGCCGTTTTATTTCTGCCATCAGTCTCTTTCCTGCCCCGTTACTGTGATTTTGTGTGGCTGGAGATCGGCTTGCGGAGCGAGTTCTCCGCGTGTGCCGGGGCAAGGCCAGAGCTCGGCTGTGTGGCTCGCTTCGGTGTCTTTGCGGGTCTGAGCACTGCTAGTGACACCAGGAGGAGTGGGCGGCGCCCACTTCTAAAGCCCCCCAGCCTTGTGGGAGGGACGACTGGACCGGTGGGGCAAACGATCAGGAAACAGGGTCGGGGGCGTGGTCACAGGTTTAAAATGAGGGAGCCGGACGGGGATGCCAGCAGAGAACCCCGGCAGCGTCCACGGCCCCTCGAAGCTGTGGATGGAGCCCGTGGGCACCACCCAGAGGAACTCTGGCCGGATGTGTGGCGCTAGGGAGGAGCGGAAGTGGGCCCCGGGGTGTGGTGAGCTGGGATGGCCGCTCCCTGACCCCGAGGAGGAAGAACCCCCCTCTGAGCCTGAGTGGGCTGAGAGGGAGCCTGCCCCTTTAAGGCCACAGAGGCTTATGGGAGGGGCGGGCAGTATAAAAGCGGAGCCCAGAAGCTCCGTGGGGGCCCAGAAGTGGGGGGAGCAGAGGCCTGCCCTGAACTCTCCTGCCAGAGGCCCCTGGGATCTGGCCCAGGCATCCCCTCCCCCCGAACGTGGCCCACACAGACCCGGGGACCGGTACCGACGGGGGGGGCCAGAAGGGGCCCGGGGAAGCAGAGGACGGCCAGGTGGACCCGAGAGCCTGGGATGTGTGTCAGCATGCTTTGGGAGGGAGTCCCGGCTGCCCCCACTGGCCACCAAGGCTGCCACTGCTCGGGTCCTGGGCCACGACGGGTGGAGTAGAGAAGGCCCATGTCCCCCTGCACCCGCCATGCTGGGGGGCCGTCCGCCCTCCCCACTTGTGCTGCCTGCCTGCTCGAGCGGTCACCTGCTGTTTCGGTTACATTCCGGACCACTGTGAGTCTGGGCCCGGGAAGATCTCCCGGCACTGTAGAATCATAGAATCATAGAATCATAGGACTGGAAGGGACCTCGAGAGGTCATCGAGTCCAGCCCCCCGCCCTCAAGGCAGGATCAAGCTCCGTCTACACCATCCCTGACAGATGTCTATCTAACCTGTTCTTAAATATCTCCAGAGAGGGAGATTCCACCACCTCCCTTGGCAATTTATTCCAATATTTGACCACCCTGACAGTTAGGAATTTTTTCCTAATGTCCAATCTAAACCTCCCCTGCTGCACTTTAAGCCCATTACTCCTTGTCCTGTCCTCAGAAACCAAGAGGAACAAATTTTCTCCTTCCTCCTTGTGACACCCTTTTAGATATTTGAAAGCCGCTATCATGTCCCCCCTTAATCTTCTTTTTTCCAAACTAAACAAGCCCAGTTCATGAAGCCTGGCTTCATAGGTCATGTTCTCTAAACCTTTAATCATTCTTGTCGCTCTTCTCTGTACCCTTTCCAATTTCTCCACATCTATCTTGAAATGTGGCGCCCAGAACTGGACACGGTACTCCAGCTGAGGCCTAACTAGTGCAGAGTAGAGCGGCAGAATGACTTCACGAGTTTTGCTTACAACACACCTGTTGATACAACCTAGAATCATATTTGCTTTTTTTGCAACAGCATCACACTGTTGACTCATATTCAACTTGTGGTCCACTATGACCCCTAGATCCCTTTCCGCCATGCTCCTTCCTAGACAGTCACTTCCCATCTTGTATGTATGGAACTGATTGTTCCTTCCTAAGTGGAGCACTTTGCATTTCTCTTTATTAAACCTCATCCTGTTTACCTCCGACCATTTCTCTAACTTGCTAAGGTCATTCTGAATTATGTCCCTATCCTCCAAAGAAGTCGCAACCCCACCCAGTTTGGTATCATCTGCAAACTTAATAAGCGTACTCTCTATCCCAATATCTACATCATTGATGAAGATATTGAACAGTATGGGTCCCAAAACAGACCCTTGAGGAACTCCACTTGTTATCCCTTTCCAGCAGGATTTAGAACCGTTAACAACCACTCTCTGACTACGGTTATCCAGCCAATTATGCACCCACCTTATCGTGGCCCTATCTAAGTTATATTTGCCTAGTTTATCAATAAGAATATCATGCGAGACCGTATCAAATGCCTTACTAAAGTCTAGGTATATGACATCCACCGCTTCTCCCTTATCCACAAGGTACCCCTAGGCAGGGGCAGATTACTGCTTTGTGGGGCTCCTCCCTCATTCTCCCAGGAAGCAGGGCTGGGGCACAGGGGTACCCATTTTTTCCAGGGCCCCTCCATTGTCCAGGGACTCCGTTAGCATAGAGGCTAAGCCACCACTGACCCTAGGCACGCAGAACTTCCCAGCAGGGAGCAAATTCAGGGCCTTGTCCTACAGAAGCTCAAGCCCTTGCCTCTTGAGCTCACGGGGAATCTCTGAAAACTGCTGGCAATATAGGGCCTTTGATACACGTCTGAGAGGTGCCCCCACTAGAGGGCAGGGTGACATCTCTGGGTGCAGTATTTGAACAGAGCCATCCCAGAGAAGCGGGCAGTCCCAACTCCCACTGCCTAGCGCCCCCAGCCTTCACTGAGCCTGCGCCCTGGAGCGAGGGCACCCACACGCCTCAAGCCCTGGAACCTGGGGGGTTCAGTAGCGAGACCTCATCTCCCCCCCGTGGACCCTGCAGAAGATGCCCCGTAGGCGGGCGGCAGAGCGAGACCGCAGGAAGGGGTGGCTGCGTGGCTGGGGCTGCGTCATGCACCAGCTGATGGGCCCGGGAGGGGAGGGAGCGTGACTGCGTTCTCGGCCAAGGGCAGCCCGCCTGGAAGGAGCCAGGGCTCAAGGGGAGAGTCCCAAGGCTGCGCAGCGGGGCCAGTGACAGCAGCGCGTTGCCACGAAGCGGCGCTCCTGTCTGCCTCTGAGGTGAGACACTGGGGGCTGTGGGGGGCTTTCTTTCCCTGTCCCCCCAGGCCTGGCTAAAGAGCCGCACGGGGAAGCTGCCACTGGGGGCCTGGCCACAGTGATCCCCACTGTAAGCAGCTGTTGGCGCCCGGCTTGGGCCGCTAATGACCCCTGGGGCTGGCTGGGGCAGCAGGTCTGGGTGTTTTCAGGATTGTGCTTCCATTGTCCTTTCCCGTCCCGCCTGAGCGGTCTCACTCCAGCCCACAGCACGGCCTGCGGGGATCGCCAGCTGCTGGCACGTTCTCCCCTGCACCGAGGGCTCCTAAACCCCTTTGGTCTGTTTAAACCCACCTGTAAGAGCCAGGGGGAGGCTTCCTGTCCTCTTGCTTTGCAGGTGGACTTGACCCCGCAGGAGGGAAGGCAGACACAGGGGCCTCTTTCGAAAGAGAGCGTCTAGGCCACAGCCGGGACTTTTGGAAAAGCGAGCCGCTCTTCAAATGAGCGCACCCAGGCAGTCTGGAGGCTCTTTCGAAAAAGTCCAGTTTGCACCACATAGCGTCTTTTCTGAAAGAGCACTTTTGAAAAAAGGCGTTCTTCCTCGTAAAACGGGGTTTTCCGCGGTCGAAAAAACTGCCACGTTCTTTCGATTTACTTTCAAAAGAACGTGGCAGCAGTCTAGACGCAGGGGACGTTTTTTCAAAAAAGGCCACTTTTTTGGAAACCCCCTGCAGTCTAGACACACCCACCCCAGGGGGAGCGCTAGCTGGGCCCACCTCACCCAGGGGCTAGAGCCCAGAGCCTGCCCAGGGAACAGGCCCCGGCCACAGTGCCCGAGTCCCACTGGTGTCAGGGATCCTTGGTGGCTGTACGGAACGGGGCCCTGCAAGTGCCCATGGGTGCCAAAGGGGCCAGACAAGCAGGTGCAAAGACAAGCGAGTGATTGTTGAGCTTCATTCGCTGCCTCGCGGCTTTCTCCAGGCTCCGGGGCCTGGCTCCGGGTTGCTGGAGCCTTGGGGCTGGCGATAGCGCCTCAGCCGCAGGAGGGCAATGCTGGGGCCAGGGTGGCCAAATCTCTGGTGTGTTTTCTGGAGCCCAGCTCTAGAGCTGTGGGGTCCAAACCCTGGGAAAAGGGGGGGG
The DNA here is from genome assembly GCF_049634645.1 of Pelodiscus sinensis. Lineage (NCBI taxonomy): Eukaryota > Metazoa > Chordata > Testudines > Trionychidae > Pelodiscus > Pelodiscus sinensis. The sequence continues at coordinate 38,817,116 of NC_134724.1, read as the reverse complement.
AGATGTGGCTTGAGCAGAGGCTAGCAGAGACCCAGGAGCCAGGCCACCGCGGAGGGACACGGCTGTAACATGCCTGGCAAGCACTGGCCTGATTTCCCAGCTGCTGCTCTTTAAGCCAGGGTGCTGGGAGAAACGCATCTGCAGAGATTAGCGCCTGGATTCAAGTGCAAAGACGCCTCATTCCCCAGGGCTGCCGGTCCCCAGGCCGCTGCTCTGCAGTAAACGCACAGATTGCCCCAATGCTCACGTGTGAGCCCCAGTTGCCTCGGACCAGGGCTGGTGGGGGCAGGTGAAGAGAGCGCTCGAGGCCCATCTCCGCAGCTGTAATTTGGCAAAGCACACACATGGCCAGGAGCTGGAGTCCGGCCGGGGTACATCTGCCTGGCTCCTTTGGCGTCAGGGGCACCAGCCCAGGGCAGCTGAGGCCTGGCCGGCATGCCTTTCTTGCTATCCCCCGGGAGTGGCCTATCAGATCAGCAGTGGCTCACTCCGACCTGACTGATTATTTTCTGCTGCTAGTCGGTCTCTGCCCTTTTTCTTGGCTTCCAGACAGTGACAAAATGCCCATCTGCGATAATTGGCTAACACTTGAAGTGCTTATCGCTAAAGTAAGGGATGGCGAAGGAAGAGTGCTCTTCCTTTGACTTCCTGCTGTGTAGACAGCGCCGAAAGCCAAGGTAAACTATTTCAGCTTAAGCTATGCAATTGCCAGCACTGAAGCTGCGTAGCTTAATTCGACTTTAGCCCTGCTGGGTAGATGTGCCCAGAAGAATGACTTCTCAGTCCTGTTTGCAACCCTCCTGCTAATGCAGGGATCACCAACCCGTCGATCGGGATCTACCAGTCGATCTTGGAGCCTCTGACAGGGGATGCTGACGGGTTTGGCCAGGAGGCTGGGAAGTGCCGGCACTTAGCTGCCCCTCCTCCCACTGCTGCTCATCCCCTGCCCTTTGCCTTGGGGCTGGCCCCCTAGGAGCCCCCTGCTTGCTGTGCAGGGGAGGGAGAGGAGGGGGCTGGTGTCAGGGTGCCCCCTCCCACCCTGTATCCTGTCTCCACGGAGCAGAGAGGGGGCTCAACAGGACTGGGGAGGGAGTTTGCAGGCTGCTTTGGGGAGTGGTGCAGGGCCAGGGCAGGGGGGAGCCAGCCTGAGCCCCACGGCACCCCCACCCAGGAGCCACTTGAGGTCAGCAGTGTCCAGCTGGAGCCCACATCCCGAACCCCTAGCCCAGCCATGAATCCCTCCTGCACCCCAAGTCCCTGCCCTAGCCCCGAGCACCCTGCATCCAAACACCCTGCCAGAGCCTGCACCTAGAACCCCCTCCAACGCCCAACTGCCAGCCCAACACTCAACTCAGAGCCCCTCGCACTCCAGGTCCCTTAACCCAAGACCAGAGCCTGCCCCCGAACCCTCTGCCCCTGCCTGGGGAACGGGAGGGAGGACAGAGGGAGCAGGGCGCAAAGGGGGGCAGGGTGTTTGGGTCTGAGGAAGATCGTGGATTGAGACCCCTGTGTTAATGCATCCCACAGTGACCTTGGCTTTTGTGCAAGTGTCGCACTGTCGACTGAGCTCTGGCCCCTCGACCCTGTCCCACAGAGCTCCTCCCTGAGCAGCCGTCGCCCGTTTCCAGTGCCTGGTTACCTCGGGCCATTTCTCCGCTTTCCTTAGATCAGTTTGAATTGTGACCCGCCCTCCAGAGCACTCGCGCCCTCCCGGCTCGGGACCATCCGCAGACGTGCAAGCGCCTCTCCCTGCCGATGTCGACGTCGCTGCCGAGGACACTGAACAGAACTGAACCCAGCCCTGGTCCCTGCGGAGCACCGCTCTCTATGCCCTTCCAGCACAGCTGAGCGCCACTGATCACTCCTCTTCGGGGCGGTTCTCCAGCCAGTTCTGCACCCACCTTGCGCCAGCCCCAGCCAGGTTCATTTCCCTAGTTGTTAGGGAGAACCTCAGTGAGACTGTGTCCGATACTTTACCAGTGTCTAGGTACCACATCTGCCACTTCCCCTGCTCCACAAGGCTCCTTGCCCTGGCCAAGAAAGCTGTCGGGTGGGTCTGACACAATTTGTTCTTGACAAAGTCATGCTGGCTGCTACTTGGCACCTTATTATCTTCCAGATGTCTGCGGATGGATTCCTCAGTTATTTGCTCCCTTAGCTTTCCTGGTATGGAGTTAAGATGACTGGTCTGTAATTTTCCCGTGTTGCGTTTTCCCCTCTTTAAACGCGGTACAGCCGCATCTAAAGAGAGAACTTCTGCTTTGGGGACGGGGCGGGGAAGCGCTGTGACTTGCTCACGTCATCTGTGGCTTGTGCACAGGAGAGTGAATGGTAGATAGGCACCCGTGTCCCATTGACATCGACGGGAGCTGGGTGTCTAAATACCTTTGAGGACTTGGCCATCCCTGATCACAAGGAACCAATACAAGAGACGAATTGATCCCACGAGTAACTCAGTAACCAGCCAGCTAGGCACGAATTGGGAGACCCGTTGAGCAACCAACTTCCTACCGCCTAGGCTGACACCACCTTCTTGGGGACTTTAAGCAGACTCTGAGGCTGGCACCCCACCATGGAGGACATCAATAGTCTTGGCCTGGATCCCTTTTGACTGCTTTTCTCCTTGCTTTGCCTTCCAGCATCACAACGCCTGTGCTCTTGTAACGCCCCGTTCTATGTGCATGGACTTTCCTTGAGCGTGGCCCTGTGGGCAGCTTGCGGTAATGTCGAGAACGTGTCCTGAACACAGTAGCTGCCCCGCGGAGTCCCATCGAGGTATTGGATCGTGCTCATTAGCAATGACAGGCTCGCACGTAGCAGCAGGCTGTTCAGACAGCTGGTGATTTGGCTGAATAATTACAGTTCACATGCCCTAAGCTGCAGTCTTGAGAACTGCCCAAAGCAAATGTAAGAAACCCAAGTAGAGTCCCGGGGGAAACGTAGCGAAGGAACGGAAAAGTTGTTCTGAAAATGAAAAAATGAAACTTTTAACAAATATTTGTTAGGTTTTGGTTGATTTTTTTTTTCACTTTTGGGCTGAAAGTTTCTTGGTTTTGGTTGATGACAACAGAAATTCTGACTTTAAGAAGAATTTTGGGGTTTGATTGCTGAAAACCAAAGAATTTTCAGATTTTTCAAATGAAAACTTAATTTAAAATAGCCATGAAAATGCGCATCTCTTGAAGACATTTTTTGATAAAAAGTTACTTCTAATCAAAAAAAGTTTTGACTGAAAAATGCCAACCAGTCTCCAGCCGCTTGTTCCCCACATAAGCCATGAAGAGCCAGTAACTGTTCATAGACAGGACAGCAGAGAGCAGGCCGGACGCCCTGTCACTGAGACAACAGTCGTCTGTCGAATGCGGTTCAGAACAGGTGCAGGACGCTGTGATCACACCCACCCACAAGCCAGGATGGGACTTCCCATCTCTGCCTTCCGGGATGGTTCTCCGTGCAGTGAAAACCCGGCTGTTCTCGCAGATCATCCACTTGAGCCTGTGGGTTCAATAGGGAAAGTGCTTGGAAACATCATTGCATGGGGTGGAAGAGGGCGTAATCAGTTACAGCCCTGGCCCTGCAGGGTTGGCCAAGACACGCCTGTTCCTAGCCCCAGGAGGTGCATTGTCCAAGCTGGCAGCTTAACACGTGCTTGAAGGTTGACGCAGTTGCAAAGTTTCTCCATGGGGCAGGGAACATAAACTGATCTGTGGAGCTGGCCCTGGGCGCAGCCAATCAGGGCAATGGCTCCGGGCCCCAGCTTGGAGAGCCCCATAGATCAGTGCGTCCCTCACCTCGCCGGAGTCTGAACCCAGACTTCCAGAACTGCTAGTGATCAACTGTGAGCCGCATTGCCCCTGAGAACTACGGGCAAGCCCAAGCCAGAGCCCGGGGCTGAAGTGACCACGCGCCGCGCAGGGCGTGTTCATCTGCAAGGAGTGTGCCTTAGGGCGCTGAGTGAAAGGGAGACGCTTAACCAGAGATCGGATCAAGCCCTGGCAGAACCTCCCTGCCCCCGCTCCACCCTGCAAATTACACCGCTTGGCCTGCTCTAGCTCTTCTCTGCCCCCCTCTACACCGGCCCAGTTATCCGCCCGGGGTTGGCTCTGGGAATGGAGCTCCCAGGCCGCCCTGCACAGCAACAGCGGCCCAGCCCGATGTAAACGCCCCGCCCCGCTCTGGCAGGCCATGTCCAGCTGCAGCCGGGGTCAGTCCCTGGGGCTCCAGCAAGTCAGTAGCTGCTGCTTGGCTGGGGTGGGCCGGCTCCTTGGAAGGAAGGGCAGGGCCTGGCCGCTCTGACCCGCCACAGCAGCACGTCCAGTTCCCCGCCCCCGGGCCACACCCGAGAGCTACACGCCGGATGCCCAGCTGGCCGACCCGGGCTTGCTCGGCTGCCAGTTACCCAGCCGCAGGCCTGGCCACCGACAGCACGGCCCTGCCCCTCTGTGGAGAAGGCCAAAGGGGTCCATACCCTGCTCCTCCAGCAGGCCCCCCAGCGGGGCCCACGAGGGTCCGTCTGCCCGCCCAGGCCCTGCCCTCCAGGGAGACAGAGGCAAGAGAGAGCAACCGGCCTTGGCCGTGGGCCTGCTGCTCCCTCCTGCTCTCACTCGCCGGGGCGTGACCCCACCTGGCCCGCAGCCCGCCAGGCCGCAGCCCCAATCCCAGGGCAGGGAAGGCCGCAGCCCCGGGCCTCATGTGACCAGCTCTGGGGAAGGCAGGTTTGTCCCGTGGAAGATAAACAGCAGCAATTGTTGGGAGAACTTGAGGCGTCCTCCCTCCCCCGCCGCTTCCTGCGAGAAGGCCCGGATGGGCCCAGCTGCCCCTGGGTGAGCTAGGATGGCTCCCGGCACCGGAGACGCCGCCCTGCACCCCGAGCAGCACTGCCGAGCCCTGCGCCCACGCCGACCTCAGCACTGCCCCCTGCGCTGCGTGTTCTCGGAGGTGTTCGCTCCGCCTGGCCGCTGGCTCTCCCCTTCTGGATGTAGCTGTGTTCAAGCCTAAGGGACCACGCTGCTCACGCAATGTGACCTCCCACGCCGCACCCACCAGACACTTCCACCCTTCGTTCCTGGTGGCGCTAACGAGCCACGCCGGCCTGGTGAGAAGACGGGGCCTGCAGGGGCGCTCTGTCCGCCAGAGCTCCCCCGAGAGCACCCAGAGCGCGCTGAGCTCGCACTTGGGATGGACAAACGGTAAGCGCCAAGTGCCCTTGGTCGCTGGTTCCTTTTGCAGGCCACCGGGCTGGGCAGCAGCAGGCAGGCGAATGCCGCGGCCTCTTGCGCGTCCTTTCCACGTTCGGGCCACGGCTGTGGCAGCCCTGCCCAGCGCCCGAGGAAAGAGACGCCATCGCAGTAGAGCGCAGCTCAGAGCTGCTGCGAGCCCTGAACGTGGGGGCCAAACGGCTGTTTAACCGGTGAGTCTTGCAGGCAGGCGTGTAAATCTGACACGAGACAGGCTGAGGCATCCGCCCTCCCGGGGACAGGCCTGGAAGAGGCTCTGGGGAGCCCAGCTGCACCCCCCCGCGGGGCCTGGGAGGGAAAGGGCACCCCCGGCAGAGGGAGCTGAGGAGCAAGGTCGTGGCAGCTCAGCCCGAAGGCGTAGGGCTGGGCTCGGAGCAGTAGCTAAGCAAGCCCCAGCATTTAGGAGACGTTACCCTGTTCACTGCTGCTCTGGGTACAAAAATAACCCAGCAAATGGCAGAACAGGGAGTTCTTCCAACAGTCGCTTTCCTGTACCCTGGGAAATGAAACCATCCGGCTACTTTCCAGGTGTCTCGTGTGGCGTGAAATCTCTGGAGTAAATGAGCCGGTTCTCCCGAAGCACAAATTACCCTCCCCGCATGCCCCATCGCAGCCTCTCCTCGTGTCCCAGCATGTCACACGCCGTGGGGTGCGAACCAGGAGCACGGTGATGCCGGCAGCTCTGAGCAGGGGGATGCGATCTAGCGAAGGTGCTTGTACAGCCCCTGCAGTGCCTGAGCAGCTCCTCGTTCCCAACCTCCCTTTGGGGCAGTGCAGGCCTAATGTCCCCACTGGACAGAGGGGAAACTGAGGCACGGGGCCACTCGGTGACATGCTCCACAGGAGGGGAGTCGCCAGAGCCCCAGTGCTAAGCTCTTCTCTCCAGAAAGATCCGGGCCACAGGATGGAGTTACGCCCCTTAGCCAGCTGGGCAATTTAGCCCTCAAGCCACAGGCCCGCATGGGCAGATCCCGTGGGCCCTTCTTCCAGCCTGTTCCCATTTCACCCAGCCAAGCGCGAGCCTGGGAGGGACGCAGCCCTGCCTGAGATGTGCCGGGGCAGGGGGCCTCCAGGGAGCAGTCAGCCCCTGTGGCCCCACAGCTCCAGACTCCCCTGCATGTGGGGTGGGTAGCAGCACTGCCCTAGGGAGGCCACACGGGCCCAGGGGTGGAGACCAGAGGCCTGAGTTCTGTTCCTGGCTGGCCCATGGCCTTGGGCAAGTTCGGTCACCCCCTGGTCTGTCCTGTCTGTTAGCCTGGGGGGCCCCCAATGCCAGCGCATCCCAGCAGAGTCGGGAACGCAGGCCCTAGGGAGGAGCCCGATGTGGTGTAGTGGGGGGGGCGCTGTCCATTGGGCCATTCTCCGGTCGCTGTGCTTGGGCTGTGGGCGACCCCTACTGGCCTGCGTCTGTAGCACTGCCCAGCGGGGGGGTCGCCCTGAGGACCCTCAGGTCACTAGTCCATGGCCCAGGCGGTTCTCCCCTGTCCAGGGAAGGGCTCTGAACCAAGGGAGGGGGTGGCTGGGAGAAGGGGCAATTTTGGCTGGGATGACATGAAGAGAGGAGACTAAGCGGAGTGCTGGGGGCCGGGGGCCGGTGGACCCCACCCCAAGGGGTCTGAGGCTGCCTGACCCGGACTCCTGTAACCACATCGCGCCTTTGCTGGGCTGTATCCCGGAGGATCAATAACCCCTCTGTTCAGCTGGCTGGCGGAGTCTCACCTTGCTACGGGGCTGCAGGATGGGGGCTCCCCGACGCGCCAGCACCCCCGACCCGACCGGAGACCTGAGCGCTGGTGCCTTAGGCCTGGGCCAGACCGGGAGGGGCACAAATGCGAGGCGAAGCTGCCTGGCAAGTGCCCACGGGGCTCTCTCCAAGCCTGCAGGACCCTTGGGCAGCTGAGCAGGCAGGGGCCTGGCCGCGGGTGTCCTGTGGGGAGCTGGGGGCGGGATCCCTGGGCCCAGCACACCAGGAACAGCTGTCGCCCCAGCCCCAGGCCATGCTGGTGACTCCAGGGATGAGCCCAGGGCAGACAGCCTGGCTTTGCCCCCTGGCAGAGGGTTGCCAGGTGTCCGGCATTGACCCGGACAGCCCGGTATTTGCGCCTTCCGCCCGGTAAAAAAATGCAGAAAATACTGGACGTCTGAAATGTTCTGTATTTTCTGTCTGTGCCGAGGCCCGGCTCGGGCGCCCGATGGAAGGTCGCTTGGGACATGGTGCAGCTCACGCTGGCTGGGGTGCAGGGGGAAGCGGCCCAGGAACTAAAGGGGCTGCGACTGAATTTTGGCCCTGCTCTTTTTTTTTTTTTTCTCAAAAGCATTTTTTCCTGGCATGTTTTTTGGGGGGAGGAAAAGGGGGGTCTGCCTACCTGGCTGAGGCGATTACAGGGATGGAGCTGATCTTACAAAGGCCTTATGTACAGCCCTGCCAAGGGCTTCTCTGAAACCCAGCCGCACACTCTGATAAAGGCATTTTGGGGTAGTCGTGCTGGCTCAGATCCTGAGCCACGGCCAAGCTGGAATCCGCAGCCGGGAGGAAAGGGAGGGCGAGGGCCGGTTTTCAGACACCTTTGCACGCCGCTGGCTCGAGGGCCACGCAAGAACCAATTTGCTCCACAAATCAGAGTAGTCTCGAGGCTGCTCTAATTGCCCCCACTTGCCAATGCCCAGCCCTGCAAAGGTTTTTCAGGAGTCTGGGGCAGTGTGCTCAGGAGAGATCCCAGTGCAGCCCAGCTGATTAGCAGAGCGCCCCGGCTGGGTTTAGTTTCTACGGGTGTGCAGCTCCGCACATGCCTTCGTGCACATAAAATGTGTTCCGCCAGGGCCAGTCCTATCCAATTGGCAGCCCTGGGCGCCTGCCCAGCTCACCCGCAGGGTGGCCAGATGGTTTCAAAAAAATACCGGACAAAAATTTGTTGAGCAAAAAAAAAAAAGGAGGGTCAGGGAGTAACCAGGGAAACCTGGGGGGAGGATTCAGAAGGCCAGGCCAAAATGTGGTTGTGGCCCGCCCCTAAGACTGGCTTTCTCGCCGGCCCCTTGAAAATGGCGACCGCCCGGCTCGCCCGCACCGAGGATCGGCTCCGTGTTCTGCGCAGAGACGGAACAAATCTGCGCATGGCTGGAAAAGATTAGAGGGACCATTGGTCTGGGGAAACCCTGGCCAAAGGCTCCTTCCCTAGCTACGTGCTGCTCCAGCTGTTCTGTGCCCTGCAAGGAGCCCCTGGCATGGCAAACGGCCAGCCGTTGAGGGCTGCCTTGCATTGCCAGAGAGGCAGAAAGCAGCCGGGGCAGGCCCCAGGCCCTGTCCCACTGAGCTAGGGGAGCTGTCAGAGTTCAAGTAGAGGGAACTCGCCCCACGGCTCAGAATCGCACCGGCGCCGGCTACCCCTTGCTGCACCAGGCGGCCCCGTGCCCCAGTGCGCTCCCTGCCGTGGCAGAGCCCCGTTTGCACCCCACGCGCTGCCCTGTTCGGACTGCGTCCTGCCGCTGCCGCTCTTCCTTCCCTAGCTTTAGGCCTAGCTCCCGCTCGGCCCTCTTCCGCGCCCGTGAATAATTCCCGGCCGTCATGTCAGCTGCCACCTGCCAGGCATTTCCAGCGCAGCCTTTGATCACGGCTCCCCGAGCATCGCCGCTTTTAGACTCTGCGCCGCTGGGTCCTGGACTCGCTCCTCCTGTGCCAGCCCCTCCCCCCGCGTCCGTGCCATGCCCACTCGCATCGCGCCTCCCCCTGCTCTGGGGTGGGGGCCGTGGCCAGACAGGCCTTGGCTGTGGAGTCAGGTCGGCCCAAGCCTAGGGGGTTGTTCACACCCACACGGACCCACGAGGAGCTCAGCTGCCCCTGCGAACGGCCTGGGCTGCTCTGCCTGGCCGGGCGGGGACTCTGCTGGGATGCCAAGGAGCTCCCCCCGGCTCTCAGCCCCCCCAAATGCACCAGCCTCCCGCTGCTCCTCGCCGGCGGGGGCTGGGGATCCGACCTCGCACCCAGGTCTCGGGACCCCCGAGGCACCAGAGCACGGGGCTGGCCACAGCCGAGTCACGGGACGCGGGCTCGGTGCAGCGGGACCCCTCGGGCCCTGCCTTCTCGCCAACCCAGCCAGCACAGCCGCCTCCTGAGCAGGCCCTAGGGCGAGGGGTCGACCCAGCGCCGGGCCCCTCGTGCCTCAAGCTCACCTTCAGCTCCTCCAACCCCGACTGGGCATGTGGGACTTTATCTGAACCGTCAGCACTCAAGGCAGCGGCTTCACCACCCCCCACTAGGGCCAGCCCCCTCTCTGGGGCAGAGACTCGCTGCTCTCCACGGCTGCACAGTCCCAGCCAATGGTGTGATCTCAACAGCCAGCCGGACTGCCCCCTGCCCCACTGCCAGCCGGACTGCCCCCTGCCCCACTGCCAGCCAGACTGCCCCACTGCCAGCCGGACTGCCCCCTGCCCCACTGCCAGCCGGACTGCCCCCTGCCCCACTGCCAGCCAGACTGCCCCACTGCCAGCCGGACTGCCCCCTGCCCCACTGCCAGCCAGACTGCCCCACTGCCAGCCGGACTGCCCCCTGCCCCACTGCCAGCCAGACTGCCCCACTGCCAGCCGGACTGCCCCCTGCCCCACTGCCAGCCGGACTGCCCCACTGCCAGCCGGACTGCCCCCTGACAGCCAGACTGCCCCACTGCCAACTGGACTGCCCCCTGCCCCACTGCCAGCCGGACTGTCCCCTGCCCCACTGCCAATACAGCCCCCAGCCCAGCCCATGGATGCCCCGGCCCAGCCTCCCCAATACAGCCCCAGCCCGGCCCATGGACACCCCGGTCATGGCGCCGAGCTCCTGCCGAGCTCAGGGTACTCGCCGTGTCTCTGGAGCGCTGCTTCCCGGGGCCTGCACCAGGACTCCCCCCGCCCCAAGGGCCCCCAGAGCGGAGCCGAGGCAGGGCCGCCCCACCCCGCCGGGCACTGGGGACTGGCTCTGTGGCCCCGGGAGGACGAGCCGCATTTCCCATGCCAGGGGGCAGTGCCCCGTCGCAGCCGGGCAGACAGGGACCAGCCAGAGCCAGGCCTCGCTGCGAGAACAAAGGGAAGGGGGAGCCGGGAGCCCCCCGAAGCGGCTGCTGCCTCAGGAGGAGCGGCAGGGCCACAGCCACAGGGCCTCGGCAAGCGCCAGTGAGCGCCCAGAGCCGGCAGGGCCCTTGGTTCTCTGCCACACGCCTCCAGCGCTGCCTCCGCGGGAGGCCAGGCGGGCGCGGCAGGAATAGCCAGAGAACAAGCTGATTAGCCACGGTGCTGTCAGGCCCAATTACATCTTCAGAGAGCGCGACAGCAGCTTTTGTCAGATCTCCCTGCACAGCCACGGCCTCCCCGGCCCTCCCCAGCAGCATCCTCCAGAGCCCGGCACGTTGCTCCAGGCGGGTGACAGCTCCATTCTCCTCCTGGGGGCCCTCGGGGGGTGGCGGGTCCCCTCTTGCTTCCTCGGGCCATCCCCACTTCCCCTGCAGCCTGCTGGAGGCGCTGGGGGTTGGTCCAAGCACATGGGCCGAGAGGGAGAGGGAGAGTATGGGTACGTCTACACTACAGCGCTAGTTCGAACTAACTTAGTTCGAATTAGTTAATTCGAACTAAGCTAGTTCGAACTAACGCATCTAGAACTAAAAACTAGTTCGAACTAGCGTTTTGCTAGTTCGAACTAGTAAGTCCACATTGAGTGGACTCTGAACAGGGCTTAATGATGGCCGGAAGCAGTGCCGGCAGGGCATAAAAGGAGGACTTAGAGCATGGAGATGCTGTCTCAGGCTAGCCGAGGGCTGCGCTTAAAGGGTCCCGACCCCCACCCCGGACACACAGTTCTAAGGGGTGCCCCGCTTGCAAAGAAGTTCTGGCTTGGAGTGCCCTGAGTGCCCACACTGGGCACATCACACCACTCGGCCATCAGCCCGGCTGCACTTGCCGCAGGCTGCCATCTGGGGAGAGGGAGTAATTGGGGGGCTGCAGGAGAGCTTCCACCCCCAGAAGCCCGCAGAGCCAGCCCAGTCCTCCCCATCGGGGGCTCGTACCCCATTCCTCCCTCACCTCCTTCCACTTGCCCTTCCCTAGCCCCCCTTCTTATTGATGTACAAAATAAAGATAACGTTTCTTCCAACATTGACTCTGTCTTTATTGAACAAAACTGGGGGAGACTGGGAAAAGGAGGTGGGAGAGGGGAAGAGAAAGGCTGGGAGAGGGGAGGGCAACTAACATGATCAGGGGTTGGGAACAGGTCCCAGATGAAGAGAGGCTACAGAGACTGGGACTGTTCAGCTTAGAAAAGAGGAGACGGAGGGGGGACAGGCTAGAGGTCTCTAAAAGCAGGGGTTGGGTGGAGAGGGTGCATTCAGAAAAGTTCTTCCTGAGTTCCCATAAAGAAGGACTAGAGGACACCAAAGGAAAGGAATGGGTAGCAGGCTTGAAACTAGTAAGAGAAAGTTGTTGTTGTTGACAAAGCAAATAGTTAACCTGTGGAACTCCTTGCTGCAGGAGGCTGTGAAGGCTACAACTAGAACAGAGTTGAAAGGGAAGTGAGATCAAGTGATGGAGGTTGGGTCCATGGAGTCCTATTAGCCAGAGGGTAGGAGTGGTATCCCTGCCCAAAGTTTGTGGAAGGCTGGAGAGGGATGGCACGAGACAAATGGCTTGGTCATTGTCTTCGGTCCATCCCCTCCAGGGTCCCTAGGGTTGGCCGCTGTTGGCAGACAGGCTACTGGGCTAGATGGACCTTTGGTCTGACCCAGTACGGCCATTGTAAGCTCAGGGCTCAGTGTCGGGGGTCTCAGTGGACCCCCTTGATTTTCATGCACACCTGGTCCTGGGTGGCCAGGCTGGCAGCTCTCCTGCCCTAGACGGCCACTTTCCTGTGCCTAGTGCGGAGATCGTGGACGAGGTCCACGATGTCCGCACTAGCCCAGGAAGGTGCCCGCCTCTTGCGGTCCAGGGCAAGCTCCTGGGAGCCGCCAGCCTGGTCCCGGCAAGAGGGGGTGGGCTGGGGGGCATCGGGTGGGTGGCTCTGTGCCGTGCCAGGTGCAGGGTCTGCTAGCTGGGTGCTGGCAGGCTTGCACCTGGCACGGGCACCGTAGCCAGCCCGTGCCCCTTTAAGGGGTCCGGGGCCGGGAGGGGGGCATAGAGTTTCCCTGGTGTTGGCCAGAGTGGCCACCAGGGAAACCTGGGGAGGGCTAGCCTCCCACTAGTTCGAACTAAAGGGCTACACAGCCCTTAGTTCGAACTAGCTAGTTCGAACTAGGCGTTAGTCCTCGTAAAATGAGGTTTACCTAGTTCGAACTAAGCGCTCCGCTAGTTTGATTCAAATTCGAACTAGCGGAGCGCTAGTGTAGCGCATAGGAAAGTTAGTTCGAACTAACGTCCGTTAGTTCGAACTAACTTTCTAGTGTAGACATACCCAGAAGGAAGAAAGCCGGCCCCCGCTGCCAGCCGTGGAGGGGGGAGGGAGATCCGGGGCGAGGGAGAGCTCTGGCCCTTGCCCAGTTCGCTGGCCTCCTGCAGCTCAGTGAGAAGCAAGTGGGGACAGGGCCAAGCCCAGAGGGCCACCGGGATCCAGCGCTGCGGGTTCAGGGTCGCGTGGCCTGGCGGAGCTGAGTCTGCTCGTGCTCCCCGCTGGCGCTGGGGGTCTGGGAGCCAAGTGGATCCCAAGCACAGCTGGTGGGCAGGGCACCCGGGGCGGGCGCTTACAGGTGGGCAGGGCTTCTCCAAAGCCTGCACTGCCACAGAAGGGCCTTTGGACCCCCTGCTCCTGCCTTGTCTTACAGAAGGGGGGGCCTGCAGCCCTGTTTCTGACCCCCCGGCACGGCGAACTTGGGCCCAAAACGTGGCTCATCCTCCTGGAGCCCAGCAGAGAGGGGAGCATCTGTGAGCCCAAGTCAGTGTCAACACAGGGGCCAGTCCCGGCCGTGGGGCGCCAGTCACTGCCTGCCACTTCCGCCCCGGCACAAGAGCGGGGTGTGCCGCCCGGCTCTAGGATCCCCGCAAGTCACAGAGCACAGCCGGTTCCCCGCCCCCTCGGAGCGCCTGGCTCGGAAGGCAGCAAGCCGCCCGTAACACTCAGCATGGGGTCACGTGGTCAGGACCAGAGAGCCGAAGGAGGACCCCTTCTCGTCAGCTGGACTCGGGGCTCGGAATCAGCCAGGAGAGATGTCGGCAACTGGAGAGCTGTGTCACGAGGAGGATTCAAAGGTCAGGACAGCTGCTTGCGGGCGCTCTCTGCGTTTGTCTTCAGAGGGGCCGAGGGGCGACCGGGTCCCTTTCCGAGGGTTTAAGAATGCTCTCGAGTCTGGCAGGCGAAGGTCTAACGAGCCAGGGTCGGCGCTGCTGCAAGACACATTCGGGCAGGCCAGAAGGGGTAACATTTTTAACAGGCAGGGCTGTTCACCGCTGGGACAACATCCCCAAGTGCTGGTGGCTTCTCTGTGGCTCACACCTGGTCAGCCAAGATGGGCTGTTTTTCTGGATCTGCTCTGGGAATTATTTGGAGCTCTAGGAGAGACAAGACCAGCATGCACTCGGCTCCGGCTCGCTGACACAGAGTGGCAGGGCGGGGGTTAACGATCTGCTCAGAGGCGAGGAAGCCTGTGGACATGAAATGAGTTGGGAGAGTTTTCTCAGCTCCTCCAAACAGAACAAACTCCCAGCAAATCCAGGTGAATCTCAAGCCAAATTTCTGTCAAGGAAAACGACACGTCCCTCCCAGGCCAGGAGCGCATCTCAGCCCAGTGCTTGACTTCAGAGCGGAGCGATAGCACAGAGCCCCTGCTGCCCGGGCTGGCAGGAGAGCTGCAAGGGTGACCACTCAAATCGGAGAGGGGGAGAGCCGGGGAGAGGGAAGCCCGTGCGCGGTGTGTCCTGTGCACAGACCCAGCGGCTCCCTCCCCGGGCGCGGTGTGTCCTGTGCACAGACCCAGCGGCTCCCTCCCCGGGCGCGGTGTGTCCTGTGCACAGACCCAGCGGCTCCCTCCCCGGGCGCGGTGTGCCCTGTGCACAGACCCAGCGGCTCCCTCCCCGGGCGCGGTGTGTCCTGTGCACAGGCCCAGCGGCTCCCTCCCCGGGCGCGGTGTGTCCTGTGCACAGACCCAGCGGCTCCCTCCCCGGGCGCGGTGTGTCCTGTGCACAGACCCAGCGGCTCCCTCCCCGGGCGCGGTGTGCCCTGTGCACAGACCCAGCGGCTCCCTCCCCGGGCGCGGTGTGTCCTGTGCACAGACCCAGCGGCTCCCTCCCCGGGCGCGGTGTGCCCTGTGCACAGACCCAGCGGCTCCCTCCCCGGGCGCGGTGTGTCCTGTGCACAGACCCAGCGGCTCCCTCCCCGGGCGCGGTGTGCCCTGTGCACAGACCCAGCGGCTCCCTCCCCGGGCGCGGTGTGCCCTGTGCACAGACCCAGCGGCTCCCTCCCCGGGCGCGGTGTGCCCTGTGCACAGACCCAGCGGCTCCCTCCCCGGGCGCGGTGTGCCCTGTGCACAGACCCAGCGGCTCCCTCCCCGGGCGCGGTGTGTCCTGTGCACAGACCCAGCGGCTCCCTCCCCGGGCGCGGTGTGCCCTGTGCACAGACCCAGCGGCTCCCTCCCCGGGCGCGGTGTGTCCTGTGCACAGACCCAGCGGCTCCCTCCCCGGGCGCGGTGTGCCCTGTGCACAGACCCAGCGGCTCCCTCCCCGGGCGCGGTGTGCCCTGTGCACAGACCCAGCGGCTCCCTCCCCGGGCGCGGTGTGTCCTGTGCACAGACCCAGCGGCTCCCTCCCCGGGCGCGGTGTGTCCTGTGCACAGACCCAGCGGCTCCCTCCCCGGGCGCGGTGTGTCCTGTGCACAGACCCAGCGGCTCCCTCCCCGGGCGCGGTGTGTCCTGTGCACAGACCCAGCGGCTCCCTCCCCGGGCGCGGTGTGTCCTGTGCACAGACCCAGCGGCTCCCTCCCCGGGCGCGGTGTGTCCTGTGCACAGACCCAGCGGCTCCCTCCCCGGGCGCGGTGTGCCCTGTGCACAGACCCAGCGGCTCCCTCCCCGTCTCAGCCAACTCCCTGGCCCAGAGATCACTGGCAGACTCCCGCCGGCCCCGCGGTCTTTACACCAGGCCTCTGCCACATGAAAACCACCACTGGAGCGGCCCAGCGGGGGCCAGGACCGTGGAGACTGGGCCCCTCATCTCCCGTAGTCCTGCTGGCTCAGGATGGGTCCCTGGCAGGGCAGTGGGGGAAGGGAGACGGGTCTGTGAGTGGCTGGCAGGGGTGAGGTGGGCTGGGATTCCGTGTCCAGTCTGCTCCCACCGGGGCGCGCTGCAGCTCAGGCAGCTCACGCTGTTCAGCCCCAGGCGCGTCGCACGCGCATCCCTCCAGAGCACGTGGCTCGGGGCGCCTGGCCTTCCCCTTGCACTGTGCACGGCGGAACAGCCGGGACTCCCGTTTCCACGGTGACTGTAAGCCCGGCACCTGGCGCAGCAGGAAACGGGAAGAGCCAGTAGAACTGTGTCTGCTTGTGCCTGAGCGACCCTGGGAGCCCCGTGCCCATCAACCCGCTGGTGTTAACAATCCGAGCGCCCCCCGTTTGTGCAGCCTGCCGTGTCACCGTGTCACCGTGGAGGTGTTTGGGGGGCTCCCCCTCCCCAAGGACGTGAAAGTGACATGGCCCAGTGCGGCTCCGGGCTCCAGCCCTCGCAGGACCCAGGAGACAGCAAGGAGCGCTGGACCACGGCCTTGTGTGGGATAGTGCCACAGCTCGAAGCCTGGGGCTCGGGCCCCCCAAGTGAATAGGGACCCACCCCCATCCCCAAGCTTGGACTGCAACCCCTCCCCCTGGGCCAGGGCAGCGGGCTCAGGCCATGGCCCCTTCCCCTCCCCGCCTGGGGCAGCTGGGGCTGAGCGGGGCAAGCGGAGGGAGGGAGGGAGGGCAGGCACCCTGGTCCAGACCCACATTCTGGTTCAAAGTGGAGGCAGGCTTGTGCATGCAGGGGCTTGTCTGACCGACGTCAGGCAGTCGCTGGCAGAGCTAGAAACAGCCCAGCTCCGACAGAAGCTCATGGGGCTTTGCGGCAAGACAGGCTCCTTTCTGCGCTTGCCCCTTCTTTGCCCGGGGTAGGGCCGGGAAGTCTGCAGCGTGCAGGACAGGGGGGAGCGCGCAAGGGAAAGGCTGGGGAGCCAGTTAAGTGCCAAGAGCCGTTTGGAACGTGTCCAACATGGTGTCAAGTATCCGAGGGGGAGCCGTGTTAGTCTGAATCTGCAAAAGCGGCGAGGAGTCCTGTGGCACCTTATAGACTAACCGGAGTGTTGGAGCAGAAGCTTTCGTGGGCAAAGACCCACTTCATCAGATGCATGGAGTGGAAATTTCCAGAGGCAGGTATAAATATGCAGGCCAGGATCAGGCTGGGGATGACGAGGTGGATCCAGTCAGGGAGGATGAGGCCCAGTTCTAGTAGCTGTCACTGGTCTCCTCCTCAATGTCCACACCTCCCACCTCAACCTCTGCACCCTCCACCCCATTCCCCCGGGGACGCCGAGGCCCCCTCCCTCGCCCCTTTCCAGCTCCCTCCTCTCAGTTTCCCCCCTCCCCTCTCCCACCCTCTCTCCTGCCCTCTCCCACCTCCGTTCCCCCGTCTCCCCAGTTTCATTCCCCCTGCCCAGTTGTGTTGAATAAAGAGAGTTGTTATTATCTATGAAATAAGGGATAAGGGATCTTTCGGAAAAGGCTTTATTTTCTGCAAGATCGGCGTCTAGACTGGTGCTTTTTTCCGGCAAAGCTTCGTGCGGAAAAAAAGCGGCAGCCATTTTTATGCTAATGAAGCGGGGGAGATTTAAATCCCTGTTTCATTAGCAATTGCGCTACGTCTAATTTACATCCCTTTTCCGAAAAAGGGACGTAGTCTAAAGGTAGCCCATGTGTTAGAATTGGGTAGATGAAGGAAGAATGCAAACGGTGTTTGTTTCTGATTACAGAGTTCAGCATAATTAGTAGTATGTCCTCTCTAGCACCTTTCATACTGGAAGAGCTCAGCATGAGCGGGGAATATTAATGAATTAAGCCTCACAGCCCCATTGTGAGGTAGGTAAATAGCATGTCTCTTGTTTCTCCTGGTGCTGAGGGTTTATGTCTAAGGCAAATCAAGTACAGTAATACAGTGAACCCTTTACTCCCATTGAGAAGCATTTACTCTCAGCAGGAGTCCTAGTGAAGTCAATGAGAATACTCATCTATCTGTGAACAAGGGACCTCTATACCGTTCACCTGGGTTCACGTCAGGACCCCAAAATGTGGATGTTTATCTGCAGGACCCAACTGGCTGAGCAAAGCCGACTAGAAAAAATGGGGAGGGGTGTAAAAAAATGAAGTTCAAGGCTCCAAATGGACTCGTTTGCTGTTTCTTACGGGAAAAATACATTTACATTGAGATTTGTCATTGACCAAAAATCATGGAAGGTTTTTGTCGACAGTGTTGATCGTAATTGGACCAATAATTTCAACTGGCAACTTTAGTACAAATGCCATGGCAGGTTTCAGAAACTGGAACCCACTGACGAGCTGGACAGTGTTTCGCTTCAAAGGGAAAACCAGACATTTTCCGCGACAGACCCTTGCTCTCGGCCCTGCTGCCGTGCTGCGAATGGGCGCTGGGAATCTCGGCGCAGGAGCTTCCGCCTCCAGCCCTGAGCAGAGGATACAAGGGAGCTTTTCACCAGGGGCAGGGCATGCGCCCCCGGGCGTGCGGTGCATGCGTGGCCCCGCCCCCAGGTGCGTGGCGCCTCCAGGCCCCGCCCCCGCCCGGCCCAGCAACCCCACGCGGCACCCCCTACAATGGGGCACCCCGGGCAGTAGCCCAGTCAGCTCGTAGCTTGGGCCGGCTCTGCCCGGTGGGGGAGGGGCTTTGTCTCAATGCACGTTGGAGCCGGGTGCAAATGTCATTGGCCATCCCTCCACAGGGGGGTAGCCAGGCTTCCTGCCTTCCTTTGCTCAGGGTGTGTGACGGCGCCTCGGGGTCCCCCTGGTCCTGCAGCCCCGCAGCAGCCAGGACAGGCTCCGCAGGCCGGTAGACCAGGGGGGTTATTGCTCCTCCAGGGCACTGCCCAGCACAGACGGGATGTGGCTACAGGAGGCAGGGCCAGGATGCCTCAGACCCCTTGGGGTGGGGTCCATCGGCCCTCAGCCCTCAGCTTAGGGTGTTCCCTTCATGTTTCCCAGCCAGCAAGCGCCTCGCTCCCAGCCCTGCCCCCAAACCCGGTGTTGGGTCCCCCCCGGGACGAGCCTTGTTCTCTGCCCAGGCTGGACCGAGGTGTCTGGGCCAATGCACCCGTGGGTGAGTCACTGGGAATCGCAGCCCAGGGACCCCACGTCACAGGGTGAAAGGCTCAGTGAGGCCTGAGGGGCCAGTCACACCCCACACTAAGGGAAGCTGCAGCCAAGAGAGTCGGGAGCAGAAGGGCAGAGAGCGAGGGGGACGAACTGCAGCTGCCCCCTTGCGAGCCATGGAGAGCGGGAGGCTCCTGCAGGGAGACACAGGGCCGGAGAAGGTCGTGCACGGCCCGGGCACAGCGGGCTGGCACTGGGTCTCTGGCTGAGGGAAAGGCGAACAGCAGGGAGGAGTCCAGGGGCAGCAGCAAAGTGTCTCCACCCTAGGGCCTGGCTTCCCGGCCAGCCTCTGGGGAGGAGGCACGAGGCCCTTGGCGCACAGAGCTAAAGCTCTCCTAAAAGCTGGCCCCAGGAAGGGAGCATGGGCCCGGGGCTAGGGCTGGGCGCTGTGGGGCTCTGTTCCCTGGGTGCAGTGAAATGTCTGTCCATGGGGCCGAGAGCTCACGGTACCAGGCAGCCCCACTCCTCCCTTTGTCAGCAGCAAGAGCACCCCTGCTCCACGCACCAGTAGAGGGAGGGAGAAGAAGCCAAGTGGAAGACGCGACCTTTCCGTGTTCCAGCTCCAAAGGGCCATTCTCAAACCACTGGTCTGCAAAAAAATTAATTTCCCTGAGCAGTTCTACCATCTGTATTCTACACCTGGCTGTTTAGTAAAGCTGGTATTTGGCTAGGCCTTGGGTTCGTGAGCCCATCGGCTCTGGAATGAAGTGGGGTCTGGCGAACCGAGCTGGGGAATTAGAAGACTGGGGTTCTATTCCCAGTTCTGCCCCTGGCTTGTTTGGCAGCTGTGAACCACATGCTGCTCCGTGCCTCAGTTTCCCCCATCCATACAATGGGCATAATGGCCATAGTGATTCCGGCCCCTGCCCTTTGCGGAGTGCTGTGAGAGCTAGGTATTCTCTGCTGAGTGCCAGTGACAAACCTGCAGCTGGCGCTGGGGAGGACAGGCGTGCAGAAGCAGCCTCAGCGTGACCTCCTCCAGAGTCAACCTCTGGCACACGAGCCCTGCCCGGCAAATCCTGGCCAGGCAAAGATTTGCAGGGCTGCTTCGGCCGGGTCGTGGTGGGAGAGCGGCAGGAGGCTGGCAGCTGCGCTGTGCCTGCCTGCGATCGCCCTGCTGGGGGGAGACAGGCTGGAGGCACAGCTGTCTCCAGGGTGCGAGCCGCTCTGCACTCACGCTGCAAAAGCCCAGCGTGTCTGCCAGCCCGGCTGCAGCCCTATGGCCCACGGGCTCAGTGAGCAGAGGTGGGCAGAGGAATTCAGGGATTGCATGGCAGAGATTTCACATCGGCTTCCTTAAGGGCAGCAGCAATAGCGGCCCGCAGACCTGTCCGTGCAGGGAGGGAGAGGCCCTGCAGCTGGTGTCTCCAAGCCTGATGCACAGAAACGTGGGAAGGGGCGGATTGACACGGAGCCGGGCCTGGCGGCAGGAAGGGGCGGATTGACACGGAGCCGGGCCTGGCGGCGGGAAGGGGCAGATTGACACGGAGCCGGGCCTGGTGGCGGGAAGGGGCGGATTGACACGGAGCCGGGCCTGGCGGCGGGAAGGGGCAGATTGACACGGAGCCGGGCCTGGTGGCGGGAAGGGGCGGATTGACACGGAGCCAGCTGCAGCGGGAAGGGACGGATTGACACGGAGCTGGGCCTGGCGGCGGGAAGGGGCAGATTGACACGGAGCCGGGCCTGGCGGCGGGAAGGGGCAGATTGACACGGAGCTGGGCCTGGCGGCGGGAAGGGGCAGATTGACACGGAGCCGTCTGCAGCGGGAAGAGGTGGATTGACACGGAGCCAGCTCTGCAGGGACCTTGCTGGCATTGCCAGTGCACTTGGACACGGGACTGGTTCCCTAGTGCGCGTCGGTGAAGCGTACTGACTTGTAACACTCATCAGCAGGGTCCCCGTAGGCCCAGTAAGGAGCAGCAGGTCGGTGCATGTTAGCAGTCACCCACTCCCCCTGGCCCCCGGAGAGCACCCTGGGGGCAAGTCTGACCCCACTCCCGCATCCCCTCTGCCTGGGAACCACGCACGGCTCCTTCCTGGCCACCAGTCTCCGGCGTCCCTCACGTCGGCACCTGCCCTCATTCTCCATTCCCGGGAAACGCAGGTTCCTTAACCTCAGGCCTTGGGGAGTTTTCCTCCCACCTGTCCCATCTGTCCCATGCTGGGCAGGCTCCGTATTGCTCCCGGAGCTGTGCAGGGCGGTGATAGCGGGAACTCGGGGGCCGGCAGTCTGGCTGCCCGTGGCCGTGGGGCAGGGGAACCGGCCGCAGGCGGGGAGAGCAGTAAGCGAAGCGGCGGGACCGGGTGAGTGACACTGACGCGCCGGTGTGCGTATTACGCCGTGGCTCCGGCACAGCCCGCCCTTGCGCACAGCGGCTAGCAGAGGCCTTGTGCCCCGTCCGTGCAGCCCCCGGCTCCTGCGTGGCGCTGGGAGTCCTGCCATGGCTGGGGGAGCGCGTGCCCTTTCCCCAGGCCCGGCTGGCCGCCCTGCGCAGCACGGGGGACTCTCGGCCACACCCAGTGCCGGAGTCCTGGACAACGCAGGGCCAGACCCGGGGGAGGGGGAAGGAAGCTGGGGGAGGCTGAGGGGAGTAGAGCCCGCCCCGCCCCCTTGCTCCCTGCGCTGGTGGGGGGCAGGGAGTGGGGCAGCGGGAGGGTGGCTCTTGGGCAGACTTTGCTGCGGTGCTGATGGGGGGGAGACTAGCATGGGGAGCGAGGGGGCACTTTGCCCCTTCCTCGGCCCTGGTGGCTGAGCTGCTCGCTCAGCAGCGGACTCGGTGCGGGCCCCTCTGCGAGCGCTGCCCCCAAGGCAGCCGGGTCCTGGGACAGCCGGGCCCTGAGGCTGGGAACTCCAGGGGCTTTGCGAGGGGCCCGCCCCGGCTGCCTGGCGTTGGGGACGGGCTCGGGCCAGGGGGCACAGCCCGGGAAGGGCAGGCTCCGGTTGCTGCCTGGGAATTGCTCCGGGCGTCACTCGCCCCGCGTGGCCAGTCGCGTGGCTGGGCCGGGGCAGGTGCTCTCGGCTCCCTGCGCGCCTGGGGGCCTGCGGCAAAGGGTGCGGTCAAATGGGCCGAGGCACCGGGCTGAACTGGGCCGTAACAGGCTGAGGAGCCCTCCGGGACAGGCCTCCACCCCGGCACAGACCTCCGGTGCGAGGCGGGCCCGTCGCTGGCTGGGCAAGGCGTGTGCCACCCCCGCCTGGTGCCCGGGGCTTGACATGCTGGCCCCAGCCAGACCCCGCCGGCCCCCCACAGCTGCCCAGCCTGCCCCTCTAGCCCCCAGGCACTCCATGCACCAGTGACCCCACCACACGCCTGGGACCCCTGGAGACATTGCTGAGCTTGCGGGGCGGGGCGGGGCGGGGCGAGGGACAGGCTGGGATGTGGGTTCAGCCAGACACAGGCTGAGAGGGCTAATGAGCCCAGCAGGCCCCAGGGGAGCAATCAGGTGAACGAGGAAGCTCCAGGTGGCGTGAGGAGGCCCAAGCTGGGCTGGGCCTATAAAGCCGGGGAATGGGGAGGCAGAGGTGGCTGGGTGGTGCGCTTGGGCTGGTGAAGCCATGAGGGCAGGGAGGGGCTCAGGAAGGGACCAGGCCCAGTTGCTGGCTAGAGGGGTCCTGAGCAGAACCGGAGTAGGGGAGCTGGGTTCCCTGCCGGCTGCTTGGGGGTGGTGCTGTGTGGTGGGCACTGGGGAGACTGCCAAGGGCTGCTGGCAAGGAAAACCACTGAGCCCCGGAAGGGGACCCGCAGGCAGCGAGGTGGCCGGCGGCAGCCTGTGGCGCGAGAGCAGGGTGGAGGGGCTGAGAAGATGGGAGGGGCGTTGACCTGCCAAGCTCGTCCTAGAGGGTATGTCTACACTACAAAGTTAGTTCGAACTAACGGACGTTAGTTCGAACTAACTTTAATAGGTGCTACACTAGCGCTCCGCTAGTTCGAATTTGAATCGAACTAGCGGAGCGCTTAGTTCGAACTAGGTAAACCTCATTTTACGAGGACTAACGCCTAGTTCGAACTAGCTAGTTCGAACTAAGGGCTGTGTAGCCCTTTAGTTCGAACTAGTGGGAGGCTAGCCCTCCCCAGGTTTCCCTGGTGGCCACTCTGGCCAACACCAGGGAAACTCTATGCCCCCCTCCCGGCCCCGGACCCCTTAAAGGGGCACGGGCTGGCTACGGTGCCCGTGCCAGGTGCAAGCCTGCCAGCACCCAGCTAGCAGACCCTGCACCTGGCACGGCACAGAGCCACCCACCCGATGCCCCCCAGCCCACCCCCTCTTGCCGGGACCAGGCTGGCGGCTCCCGGGAGCTTGCCCTGGACCGCAAGAGGCGGGCACCTTCCTGGGCTAGTGCGGACATCGTGGACCTCGTCCACGATCTCCGCACTAGGCACAGGAAAGTGGCCGTCTAGGGCAGGAGAGCTGCCAGCCTGGCCACCCAGGACCAGGTGTGCATGAAAATCAAGGGGGTCCACTGAGACCCCCGACACTGAGCCCTGAGCTTACAATGGCTGTCCTGGGTCAGACCAAAGGTCCATCTAGCCCAGTAGCCTGTCTGCCAACAGCGGCCAACCCTAGGGACCCTGGAGGGGATGGACCGAAGACAATGACCAAGCCATTTATCTCGTGCCATCCCTCTCCAGCCTTCCACAAACTTTGGGCAGGGACACCACTCCTACCCTCTGGCTAATAGGACTCCATGGACCCAACCTCCATGACTTGATCTCACTTCCCTTTAAACTCTGTTCTAGTTGTAGCCTTCACAGCCTCCTGCAGCAAGGAGTTCCACAGGTTAACTATTTGCTTTGTCAACAACAACAACTTTCTCTTACTAGTTTCAAGCCTGCTACCCATTCCTTTCCTTTGGTGTCCTCTAGTCCTTCTTTATGGGAACTCAGGAAGAACTTTTCTGAATGCACCCTCTCCACCCAACCCCTGCTTTTAGAGACCTCTATCCTGTCCCCCCTCCGTCTCCTCTTTTCTAAGCTGAACAGTCCCAGTCTCTGTAGCCTTTCTTCATCTGGGACCTGTTCCCAACCCCTGATCATGTTAGTTGCCCTCCCCTCTCCCAGCCTTTCTCTTCCCCTCTCCCACCTCCTTTTCCCAGTGTCCCCCAGTTTTTTTCAATAAAGACAGAGTCAATGTTGGAAGAAACGTTATCTTTATTTTGTACATCAATAAGAAGAGGGGCTAGGGAAGGGTAAGTGGAAGGAGGTGAGGGAGGAATGGGGTACGAGCCCCCGATGGGGAGGACTGGGCTGGCTCTGCGGGCTTCTGGGGGTGGAAGCTCTCCTGCAGCCCCCCAATTACTCCCTCTCCCCAGATGGCAGCCTGCGGCAAGTGCAGCCGGGCTGATGGCTGAGTGCTGTGATGTGCTGAGTGTGGGCACTCCGGGCAATCCAAGCCAGAACTTCTTTGCAAGCGGGGCACCCCTTAGAACTGTGTGTCCGGGGTGGGGGTCGGGACCCTTTAAGCGCAGCCCTCGGCTAGCCTGAGACAGCATCTCCATGCTCTAAGTCCTCCTTTTATGCCCTGCCGGCACTGCTTCCGGCCATCATTAAGCCCTGTTCAGAGTCCACTCAATGTGGACTTACTAGTTCGAACTAGCAAAACGCTAGTTCGAACTAGTTTTTAGTTCTAGACGCGTTAGTTCGAACTAGCTTAGTTCGAATTAACTAATTCGAACTAAGTTAGTTCGAACTAGCGCTGTAGTGTAGACGTACCCAGAGTGAGCAGGAGGTGCCAGCCTAGGGCGGGTGGACCCCCTCCCCCCCAGTCACACTCAGCAGCTCACTGGCGAGGTGGTACCGGGGAGGGACCATCAATGCACCATGTCATGTCGGGCCAGCGTAGCCTTGGCCACAGGGGTGGCGGAAACCCCTGGCTCGGGGACGTCTGGAACTCCTCGCCACAGGACGTGGGGAAGGCTCTGTCTTGAACAGGGTGCAAAAAAGAGCTGGAGAGATTCCTGGAGGTCAGGTCCACCAATGGCTGTGAGCCAGGCTGGGTAGGGAGGGGGTCCCTAGGCTCCGTCTGGAGACGGGCGACCGGGCAGGGATCCCGTGAGGATTCCCTGTTGTGCCCCCCCCTCTGGGGCTCCTGGCGTTGGCCGCTGTGGGCAGACAGGGCCCTGGGCTGGACGGGCCGTTGGCCTGACCCCGTCTGGCCGCTCTTATGAGTCGCTCTAGTCCCTCGATGATGCAGAACTTAGGGGGCCCCTCCCCCTTGGGAAACGTCTCCCGCGGGGCACCGGCCGGCTGCCAAGGGCAGGAGGCTGCGTGTGGCTGGCCAGGCGCAGGCCTGTGTGCTGTGGGGGAGCTGCCCCCCGCCTGCCTGGGCACTGGCTCTGCTCCCGCTGCCCCGTCAGCCCTGCTGCCCGGGCCTGGAGCTGGGCACCCGGCACACGCCCCTGGCACCGATTCGCCCGGCGCCCCGCGTCCCTCCCCCGCACGCCCCCGGCGCCGATTCACCCGGCGCCCCGCGTCCCTCCCCCGCACGCCCCTGGCACCGATTCGCCTGGCGCCCCGCGTCCCTCCCCCGCACGCCCCTGGCACCGATTCGCCCGGCGCCCCGCGTCCCTCCCCCGCACGCCCCTGGCACCGATTCGCCCGGCGCCCCGCGTCCCTCCCCCGCACGCCCCCGGCACCGATTCATCCGGCGCCCCGCGTCCCTCCCCCGCACGCCCCCGGCGCCGATTCGCCCGGCGCCCCGCGTCCCTTTCCCTCGCACGCCCCTGGCACCGATTCGCCCGGCGCCCCGCGTCCCTCCCCCGCACGCCCCTGGCACCGATTCGCCCGGCGCCCCGCGTCCCTCCCCCGCACGCCCCCGGCACCAATTCATCCGGCGCCCCGCGTCCCTCCCCCGCACGCCCCCGGCGCCGATTCGCCCGGCGCCCGCGTCCTTCCCCCGCACGCCCCCGGCGCCGATTCACCCGGTGCCCGCGTCCCTCCCCCGCACGCCCCTGGCACCGATTCACCCAGCGCCCCGCATCCCTCCCCCGCACGCCCCTGGCACCGATTCGCCCGGCACCCCGCATCCCTCCCCCGCACGCCCCTGGCACCGATTCGCCCGGCGCCCCGCGTCCCTCCCCCGCACGCCCCTGGCACCGATTCGCCCGGCGCCCGCATCCCTCCCCCGCACGCCCCTGGCACCGATTCGCCCGGCACCCCGCATCCCTCCCCCGCACGCCCCTGGCACCGATTCGCCCGGCGCCCCGCGTCCCTCCCCCGCACGCCCCTGGCGCCGATTCGCCTGGCGCCCCGCGTCCCTCCCCCGCACGCCCCTGGCGCCGATTCGCCTGGCGCCCCGCGTCCCTCCCCCGCACGCCCCTGGCGCCGATTCGCCCGGCGCCCCGTGGCTGAGTCACCAGCCTGCCATGTACTGCCCAGGCACACGGCGTAGTGTTAGGCCTGGGGCAGGGGCACGCTACCTGGCCAGCTGAAACTGCCCCCCCACCCACCAGGCTGCTTGTGCCTTCCTCCTCCCCCGGGGCTCCCGGGGCCTGGCTTGCAGCTGTGCCGAGCTCTGCCAGCGGTCGCCACACGGGCTGGGCCTGGCACGTCCCGTGTGCTAGCCAGCGCGGTGCTCTCTGCGCGCCAGTCTGGCCCTCAGGAGGAGCCCAGCGGCTGCGTGCACGGGGGGCTGCGTTGGGGACATGGGCACAGGCAGTAGTGACTGGCAATGCAACCCCCCCTCCCTGTCCAATGTTCCCCCCTCGCTGGGGTCAGCTGGGCTGGGTGCCGGGGTCCCCTCTGCAGCCCCTTGTCTGTCTCTGGCCAGAACCAGCCGTGTCCTCTGAGCAGGGCCAGGGCACCAGGGTCCCAGACACCCGGCTCCACCTCTGGGCTGTTCTCTGCAACCACAAACTCCCCCCTTCGTCACCTCAAACCAGTCACTGCTGGGCACTGAGCGCCCCCGTATGTAACGCCCCCTTTGAGCCCCAGAACTCCCCACTGCCTCCCAGGCGGCCCCCCCAGGGGTTAACTTTTGGTACGGGCCGGCAGTGCAGGGGGCTGCGAAAGATCCCAGCCCTTTTCCAAGTCAAAATGGCTTCTGCGAGCAGCAGGCGAAACGCTGGCCCAGCTGTCGCGCTGGTCATGAGAAATGGGCAGCTGACACCTTGGCGGCCAGGCCGGCCCGTTCGCCGGGTTTGTTTGCACCGCGGCTCCCCTGCCCGCGCCCCAAGGGAGAGCACTGGAGCGTGAGCTTGTCCTGCAGGGCAGCGTCCGATCGAATTCAGGACGTCGCTCCTGTCTCGGCACGGGTCTGCCATTGATTTTGTCCTGCTCTCGGGCTGTGGAGGAGACAGCAGACGTAACCAGTGCCGGCCGCACTCCTGCAGGGAGTACGCCGGGTTTTGCTTCCGGGAGGATGGGAGCAAGACCCCGGCTGAGTGCCCCAGGGCCTGCACGGTGCCGTGAGCCGTTTCAAGGGCTACGCCGGAAGGAACTGGAACTGGAACGAGCGGGTTTTCCAGAAGGACCCTGGCGCCTCCCCACACAGGCGTGCCGAATGCAAAGCCACAGGATGGATATCAAAACACAGCAACCAGCCTGGGCTGCGTTCGCCAGGCCCGGGGGAGCTGCTGGTACGTTTCCAAGAGAGGCGCCCGCCGCTGAGCATCGCACCCTCTGGCACGCCGCGCTGTTCTGAGCAGGTCTCCGCAGCGCTCCCTTGCCACCAAGCACCTGTGCAGGCCAGATCATGAGGCGACTCCCGAAAGCCGCTTGCAGCAGCTGCAGCAGGCGCATGGAGGCTCAGCAAGGAAAAGCAGCCTCAGACGTCGCCCTGAATATGAGCAGCACACAAGGGGGGTGTCAGCCTCTCACCTCAGGGCTGTTCCTGTGAGTCAGCGGCCCCCCTCCCGCCCGCAGCAGATGGGCCAGTGGGCTGATGCACTAGGGCCATTCTTCAATGTGACCATGGACAGCGTGGGGCTCCCCCAGACTCCCCGCCCCCGCTCCGCGGACATGCCCACCGGCCTCCATTTGCCTTTCTTTGTGGAGCTCACCGCGCCCCGGGCAGCTGGGACCGCCGTTCGGCTGCCCGGGGCGTGAAGCGCGGTGTCTCTGCCCTGCAGAACCGGGCCTAGCACGTCTCGCTTGTGATTAACCCCCCTCCCGCTGCCCCGCTCTGCTCACACATGCAGGCCTGGGAGGCAGCGCTGTCTGCAGCGAGAGTTAGAAGTTGCTCCGGGGGACGGGCACCATTTACCAACTCAGGCCCAGAAGCCGGGGTGGCAAGAAGGGCGAGTTTGCAGCCGCTGGAGATGGCGGAGCGCCTGTCCTCTAGCTGCCTGGCCACCATCTCCCTTTGCCGCGTGTGCTCGTCACGTGCGCCACGGAACAGCCGGGATCCAGCGCACACAGCGGAGCGAGGGCTGCTCTGTCACGGGGCGCGTGAGCCCTGCACTGGGGCAGCAGGGGTTAATCCATCTCTCCGCACTGAGGAGGCCACGCCCCCGGCGCCTCTGGGCATGCTCCAGCTGGGGGCAGGCTATAAAAGGCAATCGTGTGGGCTGCTCCCCGCCGGAGGAAGCCACCTGCCTTGTAGGGTGCAGGCGCCTCAACACAGGCTCAGTGGCCTTGAGCGCCCCTGTAGCAGTCACAGCTCCCGCCCCTCCTAGGGCCCTGCCTGCGGGGCGGGTGGAGCCTCCCGTTATCACTGGCGCTGGTGCTGCCCAATCTCCTTCAGAGCTGGCCTGGCCTGACTTCCCCTGCCCTTGTGCTCCCAGACCCGGGGGGGGGGGGGGGGGGCAGCTCGATTCAGCACGCACAGGGCTCCCTCAGCTCCCGGGCCACGGGAACGGGGCAGCCCCTGCGGTCTCAGGAGAGTGGAGGGGACGTGAGGCCCCTCTGGCTGCATGTTCGTACGTGGGGATCCCGGTCTGGCCACGCCAAGGGCCCGCCCCACCCCCTCTCCCACAGCAGCTGCTCTCGGCTGGGCCGCCCCAGCTGTGCACTTAGTTGGCGCGTCACTAGATTGTGGCGCAGGCTAATTCATCAGTCCCATTGTTGTGGAGATGAAAGGCCCTTTGCAGCCCGGCCCCGGGGACAGCTGGCAGCGCTTCCCTGGCCAGACCCCCCTGGAGGCCATGAGCCCGGCAGCAGAGCCAGGGGCCCCTGGGTAGCCGGTGGGGCCTGCGCTGATGGTCTCAGCATCCCTCCACCTGGCTTCTCTATGGAAGGCACTTGGAGGTGGGCCAGGCAGGAGAGGCTGGGCTGTCCTGTGCGATCCTCGGCCCTTTAAATTGCTGCCGGAGCTGGAGCCGGGCGGTGAGGGTCGCGCTGGCTGGGGAAGCTGGCCCAGCTCTGTCCCATCTCGGCTTGCAGCTGCCCCCAGCTCCTTGCCTGGGGCCAGCAGTTCTGGGGCGGGCAGTGCAGATCCGGGCCGAGAGCACAGCCCTCGGCCACGCGCTCCCTGCGCTGGGTCAGCCTAACGGCTGCTCTGGGGCCAGGCCTGAACCCGGTCCGGGCTTCGCAGCGGTAACTCTGCCTAACCCCCACTGAGCAGGCTGAGGAGGTCCTCACATAGCTCTTTGAGGGCCTGGGCCTTGGGCTCTCTGCCTCGGTTTCCCCTTGTCAATGGGGACAGGAGCTCTTCCTGAGTGCGGAGAGAGCAGGGCGCAGTCCAAGCCTTGGCCCTTGGTGGGGAGGGGGCGTAATCCAGTGTCAAACCAAGCAAGCCTCATGGGAACTCCTGCCACGTGTCTGACGGGCCAGGCTGGGTCCCACCGAGCAGGAGCAGGCACCACGGAGGCCACCGAAACCTTCAACAATTCCTACTGCCCCACCCCCGACTTCCTTGCTGTTGCTCTCGTCCCTTTGCTAAGAATCCCCCTCGAGGGTACTTTGCAGGGGGGCGGGGTCAGCCCAGCCCCATAACTAACCTCCCAGCAGCGCCCCGCCTCCCACCCCGGCCACACACAGGCCGTGCGGCGCCTCGGGGGGCACCGTGCGCGGCTGGGCCCTCGGCGGGAAGGGCGGCGGATGAGCCGCGGACGGTCGGGAGCAGCCGGGCAGGGCCCCGGGGGCTAGGCACAGACCCCGACTGTCATGTCACAAGGGCCCACTGTGATTGCTCTGGAGCTTCCTGGCTCTGAGTGGCTCTGGGCGCCTCGCCTGCCCAGGATGTTCCTGGGGCAGGGGTGCAGAGCGAGAGAGGGTCTTGCCCCTCCACGCCGGGCAGGACCAGCAGCGAGGAGCCCGGGGAGACCAGCCCCACCTTTGTCTCTGGGACCTCCTGCGGCTGCCGGAAGCTCAGCAGAGTCCAGCCCAGCGGTCAGGGGCAATCCCATGACCCCCTCCAACAGGTGTGCGACCCCTCCCCCATCTCCAGTTTGGGTCAGGGCCCCTCAGTTTCAGCACCGCGACATTTCAGGGTTAAAGAGCTAAACACGTGAAATTTACCAATTTACCAATCCCAGGGCCATGAAACTGGCCACGATAAACCGAGAACTTGGCAGGGCCCTAAACATAGCGAATGCCAGTGAAAAGAGGGAGGGTCCGAGGTAAAACTGGGAAGGAGCAAGTCAAAAATGACTTAGCCAAGGTAGCTGTCTCCCAGTGTCGGGGCCGGCTGAAAAGCCTCCTAGACTCTCGAGGAGAACAGAGGAGGTGTCTGAGCCACCAGCCGTCACCTCTGAGACCCCAGAAGACGGGAAGAGGGCAAATCTTGAGCCCATCTATAAGAAGGGAAACCAGGCCAGCCCAGTCGGCTTCACTTCCCTGCCAGGAATGATAATGGAGCAAATAATTAAGTATGGGTGTGGCTAGGGCTAGTGGGCGGGGCAATCTGCAGCCCTGCCCCTTCCCAGACCCAACTGGCCACCTCAGGGCAGCTCGGGCAGCCCCTTCTTGAGGGGGTGTGGCCTGGATGTGCTCCCCCGGCACCGAGCTGAGGCCTCGCGCCTGCCTCTGCAGCACCCCCTGTAGTGCGCCAGAGCAGCAGAGCCGAGGCCCGAGGCCGGGTCGGGGGGTCAGTCCGGGGTCCAGGCTGAGCTCCGGTGACATGAGGCAGGAACGAGTCTGGCCGCCTTGTAGTCCACAAGGGACAAGCGGCTCCGGGTCTGGCTTGTCGCTTCAATTCCATCCGAACAGCCAGTGGATTTTCCAGCTGTCACAAGTTATTTGTGTGTCTGGGTCCCGGTCCCCAGCTACCTCTCTTCACCTGGCTTTTCCTCCCATTCCCAGCCCAGCTCCTCGATTCTTGATGAGCTGGGACCTCGTGAGCTGCCAGAGCTGGGGCCTTGCTCCTGTGTAGCGCACGGAGCCAATCAATAATTAAAGGCTACGCGGGAGCAGCGGACGCATGTTGCTCCTCAGGAGCCCGCCTTGCTGCACAACACTGGTCAGGTGTGTCGAAAGGGGCTGAGCAGCCCTCCCTCGCAGGGGGAAGTGAAAGAAGAGATTCAGAACCCTGGAAATGATCATCACCTGGGGAACTCACTGCCACATGATGGCCTGGGGCAAACGGGCATGGATTTCAAAAGAAAGAAGACCGTGCATTGATGTGAATGCGGCTACACCTGCAGTGCCACTGAGCCGTCCGCAGCATACCCAGGCGCCTCTTCTGTGCATTCCTCTTGGGGAGCACCCAGCACAGGGGGCTGAAGCTGCCTGGGACCTGGAGAGGGTCAGCTGGCCCGGTGTGTCTGCTGGGGGGGGGCACACAGAGCCCTCTCCTGGGGGGAGCGCACAGAGCCCTCTGCTGGGGGGCGCACAGAGCTCTCTCCTGGGGGGGCGCACAGAGCCCTCTGCTGGGGGGCGCACAGAGCTCTCTCCTGGGGAGGCGCACACTGAGCTCTCTGCTGGGGGGCACACAGAGCCCTCTGCAGGGGGGCACACAGAGCCCTTTGCTGGGGGGCGCACAGAGCCCTCTGCTGGGGGGGGCACAGAGCTCTCTGCTGGGGGGCACATAGAGCTCTCTGCTGGGGGGCACACAGAGCCCTCTGCTGGGGGGGGGCGCACAGAGCCCTCTGCTGGAGGGCACATAGAGCCCTCTGCTGGGGGGCGCACAGAGCTCTCTCCTGGGGAGGCGCACACTGAGCTCTCTGCTGGGGGGCACACAGAGCCCTCTGCTGGGGGGCACACAGAGCCCTTTGCTGGGGGGCGCACAGAGCCCTCTGCTGGGGGGGGCACAGAGCTCTCTGCTGGGGGGCACATAGAGCTCTCTGCTGGGGGGGCGCACACAGAGCTCTCTGCTGGGGGGGGGCGCACAGAGCCCTCTGCTGGAGGGCACATAGAGCTCTCTGCTGGGGGGGCGCACACAGAGATCTCTGCTGGGGGGCGCACACAGAGCCCTCTGCTGGGGGGCGCACACAGAGCTCTCTGCTGGGGGCGCACACAGAGCCCTCTGCTGGGGGGGCACACAGAGCTCTCTCCTGGGGAGGCGCACACTGAGCTCTCTGCTGGGGGGCACACAGAGCCCTCTGCTGGGGGGCACACAGAGCCCTTTGCTGGGGGGCGCACAGAGCCCTCTGCTGGGGGGGGCACAGAGCTCTCTGCTGGGGGGCACATAGAGCTCTCTGCTGGGGGGGCGCACACAGAGCTCTCTGCTGGGGGGGGGGCGCACAGAGCCCTCTGCTGGAGGGCACATAGAGCTCTCTGCTGGGGGGGCGCACACAGAGATCTCTGCTGGGGGGCGCACACAGAGCCCTCTGCTGGGGGGCGCACACAGAGCTCTCTGCTGGGGGCGCACACAGAGCCCTCTGCTGGGGGGGCACACAGAGCTCTCTGCTGGTTTGGGGGGGATCCCTCTCGGTGCTCTTGTTCCAGGGTCCCTGCAGACGCAGACGGGGTCACGGCCAGGGCTACATTCAAGCCTGGTGTCAAAGGTAGATGACAAGTTAAACATGAGTGAACAGTGTGACACTGCTTCAAACGTGATCCTGGGCTGCATTCCCAGGAGTGTTGTGAGCACAACAGGAGGAGTCGTTCTCCCGCCCTGCTCTGCGCTGATCAGGCCTCAGGTGCAGGATTGTGTCCAGTGCTGGGCCCCACATTTCTAGAAAGACGTGGAGAAATCGGAGAAGGTCCAGTGAAGAGCAACAAGAATGATGAAAGGTCTAGAGAACATGAGCTAGGAGGGAATTGGACTTGTTGAGTTTGGCAAGGAGAAGACTGAGCGGGGACATGAGAGCAGGTTTTCAGGTATCTAAAAAGGGTGTCACAAGGAGAAGGGGGGGAAATTGTTCTCCTTGGTCTCTGAGGACGGGACAAGAAGCAAGGGGCTTAAACTGCAGCAAGGGAGGTTTAGGCTGGACATTAGGAAAAACTCCCTACCTGTCAGGGTGGTTAAGCACCAGAATAAATTGCCTGGGGGGTTGTGGAGCCTCCATCCCTGGAGATATTTAGGAGCAGGTCGGACAGACACCTGCCGGTGATGGTGTAGACGGTGCTGGGTCCTGCCGTGGGGCAGGGGACTGGATTCGCTGCCTCTCGAGGTCCCTTCCGGTTCCAGGGTTCTGGGATTCTGTGAAAGGTGGGTTCGGTCTGTTGCTTTCACTGAGATGTGGGAGCCGGGGGAATCGGGTGGCTGCAGAGCTGGGGCCGCGGTGCCGAGGCCTTAACCCAGCCCTGGATGTCCAGGTCAGCACGACGGTCGCAGCTGGGCAGGGTGTGCTCTCCAGGTTCCACCCCTGGGCTGGGCTCTCTCCCGGCCCGCTCCCCTCTTGCCGGCGTTTGCGCTCAGAAGCGGCGGCTGGGACACGTCTCCAAGCCCTGCCTAGCCGAACCCAGCAGCCAGCCCCAGTTGCTCGGCTCAGCCGCAGCTCCAGGGCTCACACCATGACATGCAGCAGGGGAGCCGCTCTGCCTCCCGGTGCCAGGGCCAGACCAGGACTCCCAGCACACACAGGGGTTCCCAGGCCACATCTGAGGGCCACATCCAGTGACATCCTGGACTAGCCCTGATGAGTGACAGCCACCCTCCACCTCCTTCCCCTTGGAGCCGGTGCCCACACGGCATCGGGGGGCCTGTTGTGACGTAGTGGGGGTACCTGGCTGGTTTCTATGCTGCTGGCTCTGGGGTAACCCCCACTGGCTGCCGTGGGTACCACGGCCCAGCAAAACAGGATGAGTCACTATGCAAACCAGTGGCCAGACACCCCCCATGGAGAGGAACAAAGGAAGGTGGATGCTGCCCTGGCTGGGGGGCAGGGCTGGAAGAGAGTTGGTTAGTTCCGGTCTGGAAAGCAGGGGAGAAGGAGCTGGGGAGGGGGGCTGGGACTCCCCTATCTCAAGGGGACCACTGAGGCCTCTTAGCCCCAGTTCCTGTAACCAGATTACATCTGTGCTGTGCTGTATCCTGGAGGAGCAATAAACCACCCTCAATTCCACTGGCTGGTGCGGTCTGTTTGTGCCATTTCGGGGTGCAGGAGACGGGGGACCCCCAACGCGCCGTCACACCAGTCTCCAGGACACAGTCGCTCGAGCTCTCCAAACCCCCGGCAGCTGTGCTGTGGGGCAGGAGTTCCAGTGCCCCGGCAAAACCCAGATGTACTTGCATCCACCCGGCCCTGGAGCTCACCGAACAGATTTCCGTCCAGGGCTCGGAGTAACCCCCTTGCGACGGGCTAGATCTGCCGGCAGCTGGTGGCTGGCTCTGCGGACTCCCCGGCACACCAGCAGCTGAGGGGCTGGCCGGCAGTGCGGGGGGCTGCTGTGGCGGGGGCTGGGCTAAGTGCTCCGATCCCTGGGGTGGGACGTGCTGCAGAGCGGGAGTCGTGTTTTCTGGCTGAGCAGGTTCAGGGTCCCGCTGGCAAGACCTCAGGGCCACGGTGCTGCTGGGACAGAGCTGGCGCTCCGCCGGGGGAGGGGCAGGCGTCATGGGCCCACCGCGGCTGGAATGGTGCCACACGAGTGCATGTCACCAGGGATCTGACGGGAAAGAAAACACCCGGACTGCAGCAAAGCGCCACGCTCTGTCCCAGTTCCACGCCGCACGGCCCGGCTGGATGGACTGAGGCGGGTCGACAGCTGGCGAGATCGTCGGGCTCAGCGGGCGGTGGTCAAGGGCTCAAGGGTCAAGGTCTGAGCAGTCCTGCAGGCCCGGGCACGAGCGGGGCAGCCAGACCCTGCAGGGTGGGAGCGCCCTTCGCTCTCCACACGCCCTGGGCAGGGACGGGATGCGGGGCTGATCCTCGTGGCAGAGCAGTGGGGGGGAGGCAAGTTGGGGTGGGGCAGATTCCTTCCCTGGAGACAGAAATAAAACCACCAGGACGAGCTCTCTGCTCCGGCTCTTTCCTTCTTTTTTCCTTCCAAGGGGGAACATCTGGCTCAGGGGGAGGACAGGCCAGGTTTGCTGCAGGGGGTGTCGAAAATCAGGGCATGATCCCACGTGGCAGAGCCTCCCAGCCAGGGGCTGCTTGCTCATTTCACCCATTGCGAGTCGGAGCGGTAATTACCCAGAAGAGGTGGCCCCTGCCCCCGCCCCCGCCCCCGCCCCCGCCCCCGCAGGGACTGCTCCCTGGCTGGCCAGTGAGTGCCAAAACCCCGGCAGGGCTGCAGTATCTGCTCTCGCCCTCCCCTTCTCCCGACTGGGCAGGGAGACAGCTGAGCGGCTGCCAATCCGCCCCGGGGTGCAATGAGACTGGGTGTGCTGTGCACAATATGCTTCCCGCCAGCGCTCTCAGCTGGTGTCTGCTGTTCCGCCAGGCAGGCCAGCCCATTGGCCCCGATCCTGAGCTCAGCGCCCGGGCGGGTGGTGTCCAGAAAGGGGGCCACAATTCAATGAGCCGCCTGCCCCAGGCCTCACTGGGGGGCTGCTCAGCCTGCCCTGGGCAGGGGCTCAGGCATGCCTGGGCTTGGCCTTTCCCCGGCCCCCTGCCGACCTGGGGAGACCCCGACAGAGGAGCTGGCTCGGGGCTCAGGGATAAACCTGTGGGCAGTGGGGGGAGAACACGGCTTCTCACGGGGCTGCGAGCTCAGATGGGGCACTTTGGTGACATTGTCTTTGGGTATCGCCCCTCACTCACTGCCACTAAAATCTGCCTTTTGGAGCCAGCACACTTGTTAGACTACTTACCTTGCTGGTGAGTTGCCTGACGTGTCTGGTAACTGCCCCCTGTGTGGTCTCCCCCCCACTCTGAGCCCGGACCTCAGGCTGGGGGGTGCAGCGCCCCCACACCTGCCTGCACTCAGCTCAGTGACTCCTGCAAAGTATCTGGAAGGACCTGGCCCGGTGCAGAATGCAGACCTGTCCCAGCGGAACTGGGGGTACCTTGCTGGTTGCTATGCTGGGGCTGTGGGTGACCCCCACTGGCTGCTGGCTGTAGCACGGCCCAGCAGGACAGGGGATGAGTCACTAGGCAAGGGTCTCTCAACCTGTCTGACCAGCTACCCCCCAGGGAGAGGAACAAAGGAAGGTGGAATGCTGCCCCTGGCTGGGGGACAGGGCTGGAAGAGAGTTTAGTTTCTGTCTGGGATCATGGAGGAGACAGCCTAGGGAAAGGGGCTGTAATTTAGGGGTCCAGTCTCCCCCATCTCAAGGGGGGCTGAGGCATCCCAGGCCTGCCCTGGAACCAGATGACATCTGTGCTGTGCTGTATCCTGGAGAAGCAATAAACTCCCTCTATTCTACTGGCTGGTGGAGTCTGTCCGTGCTATCACGGGAGTGCAGGAGATGGGAAAACCCCAACGCTCCGTCACACCTGGCGGGGGGTGTCCCTGCCAGAAACCTTCCCTGGCTGGAGGAAAATGAGGCGTTGCACCTGCTCCATGGGTTGCTGAGATGAGGAGATGGAGCCGGAAGGAGATGCTGGGGGGATGGAGCAGAAAGGAGATGCTGGGGGGATGGAACCATAAGGAGATGCTGGGGTGATGGAGCTGAAAGGAGATGCTGGGGAGCTGGAGCTGGAGCTGGAAGGAGATGCTGGGGAGCTGGAGCAGAAAGGAAATGCTGGGGAGATGGAGCCAGAAGGAGATACTGGGGTGATGGAACCGGAAGGAGATGCTGGGGAGCTGGAGCTGGAAGGAGATACTGGGGTGATGGAACCGGAAGGAGATGCGGGGGAGCTGGAGCTGGAAGGAGATACTGGGGTGACGGAGCTGGAAGGAAATGCTGGGGAGATGGAGCGGGAAGGAGATACTGGGGTGACGGAGCCGGAAGGAGATGCTGGGGAGATGGAGCAGGAAGGAGGCTCTCAGCTGGTGGGGAGGGGGACACACATCAAGGATTCTGACCCATCACAGTGGTGAAAATGGAATCAGAAGACGAGGCCAGTTTCTTGCCTGCATTTCCTATTGCCCCACCCATGGGGAGAAACAAAGGGAGGTGGAATGCTGCCCTGGCTGTGGGCAGGGCTGGAAGAGGGGGAGTTAGTTCCTGGCTGGAAGGCAGGGAAGAAGGAGCTGGGGAGGGGGCTGGGACTCCCCTATCTCAAGGGGGCACTGAGGCCTCTTAGCCCCAGTTCCTGTAACCAGATTACATCTGTGCTGCGCTGTGCTGGAGGAACAATAAACAACCTCCATTCTACTGGCTGGTGAAGTCTGTTCATGCCATTTCGGGGGTGCAGGAGATGGGAAAATCCCGACGCGTCGTCACAGCTTGGCTCCAAGGTTCCAGTGGCTGGGGATGCTCTCAGCCCTGTCAAAGCAGGCGGGTGCTCGAAAGGCATTGACAGTGTCGTGTGGAAGCCCAGCCGCAGGGCAGCAGGGGCACTGAGCCGCAGCAGTGACGAGCCAGGTGACTTAGTTCTCAGGGAGTCGCAATGGTGAGCAGCCCCGAGGGGCCCTGGGAATCCCAGACTCACAACCTGTGTTCGCTCCTGCAGGCCATTGCCATCCCTTTGTTGTGTTTGGTGGCCAAGGCCGGTGTGGAAAGCGGGGTTGTGCGAGGGCCCACACTAGGACAGGAGGGGCCCTTGTCCTGGGCCAAGGCAGTGCTCTGGCCGGCTGGGCCTCCTGCTTCCGGGACGGGATAGCGGGAGGGGCTGGGAACAGGCCCTAGGTGCTTCCGCAGTTGCTGGAGGACGTGGGTCCTGGAGGGGAATATCAGGGGCACTGCCAGGTGAAACTGGGGGCCATTGGCAGAGCAGTGAGAGGGCCCAGCGCTGTGATTGGCAGAGCAGTGGGAGGGCCCAGCATTGTGATTGACAGAACGGTGGGAGGGCCCAGTGCTGTGATTGACACAGCTGTGGAAGGGCCCAGCGCTGTGATTGACAGAGCAGTGGGAAGGGCCAGCGCTGTGATTGACAGAGCAGTGGGAGGGCCCAGCGCTGTGATTGGCAGAGCGGTGGGAGGGCCCAGCGCTGTGATTGGCAGAGCGGTGGGAGGGCCCAGCGCTCTGATTGACAGAGCTGTAGGATGGCCCAGCGCTGTGATTGACACAGCTGTGGAAGGGCCCAGCGCTGTGATTGACAGAGCGGTTGGAGGGCCCAGTGCTGTGATTGGCAGAGCGGTGGGAGGGCCCAGCGCTGTGATTGACAGAGCAGTGGGAGGGCCCAGCGCTCTGATTGACAGAGCTGTAGGATGGCCCAGCGCTGTGATTGGCAGAGCAGTGGGAGGGCCCAGTGCTGTGATTGGCAGAGCGGTCAGAGGGCCCAGCGCTGTGATTGGCAGAGTGGTCGGAAGGCCCAGCGCTGTGATTGGCAGATCGGTTGGAGGGCCCAGCACTGTGATTGACAGAGCAGTGGGAGGGCACAGCGCTGTGATTGGCAGAGCGGTGGGCGGGCCCAGCGCTGTGATTGGCAGAGCGGTCGGAGGGCCGAGCACTATGGCTGGAGGTGGCTCGGCGGGTGGGCCGGGGGCGCTCTGAGCTGCGTGCGTGTGTCCCTGCGTGTGCAGCGGCGTACACAGAAAGGGACGAGCTGGATCGCCAGGCGGGTTCCCGGAGGTCTCGGCTCCCCCGTTAATGTATTTCAGAGCATGAGTGGGGAACACTATCTGCATGAAATGCTGCATTAGCATCACAATGGCGGGAGCTCCGCTCAGTGCGTTGACGAGGCTTGGATGGGTCTGCGGTACTTAGCCAAGGGAGGCGTTAGGGAAGCAAACGCCACATTTGCATTCCAAGGCGCTTCCCTTCCCTGGGCAGGGTGCCGTGAGGAGAGGAGCTCCGGGCGGCGTGTGGAAGCCAGTGTGGCCTCTGCGAGGGACGGAGCGCCGCGTTCATGGGGCACGGCAGAGGAAAGCCACGAGCCCCTTGGACGGCGTGTGTCTCCCGCGCCATGTCATCAGCCAAGTGGCAGGGGCCTGGCTTGGGGCTCGGGTCTGGATCTCAGCAGCGGACAAGGCCATTGCCCTGGGGTAGGTCTCAGGAGGCCCCTTCTCCTCCCAGCCGGGCCCTGAGAATGCTTTTCCCCTGCAGTTCAGCCCAGCTGTCCTGCCTGCCAGCGGCCCCGCAGGTGCGTCTTTGTGGCTCTTCCCAGTGCAATGGCCACAGGCCCCACAGACAGCACGGAGGGGAGAAGCCCTGCCCCCAGGCGTGGGAGCGAAATGCGAGAGGGCCCCGCCACGCATGAGCATTGGCCTGGGTCAGGGACTGCGGCGAGACCGAGCCGGGCGTTTAGCTCAGCACTTCCCAGCTTTGCTCAGCAAATGCCCATTTCCAGTTTCAAACCATCCCAAGATGTTGGGCTTTGACACGCCCCGACACTGGGTTCGAATGGGAACCTCCAGGCCAGTTTGCATTTGCCACAGGCCCATTCCCTGCCGGGCCAAGCTGGGGGCAGCGTGTGGGGCTGTGCCGAGCCGCCGGGCAGCCTGGGACTGCGGGGGGGAGGCGGTTCTATAAGCACTTTGCCATTGAGTCAAGCCCCAGCATTTCCCGGGGAGATGGACAGCCTGCTCAAGCCACTCAGGGAGCCTGTGCCGGAGCCTGGGAATGGAGCCCTAATGGTGGGCGTCCTGGTGCGATGCTGTCACCACTAGGCCACCTTTCCAGGGGGCCTGACCATGGGCTTGCTGGCTGGTCGTGTCCAGGGGATGCCAGACCAAACGATTCCGCCCTGGTCCAGCGCCTGCTGGGTGCCCGGGTCCAGCGATTCCGCCCTGGTCCAGCGCCTGCTGGGTGCCCGGGTCCAGAGATTCCGCCCTGGTCCAGCGCCTGCTGGGTGCCCGGGTCCAGAGATTCCGCCCTGGTCCAGCGCCTGCTGGGTGCCCGGGTCCAGAGATTCCGCCCTGGTCCAGTGCCTGCTGGGTGCCCGGGTCCAGAGATTCCACCCTGGTCCAGTGCCTGCTGGGTGCCCGGGTCAGCGATTCCGCCCTGGTCCAGTGCCTGCTGGGTGCCCGGGTCCAGAGATTCCACCCTGGTCCAGCGCCTGCTGGGTGCCCGGGTCCAGCGATTCCGCCCTGGTCCAGCGCCTGCTGGGTGCCCGGGTCCAGAGATTCCGCCCTGGTCCAGCACCTGCTGGGTGCCCGGGTCCAGCGATTCCGCCCTGATCCAGCGCCTGCTGGGTGCCCGGGTCCAGCGATTCCGCCCTGGTCCAGCGCCTGCTGGGTGCCCGGGTCAGCGATTCCGCCCTGGTCCAGCGCCTGCTGGTTGCTGCTAGCAAAGGGACGCGGCTCCAGTTCTAAGGTGACAAGATGGTTTATTAGGTGAGGAGCTTTCGTGGGCCAGACCCACTTTCCCAGATCAAATTGTGGAAGAGAATTGGCACGACCATCTATACCAAAGGGATCTGTGTATATGTTTGATATATGTCTATATTTTTGATATATACATATAGAAAACGTGTTTATACATAAATAGATATGTATAGATTTTTGATTGTACCCTTTGGTATAGATGGTTGTGTCAATGCTCTTCCAGAATTTGATCTGAGGAAGTGGGTCTGGCCCACGAAAGCTCCTCACCTAATAAACCATCTTGTTAGTCTTCGAAGTGCGGCACAGCCTGTCTTTCGTTATACGCTGTTACTGTGTTTTACATTGGGGTCGGGAACCGCAGGCCTGGCTTGCCTGGATCTGGCCCCAGGCTCAGGACCCACCTCAGCAGAGGGGAGCCCACACTGGTGCTCCAGCCCCTGTGCTGCCCCACAGCTGGGCTGGCGCACCCAAAATCTACAAGCCTGGGCATGCAGGGGAACGCAGGCAGGGTCTTTCTCCTTCTCAGACAAGGCTTCTCACTTGTGCGCGGCCCCGACTGATCTGTCTGGGGGTCAGCAGCCCCCGGCCCAAGAAAGGTCCCTGCTCTGTTTCTTACCGTCCTTCACAAGTGTGACGGCGCGTTGGGGTTTCCCCATCTCCTGCACCCCCGTACTGGCATGGACAGACTCCACCAGCCAGTAGAATAGAGGGAGTTTATTGCTTCTCCAGGATACAGCACAGCACAGATGTAATCTGGTTACAGGGCAGGCCTAGGATGCCTCAGCCCCTAAACCCCAACCCATTGCCTAGGCTGCTTCCTGCATGATGCCAGCCAGAATCTCACTCACTCACTTCCAGCCCTGCCCCCAACCAGGGCTCCACTCCCCTTCTTCCCATTGTTCCGCTCCCTGGGAGATCACTGGTCAGACAGGTTCGAAGCCCCCTTGCATAATGACTCATCCCCTGCCCTGCTGGGCCATGCTGCAGCCAGCAGCCAGTGGAGGTCACTCACAGCCCTCTGCCCAGCATAGCAACCAGCAAGGTACCTCCCACTACGTCACAACAAG
The DNA here is from genome assembly GCF_049634645.1 of Pelodiscus sinensis. Lineage (NCBI taxonomy): Eukaryota > Metazoa > Chordata > Testudines > Trionychidae > Pelodiscus > Pelodiscus sinensis. The sequence goes on along the minus strand of NC_134724.1, from coordinate 38,775,954 downwards.
CCAACAGCGAAATGGAAGGCGGGGGCTGAGCCCGAGGGATTTCACCTCCAGGCGCTCACACCTTGCTGCGTTTGTTCCCTGTGGAGCAGAACTTGTGACCCGTGCTGAGCAGGAACCCGGCCCAGTAACAGCACACTGGGCCTGCCAGCCCCCGCCCTATGGCATTAGCTGCCTCTGAGGGCACGGGAAGGAACGTGCATCCCATCTCATAGTCTGTGCCTTGGCCTGAGCCAAGAGCGCGTTCTCCCGGGACCTCGCATCTGGAGGAGCAGCAAGCCCCAGAAGCTATCAGCTCCTCCTGGAATCCCAGGCCCAAGGAGATCTCTGCCTCCTCCTCCCCCCCCGATTATTGGGGGTGCCCCTGCAGGCCCCCATCTGCCCCACGACTACTAGAGCCTGAGGCTCACAGGAAGGGCAGCGAGACCCCACTTGGAGAGGACGCACGGGGAGCAGGCTCGGGGGAGGCCTCAAGCGAGCATGGTCCCCTGCCCGGCATGGGCCCACTTTGTCCTAGGACCTCCGAAGAGTGCTCAGCCACGTTGCCACTGCCCCATGTCCTGGCTTTGGCAGCCTTGGCTCAGGCAGGCTTGCAGGACAGTTGTTGGGGGGTGGGAAGGGCTGGGACCAAAGTGCGACCTGGCCCGAAAGCCAAGTCACGAGCAGGGGCCAGTGCAGGGCTGCAACGACCGCAGACAGGGGGCGCTAGGCAGGAAAGAGCTGCTGCCCCACGGCCGGCCACAGCCAGCCACGAGGGGGCACCAGCAATGGGCCCAGCCTTCCACGCCGTGTGCACAGAAGCAGCCTCCAGCCGAGGGTCAGTCGCCCTGCGGAGCTGACGTGGGCTCTTACGAGCCGCAGCCCCACACAGCCCTCTCCCTTGGGCAGGGCCAGCTGGCCTGGCTGGGCCCAGGGGCCGCTCTCATGGGGGCTGGTAACACTGGGATGCAGCTAGCACACCGTGCCACTGCTCTCACGGGCCCCCTGTGCCCTGCAGGGCAGACAGGGTCCTAGAGCAGCTCCAGGCAGTGCTAAGAAGCACGGACGCCCCCAAAGGCCCAGAGACGCCCGGGGGAGCTCGGCACCAGTGAGGACACAGGAACCACGCAGGACTCTGCCGTGGCTGCTCTCTCCCGGCTAGGCCAACCTGGGAGTTGACCCCACGTCCACCCTGCCAGGAAGGGGCCAGCCACAGGCCGGGCACGTTGGTTCTTGCCACGCGGGAGCGAGTGAAGCCACGTGGTCGTTCTCGGACTGGCTGAGTGCAGCAAGTGACAAGCGAGCAGGGAACCCCTGAGAACTGTCTGTCCGGGGTGGGGGTCGGGTCCCTTTAAGCACAGCCCTCAGCTAGCCTGAGGCAGCAGCTCCTCACTCTAAGTCCTAATCTGATGCCCTGCCGGCACTGCTTCCGGCCAGCCTTAACTTCGGTTCAGGGTCCACTCAGTGTGGACATGCTAGTTCGAATTAGCAAAATGCTAATTCGAACTAGTTTTTAGGTCTAGATGCACTAGTTCGAATTAGCTTAGTGCGAATTAACTAATTCGAATTAAGTTAGTTCGAATTAGTGCTGTAGTGTAGACATACCCTGAGAGATTTGGGACCAGGACGCTGGCGAGCTCTAGTTCCAAGGGGAACCCTCAAGGCCAGAGCCAGCGGTCTGCTCTCCCCGGGGCCACAGGCCAGGCTCGGTTTATCCTGGCCCCAGGGCGCTGGGCAAGGTGTGGGGGGCAGCTCCATGGTCCCCGAGAGGCAGGGCCTCCGGCGGAAGGGACAAGGCCGGGGCAGCCAGCCCTTAGCGCTACCCGGGGCATACGGAGTGGTGCTCCAATGGTGATTACAGGGCCGCCGGACGGGTCCGCTTGGCGCCGTACCCGGGCGGGAGCATCAGGGACAGGCCTCACCAGGCAATGAGCGGGAAGAGCGAAGGGAAGGAAAGGAAGGGAAGCGAAGGGAAGCGAGCGCCTCGCTGTGACGGGGGGTTCTCCTTTCCCCGGGCCGGCGTTCCAGCTCGCAGGGCAGCTGGCAGCAGGCGCCGTGGGACCCGCGCCTACGCGCTGCTACAAAGGAATACCTTCGCTTAGCACCTCCCAGCCTGCGGAACATGGCGCGTCGCATTCCCTGCTGTCTCGTTCCCCGTAAAACGACGACAGCTGTCGCCGGCGAGCCCCTCGGGAGCTCAGGGTGGGAAGCAGTGAGCTGCAGATCTAGGGTGAGCGATCTCAGCTGCCCCCTCCTGCCCCGCTACTGCAGACCCGGCCCCGGGAGCCACCGCGAGAGCCGCTCGCTTCTTCCGAAAATCACGGCCTCCCTATCAGCTTAGAGGGAAGAGCTGGTTTGCGTTTGCTGCCATGTGGCATGAACCACCACAGGTCTGCAGATCCCAGGGCGCCAGCCCATCGCCACCCAGGGCAGGGAGAAGCCCTGCAGGCCAACCGCGCAGCAAGGCAGGCGCACGGCTGCAGATGCAATGACTTAGCCGGCTCCCAAGGGCTCACGGAGGGGGAGGCTGGAGTGCCATGTGGTCTGACCCCGCCCTGCTTGGGGTTCAGGTGAGAGAGCAGCAGACTCCGGCCCATGCCTGGCTGGCGTGTTTATTCGCTCCGCCCAGCACTGCAGGCCGGGCCAGGGCCAGGGCCAGGGCCAGGGCCAGGCAGCAAGATCCCCCCCCACCCTCCCTCCGGCCACAGTGCAGAGAGGAGACAGGCCCCAGCCACCTCCTGCCTCCAGCTGTCTGTGTCATGCCTGCGAGTGGTCTCCCCTCCTCTGCCGGCAGCAGTGTCTGGCCCCAGGGGCTGTTTTCTCCGGGGGTAGTTGCCCGTGTGAAGGCATAAGAGGGGAGGGGGTCTGTGTGTCTGGGAGAGAGGAAGTGGAGATGGGACCCGCAAACACCCCGTTTCAGGAGCCTGGCTTTTTCACTGGGCTAAGAATTTGGTCCCTGCAGCAATTCCTGTGGGTCACTCCAGCGGTGCTCTCCCTTTTGTGTCTACATTGACCCGCTGCGCTGTGACAGGGTGCACTTGCTCCAGACTGGAGTGGAAGGGGTTACGGCACCACTTTCAGCAGCGGAAGCCCCGCCCCCTGGGCCCTGCTGGGCATGCTCCAGCTGTTGCTGCAGTATATAAGGGAGCAGCCTAGCTCAGTCTGGGTGCTGCTTGCTGGCCCCAGCCAAGGAGCAGCTGGGATCATGGGAGCAGGAGACACGGAGGCCTGGGCAGGCACCCCGGTGTCTGTGAGTGCCCCAGGCAGGTTGCAGTCACTGCTGAGGAGGAGTTACGGTTCCAGAGAGGGGCTGGCTCCTGTCCCTGCGTCACTCAGCCTCTCGTTGGCAGGGTCCCTGCTTACTTAGTCCTGAGTTGGGATCTGGTGGAGCAGGCAGGATCCAGGTCCCCCTGCACTGGCTGCCCCTCTAAGTGGGGGAGGCATGAAACCACCCCCTAGTGACTCTGGCCAGTAGGCCCTGCTTCCCTGAGATCGAGGGTGTCCATAGCCGGGGGGGAGGGTGTCACCCCACAACATACCCCGGGATGGGGCTGTGGCCCTGCAGTGCTGGAGCGCTGAGCCCAGACCCTCAGCCTGGGGACGTAAAAGCCCCCAACCCTTTTTGCAGGGACAAACCCTTCTAGTTCTGAAATGGGGGTGGGGGCTGGGCAGACTATTACACAACTCCCTGGCCACGGTCTAGCCCAAAGAGTCCTCCTCGCCGTGCCGACTGGCTGCAGAACTCGTCCTTGCCAGCGGCGGCGGGGCTCCACCCCAGAAGTGGCTGAACGAGCGCGCTGGCCCGGAGCGGCAGCGCAGCCGTGGAGCTGGCCGGGAGCCGCTGTGATCTCCAGGTGCAGCACTGGGAAATGCAGCTCTTGGATTTAACAAACAAAGGGGCGATGGGGAAGATTTCCCGCAGATCCCTTATGGCTGCCTGCGAGCTGCGGCCTCTGCTAAGTGCAGCCCTGGGGCGAATCGCTCAGCGCGAGGGACGCCGCGGCACTTAGAAAAGTCTCCGTGAAATGACATGGCTGTGCCCTGCGGCAGGAGGGGAAGTCGGGGCGGGGTTTTAATTCTATCCCCTGCCAATGCCAGGCCCCGAGACAGAATGTCTTCCACGTCTTTCCCAGTGCCCTCGAGGCCCCAGCTGACAAATCCACTTCCGCAGCAGCAGCTAAGCACCGAATAGCGGGCGGGAGCGAGCGATGGCACTGGAGGCAGTGTGGCCTAGTGGATGGAGCAGTAGTCGCAGACTTGGGTTGTACTCCCACCTTGGGCCTGCTGCTGATTACTTGGTCTGTGGCCTTCCTAGGCTGGTCTGCGCTGCACTCCTGCCATAAAGCGCCTGCCCCGCATGACGAGATTTCATGAAGAAAAGCACCGGAGTGAGCAGCGCCCTTGGCAGGAGCCGTGCCCCGCGTGGGGGTTTGCCTTGTCGCCAGCAGAGGGCTCTCCAGGCACTGCCCCGTTAGACCAAGGGGCAGTGTAGACACAGGCACCCCAGGGAGGGGAGGGGCTGTCTCTCACGACCCGCTGCAGATCAAGAAAGCCCTGCAGCCCACGCTCCACGAGCAGACCGGCACGGCGGCTTGTGAACCTGCCATGTGAACCCACCCAAAGGGGCCTTGCCCCCCAGCACTCCGAGCAGACGTGGCCTCCGCTGGGCCCTTCCAGCCTGGCACCCGCATCCGTCCCGGTGACGGAGCACCACGCCCTGCTGTGACGGACGCCTGTCTCCGGGGAGAGCCGAGCAGCACGGCGCCTTTGAGCCATCTCCGGGACTGCGGGGAGAGCCAAGGCGCCCGAGGGGGCAGGGGAGGAGACCTGAGTCGCACACCTGGAAGGCCGCCGGGCTGTCTGCAGTGCTCAGCCTGGAGGGCTCTGGGAGACGGGTCCCCGGCCCTGAGGCAGGAGCAATTCCTTTCCGGCACACGGGGCTTACGGGCAGCAGCCCGTTGGCTTCAGACTGTGGGCCCAGGCTGGGGGAGGTCTGGGTGCTCGAAGACCCACCCGGGAGCAGCAGGGAAGCCTGTAAACACGCTGGGCCAAAGCCGTCCCAGGTGCAAGTGGCTGCCAGCTCACTGGGCGTTGTGGAATTGCACCATACGCCCGCTGCAGGTTGGGCCCCGCTGCAATGTCGCACGGTCGTTCCTTGGAGCCCCCTGCGCTGCCTGTCGCCAGCCGCGACCGGCCCACCTTGGAGAGGCCGCTAACCTGCCTCCCAGCAGTGCCAGGCGCCGCGCAGACGCTCACCGTCTGAAAGACACGTGGCTTGCCGGGCGGACGGGAGGCGTAGGCGTCCGCGCACGGCCAGGATACGGCTCCTTGCTGCACTGGTGTCCTGCGCCCCACGGCGAGCGCTGTGCTGGCCCTAGCGTCCGCCGAGGGCGTTAAGGGCCGTAGCCCCGCTGGCCACCCCCTGCCCGGCCTGGAGCTGGATGGAGGCCCGGGGTCTCCACGGGGGCATCGTCCTGCCCTTCCCCTCCTGCTACCTGGGCAGGCTCTTGGGCTGAGCGGGTCCCCCCAGTAGAGACTTGGGGACCTTTGCCTGCTCTAAATGCCCCTTTCCTGTCTGCACCACCAGCCCAAGCCAGGCCAGGGGAGCTCGGCTCCATCCCACCCAGGGGAGACAGGGACGCCCTCTAGAACGTGGGCGAAGGTCCCCGCCAGGCTTGGCAATGCTGGGCTTGTCCTCGGCAGAGGGCACTTGCAGAACAGGAGATTGGATTAGCGCAAGGTGCCTCTGAGCGGCGGCAGCCCGGGCGCTCCAAGCTGCCTGCTGTTCTCTGCAGAGGGCTCGCAAGGACAGGATGAAGCCCCCGCTGCCGCACCCTGGCTAGCCTGCCTCTGGGCCCCTCGCCCAGGCTTCCAGTGGCCACGGGCGCCGCCTCGGCTGGCCCCGGAGCACGTCGCTTTCCTGCACCCTGCTCCCAGAAGAGCCTCCAGGGTAGAACAGGGTGGAAATGCCCCAGCTGGACGTTTCTGGGAGCACACAGGGACGGAGGGTGATGAAGCACTGGAATGGGTTCCCTAGGGAAGTAGTGGAGTCTCCATCCCTAGAGGTGTTTAAGTCTCAGCTTCACACAGCCCTGGCCGGGTTGATTTAGTTGGGATTGGTCCTGCCTAGAGCAGGGGGCTGGACTTGACCTTCTGAGGTCTCTTCCAGCTCTATGGTTCTATGATTCTATGTGTGGGGCGGGGGCTGGGCCGTGCCGGGCCATGCGAGGAGTCCCGTGGCACAGACAGGTCTGGGGCGGGGGCTGGGCCGGGCCGTGCGAGGAGTCCCGTGGCACAGACAGGTCTGGGGCGGGGGCTGGGCCGGGCCGTGCGAGGAGTCCCGTGGCACAGATAGGTCTGGGGCGGGGGCTGGGCCAGGCCGGGCCGTGCGAGGAGTCCCGTGGCAGAGACAGGTCTGGGATGGGGGCTGGGCCAGGCCGTGTGAGGAGTCCCGTGGCACAGACGGGTCTGGGACGGGGGCTGGGCTGTGCGAGGAGTCCCGTGGCATAGACAGGTCTGGGGCTGGGCTGGGCTGGGCTGAGCCAGGCTGTGCGAGGAGTCCCGTGGCACAGACGGGCCTGGGACGGGGGCTGGGCTGTGCGAGGAGTCCCGTCGCACAGACAGGCCTGGGGCTGGGCCGGGCCGGGCCGTGCGAGGAGTTCCGTGGCACAGACAGGCCTGGGGCTGGGCTGGGCCAGGCCGTGCGAGGAGTCCCATGGCACAGACAGGCCTGGGGCTGGGCCGGGCCGGGCCGTGTGAGGAGTCCCGTGGCACAGACAGGCCTGGGGCTGGGCTGGGCTGGGCCGGGCCGTGCGAGGAGTCCCGTGGCACAGATGGGGCTGGGGCTGGGCTGGGCTGGGCTGGGGCTGGGCTGGGCTGAGCCAGGCCATGCGAGGAGTCCCATGGCAGAGACGGGTCTGGAACGGGGGCTGGGCTGGGCCATGCGAGGAGTCCCGTGGGAGAGAGACGGAAAACGTTCCTGTCTCTTCTGGTTTGGTCTCCGAGTGCGCGGAAGGAGCCCGGAGCATTTCAAGGTGCCCTGGAGTCAGTGGCCGGCCCTTGGGATTGTGATGGCTGTGGGTGGGCGGGGGATGGGAAGCCCTCTCCCAGCTGGGTTCACGTTCCCAGAGTTCTCGCGCCCAATGTCCGTGTGTCCGTCCAGCGGGGGATGTGACCGGTGAGGTCTCAGACCACCCCCTGGGGGGATTCCCGGGTGCTGACAAGGCCTCCGTCACTCACCTCCCTGCTCTCCGGCACCTCTCGCCGCCCGGTCCTGCTGGGCCAGCTCCCTGGTCTCCCCCGCTGAGGCTCCGAGCTGAGATCCCCCCGAGGAGCAGCACGGACACTGACCCTCTTCAGGTCCAAGGAAAATGCAGCTTTGGGCCCAGCTTCCCGGGATACCGCTCCCCAAATGGGATCGCAGACCCCACAGAATTACTTGGGTTCGCCCTTCCCCCGGGGCTGCCCAGCCAGCCCAAGACAAACTCCTGCTTTCCTCTTGTTTAAAGATTCCCTTATTGCATGGAGTCACCTGGCCCGTCCCAGCGGGTGCTAAGCCTTACGGACAAAGGGCTATTTGCAGAGAGTAGCCCAGACGCGGAGGCCTCCCAGCAGCGGGACCGCCCTGGTCACACATTTGAAACCCAGGCTGGATTCCCGACTCCGTCTGCCTCGTGCTGCACGCCCGAGACCCGGCCCCGCGGATGGAGACGAAGGCTGATGGGCTACGTGACGTCAGTTATGTCCGTGAGCCCATTGCATGAAGCATGGGGGAGACCGTCACAGCAGACACCACGGCCCAGAGCCTGCCTGGCCCGCACTGTCTCCGGCCTGCAGAGCGCTGCTCGGGCCACCCCGGGGCGCTGGGCCGCCCTCCCCTTCTCTCTGCTCTGGCTTTTGCTGCATGACCCCCTCAGCCTGGCGCCCGGCACAAGGCGCTGCCCCTCCCTCCTTGCAGCCTGGGGCCTGGAGGCCCCTCATCCCGAGCCACTGTCTGCAGAGCTGTCTGATCCCAGGGAGCCGAGCAGCCTCTAGCCCCGCCGCAGGTTAAGGGCGCTTCTCTGGCCTTTGCTCTCCCTGCTCCCGGCCTGCCTCATCCCGGGTGGGTCTCCCCGGTGGGACATGCCCAAGGGAGCAGGCCCAACGATCCGGAGCCCAGAGGGTGGCTGAGAACAGGGGACTCTCCGAGAGGCTGGTTCAGGGACTCATCCCTGCTTAGCCACGTCCGTCAGGCTGCGCCGGTGCCTGCCTGCATTCGCCAGCCCCTCCCGGCCGGGAGCCAGGCCTAGGAGCCCGGAGAGGTCCTGCTGGGGCGGGGAAGCAGCGTCAGCCCTAGGAAGGAGGGCGCGTCATCCTCCCGCCGCCCCTCACACAGCCCCGGCACAGAGGGGACACGTGACCTGCCATGGCCAGGAGTCCAGCTCGGGTCTTCTCCGAACCCAGCCCAGGTCCGTAGACCCGGCACCCTCTGAAGTTGACGGGCCTCCTGGAGGTGCCACTGCTGCCTTGGTTCTGCTCCAGCGGGTGGGGAAATTCCGCCTTTGTAATTCTGAGCAGGTAAGGGGGGCGGGATTTCCCAGAGCATCTTCAGGAAAAGTTGACCTGTTTGGGGACCAACTTCTGCAGCTCCCGTGGGCTTAAGGAGAAGCCGGGAATATTCACCCACCTTCCCCTCCACCCATCCCAGCTCCAGCAGAGCGGCAACAGCCAGAGGGCTGCGAACGTGGGTGAAGCCCAGGAAGTCTGGCAATTTGCGCTGGAAAAGCAGCCAAGCCAGACGCTCTCCAGAAATCCGCCTGGAGGGGTGGGCACAGGCTCTGCCTGAGCCAGAATCCCACCGGAACCATTCCTAGGGCGGGGGTAAAATCGCCAGCGCCGGGCGCGTCACGGCCGGCCCGGCGACAAGCTCCCGGCCCTGGAAAGCTGCGCGCGGCCGAGGGCTGCGGGGAGGAGACGCCGAGGGACTGACAGTGGCATTGGACGGGGGAGTCACGTCAGCACGGCGGGTCTGTGCCTGGCCGGAGCAGGGTGGGGGAGGGAGCAGGGGCCGCAGGCAGCGTCAGGGCCAAGCCTAGAACAGGGGCTCTGTCTTGACTCATCGCCCGGGTGCTCGCCGGCTTTGCCCTCCCGGGGGCCGAGCTGCACCTGTGCCCAGCCCAGCGCCAGCTCTGGGCCGGAGCCGAACTCTTCCCTCCTGTGCAGGCTGGCTGCAGGCGGGGCTCCCCCGCAGCCGCTCCGCCCCGGGCCCCTTGCTGGGGGCACTCGGCAGCGGGCCTGTTGGCATCACTCCCCGTTTGCCCCCGGGCTGAGTGCTGGCGCGTCTCCTGCTCTGGGGCCTGGATTCTGCAATCCCAGCCAGCGGTGGCTTGTACAAATCTATAGACGTGTCTCACGCCCCTCTTTGCACCAGCCGCCCGCGTGGCCCCTGCCGTGCCGTGGTGCTGGCGACTCCGCACGGACGGTGCCCCGTGCACAGAACACAAGTGCCCAAGGAATGCCGCGACGCTCTAGGGCATCAGCCCCCCCGCCGGGGCGCGGTGCTAGAGCGGGGGGCTGGCGCAGGGCGGGTCCCATCTCACACAGGGTCACGGTTTGGCTCTCAGCCCCCAAGCGGCTCCAGGCCCGTGCAGCCGGGGCTTGCAGAAGGGATCTGGCGAGGGCGCCGCCGGAGACGTCCCTCTCTCAGCGAAGGACTCGCCGGGGGATTATTGTGAGCTGGCAGGATGACCTACATGAGAGGAACCTGCCCGGCATACTCAACGACGCTGCGCTGCCTCGTTAGCACCCTCCTGGCAGCGCTGCCTCTCCCAGCTATCCGAGCGGGGCCGGCCGCAAGCCAATCGCGCTCCCTCCCTGTGTGGCAAACGGCCCCGTCGCTGCCGTATGTCTGGGCCCCGCTCCGCCTCTTCCGCGCGGCTCCCCTGCTCCCAGCAGCCCGGCCAGGCCCCGCCAGGCTCCAAGGACCCACAGGAGAGAGACAGTGCCCGGGTCAAAGGGTTGCAGGAGGGGCAGATCTTTCCAGACTAACCTTCGGCGTCACACCACCCTCCCACTGAGGCGCTTGCTTCAAAGATTTCCCGCCGGCTGCAGGCCGGCCCTGGGTCCTGCGCAGGCCTCGCAGTGGCTCAATCGGTCGCCAGGCCCGCGGCTCAGAACCGGGAAAACCTGGCCCCAAACGGGCCGGGGACTGAGGCTGAGTTCCCACCCCCTGTAGTCTCGCGACAGCCTCCAGGCCAGGCCTTGCGGAGGAACCTGCCTGTCGAAGGCCGGCTTGGTAGCCAGGCATGTCGGAAAGCTGCTGTGTGGTGAGGGGCCTGAGCCAGGCAGCGGGAGCTTTGGGTCCACGCCTGGCTCCTGCCCCAGAGTAGCCAGCTGAGGCTCCAGGGGAAATGAGACCTGGGTGCCTCCGCGTCCTTGTTACGCGAGTGCCCCGCTCTGCTCCGGCGCTGGGACACCTGGTTCCGAGAGGAGCGACGCTCAGGAGTGGACGCTGAGACCCGGGAGAGCATTTCCAGGCCAGCTGCCCAAGTTTCACCCTCCCGCCCCCCATGCACAGGCTGTCTGAGTGGAGCGGGCCTGACCCGCCTCCTGGCTCCAGCTGTTCTGCACAAGCCTTCTCCTGGCCACCCTCTTCCGGCACCACTAATCCAGACGTGGCCAGGAAGCTGGGTTGATGGCCTCCTTATGGTGGGTCCTAACAGTTCCACCGGCCTCGGCTCGGCTGCCCGTCTTCCATGCTCCAGTCGACCGTTCCGCAGACGTGGCCTTTGGGGCGAGCTCACAGACCTTGAAGGTGACCAGAAATGTAGCACCAGAGACCAGGCACCCGGCACATTGACCAGGAGGGGCCTGGTTCTCCTGCCTGGGAGAGGGTCAGTCCGAGTCGGAAGTGACTGACCATGCACCGTGCCCAGCAAGGGATCAGCGCTCACAGCAGGACGTGTCGTCTAAGCCCCCCCCCCCCCGCCCGCCCAGGACGTGGGCAAAGGCCCAGACGCGTTCCTGGGAAATCCGGTCTGTCTATAAAGGAGTCACCGTCTGCAAAGCAAAGGGGGGAGGCAGGGCCCCGCGTCCCGGCAGTGCTTTGAAAACGCCACATGAAACTCAGGCCAGGCTGCCCCGGCCCGGCTCACCAGCCTAGGCGCTTGCTGTGCAAATGGGGCAGTGGGCCTTCCTGCCCCTCCCCCAGGGCCACTGGGGCGTCACAGGCAGAGCTGAGCATACTAGAGCCCCCACGCACCCGCTCGCTCTCCCACACGCACACACACCCCCCTCACACACACTGACACGGCCCTGCAGCACGCCCACGGGGGGGGAAGGGCAGCGGTCCCCTCGCACACTGACACGGCCCTGCAGCACGCCCACGGGGGGGAAGGGCAGCGGTCCCCTCGCACACTGACACGGCCCTGCAGCACGCCCACGGGGGGGGAAGGGCAGCGGTCCCCTCGCACACTGACACGGCCCTGCAGCACGCCCACGGGGGGGGAAGGGCAGCGGTCCCCTCGCACACTGACACGGCCCTGCAGCACGCCCACGGGGGGGAAGGGCAGCGGTCCCCTCCCACACTGACACGGCCCTGCAGCACGCCCACGGGGGGGGAAGGGCAGCGGTCCCCTCGCACACTGACACGGCCCTGCAGCACGCCCACGGGGGGGAAGGGCAGCGGTCCCCTCGCACACTGACACGGCCCTGCAGCACGCCCATGGGGGGGAAGGGCAGCGGTCCCCTCCCACACTGACACGGCCCTGCAGCACGCCCACGGGGGGGGGAAGGGCAGCGGCCCCCCCACGCACACTGACCCGGCCCTGCAGCACGCCCACGGGGGGGGAAGGGCAGCGGTCCCCTCGCACACACTGACACGGCCCTGCAGCACGCCCACGGGGGGGAGGGAAGGGCAGCAGCCATGCTGAACACCAGGCTGGTGGGATCTGCTCGGCACCAGGGCACCGTGGCGGGGGGTGAAGAAGCTAGAGAGAACCCCCCCCCCCCTCCGCCGAGGGTAGTGGTCCCCGGGGCACTGGCTGGGGTTGCTGGTCCGCGCGTGTGGCTTGACAGGCCATGTCAAGGGGTTCAGCTGCCTCTGAAATCTGACCCATCCTGTGGGTCCTGAACCCAGCCCTGGCCGGGAGAACGGTGGGCGAGCGGAGCCGGGCCAGCCCCCTTCCCGCGTACCCCAGCGCCACGCCAGGCTCAACCCGGGTAAGCTCCCTCATGTGCGCCCGCAGCAGAAACAAAACCCAGCTGGGGCGCTCTCCTAATCAGCTGGGCAGCATGTGCCGCCCTCCTGAGCAGCCAACCCGTGGCCCAGTGGCCTCAGCCACGAGGGGCCATGTGAACCCTCCGGGCCCCGGGCCCCCTCTGTGATGCAGCGCACGGGGGTAATGTGAGGGCGAGCTCAGGGCGAGCTGCGCGAGGGCCTGGCCCTTCCCCAGCTCTGCCCCCCAGCACTGGGCATGCGGCGTTTGGCGGGGGAGCTAATGCAGCCTCGGCAGAGCCAGATGGCGATGGAAGGGACAGTGGCCAGTGCCCCCCCGCCCCGTTTCCCTTTGCTTTCCCCTGCCGAGACGCTGGAGGGAACGTCGCGTTCCTGCCGCTCCCACTTGGCTGCTGCTTTGCTGCGCCTGAGACCTGCCGGCAGCCTGCAGCTTCCTCCTCTGGCACGGAAGAGATGCTGCAAACTCCGCTCCCCACAGGCTGCCAGGAGCTTTGCATGAGGCCCTCGCGCCCAGTATCAGGCCGCCACAGCCGGCGCTCGAGCAGCTCAACCCCTCGTGGCATGTCGGGTCACTGGCTGCCCGCCTTCCTCGGGTGGCGACTCTTCTCCGATCCAGCAGTATGCACAGCACGTGCCCTTTGTGCCCCCACTGGAGTGTGTGTGTTGGGCCTTAGCACCACAGCCTGACTGCCAGCTCGCAGTGTGAGTGTGCGTGTTCGTGCGTGTGTGTGTGCGTGTATGTCCACGTGTGCATGTGCATGTGTTGGGCCTTGGCACCACAGCCTGACTGCCAGCTCGCAGTGTGAGTGTGCGTGTACGTGTGTGTGTGTGTGCGTGTATGTCCACGTGTGCATGTGCATGTGTTGGGCCCTGGCACCACAGCCTGACTGCCAGCTCGCAGTGTGAGTGTGCGTGTACGTGCGTGTGTGTGTGCGTGTATGTCCACGTGTGCATGTGCATGTGTTGGGCCCTGGCACCACAGCCTGACTGCCAGCTCGCAGTGTGAGTGTGCGTGTACGTACATCTGCGTGTGCGTGTGTGTGCATCCGCGTGTTCATGTGCGTGTGTTGGGCCTTGGCACCACAGCCTGACTGCCAGCTCACAGAGTGTGTGTGCATGTATGTGCGTGTGTACGTGCGTGTGCGTGTGTGTGTGTGTGTTGGGCCTTGACACCACAGCCTGACTGCCAGCTCGCAGAGTGTGTGTGTGCGTGTACGTCCGCGTGTGCATGTGCGTGTGTGCGCCTGCGTACCTAGCGACTGCTCTCGACACCCGAACTCGGGCATGGGGGCTGTGCGGCCGGTGTCCCCAGCTCCCGGGGGGTCCGGAGCCCGAGGGCTGGGCTGGCGAGAGCCCTGCGGTGCAGCTGGGGGCGGGAGGGAGCGGCTGCCAGGGTGTCGCATCGCCTGCTCCAAGGACTGGGCGTGGAGGGTGGTGTCGGGCCCTGGCCGCTGTTCTCTCTGGGCTTGGGAGGCTTGAACGTCAGTGGCCGAGGGGGTCCCCGGAGCTGTTTCACTGGCACCGGGGGGCTGGTGTCGGGGAGGCAGAGAGGCCCCAACCTGGCAGACTCAGATCCCTTTTTCTGACACTGCCATCACCTCGGAACACGGCTCCCGAGAGGGGAGCCAGGCCGGGCCCTCGCCGGTTGGGCGCCCCGGCAGGCGCTCCTCACGCAGCAGGCAGCGCCGCCCGGGGCTGGTGCCCCAGCTTTGCCCGGGCCGGACGGGCGACCTCAGCCAAACCCCCTCCCAGGACAGAGCATGGGGCTAATCTCCATGGGACGAGGCTAATCTCCATGGGATCGTTACTATTGATCGTGCATGTTGTGGTGGCACTTGTGCAAGCCACACACCTGCCGGGGTGCTGTCCTGCCCCCACCGCCATCTGCCAGCCAGCGGCTCCTCGCCCTGCGCCGGGCCAGCGACCAGCCGAGGAGACAGCCCCTGTGCTGGGCTCCGCAGGAGGCCCCCCAGGAGATGACACCCTAAGGGGCCCGGCCCAGAGGAGGGGCTATCCCGCTCCGTCTCCGCTGGTGTGGAAACGCAGGGCCTGCGGGGGCTGGTGTTGTTGGTTGCAACACCCCAAAGGGAACCGGGTTTCGCTGGCTTCGGGCCTGGTTCCCTGAGCGCCCAGAGCACTTCGCAGGAAGCCAGCGGCTGCTCCTCCAGGTGGAAATCCAGGGGCCTTCTCGTGCGAGCGCACGGCGCTGGGGGTGGGGGCTTTGCAGGCTGGAAAGGTCACGAGGGGAGCTGGGCACGAGGACGAGAGAAAGACGCAGGTTTCAAATGCAGCTTTAAGCAGAGAGAGCTGAAGGGAAAACACGCTCTTCCTGTTTCTTAATGTATTCTCTGCAGGTTTCCTCCTGGCTCCCGGGTTACAAGCCTACCGCCGCTATTTCTGTAGTCTCCCTTCGTGCACAGATAAGCTTTGGGGAAAGGGAAATTGACAAACGGGGAAAAGCTGACTGGCGTCATCGCAACACAAAATGCAGGACACCCCAGAAATCAATGGCTCCTTCCTTTGAAATTCCGCCGGGGCCAAGGAAACGCAGCCCGAGAGCAGCGCCGAGCGCAGGGGGTCTGCCACGCTGGGGAGCGCGGACGCCAGAGCCTCGCAGTGTGGCGGACGCCGCTCTCCACCTGGCAGTGCCCTCTGCCGATGGACGCGCAGCCGCTCCGCTCCCCGGCCCACTAGTGACTGGTGCCCAAGAAGAGGGGGAACCCAGAGGGTGCACTGGGGTGCTTTTGCTACCACTGCCGTCTAGGCAGGTGCAGCAGGGACTGAACCAGGAGCCTCTAGAGCTAAGTGAAAGCACCAGCTCTGAGACGTGAGGGCGTGTTCCTGGCCTGCCGGCTTGATGCTGAATAACTATGCAGGACACAACTCCTGAGCCAGCACCATGCTGCCCAGGGCCGGGCTCTCACCGCGACCCGACGCACGTTTCACGGCCTTGCTCTCACTGGAGATCAAAGCCACTGACGGGATCTTCTGCTGGGCTCCCCGGGGCTATGCCTACACTGGCGGCTTCTTGCACAAGAACACGACCACACTGCCCTGTGCGCGCTGTGCTTTTGTGCCACAGCGCCCATGGCAGTGTGGATGCTCTCGCGGAAGAAAGCTCCGACGGCCATTTTAGCCATAGGGCTCTCGTGAGCAAGAAACCCCTGCCCAGCGTCCACACCGCCCTCCTGCGCGAGAGGGCCTACGCCTGTTAGAAAAGAGCGTAGCTCTCGCGCAAGACGCCGCGCTGTACCCTTCTTGCGCCAGCGCGGGCGGGCAGCGCGGCCGTTTTCCAGAAGAACCGCTGCTCTTGCGCAGTAACCCGCCAGTGTAGACGCAGCCCAGCTGCAGGGCTGGCCCAGCAATGAGACCTGCAGGGCGACGATCCGCAGCGCGGAGGAGAGCGGCACTCTTAGCACTCGTCTGGAGGCACTAAGCACCTCGCAGGAGGGGCCCTGCTGCAGTGCTAACCCCACTGAGGTCCAGGGCGAGCAGCGCAAGGAACTCACTACAGGCCTCTTCTGACAGCCACTGACCACAGGAGGACGGGGCTCCCCGGGCCTGGCAGTGGCAGGTTCCCGGAGGCCCCTGCTGCCAGGCAGGAGAGCGGCAGCTTAAGAACTGGTCCCACTGATGCGGATTCCCAAGCCAGAGGCAGATGGGACAACCTGGTACCTCCCAACCAGGGGCAACCAAAGCCTGATGCTCAGTGAGCAAGGGCTGCGACCAATGGCCTTGGAGTATGCAAATGAGCCCACTCAACTTGCATGCCAATTGGCAGAGTCGCCTCTGAGGTCACCCTCTTCCCACCTCCCAACACATGGAATGGGAGGGTGAGGCCAGGTGCTGAGGTCTCGGCCCTGGGGAAGGAGAAGCGCCCGTAGATCGGAGCCAGGGGAAATCAGGAAACGCTGTGGCATGGAAAGAGCCTTCTCCAGGGCAGGGATGTAGCCAAAGGCACCGCGGGCCCGGCCTGCAGCAGGGCTCTGGGCCCGGCCCCTCGGGCACAGAGGAGCAGCTTGGGCTCCTGGTACCATGTTGCTCTGTGGGGCACCAGCGGGCTGCACACGTGGCCCTGGCGCTCCAGCTGTGGGAGCCTGAGTCTGGCCCAGGCTGCAAGAGGCTGCAGGGGAGGGAGGAGCAGCCAGAGAACCAGGGAGGAAGTAAGGCTTGGCGGTGGCATTTGCAGGAGGGATGCAGGCTGCATGGGGGTGGGGCCAGGGATTAGCCCTCAGCTACCACTGCTCAGAGGCACTGTGACCTCGGGAGAGGTCAGGGACAGGCCAGGCTCTCCCCTCCCCCGCCTCTTCCAGGACTCGTCCATTAGCCTGTCTGGCCCCTACTTACGGGGCACCCCGGCGGAGGCTGGGGGCTCAGAGCCTGGCAGAGAGGGCCCTTGGCGGGTCTGGACACAGCACTGAGACAGGGCTCCCAGCTCCAGCAGACAGACACTCGCTCTGGCACCGTCCGGGGCTCGGGCTGGGTACCAGCCTCCAACGAGCCGGGCAGAGTGCTCAGGTGACCAGCTCAGGTTTCACCCTCGTGCAGCTAGTGCAGGATGGGCAGGTGGCTGGCAGCCCGAGCCGGGGCGCACACCCCACCGCCGTGGCAGCTCCGGAGCGCCCGCCTTGTGCCGAAACCCGCCCCCCCCGGCAGTTCCGGAGCGCCCACCTTGTGCCGAATCCCACCCACCCGGCGGCTCCGGAGCGCCCGCTTTGTGCCGAATCCCGCCCTCCCCGGTGGCCCCGGAGCGCCCGCTTTGTGCCGAAACCCGCCCCCCCGGCAGCTCCGAAGCGCCCGCCTTGTGCCGAAACCCGCCCCCCCGGCAGCTCCAGAGCGCCCGCCTTGTGCCGAAACCCGCCCCCCCCGGCAGCTCCGGAGCGCCCACCTTGTGCCGAAACCCGCCCCCCCAGCAGCTCCGGTGCGCCCGCCTTGTGCCGAATCCTGCCCACCCCGGCGGCTCCGGAGCGCCCGCCTTGTGCCGAATCCTGCCCACCCCGGCGGCTCCAGAGCGCCCGCTTTGTGCCGAATCCCGCCCTCCCCGGTGGCCCCGGAGCGCCCGCTTTGTGCCGAAACCCGCCCTCCCTGGCGGCTCCGGTGCACCCGCCTTGTGCCGAAACCCGCCCTCCCTGGCGGCTCCGGTGCACCCGCCTTGTGCCGAAACCCGCCCTCCCCAGCAGCTCCGGTGCACCCGCCTTGTGCCGAAACCCGCCCTCCCTGGCGGCTCCGGTGCACCCGTCTTGTGCCGAAACCCGCCCTCCCCATCAGCTCCGGTGCACCCGTCTTGTGCCGAATCCCGCCCTCCCCATCAGCTCCGGTGCACCCGTCTTGTGCCGAATCCCGCCCTCCCCAGCAGCTCCGGTGCACCCGTCTTGTGCCGAATCCCGCCCTCCCCATCAGCTCCGGTGCACCCGTCTTGTGCTGAATCCCGCCCTCCCCAGCAGCTCCGGTGCACCCGTCTTGTGCTGAATCCCGCCCTCCCCATCAGCTCCGGTGCACCCGTCTTGTGCCGAATCCCGCCCTCCCCATCAGCTCCAGAGCGCCCGCCTTGTGCCGAATCCGGCCCCCCTGGGAACGGGGGGGCGCCCTGCTCCGGGTGGCGGGGTGGCTGGTGCTGGGCGTTTGCACAGCGACGGGCAGGGAAGGAGAGGCTGCCCCAGCCGCTCTGAGGTTCTGCCTCGTCTTTGTGCAGTGCCCGTGGCCTGCGGCTCCTTTGGCTCCCAGCAGCGCAAACCAGGCCAGCCTAGGACTCCTGCGCATGGGGCTGGGACCATCCCTGCAGGAAGATCCCTGGGCCCCTGTGCAGCAGGCAGGGAGCTGCCTTACCAAGCCCACCATGCTCCTGCAGGGCCTCGTGACAACCCCTCTCTGGATTCCCTGCCCCCGCACTTGGGGGTGATCCCCGCTGCTGGGCCCACAAGACCCCTCCCAAGAGGACCAGGGCTCTCCAGCTGGCTTGGAGCCCCCTGGGGCAGAGGCTGTGCGGGAAGCCCGAGGGCCCACGCAGGGGAAGAGCGAGGCCTAGGGTGGCCACCGGGGGGTGCCCCGGGAAGGTTTGCAGCAGAGGCGGAATGGGATTCCTGGCCAGGCCTCGCCCGCCTGTGACCGAGCAGACCGACCCGGGAAGCGCAGCCCAGGGCTCTAGCCCCCGCTCTCCCACTGGCCGCGGGAGGAGGGCGCACGGCTCTGCCTCGCGTTGTGCCTCAGTTTCCCTCCCTGCCAAATACTGCAGGGCTCCAGTCGGAGCGAGGGTCTCGCCTGGCGGCTCCTCCGCCGCAGGGACCCGGCGCGCTCTGCCCCTTTAAGCGCCGGCTGCGTTGCCTGGCTCTGCCCCTCGCTGCCAGGCGCACGCTCGTGCGCAGAGCCCCGACCCGGCTCGGCTCCAGGCAGGGCGCGCGTTCACTGCGGCTCCCTCCGTGGCCGCTCGGGGCGGGCTCTGAGCCGCGGGACCTCACCATGTGGGCAGCTCCGGCGCCCAGCCCGGGGCCGAGCCCAGCGCGCAAGGAGCGGCCGCTGCAGCCCTGCCCAGCCAGGCACTAGCTCCGGCGCGGCGCGGCCAGCGGCGAGACCCCGGGCTGCGGGGCCTCGGCCCCGGGGGCGGCTCTCGGGCTGGGGCGCACGATGGGCCGCCGGGGCGCAGGCGGGCGAGTGGCGCTGCAGAGCGGCGCTGGCGAGGCGGGGAACCCGGCCGCCTCCCCCGCACGCGGCGCGGCCGCCCCCCGCCCCCTGTGAGCGGCTCCGCTCCGCCGCCGCCAGAGCCGCACCGGGGCGCGCCCAGGGGCCGGGCACGGCGCAGGATGGCTTCTCCCGGGAGCAGCCGCCAGGCAGAGGCGCGGCGCGGGCCTTGGTGACGGGCGCGGAGCCGGCCCGGTCCCCGCGGCTGGGCGAGTAAGTGGCGCCTGGCTGGGCTCGCGGCGCGGGGGGGCCGGGCCGTAAACTTCGGGGCGGGGGCGGTTCCGTTTGCTGCCGGCTCCAACTCGGGGGGGTCCCGGCTCGGGCGGGGCCTGCTGGGGCCCGGCCGGCTCGCCCCGTAACGCGCTGCTCTCTCCGCAGGAGGCCGGCGGACCCCGGACGCGCCCCGCCGAGGAAGCCGCCGTGGATCTAGCGAGGCGTTTCCCGAGCTCGCCCCGCTGCCCCTGCGCCCCGAAGCTCGCCGGGACAGGTGGCCGCGGGCCCGGAGCGGCGTAGCGGAGCAGCCGGGGCCATGCCCGAGCCGGCGAGCCGGCCAGCCCCTCGCAGCCGTGCGCTGCCCGCCCTCCCTCGCTAGCCGGCCGGGCCGGGATCTGCGTGCGCCCGGCAGCGCTCCAGCCCCATGGGCGTGCGGCGGGCTGGCTCCGAGCCGCTGCCGTGAGCTGCTGGGGCAGGCGCGGGGGCGCTAAGATGGTGAGCTCTCCCCGGCCGGGAGGGGCTCCGCGGACGCCAGGCCGGGCTGGGGCAGAGCCGCCGGAGAAGGATGAGCGCCGGGGGCTCGGCGGACTCGCAGCCCCGTGAGGAGCCCGCCGGCGGCAGCGAGCGGGAGCGGATCCGGTGCCGCATGAAGATGGTGATCGGGCAGCTGGAGGGGATCCTGCGGGAGCTCAAGCAGGTGGCCAAGGAGCTGCGGGAGGTGAGCGCGCTGCGGGGGCAAAGGGCCCGGAGACCCCCCATTGGAGCAGGGCCGGACTGTGCCCCGACCCGGCCTGGGGGGTCCCTCTGGCGCGGGCACAGTGTGTGAGAGGAGGGGGGTTGGTCTCCCTATGGCCCTGCCCCGTGCGCCCCACTGCTGCTTGCTGTGCAGCCCGGCGCTTCCTGTGCCTCCCTCTAGCTGCAGGTGCAGGAGCCTTTGGCTGGAGACGTGCCAAGGCTGGATCCCAGCAGGGCCTCAGCCTGCTCCCTGGGCTGGAGAACGTAGGAGAAGGGCTCCCAGTTGCCCTCCAGGCGTCTGTCTTAAGTGGCCAACCCCAGGCAGGATCAGGCCCCGTGCAGAGCTACCGGTGCCTGCCCCTGTGGATCAGGCCCCATGCACCGAGCGGGGAACCCCAGGCGTGAGCTAGACGTGTGCAGTGCCGGTGCTAGGCTGGCTGGTTCCCCAGGGGCTGTTGGGACTTGTGTGCTGCAGGCAGGCTGGGTCTGGGCAGGTCATGGCCTTGCTCTGTTCCCCTCCAAGGAAAGGGGAGAGGAGGCAGCCTGTGCTCACAGGGTCCCAGCACGGTGCTGCCGGCTGCAAGGTTAGTTCCAGTTCACGGCATGTTGCCCTGGGGGAGGGGAGCAGCCTGCGGGGGGCGGTGGGGGGGGAGGGCGGGTCTGGGAGTTGGAATAAAACTGTCAAATGCAGCAAATCTCCCAGTACCCTGGGATCCCAGGGCCAGGAGCCCCCCACATCGGGCTGCCAGCTCCTCGCCTGGCCCATGCAAGCAAACTTTGCCCTGACCATGAGCTCTCCAGGTCCCTTGGTGGCTGGGGCGGGCGGCCTCTGTCGGGCCAGGCACGGCGCAAGGGCTGTGACGGGACAAACCGGGCAGCCCTCCAGCAGGGCCAGCCCAGAGCTCAGGGCGCCTTGGCAGCTGGTGGAAAGCCGTGTGGCTTCCTCTCCCGCCTTACCCCAGCAGCAGGCCCCGGGTCTGGCGCAGCTTTCCCAAGGGGCAAGGGGAGCCCGGGGGTCAGAAATCGGGAGCTTTCAGCAGCCTCAGAGGGAAGCGCCCGGGGGCTGGCTTGGGCCGGGCTGGTTTCTGCGCTAGCGTGTGTGCAAGGAAACACCGGGCTCCCAGGGTCAGCGGGTTGGCTCAGTGGCCTGACTTGGCTCGTGCTGCTGCTCAGGCTGTCTTGTGCCTGAGCCTGCCTGGTGGACAGCGTCCCATGCAGCCCCGTGCCCCTGAGCTGGGGAGATGCCTGGCACCACTGGAGGGAGAGCTGCTCGGGGACCTGCCTAAACCCCGTCCTGAGTCCGCTGGGGGCCAGGCCCGTGGCGCTGAGGCAGCAAAGACTGGGCCGTGGATGCGGGGGGCCAGGCCCGTGGCGCTGAGGCAGCAAAGACTGGGCCGTGGATGCGGGGGGCCAGGCCCGTGGCGCTGAGGCAGCAAAGACTGGGCCGTGGATGCGGGGGGCCAGGCCCGTGGCGCTGAGGCAGCAAAGACTGGGCCGTGGATGCGGGGGGCCAGGCCCGTGGCGCTGAGGCAGCAAAGACTGGGCCGTGGATGCGGGGGGCCAGGCCCGTGGCGCTGAGGCAGCAAAGACTGGGCCGTGGATGCGGGGGGCCAGGCCCGTGGCGCTGAGGCAGCAAAGACTGGGCTGTGGATGCGGGGGGCCAGGCCTGTGGCACCCGTCCCAGTGGGGAGGAGCTGGCTGAGCCAGTCCCTGGTGACCTAGGAAGGCCTCGTCTTCTCCGTGCCACCTCTTGGCCACAGCTCACAGCCTCTGGGGCTTGGCCCAGATAATCCTTCTTGGCAAACCCTAGTGCAGCGCCGCGAGAAGCCAGCCGGGGGGGCGGGGGTGCAAGCCTCAGTCGCATACGGGGCCGTGTGCCTTGCCGGCCGGGTTGGTAGCCACGCAGGCTACAGAGGGGCAGGTGCCTGTCGTGGCGCGTTGCACCTCGCCGAGCTCAGCCCGCCAGCGCTGGGGGAGTCTCTGCCAGTCTGAGCGAAGATCAGGCCCTGGAATTGGCGCGCTCGGCACAGAGAGCCAGGGACGCGCCTGCTCCCCTCGCGCTCTAGGGCTGCTCGGCCTCTGGCCTCGCGTGTGGCGCACTGGGGGGCTTTCAGCATGGGCAGAAAAGCCCACTGGCTTGTGCTTGTGACCACTCCAGCCCTTCTCCTGCAGGGGGGAGAGGAGGCCCCGGCGGGGCAGAGCCGGGCTGGGAGGGGGGCGCGAGGGCAGGCGGGCTGATGGCTGCGGGCCGAACGCCTGTCCCATGACTGGGATCGCGGCGGTCGCTGCAGAAGAGCCGCGTCTGGGCAGATTGGAGCAGGGGCTGGGCAGGGGGCTCTCATCACTCCCCTCCCCTGTATGACGGGGAACGATTCTTGTCTGCCCTGCTGGGGGGAGGGGCCCTTGGAGAGGAAGGCCAAGCCCTGTTCTCGTGACAGCCCGAGAACCAGCCTGGCAGAATCCCCGGTGTCGCAGGCTGATCTGGGACCGGGCCGGATCCGGGCAGCCTGGTGCTGGAGGGGTGCCCCTGGCTGGCTACGTGGGTGCAGAGCCCTGCCCGCGGGAGGTGGCCAGGGTGCTCTTTGCTAGGTTGGAGTCCTTCGTCTCAAGGCCGGATTCTCGCAGCCTGGGTGGTTTTGACTTTGCAGCTGCGACTCTTGTGGGACGCTACGTGGGGAGGGGATCTCCAGGGAAAGCCGAGGGGGGTTGGATGAGCCAGTGCCCAAGCCGCCCAGAGCTGATGGAGACCTTACGCACGACAGCTGTGCGGCAGAAGCTGACCCTGGGCTCAGGGCTGAGCGGGGGCTCGGTGTCCAGCCGGCGAGAGGTTCGTGGCAGTCCTGAGCATCAGTGCACTTCCAAGGCCCGCTGGAACTTTTCACAGCCACCAAGGGCCTTATCTCCGACCTCCTGGCCAAAGGCCACAGTGCTCATGCGTTCTTCCTCTTCGCTTCCTGGCCAGAACAGCGGCCCCTCGCTGCCCCCAGGAATGCAGCTGCCCGCCCCAGGGAAAGGCTCTCGGGGCTGCGGGTGTGTTTGCTGGAGCTATGCATCGGTGACGCGCCGGGAGACACCGAGATCCCGGGGCAAGTGCCCGTCGGAGCCAGCTGTGTGGCTTAGAGTTAGCAAGGGATGTTGGGAAGAAGCTGAGCTGCCCAAGAGCTGGGATAACCCCTCTCATTCCCAGCTGGCACCAAGCAGCTTCCCCGAGGGAGTCCCTGCCAGGGAAATGCTGTGCCGTCCAAAGTGGGCATGCTCCGTGTCCGGGCAGCAGCCCCGCTCTGGCTGGCTGGGAGCAGAGCTCTGGAGGGTGCGATCCTGCTGAGCAGGGGCCGGCGCGTCGCACTGGGGCACCGCTGGCTGCTGAGCCCGCAAGCAAAGGGAGCGAGGCATTTTCCTCTGTTCGTTCGCTGCGGGCACTTGCGCTCGCTTGGCGTCGAACCAGTGTCCTGCCCCGTCAGACTCCTCTGAAGAGCCGCGCGGGAGCCAGGTCGTGGGAAGGATTTTACAAAACAATCCAAATTGAAGCCGGTTTTGCATCTCCACTGAGCTGTCTGTGCGCAGGCCAGCAGCAGCGACAGGCGCCTCGCTGCAGCCTGTGGCCTGTGCGCTGGCCAGCGGTCCGGTGACGTGGGGCCACGATGGTCGTCCCGTCTACCCTTTCAGGGCGCGCTCTCGGAAGCCAGCACCCGGATTTTTCCCCTGGAATTCCGGATTATTTTCTTAAATACGCTGGGTGGCGTCCTGTTGGAGAACGCTTGACCGCCCACTCACTGACTCCGCCCACTCACTGACTCCGCCCACCAATACAGCCCAGCCATATTATGAGCCAGTGATAGGCGACCAAGACTAGTGAGTGGGCTGTGACCAGTGGTGGGCAACCTGCACCCGTGGGCCACTGGGCTCCACCTGTGGCCTGTGCTCCCCATCTGCTGTCCTCCCCCATGCCTCTGGGGCACTGGAGCCCCACACTTCATACACCTCCCCCTCCCTTCCACTCCCTTCCAGCACTGTGGGAGTCCCCCCCCCCCCCCCCCCCCCCCCCCGAGCTGGGACAGCTGCAATAAAACCAGACTTGAGTAAAATGTTTTTGAGCCTCTTCCCCTTGTGTCCGTGGCTCTTTTTTGCTGCTGGTGGCCAAAAATTGGCTGATTTGTGTTCCACATGCCCTCGAGGCCTCAAGTGAGCCGGGGCCTTGTGCTGGGTGGCAGTGCAGTAGATGCTGTGCAGGCACCCGCAGAAACAGCCCTGTGCCAAGGAGTTTAGAATTCAACAGAGACAAAGGGTGTGAAGGGAAACTGAGGCACGGGCATGCAGCAGCTCCATGGCAGCACTAGGAATGAACCCCCTGGCTCTAGTTCCTAGGCCCAGACCCTGCCTACTGCACCGCACTGCCCACAGTGGCTGGAAGGTATTTTCAACAACTGCTGAATCTTTCTCTAAAGTGAATTCCACTTTTGAAATCAAACCCCAGCCAGCCGCCCCAGGAAAGCTTGTGCAGTCGGAGCTCCCTAGTGTAGCATGTGACTTAGGTGGCTAATCAAAGAGCTAGAATTTTGGCCACGTGCTTGCCACAGCCAGCTGCTCATTGGCAAAGGATCCTGGGTAGCACCCGGCCCCTGTGTGGCCTGTCTGGCAGTGGTTCTGTGGGCCTAGGTGGGGCGGGGAGGGATGCGCAGGGGCAGCGGGGCTCCGTTAGTGCCTGATGAGCGCAGCTGGCAGCGGGCCCCTGGCGGGTGCTGCCGAAAAACAACCTAGCACGAGTCTTACCCCTGCTCGGATTTGGGGGGGAGGGGTCTTGCCCCTGTGACGGCGCGTTGGGGTTTCCCCGTCTCCTGCACCCCCGTAATGGCACAGACAGACTCCACCAGCCAGTAGACTAGAGGGAGTGTATTGCTTCTCCAGGATACAGCACAGCACAGATGGAATCTGGTTCCAGGGCAGGCCTAGGATGCCTCAGCCCCCTTGAGATGGGGGAGCCTGGGCCCCTAAATCCCAGCCTGTTGCCTAGGCTGCTTCCTCCATGGTACCAGCCAGAAACCTAACTACCTCCCTCCCAGCCCTGCCCCCAGCCAGGGCTCCACTCCCCTTCTTCCCATTGTTCCCTCCCTGCGAGATACCTGTCTGACGAGTTTCAAAGCCCCCTCGCATAATGACTCGTCCCCTGCCCTGCTGGGCCGTGCTGCAGACAGCAGCCAGTGGAGGTCACCCACAGTCCACTGCCCAGCATAGCAACCAGCAAGGTACCCCCCACTATGTCACAGCCCCGCGTGGGGCTGCTGCTGTCCGGGCGCACGCAGCGAAAGCCGGGCGACTGGGCAGCAGCGCGTACTGTCAGCCTGGCAGGAAGCGCCCTAGCGAGAGCGGAGCCAGCCTGCCAAATTCAGGCTCGGGGTGTCCCGGCTCTCAGGTCGTGCCCACGCTCGGCCCATCCGTCTCGGGGAGCCCCCTCCTCTCCAGCGGCAGTGAGACAGCCCTTTCCCAGGGGTCACTCCACTGCGGTGACCCTCTCTTGGGGGGGCCCCTCTCACCTGGGGGGTCTGCGCCTCCAGGATGGTGCCTCACAGAGCCCTCAGCTGCCTGCCTCCGCCGTCAGCCCCCTCGGGGGGTCCCCTCTCTCTGGACCCCCGGGGTCCCCACTCCCAGAGGGACTAGCGCAGCCCTGTTCTCCAGCCCAGAGCGACTCCCGGCCAGCGCCCCGCAGGAGGGGCTACGGAGCTTTGAACAGCAAAGGATCCCCCAGGCTTGTCGGCCTCCCCTGCAGCCAGCTGAGTTCTGCCGGCTTCGCTCTGTCCCAAACAGCCCAACAGGCTCCCGGCAGAGCCTCCAATACCCCCCGCAACAGCCCCTCCCCGGCCAGTCTCTCTCCAGGTAATCCGGTCGCCTGGCCCCTCTTCTCCGCCTCCCCCCTCGTCCAGTGTTCTCCCCTTGCTGGGGCCGGTCGCCAGGGTCCCTCTCTGCTGCCCATTGTCTGTGTCTGGCCGGGACCGGCCGCATCCTCTGAGCAAGGCCGGGGGCACCAGGTGCCAGCTCCAGTTCTGGGCTGTTCTCTGCAATGACAAACCCCCTCCCCCTTGTCACATTGAACCAGTCACATCCGGCACTGAGCTCCCCCTTTGAGCCCCCGAAACCCCCCACTTCCTCTCGGGGTTCTGAGACACGCGGCGGGCGTGGGGGCTTGTAACAGGCAGGCGCAGGGCTTGGCTGGGGATGGACAGGACCCACCGTTCTCAGGGTTGCTAAGTGGCTGGCAGGGAGGTTAAACATCCGGTGGGACTTGGGGGCAGATTCTCCCCAGCGCCTGCTGTGGGGCGGTTGCGCCTGCTCTGAAGCAGGTGATGCTGCTCCTGTCTTCCTGGAACTGGGTGCTTGGACTTCATGGCCGGTGCCTGGCGCCAGTGTGGGCCAAGCCAGGGGACGGGCCGTGCCCTGCCTGCGCGGCTGGGGGGGGCGCTGGGACCTTCGGGCCTGGCCAGCTTGGGGCAGAAGCTGTGGCTGGCGTGTGCTCAGGGTTGCAGTGGGCAGTGAAACGGACTGGGCGTGGACACCCCGGGCGGGGAGGGCAGTTGCTGGGGAGCTTTCTTCCAATAAGCCAGTCTCAGCAGCCGTCTAATCCTGGGGCCCATTTAACTGCCCCCCACGTGCCTTCTTCTGAAGGGGAGCTCCACTGAGTAAGGCTGGGGCTTGTACTGCTCCCTCCCTGCAGGGCAGCCACGCCGGAGCAGCGGGCTCCCGGGGGTGGGCTGGCCCGGGGGTCTGTGCCAGGGAGCCATGGCGCTGCCACTCGGTCTCAGCTCGGGCGGGGCAGCGGGGAGGGGCTGGACCTGGGCTTGGGTGCAAATGTTCGTAGCTGCGGCTTCTTGAAAATGATCCGCTCCTGGAAGCCCAGCGCCCAATCGCTGCTCCCTCCAGGGGGGTGTCAATTGCAGCTCTGAAGTGGGGGGTGCACGCGGGCGTGGGGGTGGGCACCATCAATGCAAATGACAAACAAGGAGAGACGTGGCTGTGGCGTTAGGCAGCATGTCTTCACTCCCCCCCTCCCCCCCCCCCCCCGGGAAGGGAGCG
Organism: Pelodiscus sinensis; assembly: GCF_049634645.1. Taxonomy (NCBI): domain Eukaryota; kingdom Metazoa; phylum Chordata; order Testudines; family Trionychidae; genus Pelodiscus; species Pelodiscus sinensis. The sequence goes on along the minus strand of NC_134724.1, from coordinate 38,749,076 downwards.
GCGCCCTGGCCCTCTTCCCCTGCTGCTGGCGCCTGTGTGGTTCCCGTCACCAGCGTGGAGCTTCCTCACTTGCGGGCCTGTTGGTGTCTGACGTGGCAGCAGGATACCTTTGCCTGGGCCGTTAGCAGGCCCCTCTGCAGGGGGAGGATAAATATGGACCCCAAGGGTATGAGCGCACCCCCATGGCGTGCTCCGGCCGGCAGAAGGCTGGGACTGATTTCTCCACCCCACCCCGGGAGTGAGGCCCACCCCTGCCCCCGGCCTCGCTCGTGGTGCAGGGGATCAGCCCCAGCCTTCCCCCCGCCGGCAGGCTCTGCCCCATGAGGGCCATGGGGGTGTTCACACCCTTGGCACCCCCTGCTTCCGGGCCTAGCTAGAGAGCCGTCGCGTGCAGCTTGTCCGACCTCCCTGTGGTCTCCAGCGGAAAGGGCAGCGCTGCGCGTGGTTAGCTCACGCCGTGCTCAGAGACCCGGCCGCGGGCGTGTCTCCATTGCTCGTGCTTCCCGCTCCGCTGCAGGCTGGCTGCAGGGCAGGGGGCTGCGTGATTCCCGCATGCTGGACCTTGGCGGGGAGCAGGCTGCCTGCTGTGTTTGCATGCTGGGTTTGTTCAGTCCTGCGAGGGCGCGTCCCCCACGCTCTGTGAGACGAGCACTTTGCAGCGCCGGGCTGGCCCCGCGCTCCTCGTCAGCGTGTCCAGCACCGGGCACGGGGCCCTGCTTGCGGGGGGCTGGAGTCCGTGGGAGCGGGGCTTGCAGCAGTGCGAGTTCGACAACCTGCCTCGCCCTCGAGGTGTCACCGGGCAGCCAGACGAGCGGGGACCCCGTGTCGGCCCCAGCTCAGCACCTGTGGGAGACGGCGCTGTGCCGGCTCCCCTGGGGGTCCGCCCTCGTGGAGTGCAGCAGGGAAGCCAGAGGGAAATCACGCAGGGTGGGCTGAGGGGTGGTAAAGGAGGCCTGCGCCATCCCAGCCTTTCACTCAGTCCCTCGGTTTGAAACAGCATCCTACAGGCCGTTCCGGGTGCACATTCCTCAGGGGTGGCCTGAGGCCAGCCGGGCAGGCCTGGAGCTGGAATTTCCCGACTGCTGAGCCTGACCGTTCTGGAGCCCGGCAGCGGGGTGTCTGCATCTCAGATTGGTGGCACAATCAGCCCCGCTCCCCCATGGGCACCTGCCTGGACTGATTTCACAGGTGCTGCTGACTCCGCCAAACAGCCCCTTGTGGCACCGTCCTTTCTCTGAGCCACCAAGGGTGGAACTGAGCCAAGCGGGCCTGAAACGGGTACCAGGCGCCTCTTGCTGGCCTTGGTGAGCGCCAGGGGGCATTGTGCCAGCAGCTGGCACGGAAGGGCTGCTCCTTAGCACCCTCTTCGTGTAGCGCTGTGCCGCTGGAGGCAGCGGAGGAACCGGGCTGACGTTTGGGTCCCAGGCATTCCAGAGCTGGGGCCAAGCTGTTCATCCGGCAAGAAACCCAGAGGTGGCTCCAAGCTGCAGAGCTGAGACTCTGGTCCAGGCCTGAGCTTACCGAGTTGGTTCCAAACTATCCCCAAGAGCCACGGAGCCCAGCGCTTGGCTCGGGTGGGAGCTAGAGGGACTCTGGGCCTGGCCATGCTAGCAGGGCAGGGGAGGTGGAGATGGTGTGGAACAGCTGGCTCACAGAGCCCAGAACTGCCTGCATACAGCCGGCGGGTGACAATCCCTGGCAGCTGGGGGGTGACGATCCCATGGTGGGGCAAGAGGGAGGTTCTGAGCCAGAGCCAGCTGCAGGCTGGAACTCGGAGCCCTGGGTCCCCAGGCAGCCTGTGCAGGCATCTGGCACCTTGCTAGTAACTGGGGGTATGTCTACACTACCCCCCTAGTTCGAACTAGGGGGGTAATGTATGCATACCAAACTTGCTAATGAAGCCCGGGATTTGAATTTCCCGGGCTTCATTAGCATAAAGCCGGCGCCGCCATTTTTAAAAGCCAGCTAGTGCGAACCCCGTGCCGCGCAGCTACACGCGGCACGGGCTAGATAGTTCGGACTAACAAGCCATTCCGAACTATCTGTACACCTCGTTCCACGACATACCCAGGGGGACTGAGTGGCTAACGGAGCCCGTGCTTGGAGGAGTGCCTGCCCCACCGATAGCACTGGTCCAACAGCGCTATTTAAGCATGGGGGGAGAGATACAGGACATCTTGTGTGTAATGTCAGTTCCTGGCTGCCCAGCCCACCCCTGTGCCTCCTGCCCCTGGACTCCGAATCTGGCTCTCTGACCTTAGAATCAGGTTATTCAACTCTTGCTCCAACCACTAAGTCTGACTGCCCAGGTCCACTCATGACTTGTTGCCTCCCCTTGGGCAAAGCTGTCAAATGGATGCACATGTGCTCCACGGCCAGGACAGCCCCCGGAGGGGCTGTGGGTTGAGACGCAGGCTGCTGTGGGGATTCTGAGCCTGGCAGAGTTGGTGCAGCAGGGAACAGGAAGGCCGGGGCCCGTGCCCTCCGTAGGGCCCTGGAAGGACTCAAACGTGAAACTGCAGGAAGGAGGTTTGTAACCCGCCTTTTAAATCGGTTCTGCACCCAGTGACGAGGGGAGCGAAAGTGACGCCAGGTTTTCAAAGGGCTCTAGAGGCGATCCTGGCAATGACGGGCCTGCCAGTCCTCTTGCATTTGGATTGTGTAGCTGACATGTGGCTGGAAGGAGGGACAAGTCCTTGTCCCAGGATCAGGCCCAGTATTTAATTATTCTGTGTTTGCAGCTGTGCACCTCGGGGTTTGCAGCACCCCCATTATGGCGACTCTCGTGTAGTGAACTCAGATACAGTCTGCACGTCTCAACTTAGTCACGTATGTCAGTTCATTACCATGGTTCTTTTTGTGAGTGTTTCTTATTTGTCTTACCCAGTTATTTGATCTGGGCAGTTACCTTGGGTTTTTCCAAGGTGGGGTGTATTTGTGAAGTTGGAGGGTATTCGTGGAAGTCCCCTATGCCATTAAACGTTGCTTTATTTTACCACTATCTATATATGTGAAAGGTCCCAAATATACACACGTTGATTTTGCTATCTAGGTGAAAGGTCCTGAATATGTAAGCCAAAATTTGCCTTAGTTCAACACACAGGATGTGGCCTATAGGTCCCTTGAGTTACAGGCAGTACACTAAAGTACGGCATATTAAACTGCTTTAATATAAACCTACTGTGACCTATTATGATAATTGTATAATCAAACCCTAAGGAAATAAGTAATACGTAAGAAAATATATCTGTAGGCTAGCAAGTCTACAGTCTAACTTCAGCACCAGGCAAATTGGTTAAAACTATAGTAAAGAACAGACTTGTCAGAAACACCAATGAACATAATTTGTTGGGGGAAAGTCAACATGGTTTTTGTAAAGGGAGATTAAGTTTCGCCAAACTACTAGAGTTCTTTGAGGGGTTAACAAGCATGTGGACAAGGGGATCCATTGGATAGAGTGTACTTAGATTTCCACAAAGCCTTTGACGAGGTCCCTCACCAAAGGCTCTTAAGCAAAGTTAGTTGTCATGGGATAAGAGAGAAGGTCCTTTCGTGGATTGAAAACTGGTTAAAAGACAGGAAACAAAGGGTAGGGATAAATGGTCAGTTTCAGAATGGAGAGGGGTAACTAGTGGGGCCCCCCAATGGTCTGTCCTGGGACCCATCCTATTCAATGTATTTATAAATGATCTAGAGAAAGGGCTAAACAGTGAGGTGGTAAAATTTGCAGATGATCCCAAACTGCTGGCAACAGTTAAGACCAAAGCAGACAGGGAAGAGCTTCAAGAGAATCTCACCAAACTAAGTGACTGGGCAACAAAATGGCAGAAGAATTGTAATGTAGATTAATGCAGAGTAATCCCAGCTCTACATATAAAATGGTGGGGCTAAATTAGCTGTTACCACTCGAGATCTTGGAGTCATCGTGGATAGTTCTCTGAAAACACCCACTCGGTGCAGCGGCAGTCAAAAAAGCAAACAGAATGGTGGGAATTACGAAAGGGACAGAGAACATATTTCTGCCTCTATGAATCCATGGGATGCCCACATCTGGAATCCTGCGTACAGATGTGGTTGCCTCATCTCAAAAGAGAGAGACTTCAGTGGAAAAGGTTCAGAGAAGGGCAACAGAACTGATAGAGTAGAGGTCACCGAGCAGTCGAGCGAGATCTACTGGTCCCTCTGGGAGCCTCTGGCTGGTTTGGCCAAGAGGCTGTCAAGTGCTGGCACTTCAGCTGCCCCTCCCCCCGCTGGTGTCAGGGTGCCCCCTCCCACCCTGTATCCTTTATCCACAGAGCAGAGAGGGGGCACAAGAGCACTTGGGAGGGAGTTTGCTGGCTGCTGTTGAGACTGGTGCAGGGCCAGGGCAGGGGGAAGCCGGCCTTAGCCCCACTGAACCCCCACCCAGGAGCCACCGGAGGTAAGTAGGGCCCAGATGGAGCCAGCTCTGAACCCCTGTCCCCAGCCTTGAACCCCTCCTGCACCCCAAGCCCCTGCCCCAGTCATGAACCCCTCCTGCACCCCAAGCCCCTGCCCCCAGCCTTGAACCCCTCCTGCACCCCAAAACCCTGCCCCCAGCCAAGGCTCAGCCAAGGCAACCAAGGCCCAGCTGATTGCCCAGCTGGAGGAGAATGACCAGCCACGGGGCCGGGATCCTATCCCAGTGGGGAGCAGCCAGACCCCCCCCCCCGGGAATGTCTCAGGCTCCGAGAGGGGGCAGAGCGCTGGAGCCCGCCGGAGAGACCGGACTGCCTCACAGGGAAGCCCTGCAAGCTGTAGCCCATCTAGGGCAGGAGCCAGCCCAGCAGAGCTGTGGCGGCTGGAGATCCAGCTGCAGATGAAGGAATTGGAAGTAGAGGATCAAGAGAGGGACCGCCAGGACCGAGAGAGGCAGCAACAGCATGAGCTGGCCGTGGCAGAGCAGAGAAACGGCGGGGCCCCAACTGCGCTGAATGGGGAGGGGTCCCAGGGCTGCCAGACGCTTGGAGAGGCTCCTGGTGGCCCAATTGAAGGATGTGGGCGACATAGACGGGTTCCTCAGCTCCTTTGAGATGGCCTGTGGACTGCAACGGGTCCCCCCAGCTGACTGGCTACAGGAGCTCATCCCCGCACTGAACCAGGAGGCGGCCGGAGTGCTCAGTCAGCTGGAGGACCTACAGCCTGGGGATTACAACCGAGTTAAGGAGGCCCTGCTGCACAAATTTGGGCTGACCCCCGAGATGTACAGGAAGAAGTTCCGGGGGGTGCAGAAGGATCCACGGGAGACCTATGTGGACCTGGCCTCCCGCCTGGCGCAATACTGCCGCAAGTGGGTGTCTGGAGTCGGAGCCCAGACCACAGAGGAGCTGCTCAAGATGATCATGATGGAGCAGTTCTACGAAACATGCACACCCAGACTGAGGCTGTGGTTCAAGGACCGAAGACCAGAGAACCCCCAGGAGGCCGGGAGACTGGCGGATGAGTTCACGGAGAGCCGGTCCGGGTGTGAACGGGAGTCCCGGAGAGAGAGGGAACCGCGCAGAGACCGGATCTCGGCTGAGCGACGGAGGGAGTCAACTACGAGGCAAGCCCAAGAGACGAGTCATCTGCGCCCCAGAGAACCAGCCAGGGCCTGGACAGAGACAGCCCAAAGGGGCCCGCAGGGCCTAATTTGCCATCGCTGTGGGCAAAAAGGCCACGAGAGGGCTCAGTGCACCAGGTCCCATGACCGGGGACTTTCCAGGGTTAACTGGCTGGGCCTGGAGGAAGGGCAGGCTGCCCCAGAGGCAGGGGCTGGCAGGAAAACCTCAGCTCAGAGTGGGGGGAAGGATGCTCAGTGCACCGCCCCTGGGAGGTCTGACCCTCGGAAGGAGGATTTCTCCGTGTACCGGGTGGGGGCAGGACGGCCCCTGCGGAGCGACTGCCTCATACCCCTGGAGGTGGATGGGAGGAAGGTGACGGGTTTCTGGGACATGGGGGCAGAAGTGACGCTGGCCCGACCCGACATAGTTGCCCCAGACCGTATGCTCCCCAACACTCAGCTGACCCTGAAGGGCATAGATGACCGTTTAAGGTGCCTGTAGCCAGGGTGCATCTGAAATGGGGGGCCAAGGAAGGTCTCAAGGAAGTGGGGGTGCACCCGCACTTTCCCACCGAGGTGCTGATGGGGAATGACCTGGAGGAGTGGCCCCATGAATCCCAGTGGGCTCTAGTCACTGCCCGGAGCCAGAGCCAGCAAGGGGCTGGCAACCTGGGTCCAGGGGAGGACTCCTGACAGGGTCCTCAGGATCCCATCCCAGTGGACACGGGGTCCAGCCAGGCTGGGACTCCGGACCTAGGCAAAGGTGGGGAACAGGTCCCGATCCCTGCCCCAGCGGCTGAATTCCAGGCTGAGGTGCAGGCAGACCCCTCCTTGCAGAGGCTGAGGGACCAGGCTGGCCTCCGTGCAGCTCAGCCCCGGGGGAGAGGTGGCCAGGAGAGATTCCTGTGGGAGCGGGGGTCCCTGTTCCGGGAATGGCTTCCCCCCAGGAAGGTGAGGGCATGGGGGGGTCCAGCGGCAGCTGGTCTTCCCCCTCAAGCTGCTGTATTTGGCCCACGATGTCCCCGTTGGGGGCCACCGCAGGATCCGGAGCACCCGGCTGAGGCTGCTCCAACACTTCTATTGGCCGGGAATCTTTACAGCCGTGCAGCGGTACTGCCGGTCCTGTGACTCCTGCCAGAGGGGCGGGAAGGCCCAAGACACGGGAAAGCTGCTCGGAGGCCCCTACCCTCTGTAGAGGCGCCTCTGGGCTTGCTGAGAGAGTTATGGGAGGGGAAGACCCCCCTGGATGGAGTGTCGGGTGTGGAAGCCGCCCTGGCTGTCCAGAGAAGGCTCACTGGGCTCATGGCCCCGGCCCGAGAGACCCTGGCCAGAGATCAAGCCCAGTGCAAGGTGTGACCCCCGAGAACAGGCCTGTGCCAGTCCCCCTGGAGCGGTGCAGCGAATGGACAGAGGGAATCCAATTCATGTGGGGCCTCTCCACGTCCAGCCCGAGTCAAGGGGAGCACCCATGTCCCCAGGGCGGGTTCCCACGCAGAGGACCCGAACTTCCCTAGGCCACGAGCGGAGTGACCCTGCTCAGTTTGCTTACGGGGGTGCAGGAGACGCGAAACCCCAACGCGCCGCCACAGCGCGAAATCCCGTGAAACTGCCGCAGTCACCGCACAGAGGCAGTGCGAGAATCTGCCCTTCCACCGACTTCCACGGGGGCCTGGGGTCTTGTGGGGGGCGGCCGAGACCCCTTGAAGGTAACGGAGCCAGGCCCGGGACGTGTGAGCGGGACATGCCCCCGGCCGTTCTCGCTGGGGCTCCGGGCGCCCGCGCTCGGGGGTAGGAGGCGGCTGTTTCCGGGCAGCTCCCCGAGGCCCGTGCAGCGCCTCCCCCCATGGCAGACGAGGGCTGTCGGCGCTGAAAGACACGAGACCCTTTCTGCAATGGACCTGGGGGGAGGGGCTTTGGCTGCGGCAGTGAAAACGCGCCGGCTGGATTTCGATTTGCAACGGCAGAGCCGAGGCGGGTTTGACGCTCGTGCGCTCGTCCCCCCTGCATGGTGCGGGCAGCGGGGATGGTGGCTCCTGCTCCGGCTCATTCCTACTTTGCAAAGGTGCCCGGGTTACCCGCTTCGGCCTGGATGCTCGCGCAGCGCTCGCTGCCCACGCGGCAGACGGCTGAGAAACAGGTCGGGCTTTACACAAGCCAGCCAGAGCCGACTCCCTCAGGGGCCAGGCCAGGGTGAGAGCCCGCATCTGCCTAGTGGCTGGCCTGGGCGCTAGCCATTGGGCCATGCTGCCTTTCTGCCTTCAGGCCTGTGGGATGGTTGTTTCGGCCTGCGCCAGAGACAAGAGGCAGCTGCACTCTCTGGCCCCAGCCCAGCACCCCAAAGAGCAGGGGGGTTAGGACGCAGCGCTCTAGGCCAGCCCCGTCTCTAAACTCCCCCCTTGTGTAGCCGCTGGTTTAGAGCCGTGTTCCTCCTGGGGAGGTGCTGCCGCCTCACACAGCCGCGCACCAGCCCTGGGAATTTTCCCGTGACGTTTTAGGCGTCCATTTTATCCCTGACTCTTGTAGCAGCCTTTTCTCTCCCCCTCTCTGCTTCCTTCCCCGCTCTCCTTTGTGTATATAATTAGTCCCCAGAACGCCACGGCAGGGCTGTATTATGTGGAGGGAAAATGATTATTAAATCTTTGACTGAGATCCCGCAGCTGAAGTGAAATAAAGCAGGCGGCAGGTAGCGAACCGGCTTCCGCGGTGACATTTCCAGCTCCCGGATCCCGCAGCCCACGGGGGCCCCGGGCAGCGCGTTGGGAGCTGGCCAGGGTCTTCTCTGCGGAACCCCCTGCACCCTCCACCCCCGTAACAGCCTCTGGGCCTGTGCCAGCCAGGGGGCAGTTCGGTGGGTGGGGTGGGGAGCCTAGGCACAGGGCAGGTGGATTATGCACTTGGCCCCCTTGGGGGTCAGGCCCTGGAAGCTCCGGCCGGCTTGGCAGATCCCCTCGGTCCCAGGCCCGCAGCTCCCCACCCCCCGTACCTGCTGCTCCCAGCTCTGGGTTTGCACGCTGGGCTGGGCGCCCAACTCCCCTCCCCAGCGGCTCCGGGAGCCTCCTCCCTACTGTAGCTCTGTGAGGGGAGGAGAGTTTCTTCCATCTCCGCACGTGGCCCCCGCCTGGGGGTCCGCACAGGGGGCTCCACACTTGGCTCTGCCCTGGCCACACCGCACACCCCGGCCAGTCCGAGGCACCACAGGACCACGCCTTGCGGCTCCCCTCTGACACCTGTTCCGAGGGGGGTGCTGCTGCAGCAGAGAGGGGACCCCCCTCAGAGCCGCTCCCCAAGGCCCCCTCCAGTGTCCCCACACCCACCGTGGCAGCTTCTGCTCAGGGCACCAGGAGAATTCACTCCTGGGCCTTCCAGCAGCGTCCGCCTGGGCAGATCTGAGCCTTGGGGTTGCTCCCTGGCTCTTGGGGGAGCAGCATGCGTGCTAGGTGACCCCCAGGCCGCCTTCCTTCCAGCAGCTCCTGGCCTCTGCGGGGCACGTGGAGCCCTGGGGGCATCATGCCCCCGGCCCAACGCTTCCCCCGGCCGCCCTGCCCCGCGCCGAGTCTGTCGGGGCCGGCCGGGCAGACTGAGACGCTGCATCGGCAGCATGAGAGCACCAGCTCCCCGTCACCCAGGCCAGGGGCGCGCCTCTAAAAATAGCCCCGGCCCACTCGCCTTCCCCTGCACTCACCCTTGGGTGCCGCTGCTGACCAGGCCCAGGGGCTCCCCAGGCCAGGGAACAAAGGGCCTGGGGGCGGCAGGTAATGGCAGTTTCTGGGCCAGCTCCCAGCGCTGTCCCCATCTCCCCTGCAGCCAGCCGTGGCACTGCGCCAGGCGGTGCACGGAGCTCGGCCGCAGGGCTGAATGCAGCCACGGAGACGCCCTCCTCTCTGGGCCTGAGCCGTTAGCCCCCAGCGCCAGCCCAGGTCCCCCCCAGACCCTGAGCCTCAGCGCCACCGCTTCCCCGTGGCCCGTGGCTTTGCCTGCGATGCTGCTCCCAGAGCCTGGCCGGAGGGGCCGGGCCTAGTGCCCAGGCAGAGCTTGGGCCTCTGGCGACCCGTGCTGGGTTCCACGCTCTGCACCAGCCTCCTGTGGGACCGGCCACGTCACGCTCCACGGGCTTCGGTCCTGCACTGCAGGGTCCCACTCCCCTGTGAGTCAGGCACTGCGGCTCCTGCTGATGCTGCTCTGTGACGCTAAACAGCCACTGGGCTCAGCGGGGCACTGGTTCCTGGGATTCTAAGCTGCGGGGCGCTGGTTCCCGGGGTGCTGAGTTGCGGGGCGCTGGTTCCCAGGGTGCTGAGTTGCGGGGCGCTGGTTCCCAGGGTGCTGAGTTGCGGGGCACTGGTTCCCGGGGCGCTGGTTCCTGGGATTCTAAGCTGCGGGGCCCTGGTTCCCAGGGCGCTGAGCTGGGGGGCACTGGTTCTCGGGGCACTGAGCTGGGGGGCGCTGGTTCTCGGGGCACTGAGCTGGGGGGCGCTGGTTCCCGGGGCGCTGAGCTGGGGGGCGCTGGTTCCCGGTGCGCTGAGCTGAGGGGTGCTGGCTCCTGGGGCGCTGAGCTGGGGGGCGCTGGTTCTCGGGGCACTGAGCTGGGGGGCGCTGGTTCCCGGGGCGCTGAGCTGAGGGGTGCTGGTTCCCGGGGCGCTGAGCAGCGGGACAAGCCAGGCTGGGAGTCGCAGGTCTCCTGTCAGAAATGAACCTGGAGCACCGCCAGGGCATCAGTCGCTCCAGGGCAGTGAGGAGAGGCCAGGTTTTGCTCTGCTGCTGGTGTAAATCAGGAGTCTGGTGTAAATGAGAAGCAAATTGGGCCGGGGGGTTAAATACAAGGGCTTCCAGGCACGGCCTTTGCTACCCCACCCTCTGCCTGCAGAGGGGAGCACGTGTTGGGGTTAACACAGCATCTCCCCAGGCTGACTCCATCCACGTCTGATAGGGTTTGTTGCCAGATACCTTCACAAAAAAATCCCAAACAGGCAGGGAAAAATTGGTTCAGCAAAAAAAAAAAGAGTGGTGGTGGTGTGGGGGGAGACCAAACTTGTTGAGCAAAAAAAAAAAAAAAAAAGGTGCTGCGCCTTTAAATTACCGTGCTCCTTGCTCCCCCCGCCCTCACGGACACCGCTGACCTTCCATCCGAGGAAACAGGAGATACCGGACATTTTACATTTCCGGCAGTCTCTGGTTTTTTTACGGGACGGAAAGCCAAAATACCTGTCCGGGTGCAAACTGAACACCTGACCACCCTAACATCTGACCCCAGCGGTGGCCCAGCCCAGAGCCTGACCTGTCAACGCCTGTGGCTTGGTGCTGCCTCCAGCAAGGGCAGGGGGGTGTGAGGCAGGCCAGGCTGGCGCAGCCAACAGGAGAGCGTGGGTGAGCAAAGGGAGAGGCAGTGGGCGGAGGTGGCAGAGCAGCAGAGGAGGAGACGGGGGGAGAAAGGGGAATTCAGTGATGGGGAAAGAGCAAATCCGTCAGAAGGGAACCAGCCAGGCCTGGCTACGGGGCCAGGCGGCAGCCGGGGGCCTGGTGCCAGTGAGAAGCTGCCCAGGCCGCAGCTGTGGCTGGGCCATCTCCGAACTGAGCACACGGGTAGGGGGACGCTCCGCGGGAGGCCCGGGCTGGGAACCCAGCGGGTTCCACGCCTTGCCGCAGCACCCGGCGTGGCTGCCGATTCATTCCCCCCCAGCCCGGGCAAGACTTTGCTGGCTGATGCCCCTGGGGGATCCACAGCCCCAGAGCAGCGAAATTCCTCATGAGTCTTCCAGGGCCCGGCTCCTGTTCTGCGGCTCTTCTCCAATGACCGGGCCTCTCGTGCCTGGCAACTCCAGTCCTCGCTGGAACCGGGCCGCTGCTCCAGGGACATTCTGCTTGGGCTGGCAGTGAGGGGGGCAGGCTGGATCCTGGCCCATTTTACTCACCTCGCCTAAAGACGAGGCTGAGTCCCACCAGAACTCATCTCACCCATGGCCTCCAATCCAGTGCAAGCCTAGCTCTGCAGTGGGAAGGAAACGCTAGCACATGGCAGGCCTACGGTGCGGCTCCGCTCCCGCTAGGGACCCGGGGACAGAGCAATGTGAGCCTGCCGCCAGCTGTGAGAGTAGGGGCCTGGTGCCTCGCTTTCAGCCCCGGCAGTCCCAGTCCAGCTCTGCGCGGCTGGTGCCGCATTACGGGGGCCAGGCCTGCCCGGTGGTGCCACGTTACGGGGGCCGGGCCCGCCCTGTGGTGCCGCGTTACGGGGGCCGGGCCCGCCCTGTGGTGCCGCGTTACAGGGGCCGGGCCCGCCCGGTGGTGTCGCGTTACGGGGGCCGGGCCCGCCCTGTGGTGCCGCGTTACAGGGGCCGGGCCCGCCCGGTGGTGTCGCGTTACGGGGGCCGGGCCCGCCCGGTGGTGTCGCGTTACGGGGGCCGGGCCCGCCTGGTGGTGTCGCGTTACGGGGGCCGGGCCCGCCCGGTGGTATCGCGTTACGGGGGCCAGGCCCGCCCTGTGGTGCCGTGTTACAGGGGCCAGGCCCGCCCGGTGGTGCCGCGTTACGGGGGCTGGGCCCACCCGGTGGTGTCGCGTTACGGGGGCCAGGCCCGCCCGGTGGTATCGCGTTACGGGGGCCAGGCCCGCCCTGTGGTGCCGTGTTACAGGGGCCAGGCCCGCCCGGTGGTGCCGCGTTACGGGGGCCAGGTCCACCCGGTGGTGTCGCGTTACGGGGGCCAGGCCCGCCCGGTGGTGTCGTGTTACGGGGGCCAGGCCCACCCGGTGGTGCCGCGTTACGGGGGCTGGGCCCACCCGGTGGTGTCGCGTTACGGGGGCCGGGCCCGCCCGGTGGTGTCGTGTTACGGGGGCCAGGCCCGCCCGGTGGTGTCGCGTTACGGGGGCCGGGCCCGCCCTGTGGTGCCGCGTTACGGGGGCCGGGCCCGCCCGGTGGTGTCACGTTACGGGGGCCGGGCCCGCCCGGTGGTGCCGCGTTACGGGGGCCAGGCCCGCCCGGTGGTGTCGCGTTACGGGGGGGGCCGGCCCACGTGCCTGCCATGGAGCGGGATGAGGGCGCCGCCCCCCCTACCCCCTGACTCCTCGCTCTGTCTCCATGCAGGTGGTGAGCCAGATCGACAAGCTGACGTCAGATTTTGACTTTGAGCTGGAGCCGGACGACTGGACCACAGCCACCGTGAGCAGCACGTCCAGCAGCGAGAAAGGGGGCGGCATGTTCGACCTCGGCCAGCTGGATTTCATGGCCTCCGACATCCTCTCCGACAGCTGGGAGTTCTGCTCCTTCCTGGAGGTCTCCACTCCCTCGGACTCCGGGGACGGCTCGGAGCAGCCGCCGGGCCGCCAGCCAGACTACCGGCTGATGAACGGCGGGGTGCTGACCCCAAACGGACCCCGGGTGGAGACGCCCGACTCTTCCAGCGAGGAGGCCTTCAGCTCGGGCCCCAACCCCAAAGCCCCGCCCCAGAGGACGCCGGGCATGCGGGAGCGGGTCCGCTTCAGTGACAAGGTGCTATACCACGCCCTGTGCTGCGACGACGACGACGGAAGCAGCCAGGAAGGCACCGGGGGGCTGCCGCCCCCGGAGGACCTGCTGGAGGAGCCTGGGGAGGTGGGGCACAAGCATCCGGCCGGGCCCATGAACAAGCCGCCGCCGCCGCAGCAGCTCCTCCCTCACCTGAGCACCGCTCAGCACCGGAAACTGACAAGGAACAGCAGCACACAGACCGTGTCGGACAAAAGCACCCAGACGGCGCTGCCCTACGTAGCGGCCAAGCAGAAAATCAAAGGCAAAAACTGAGGGGGGGCTGGGGACTCTCCGGAGCAGGGGAGGGGCAGAAATATATATTTAAATAAATCAATGCTAATAATAAAAACAGAACAGCAAGCTGGCCGCCTCCTGAGCATCACGGCCAGAGCCCAGCCCTTGCTTGGGGGCCAGGGTCCCGCCGTCGGGGAGCCGCCGAGGCAGTGCTGCTGGATAACACTGTCAAGGTAGGTGAGAGTTGCCGCCAGCCCTGGGCTCTATGGGGACTCGGGCCTGCTGGACACGCGACTGGCAACGTGCTGGCTCAGCCCCGGCCCACTGCCACGAGGCTCAGCTTGCTGCGGCGCAGGCCAGGCCCGACCGGCGGAGGGCCAATGGGCCGGCCCCATTCCCCACGTGCTGCCTCTGGGAGTCACGGACAGCAGCTGCCCCGGGCCGGGGCAGGGAGGAATTCGGAATTCCCTGCAGGGCGGGTCACTTGTCTGGCCTTCCCTTACGCTCAGCCTGCAGTGTCAGCAGGGGATTCGCCCCCCTCCCCCCCCGCCGTGTATTCTAGTGGGGTTTGTGGTGAAGTGCGTGCGTGAGTTTGCACGCACGTGTGTGCGTGTGCACGCCGTGTGCTTGCAGATTCATGCCTGTGCATGTGTGTGCACACTTGTGCGTGTGTGTGCGTGTATGCGTGTGCTTTAGCCTCGTTCTCTGAAGCAGCAAGACCGGTCCCGCTGGAGGGGCCTTGGCAGGAGGCGTAGGGCTGAGCTGCGGGGGCGCTTGGCAGCTGGGTCTTGCTCGCGTGGGCAGGCCGAAGAGGGCGCCGTAGGTGGCATCGGGAGGGCTCCCCCAGCTCTGCAGCAGCTGGGCGAGGGGCACGTGCTGGGTTTCTCAGGTGTCTCGCCTTGGCCGTGGGCCCTGGTGCTCCGTGTCCCTCCTGGGCTCTGCCCAGGGCTCGCCAAGCCGGGCTCCAGCAGGGCCGGAGGGCGGCGGCGCATGACCCTGTTGGGTGCCGGAGCTGGGGGGGCACAAGCTGCCTACATGGGAAAGCCCTTGTCCCAGTCGGGGGAGAAGCTACTGAGCCCAGAACTCAGCTAAGCTCGGGGGCAGCAGAAAACCCCCGGGAGCAGCGCACGGGTCAACGGGAACGGGCAGACGGGCCCAGGGCCCCTCAGCCAGCTGTGGGCCTTGCCAGTGTCCCCGGGCGGTGGCTAGGAGGAGGCTGAGGAGACGCCCACACCTGGTTGAGCCTAGCCAGGCGAGGGCAGGAGGGCTGCCGGGGTCTCCCTCCGCCGCAGGAAGGGCCGGTTGGAGCTGTGCTGGGCACACACCCGAGCTCATGGCTCCGTGCAGGAGCCGCCAGACGGGCAAAGGAAGGTCAGTGCCAGCCGGTGCTCCCCTTGGCACTGGCGCGGGACCCAGGCTGGGCCCTGGCGGGTGAGCGTAGAGTCCTGGCAGCGCAGGTGGGACACGCACTGGCTGCACAGTGCATGGGCGGGTGAGGGACACGCCGGAGGGCCTGGGATTGGGGCCTGCGGGGGCAGTTGAGTGGCGTGGGGTGAAGCTGCCCCCACCCCCGACGTACCTGCCGGTGGGCCGCAGGGCAGAGCACCCCGTGAGCCAGGCCAGCGTAGGGGCAGGAGGTCTCCACCCTGGTCCCACCCCGAGGGGGGCGCCGGCCTGTGCACACAGAAGGGAGGGGGATGCGGCGCAGGGAGGTGTCACTCGCAGCCATGACCCGGGGGCCATCTGCAGCCAGGCCGGTGTGCCCGGGGCAGAGCCTGGGGGTTGCCTCCTGTCCAGCTCCAAGGCCAGTCCTCTTTGCTGAGCCAGCTGCCCTGAGAAATGAGGATGGGGTGGGTCCATGATGTGGAGTGGACCAGGGGCCAGAGAAGATGGGGATGGGGCCAGAGTGGGGCCAGGGGGCAGAGGGAGGGGGTGGGGCCATGGGAGGGTCATGATGCAAGGAGAGCAGAGAAGGTGGGGGGTGGGGCCAGGGGGCAGAGAGGAGGGGGGATGAGTTAGGGAAAAAGAGCGTGGGGTGCAGGGCGAGCCGGGGGGCAGACATGATCAGGTGGGGCCAGGTGGCAGATAGGGATGGGGGCCCCAGAGAAGATAGGGTGGGAGGTGAGCCGGGGGCAGAGAGGATGGGGTGGGGCCAGGGGGCAGAGTGGGTGGGGTAGGGTGGGGACAGGGGGACAGCGAGGGTGGGGCCGAGGGAGCAGAGAGGATGGGGTCGGGGGTGAGCCGGGGGAAGGGGAGTTGGGGACGGGGGGACAGAGGGCAGGGCTGGGGGAGCAGAGAGGATGGGGTGGGGGGTGAGCCAGGGAAAGGGGGAGTGAGGCTGGGGGAGCAGAGGATGGGGTGGGGGGTGAGCTGGGGAAAGGGGGAGTGGGGCTGGGGGAGCAGAGGATGGAGTGGGGGGTGAGCCAGGGAAAGGGGGAGTGAGGTTGGGGGAACAGAGGATGGGGTGGGGGGTGAGCCGGGGAAAGGGGAGTTGGGGACGGGGGGACAGAGGGCAGGGCTGGGGGAGCAGAGAGGATGGGGTGGGGGGTGAGCTGGGGAAAGGGGGAGTGAGGCTGGGGGAGCAGAGGATGGAGTGGGGGTTGAGCCAGGGAAAGGGGGAGTGGGGCTGGGGGAGCAGAGGATGGGGTGGGGGGTGAGCTGGGGAAAGGGGGAGTGGGGCTGGGGGAGCAGAGGATGGAGTGGGGGGTGAGCCAGGGAAAGGGGGAGTGAGGCTGGGGGAACAGAGGATGGGGTGGGGGGTGAGCCGGGGAAAGGGGGAGTGGGGCTGGGGGAGCAGAGTATGGGGTGGGGGGTGAGCCGGGGAAAGGGGGAGTGAGGCTGGGGGAGCAGAGAGGATGGGGTGGGGGGTGAGCCGGGGAAAGGGGGAGTGGGGCTGGGGGAGCAGAGGATGGGGTGGGGGGTGAGCCGGGGAAAGGGGGAGTGAGGCTGGGGGAGCAGAGAGGATGGGGTGGGGGGTGAGCCGGGGAAAGGGGGAGTGGGGCTGGGGGAGCAGAGGATGGGGTGGGGGGTGAGCCGGGGAAAGGGGGAGCGAGGCTGGGGGAACAGAGGATGGGGTGGGGGGTGAGCCGGGGAAAGGGGGAGCGGGGCTGGGGGAGCAGAGGATGGGGTGGGGGGTGAGCCGGGGAAAGGGGGAGTGAGGCTGGGGGAGCAGAGGATGGGGTGGGGGGTGAGCCGGGGAAAGGGGGAGTGGGGCTGGGGGAGCAGAGGATGGGGTGGGGGGTGAGCCGGGGAAAGGGGGAGTGGGGCTGGGGGAGCAGAGGATGGGGTGGGGGGTGAGCCGGAGGTGGGGGGCAGTCTGGCGCTCAGCGAGGGCCCGGAAACTCGCCAAGCGAGTGGGCCAGAAAGGCTGCATCGATGCCGTATGTTGCGAAATGGCCGTTTCCTGCAGGCCTGGCCCATCCCGTCGCAGCCGGGGCCCTGGCGGCTCTCCCCGTAGCGCCTGCACCCCGCTCGTTCCAGCGCTGCTGCAGTCAGGCGGGGGCTCCGTGGCCCAGCTCGCCAGCAGCCCGTGAGTCTTGGCAGCCACAGGATCCAGGCTGGCGGCCAGAACGCAGCTCGCTGGCCCGTGTTCTTGTCACATCCTGGAAGCCAGGAGTCCCCCCGGCTCATGCCCTGACCCGTTCCAGCTCACCGCCCTGGGGACCCGGAGCAGGGCAGGGCTGGGCTTGGGGGCTACACCCCCTTTGTTCTGGGGCTGATGGACGCCCTGAGTGGCTCACGTGGCCACGTGGGATTTTCAGTGTTTTACATGAACAGTGTGGGCCTGCCTCAGTTTCCCTGGGTGCTGCCTGTTTAAGCAAGTGACAGATGGGACCAGATGGGACGTCGCCAAGCGGCCCGGACCTCCTGGCAATGGCCTGCAGCTGGGGAACAGTGAGCAAGAAGCCCACCTCGGCTTGGCGGGCTCCAGTGCTGGCCAGTGGGTGGCCAAAGGGCTCTGGAGCAAGGACCCCGGCAGGCCGACCAGCTGTTGGCAGCAGGGCTGGAGCAGAGTGGCCCGGGGCCTGTTTCCCTGGGGGGAGACACGGCGGTGGGGCAGCGAGACTGGAGAGGGGCAGCCTGAGCCCGCCTGTCCGCAGGGAGGCCGAGAGGCGCTGGGCTGAGGGCCCAGCGAGCATCCAAACAGCCTGCCTGACAGTCGCTGTCAGGGCGAGGCAGCCCCCGGCAGAGACAGGCATGCGGGATGCTCGGAGAAGTGCGGGTCCAGGGGGCAGAGGGGCCTACACTTCAGCCCCCCGCGAGCGCGTCCCCCAGGGACCCTGGCTGACAGGCGTGGAGGTGGGTGACTCCAGGCAGCAGCAAGGCTGGTAGGTGGTTCATGGCGAACGTGCCGGTGGTTGCACTGGCTGCATTGGGGATGCGCAGAGCCTGGATCCCACATGCGTCTAACACCTCCCCCGTCCCGGGGACCGTGCTGTGTGAGCCCCGAGAACCGCAGGGGAGGGACTGGGCAGGGGCTGGATGGATCCGGTGGCTCTGGGGAGGTGGCAGCGCCAGCATGAAATGGGGTGAAAAGCTGCCACCCGACCTGTTGTATGAGGCCATGGAGAATTTGGCCTTTGGGGTCTTTGGAGATGCCCCTCCCCGGGCAGCCAGCTCAGGTGGTCTGCTGGGGCCCCAGGAATGAGGAGCTGCATGGGCCAGTTCTTGCAGCTTCTTGACGGCACCCGCCCCACCCTGGATGGATCAATTTCCTTGTAAGTAACGCCACTTTGTCTGTTACTCTGGGTATGTCTACACTACCACCCTAGTTCGAACTAGGGTCGTAGTGTAGACATACCCAGTCTCTGTGTAAAGACCTGTTCAATCTGATCCATTTCAGTGAAAAGTGGAAACTAGGACAAAATACAAAGGATGAATATAAGCAAACAATACAGCTACGGCTACACTGCAGGCTTCTTGCGCAAGAACTGTTTTGCACAAGAGTTCTTGTGCAAAAGGTCTTCCACAAGAGCGCGTCCATACTACTTTTGCACAAGAGCGTCCATGGCAGTGTGGATGCTCTCGTGCACAAGAAAGCTCTGATGGCCATTTTAGCCATTGGGGTTTCTTGCACAAGAAATTCATGTAGCCTGTCTACACTGCCTTCTTGTGGAAGAGCTCTTGTGCAAGAACGTGCGTGCAGTGTAGACACTCTACAAGTTTTTGCGCAATAATAGCTGTTCTTGTGCAAAAAGCCTCCAGTGTAGACATAGCCTACAGGTATGCAGGGGCAAGACTAGAAAGGCAAAGGCACAAAACAAGCTGAAACTAGCTACAGGCATAAAGGGAAACAAGAAGACATTCTATAAATATTTTAGAAGCAAGAGGAAGACCAAGGACAGGGTAGGCCCACTGGTCAGTGAGGAGGGAGAAATAGTAACAGGAAACTTGGAAATGGCAGATGTGCTTAATGACGTCTTTGTTTCGGTCTTTACCAAGCAGTCTGATGAAGGAATGCCTAACATAATGAATGCTAGTGGGAAGGGGGTAGGTTTATAAAATAAAAAAATCTGTTAAAAAATCACTTTGAAAAGTTAAATGTCTGCAAGTCACCAGGGCCTCGTGAAATGCATCCTAGAATTGCTGATAGAGGAGGTATCTGAGCCTTTAGCTAGCATCTTTGGAAAATCATGGGAGACAGGAGAGATTCCAGAAGACTGGAAAAGGGAAATCTACTTCCCATCTATGAAAAGGGAAATAAGAACATCCCAGGAAACTACAGACCAGTCAATTTAACTTCTGTGCCAGGAAAGATAATGGAGCAAGTACTTAAGGAATTCATCTGCAAATACCTGAAAGATAATACAGTGATAGGGAACAGCCAGTATGGATTTGTAAAGAACAAATCACGTCAAATCAATCTGATAGCTTTCATTGATAGGATAACGAGTCCTGTGGATAAGGGAGAAGCGGTGGATGTGGTACACCTAGACTTTAGTAAGGCATTTGATATGGTCTCACATGATATTCTTATCAATAAACTAAGCAAATACAACTTAGATGGGGCTACTATAAGGTGGGTGCATAACTGGTTGGATAACTGTACTCAGAGAGTAGTTATTAATGGTTCACAATCCTGCTGGAAAGGCATAACAAGTGGGGTTCCGCAGGGGTCTGTTTTGGGACTGGCTTTGTTCAATATCTTCATCAACGATTTAGATATTGGCATAGACAGGACGCTTATTAAGTCTGCAGATGATACCAAGCTGGGAGGGGTTTCAAGTGCTTTGGAGGATGGGTCAGAATTCAAACTGATCTGGACAAACTGGAGAAATGGGCTGAGGTGACCAGGATGACATTTAATAAGGACAAATGCAAAGTGCTCCCCTTAGGAAGAACCATCAGTCTCACTGTGACGGCGCGTCAGGGACCCCGAACCCCCTGCACCCCGTCTGCAGCGAGATGTGAGTCCACCAGCCAGTAGAACAGGGGTGTTTATTGCTTCTCAGAGATACAGCCCGGCCCGGGTTCCATGTGGACATCGGAGTCAGGGGCAGGCAGCCTCAGACCTTGGGGAAGGGGTACGCAGGCCCTGAACCCCCAGTACCCAATTTAGTCTCTTCATGTTTGCCCAGCCCAGCTTGGCCCTTCTCCACACCACAGAACACCCCTCTCCCAGGTGGCCCCCCTTTGTCTAACCCCCTTCCCCTGGCCAGGTGAGAAGTTGCTAGTCATGGTCAGCACTCATTGCCCCCAGGGACCTCCCACCCCGGGCAGGGCTACAGACACAGGCCAGTGGGGGTCACCCACAGCCCACCCAGCAACCTGTGCCACACGAGTGTACAGCTCCCCCCGCCCCCACGTCACACTCACACATACACAGTGGGACGCGACTGTCTGGGAAGGAGGGCGGCAGAGAAAGGGGTCGCGGGGTCAGAGTGGACCACAGGCTAAATGTGTCAGCAGTGTGACGCTGTTGCAAACAAAGCAAACCTGCTTCTGGGCTGTATTCATGAGTGTTGCGCGCAAGACACGAGAAGTTGTTCTTTTGCTGTACTCCACACTTACAACGCTGCAGACGAGCCCACGCCGGGAGGGGCTTCACGTGCTTTGTAGGTTAGCGTTAACATTCAAAATGGTCTGAGGGGAACAGGATGAAGTTCAACAAAGACAAATGCAAAGGGCTCCACTTAGGAAGGGACAATCCGTGTCTCACATACAGAACGGGAAGCGCCTGCCTAGGAAGGAGCACTGCGGAAAGGGATCTGGGTCAGAGTGGCCCACAAGCTAAATATGTGTGTGTGTGTCACAGCCTAGGGAAAAAAGCAAACCTTGTGGGGCGTATTCGTAGGACTGTTGTA
Organism: Pelodiscus sinensis; assembly: GCF_049634645.1. Classification (NCBI taxonomy): domain Eukaryota; kingdom Metazoa; phylum Chordata; order Testudines; family Trionychidae; genus Pelodiscus; species Pelodiscus sinensis. The sequence continues at coordinate 38,728,486 of NC_134724.1, read as the reverse complement.
AGAAACAAGAAGTCATTCTTCCGCTCTACTCAGCACTGGTTAGGCCTCAGTTGATCTATTGTGTCCAGTCCTGGGCACCGCATTTCAGAAAAGGTGTGGACAAAATGGAAAAAGTCCAGAGAAGAGCGACAAAAACGACTGAAGGGCTAGCAAACATGACTCATGAGACGACAGAGGGGACTGCATAGCGGGTTTCAGGTATCTAAAAGGGAGTGAGGAGGAGGGAGAATCGTCCTCCTTGGCCTTTGAGTTTAAGCTGCTTGGCCTTTGAGTTTAAGCCCTGCCACATGCCACCCAGGGTGGGGTTTTGCAATGTGGATGCTCCCTGTGGCACAGACAGACAGGGGACCGTGGAAGGCTTAAACTGCAAGGAAAACATCCTGCCTGTCAGGGTGGAGAAACCCTGGAGTAAGTTGCCCAGGGAGGTGTTGAAATCTCCATCCTTGGAGATAATTAAAAGCAGGTTTGACAGACACCTGCCAGTCTAGATGGTGCTGGGTCCTGCCAAGAAAGCAGAGGGCTGCACTTGAGACCTTGCAAGGTCCCTTCCAGTCCTATGGGTCCATGATGTCTTAGAAATGAAAACTCCTGGTTTTCGGATTCCAAAGACATGAGAGAGAGAGAGAGAGACTAAAACTCAAACCATTTTAAAACTATTGGAACATTTTTATAGCTTGCAAAACCATTGAGCCTTTGACCTTTTTTGGCACAATTCAGCCCAGGATTCAGCATTCTGGGGAGGAGTGACCCATTTGCCAGCTTGTTGCCATGAAATGTTCTGACATCCCCAGCCCGGAGTTTGCCTTCCGCCGCCCTGTTCAGTTGGGATGGACCGGCCGTCGGCGGTGCCGGTGGAGCAGACGGTGGACGCAGGGCAGTGGTAAGAAGGGACGACTCTCTTGGTGGCATGGCTGCCCCGGCCGGACCGGGTGCGTGGCCTGGGGCGGGGGCAGGCGGGAGCAGGGACAAAAGGCTTGTCGGGGAGCCTGGGGCAGGGAACGCTGGTGCTGCTGCCCTTCCAAAGGGGAGCCTGGCTCCATTGCTTCCGCCGGGCCCTGAAGATGAGCACGCTGACGCAGGCCAGCTGCCCCGTTGAATAACTGCAAGGGCACTTTTGCATGAGCGCCCCACTGCGCCCAGGCCAGTCCACGGGGTGGTGAACCCGTCCAGTGAGTCCCCACAAAGGCCCCGATCACTGCCATGGAATTCACTGCAGGATCAGGCCCCTGGGCACCCTGTCCTGCCAGCCCAGTGTGCTGCCAGGGGCATTTGTCAAGCTCTGGAAGAAAAGCAACAGCCTCCCCTCGCAGGGAGCTCTGCAAAAATCACGCCCGGTCCCAAAGGCCCATTGTCCGCGCCGCCTGGGCGAGCGCCTCGCGATTCCCACTGGGCACGTGAATGCAAAGGGAAGTGGGGAAATTAGCAGCAGGAAGAAAACAGATGAAGGGACGAAAAGCCCACAAATCAATGTACATATGAGTTTCCAATTGCGAATGGAAACTGGCGAGCGAGGGGACCGCCTGGCACTTGGCTGCAGGCTGCAATCCAGCAGGTTGGAGCCCAGAGTTTTCTGTATTAATGAGAAAAATAATGATATGCCACGGTCGTCACACTGCCTCCCCCAGCCAGGAAGATAAGAAGCTCCAGATTTAATCATAGGACAAAAATTAATTTCTGACTGCATTGAGTGACTAGTGTTCCCCATCACTCACCACACGCGGAGCCCGCCTGCCGCAGAACCGGGTCCCTGGAGCCTCCCCCCGCATTTCAGCAACGCTTCACGAGCAGGGAACAATGTGAGAAGGAAATGACCACGCTCCCCTTTGCTCTGCCTGCCTCCGCTGCTCCCGCGGGCGCGGCAAGCGTTACGCTGTCTGGGGGGAGAGGAGGAGCCAGTGCCTGGGGGCAGCAATGGATGACAGGAGAGCTGGGAAAGCCGCCTGAGCCCCCACCCGTGCCTCAGTTTCCCCATCTGGAGGTAATGACACGTGTCCCCCCATGGATCTCCTACGTTGTTTATCAGTGTTAATTACTGGAAGTGGGGTAGCACACAAAGGCTGCAGCAGCATCAACGGGCCAACGTCCCGGACATTTCAGCAGCCCCAAAGAGTGACAGACTAGACAGCCAATGGAGGGATGTTAGTCCCTTTTGCAGAAGGGGTGTGGAGAACACGTCCCCAGCAAAACAGCCCACAGAAGCAGGTCTCAGACCCCAGCTCTGCCAACTCAGGCGTGCAGGCGCTCACCCAGCACCAAGAACAGCCATGTCCACACGCTCCCTGGGGCTCTGAGACCTGCAAGGGGGCAGGTCCCGGCCCAAGAGGGAACAGCAACACAGCAACCTTCAGTGCTGGCCTGTGCGCCGGGCTCGGTAGGCAAAAGGCCCTGCCACGCGCCGCCGGGGATCTGTGGGCCCAGGCCCTGCCACGCGCCGCCTGGGATCCGTGGGCCCAGGCCCTGCCACGCGCTGCCGGGGATCCGTGGGCCCAGGCCCTGCCACGCGCCGCCTGGGATCCGTGGGCCCAGGCCCTGCCACGCGCCGCCTGGGATCCGTGGGCCCAGGCCCTGCCACGCGCCGCCTGGGATCCGTGGGCCCAGGCCCTGCCATGCGCCGCCTGGGATCCGTGGGCCCAGGCCCTGCCACGCGCCGCCGGGGATCTGTGGGCCCAGGCCCTGCCACGCGCCACCTGGGATCCGTGGGCCCAGGCCCTGCCACGCGCCACCCGGGGTCCGTGGGCCCAGGCTCTGCCACGCGCTGCCCGGGGTCCGTGGGCCCAGGCTCTGCCACATGCCGCTCGGGGTGGGGTTTTGCAATGTGGACGCTCCCTGTGGCACAGACCGTGAAAGGCTGCTGGCGGTATGTGCGGAGAGGGGCAGGGTCAGTAGGAGCAGGGGAAGGTGGCCTTGTGTGATGGGCACCTGGACTGGGAACCAGAAAACCGGGGTCTCTCACGGGGTGTCCTTGGGCAAGTGACTTCACTTTCCTTTGCCTCAGTTTCCCTATCCATGGTGGCGGGGTAATGGCACCAGCCTTTGCAAATCACTGTTGGGGCTGCTGGCGAAGAGTCTTACCTGGGGGCTCAGCTCTACACTTATTCCAGCTCTGCCCGGACCGGCACTGTGACCTCGGACCGTCGTGCTCCCCCAGGGGCGTCCAGCACCGGGGTCCTGCACTGCGGGGCCTCTGGGCGTGACAGCAACAGCAGCAACACCAACACGGGCGAGCTCCACCTTGGAGCTCGTCCACAGCCCTGAGCGTGGAGTCTCCTGGCGCCAGGGCGTGGCCAGGCAGAGCGGATGCCCTCGGCGGGGCTGGGTTCTTGGGTCTCAGAGGGAACCTGGACAGACCCATGAGAACAAACCCATTTTTCAATGGGACCAAACTTTGCAAAGCCCCAGAAAACAAGCCTGGAGCTCGGGGCTGCTGCCCACCAGGTGGGGGGTGAGCTGCTGACGCGAAGCCCCGGCTCACGGGCACAAAGGAGTTGCCAGCCCGGATCAGAGCCGCAGGCACAGCCCCTCCGGCCGGGGCAGCGCCGCGTCCCAGGAAGGCAAAGAACCCGGCACGAGGCGGCCGTGGGGTGGCCTCGGCTCAGCGCCCACCGGAGGAGGTTCTGCGCCCGTCGTGTGGGGACGTTCAGACGCTAGGAGCGTACGGTCCCTTCTGGGCTTCACAGCCCTGGACCCGCGAATCTGCCCCTGTGACAGCAATTACACTGGCGCAGCAACAGGACGGTTTAGCGCCCTTCCCCAGCTGGGGGCCAGGTCCGTTTGCTGGAACCCTGCGGTTGCTCCTTGCCCACCCTGCTGCACCCCTGCGATACCATTGGGGGTGCGGGAGAACCCCCGGGCTACGAACCCCAGCAATACGCACTGACAAGTCAGCCCCACACCTCGCTTGAACCACAGTCAGCCGCACACCTCGTTAGAACCACGTCGGCCCCACACCTCGCTGGAACCAGAGTCAGCCCCACACCTCGTTAGAACCACACTCAGCCCCACACCTCATGGGAACCACAGTCAGCCTCACACCTCATTAGAACCACAGTCGGCCCCACACCTCAATGGAACCACAGTCAGCTGCACACCTTGTTAGAAACACAGTTGGCCGCTGTGACGACGCGTTGGGGTTCCCCCGTCTCCTGCACCCCGAAATGGCACAAACAGACTGCACCAGCCAGTAGAATAGAGGAAGTTTATTGCCTCTCCAGGATACAGCACAGCACAGATGTAATCTGGTCACAGAGCTGGGCTAGGATGCCTCAGGCCCCCTTGAGATGGGGGAGACTGGGCCCCTAAACTCCAGCCCCTTTCCCTAGACTGTCTCCTCCATGCTCCCAGCCAGCAACTAACTAACCCTCTTCCAGCCCTGCCCCCCAGCCAGGGCAGCATTCCACCTTCCTTTGTTCCTCTCCATGGGGGGTGTCTGGCCATACTGGTTTGCATAATGACTCATCCTGTTTTGCTGGGTCGTGGTACCCACGGTAGCCAGTGGGGGTTACCCCAGAGCCAGCAGCATAGAAACCAGCCAGGTACCCCCACTACGTCACAGCCGCACACCTCACTGGAGCCACAGTCAGCCCCACACCTCATTAGAACCACAGTCGGCCCCACACCTCGCTGGAACTACAGTCAGCCGCACACCTCGCTGGAACCACAGTCAGCACCACACCTCGCTGGAACCACAGTCAGCCCCACACCTCATTAGAACCACACTCAGCCCCACACCTTGTTGGAACCACAGTCAGCTCCACACCTCATTAGAACCACAGTCGGCCCCATACTTCAATGGAACCACAGTCGGCTGCACACCTCATTAGAAACACAGTTGGCTGCACACCTCGCTGGAGCCACAGTCAGCCGCACACCTCGCTGGAACCACACTCAGCCCCACACCTCATTAGAACCATAGTCGGCCCCATACCTCGCTGGAACTACAGTCGGCCCCACACCTCGCTGGAACCATAGTCAGCCGCACACCTCATTAGAACCACAGTCGGCCCCACACCTCGCTGGAACTACAGTCAGCCCCACACCTCATTAGAACCACAGTCAGCCCCACACCTCGTTAGAACCACAGTCGGCCCCACACCTCGTTGGAACCACAGTCAATTGCACACCTCGTAAGAAACACAGTGGCTGGAGCCACAGTCGGCCCCACACCTCACTGGAACCATAGTCAGCCGCACACCTCATTAGAACCACAGTCGGCCCCACACCTCGCTGGAACTACAGTCACCCGCACACCTCATTGGAACCACAGTCGGCCGCACACCTCGTTAGAACCACAGTCGGCCCCACAGCTCGCTGGATCCACAGTCAGCCCTACACCTCGCTGGATCCACAGTCGGCCCTACACCTCGTTAGAACCACAGTCGACCCTACACCTCGCTGGAACCACAGTCAATTGCACACCTCGTAAGAAACACAGTGGCTGGAGCCACAGTCGGCCCCACACCTCGCTGGAACCATAGTCAGCCGCACACCTCATTAGAACCACAGTCGGCCCCACACCTCGCTGGAACTACAGTCACCCGCACACCTCATTGGAACCACAGTCGGCCCCACACCTCGTTAGAACCACAGTCGGCCCCACACCTCGTTGGCACCACAGTCGGCCCCACACCTCGTTAGAACCACAGTCGGCCCTACACCTCGCTGGATCCACAGTCGGCCCTACACCTCGTTAGAACCACAGTCGACCCTACACCTCGCTGGAACCACAGTCGGCCCCACACCTCGTTAGAACCACAGTCGGCCCTACACCTCGCTGGAACCACAGTCGGCCCTACACCTCGTTAGAACCACAGTCGGCCCTACACCTCGCTGGAACCGCAGTCGGCCCCACACCTCATTACACACCCAGGCAGCAGTGGAAACCATAAGCGAATACTGGACAGTTCGGTGCCAAACTACCCGGCTGGGCGGGGGGGGGGGAACGTTTTTCTTCTGCAGAGGAAACTTTCAAAGTGTCTTAAGCTGGAAACTCTTGACCGAGCCACCGCGATGTCTCAGCCAGCATTGCAACCCACCGAGGGTTTCTGGCCCCGTCCCACTTTTTGGCCAGAAATGACGTGTTTTCGTAAAGGGAGGAGCCCAGATGCTTGTGGAAAGCAAAATCCATGTTGCGTTCCTCGGTGGGTGTGTGTGAGGGGTTAGAGAAGGCGAGAGGGGAAAGCAGGAGAAATGTGGAGCCCTCCCGCCCGCATTCCTGGGCTAGCCCCCAGTGCTGCCAGCAGGGCAGTCTCGCCCGGGCCAGCGGTGGGGAAAGCGAGGCACAGGAGTGGGCACCGCAAGAGCTGTGGGTGGAGCGAGAGGGAGGCACCGGCCGGGCGTTGGGGTGGCGGGTGCCCCATGCCCCGCGAGAGGGGCCCTCGGCTCTCAGCCACGGGAGGCAAATTCCCTGCTGCCACCTGCCATGGTGGGGGGGGGGCGGGGGAGCTCAGCCGTGGCTCAAAGGGCAGGGGTGGGAGGGATTGTTTACTTCAAAGCAGCTTCCCGAGAGCCCCCCCCCCCCCGGATTCCCTGCCTGGCCCAGTCCGCAGGGTGGAGAGAATCCAGGCTGAGTCATCTGGCCTACTTTCCCAGCTCCGCCGGAGCATGCGCAGCCAGCAAGGAGGTGGCTGGTATTTTTAGCTGGCGCTGGTGTCGTGCCAGTGTTCTGCGCTCCACAGCCCTGTGCCAGAGCCAGAGCCAAGCAAGCAAGCAGCCCCAGGGAAAGGGCGTGATTCGGGCCCTTTGCGCCCCGCACAGCCCTGGTCGCACCCTCCCTCCCCTGCGGGAGCGCCTGGCACTGCTCTGCAGACAGCTAGTCCGGCCCTGGCAGCTGGCTCATTCCTCTGCCTGGGGGCTGCCTGGCCCCTGGGGGCGTTATCTGCTGGGGCAGCCATTCGGTCGACAGCCCGGGAGAGCCAGCGCGTCGCTCAGCCGCAGGGCAGCCCCAACAGGCTGCTCCCGAGCGCCAGCAGCCAGGCCCCCCGGCGGCTCCGTGGGTGCAGCCGTCAGAACAGGCACGTAGGGGCCACCGGGGTCAGGCTCCTTGCAAGCGCCTCGGCACGTCTCACGGCGTGTTTGCACAGCGCCAAGCCAATAGGGCCCCGATCCTGACGGGCTACGGGCGCAGCATCACCCCCGGCCCAGCAGTTGTTGAGAACGTGCAGCTCATCGCGCAGCGGGGCCGGGGCCCATGTCCCAGCATGGCTTGCCTTGGATTTTAGCTGGTTACCCAAGAGGTCTGAAGTCGATTGCCAGTCCCCCTCCCCTCAAGTCGTAGTCCCACCGCCACGCCCCGGGCCTGGGGCTTTGTCCATTGCTGCCTGGTAGCCCCAGCCACCTCTGTGACCACCGGCTCCGTTGCCGTGGCGATGGCCGCGCTGTCACAGACAGAGGATTATGGCTGCCGGGGGTGTGGAACAAGCCCGTGGAGCTGGTGACCGAAGGGGCAAAGACTTCGTCTTTCCATCCAAAGCAATAAAGAGGAGATCAGAAAATAAAATGAGGTCACGGGGTCAGTGTTGCTCGGAAATGAAATGATAATGAGGTGAGAGGGGCGGTGACCCACAAGTACCTGGCATGTAAGTCGTGTTGCTCATCCCAAAGCCTCACGATTTATATACCAAATCCCTTCCGCTAACAGGACAATGCAGCCACCTCTGGAGCAACCAAGTGCTGCCGGCACCGAAGGGAGGGAGAGTTAAGGTGTTTAGGGTCACCGTAAAAGAGTACATTATGGGCTTTGCACTAGTCAAACCTTCACTTCTAGAGGTGGCCTGTCATAATTACACCGGTTTTGCAAGGTTTTGTTTACTAGAGGGGGTGACAACTTTTAGAACAGGAGGGAAAGGAAACACAGAGATAGATAGATAGATAGATAGATAGATAGATAGATAGATAGATAGATAGATAGATAATGGGGCTGGCTGGATCGCTGGCTAGATTCCATAGGGAATCACACCTGATAATCTTAAAATAATTTGGAGGCTCAGTTCACAAAACCCTTTCCATGTACATCCCCCCCATTACTAATGGACTGCTGGAAAGTGGCTGCCAAAGGATGGTTCACCCAGGGTGGGCTACCTCTGCCACCCCACACATTCACCCCATGCATCAAACACACTACAGCGGTGCACACCACCGCACACCCCTCCCACCAGCACACACACACAGCCCACATGTTGAACACCCTGCATGCCTGTGTGCACCACCCCCCACCAGCACACACACTCAGCCCACATGTTGAACACCCTGCATGCCTGTGTGCACCACCCCCCACCAGCACACACACTCAGCCCACATGTTGAACACCCTGCATGCCTGTGTGCACCACCCTCCACCAGCACACACACTCAGCCCACATGTTGAACACCCTGCATGCCTGTGCACCACCCCCCACCAGCACACACACTCAGCCCATGCTTCGAACACCCTCACAGCTGTGTGCTCCACCGCACACCCCTCCCACCAGCCATTAGCCAGGTTGGGCAGGGAGGGTGCCCCTGGCCTTGGTGTGTCAGGGGCTGGGACTGGGAGCCGGGGGGGGTCACTGGATGAGTCCCTGTTCTGGTCACTCCCTCCAGGGCACCTGGCCTTGGCCGCTGTGGGCAGACAGGGTCCTGGGCTGGATGGGCCTTGCTCTGCCCAGCCTGGCCGCTCCATTGTTCTTATGAAAAGGGGCCAGCGCCAGAGGCACAGGGAGGTCAGCGCAGGGCCAGTCTACCAGAACTGACCCCAGCCTGCACTGATCCCACCCAGCACCCTCCAGCCCCGGCTACCTGGGGCAATGCTGCTGCCACAAGCCCCACTTCCACGCCAGCCCAGGGCGTCCTCAGCTGAATCCATAGGAAGCTGCCAGAGAAAACCCCTTGTCACTTGCAGACCGACTCCCCCCATGAGGCAGGGCGGGGAAAGGCATCAAAGAGCAAACATCTCTGAACTGAGAGCCTGCGCCGGGTCTCCACGGCGGAGCAGTCGTGTGTCTGGCCCAGCAGAGGAAAGGGCTGTTTCCTGGTGAAAGGTGCTCAGTGCCCACGGGGGTGGAGGGTCGTTATGTGCTGTTGTTTATTCCTCAGGCCCTGCCGTCTCTCAGCATGTACTGTCGTGCAGTGCCGTGACAGCTCCAGCCAGGCAGAGGCAGGTGTACCAGGCTTCAGGCCGTTTCTCACTGGCACCAGCGTGAATCATTTCTCTGCTCCAGCCACTGATGTGTGTCCCCAGGGCAGAAAGAGACAAAATTCCAGCACTGGCTTTAAAAGCTTCTGGTTTATAACCACAGACATTGGTAGAGTGTAGAAAAAAATAAAAATAGCTGAGAAGTAGCAGGAGCTGAGCGCAGTGCACCTGCCTGCCACCAGGGGGCGCCGAGACACCTGCAGTGCAGGGGCAGTACAGCTGCCTACCACCAGAGGACACCAAGATGCCCGCAGTACAGGGGCAGTACAGCTCCCTGCCACCAGAGGGCGCCGGGGTGCCTGCAGTGCAGGAGCAGTGCAGCTACCTGCCACCAGAGGGCGCAGAGACGCCTGCAGTGCAGGGGCAGTGCAGCAACCTGCCACCAGGGGGCACTGAGACGCCTGCAGTACAGGGGCAGTACAGCTACCTGCCACCGGGGGGGCATTGAGACGCCTGTAGTGCAGGGGCAGTGCAGCTGCCTGCCACCAGAGGGTGCCAAGATGCCTGCAGTGAGGGGTAGTGCAGCCTTCTGCCATCAGGGGGCACTGAGATGCCTGCAGTACAGGAGCAGTGCAGCTACCAGCCACCAGGGGGCACTGAGATGCCTGTATTGTAGGGGCAGTGCAGTTGCCTGCCACCAGGGGGCGTTGAGACGCCTGCATTGTAGGAGCAGTGCAGCTACCTGCCACCAGGGGGCACTGAGACACCTGCATTGTAGGGGCAGTGCAGTTGCCTGCCACCAGGGGGCGTCGAGATGCCTGCAGTGCAGGGGCAGTGCAGCTACCTGCCATCAGGGGGCACTGAGATGCCTGCATTGTAGGGGCAGTGCAGTTGCCTGCCACCACGGGGCGCCGAGACGCCTGCAGTGCAGGGGCAGTGCAGCTACCTGCCACCAGGAGGCATCGAGACACCTGCAGTACGGGGCAGTGCAGTTGCCTGCCACCAGGGGGTGCCGAGACGCCTGCAGTTCAGGGGCAGTGCAGCTGCCTGCCACCAGGGGGCGCCAAGATGCGTGTAGTGCAGCTGCCTACCACCAGGGGGCATTGAGACGCCTGCAGTACAAGGGCAGTGCAGCTACCTGACACCTGGGGGCGCTGAGACGCCTGCAGTGCAGGGGCAGTGCAGCTGCCTGCCACCAGAGGGCACCAAGAGGCCCGCAGTACAGGGGCAGTGCAGCTACCAGATACCAGGGGGCACTGAAACGCCTGCATTGTAAGGGCAGTGCAGTTGCCTGCCACCAGGGGGCGCCAAGATGCCTGTATTGAAGGGGCAGTGGAACTACCTGCCACCAGGGGGCACCAAGACGCCTGCAGTACAGGGTCAGTGCAGCTACCTGCCACCAGGGGGCACCGAGATCCCTGCATTGTAGGGGCAGTGCAGCTACCTGCCACCAGGGGGTGCCGAGACGCCTGCATTGCAGGGGCAGTGCAGCTACCTGCCACAATGGGACACTGAGACACCTGCATTGTAGGAGCAGTGCAGTTGCCTGCCACCAGGGGGCGCAGAGACGCCTGCAGCACAGGGGCAGTGCCACTATCTGATACCAGGGGGCACTGAGATGCCTGCATTGTAAGGGCAGTGCAGTTGCCTGCCACCGGGGGGCACTGAGACGCCTGCAGTACAGGGTCAGTGCAGCTACCTGCCACAATGGGGCACTGAGACACCTGCATTGTAGGGGCAGTGCAGTTGCCTGCCACCAGAGGGCGCCAAGACGCCTGCAGTGCAGGGGCAGTGCAGCTGCCTGCCACCAGAGGGCACCAAGATGCCCGCAGTGCAGGGTCAGTGCAGCTACCTGCCACCAGGGGGCACTGAGACGCCTGCAGTGCAGGGGCAGTGCAGTTACCTGCCACCAGGAAGCGCCGAGACACCCACAGTGCAATAGAAATGGAGCCAGGGGCAGTGTCCGTGGTGCAGGGTGTCTCCGCTCTCTGTGGCTCACCCGGCAGCCTAGCACCTGAGCACGGTTGATCCAGGAGAGCCAAAGCCTCTGTGGTGAGGGGTGGCCACATCGCCGGTGTCACGTGGGGCCGTGGGCAGAGGACGTGGGCGCCTCTTCTGGGAATAAGCCACAAGCTCCTAGCGCCTCACTCCGGATTCCCGCTGCCGCCGCCTGCCCTGACATGGGGGCACCAGCTGGCTGGCCACAGGGCAGTAAGTTTGCTCCACCGCTAGCAGCCGAGGTGGGACGCCAGGAGCAACTCCACGGGGCCAGCCACAGGGCGGGGTGGGCAGTGCTGGGGTATGGCCAGTGAGCCCCAGGACCAGCCCCTGGCAGCACAAGACACCCCGAGCCAAGTGACCCAACCTGCGGCTAGAGGCCATGGCTCAGGCCAGCCACGCTGGCGTTTGTGGCCTGGCTGAAGGAGGGGAGGGCTGTGCCGGGCCCTGCCAAGGGCTGGGCGCAGCCTGGTTTGCGAGTAGGCTACACCGGGGGGAAGGGGGCTGCGTGCAAGGACTGAGGGGCAGGAGGCCCCTGGGAGCCCGCTTCTGAGCCTGCCTGTGATGACCGAGGCAGCCAGAGCCAGCAGCACTGAGGGCCCCATGCCGGCCAAGGCCCGGAGCTCCAGGCCTCAGAGACGCCGCGAAAGGAGCAGCCATGTTTGTGCGAATTCAGGCAGGCTCGGAGAGGTTTCGCCAGTGGCTACTGGGGGGCTCTGCCCAGCCCCCGTCTGGGGTTCCTCTGGCTGGGCGGGTTGGAAACGGGCTGGCTTTTGGAACCCCTCCGGCTGGGACCCAACAGGGACGTTCCGCCAGCTCTGCCTCAGAGGGGGCCGTGAGGCCAGGCCTTGGCAGCGTCACAAGGGCTCGCCAGGTGGTGACTTGAGCCCAGTACATGTGGGGCAGACCCAGGCCGTGGTGCATCCAGCCCAGCCGCCCCACTCTACAGTCCCCAGACCTGGCTCTCCCCTGCTGGCTCAGGCTCTGAACACACGGGAAAGAACGGAGAGAAATGGCAGGAGCTGCTGAAGAGCCCCCCCCATCCCCGCTCGCACCACCTCTCCTCCCCACATGCCCCCCCACCCTCCGCCTTATCACCACAGCACAGAGACGCAGGCCCAGTCCCTCCAAACAGCCCCCCCCCCTGCAGCCGCTGCTCCTCGCTTTCATTGCCAGTTTTAAACATCTGTCTGAGACGCCAGGCGGCAGTTCAAAGCCCGGGCTCGACGGAACGAGGTTACGGCTCAGCCCTTTGAAAAGCCGACAGCTGATGGAATATTTATTCTCTTTGCTGTGTTCTCCTCCTCCCGCCCCCCGGCTCAGAAGCGGCGAGCTCGCCGAGACGGGGGCTCAAGTCCTAAGTGAGCAGCGGTGGAATATTCTCGCCTCCATTTGATCCCCCCCGGGAGCCCCCAGCCCCCCCCCCCACCATAGCAGAAGCCTGGAGTCCCATGGAGCCATGAGACTGAGCCTAGCAAGCCCCAAGGCCCAGCACCCTGCAGGGCCAGAGCCCAGGGACCCTCTCCCCTTGTGCCCCTGCAGGACCCCACATGGAGAAGCCCCTGGGGGACACGAGGAGTGGCAGCATTTCGGGCACGTTGGGGGTCGCGGGTCTAAGCTGATCTCATCTGATGTCAGGCAGCAGCAGCTGCCCTGGAGGCCTATAGGCAGCCCCGACTCGGCTCTGTCCAAGAGTCACAAGGGGACGTGTGGCCCCCTCCCAGCCTGGCTTCCCACACACGTCCTCCCCTCGGCCCCATTCATGCTGTGGTGCGGCTTTCGTCCCCAGCACCGAGCGAGGGGCGTTAGCCAAGCACTTTCGGGAAGCCTTGCCCCTTGGATGCAAATCGCCACCAGACCCAGCGGGCAGCCCCTTGCTAGGGCATCTCGGTGCTCAGAGCCATTCGCTGCATCAGCAATCGGCAGGCACGGGCCCTGGCACTTGGGCACCCGGCTGAGGGCTCGGCCGATGGGAACTACTCTAGTTCCAGGCTGGGGGATTAGTTGCCTGGGAGCTGAATATTCCCACCCAGCTCCTCGGCTCTCCACTCCCAGCCCAGTTGCAGGCGCCTCGGGGATGGGCTAAGCCCAAGGGGCAGAAGCAAGTCTGGTGCCCAGCACTTACGCCATCTCCCGGGAGCAGGGCTCAGAGCTGAGGGGCTGAGCTGACCCACGATAACCCCTGCGTCCAGCTCCAAAAGGGGGCGCTCGCCACGGCTTTGGGACACTGAGATTGTCCCTTTCCCCGCACAGATTCCCCAAGCCCGTAGGTTCTGCCCACCCGGCTGGGGCCGCACTGCCATGTGGGCGCCGTTACACACTTAGGACAGGAAGTGAAGAGTAACCCCACTGCAATGGGCCCTAACTCACGCGCTTGCTCGCTGCCAGTGCTTTGTACGACACCGTGGGGAGTGTCCGTGTCCGTCGCACGCATGGAACGCGCTTCCTCCCCACGCCGGCAGGGCTGCCGATGGCCTAAGGGTAGGGTTGCCAGATGGTTTAACCAAAGATACCAAACACCCTCCCCCCCAAAAAAAACACCAGGGAAAAAATTCTGTTCAGATAAAAAGGGGGGAGACCAAAGTTATTAAGCAAAAACAAAAAAAAAGTATGGCCCCTTTAAGAACAGGCTGGGCTCTACCTCTCCTAACAGGCAGCCGGTAGCCATCTTGCCTCCCTGCTCCAGGCCAGACAGCTCCCCTGCAGAACCAGGTAAGCAGCGACTGGGCCTGGCCCGGTTGCTGAGTGTGTGTAAGGTTGCCAAGTGTCCAGTATTGACATGGACAGTCCGGGATTTTCATCTCCTGGCTGGGAAAAAATCCAAAAGTGCCAGCCATGGCAGAACATTGTAGGTGTCCGGAATTCTCTGAATGTTTTTACTGGACAGGAGGTGAAAATACCGGCCTGGCTGGGCGAATACCGGACACCCGGCAACCCTGGCCAAGGGCACAGACACTCTGGGCGAGGCAGGGTGCTGAAGCCTGGTCTACCCGTGGCTGCCTGCATGTTCCCCCATGTGTGCCCAAGTCCTGCACAGGGCCCAGCCAGGCTGACTGCCTGTGAATCCTGGGGCTGTGTCCCACCAGGAAGAGCCCAGTGAATGGCAGGATTTGCCACCCCTCCCTCTGCGGCTGTGTCTAGACTATATGGCTCCATCACGGAGCCATGTAGATTAGGGTTGTAGGCATAGGGAAATGAAGCGGTGATTTAAATAATCGCCGCTTTATTTAAATTTAAATGGCGGCCGCGCTGATCAGCTGTTTGGCTGATCAGCTGTTTGTCGGCTCAGCGCGCTAGTCTGGACGCTCCGTGATCGACATCCAAGCCCTTTGTCGACCGCTCCGTTATTCCTTGTGGGATTAGGTTTACCGGGGCGGCCAACAAAGGGCTTTGTCGGCTCAGTGCGCTAGTCTGGACACTCTGGGGTCGACATCAAACAGCTGATCAGCTGTTTGTCGGCTCAGTGCGGCAGACATTTAAATTTAAATGAAGTGGCGATTATTTAAATCGCCGCTTCATTTCCCTTTGCCCAGTAAACAAATCTACATGGCTCCGTCGACGGAGCCCTGTAGTGTAGACATACCCTGCCAGACATCTGCAGAGCAACACAAACATGGAGCACTGCCATGCCATGGCTAGGACAGGGCCAGGCTGGTCGCAGTGGGGGCAGTGGCAGAAGGAGGAGCAACGGGGGGGGGAGGTCTAGGGTGGATGTTAGGACAAACGATTTCCCTAGGGGGTGGGGAAGCCCTGGAACGGTTCCCTAGGGCAGGGGTGGAATCCCCAGCCCTAGAGGGTTTTACGTCCCGGCTTGACAGAGCCCTGGCTGGGATGGTTCGGTTGGGGTTGGCTTTGCCCGATTTTTGCACAAACTAAGTAAAGTGCATCTTAGGGCCTCAGATTATGAGGGGCCTCTAAATACAACATCACTAGTTTTTAGTTGCATCCGCGCCTGTGTTCCGGCCAATGTGCAAATATTATCATGTCTTGTCGCTATTTCCCTGGTCCTTTCTGAGAACACACTCTTTTGGGAATGCCGTGGGGCCTCTTAAACTTGACTTAGCTAGGGGCTGACTGTAAGCGTGGGTTTGACAAGTGCTCGCACAGAGCCTGCAGGGGCAGGCGGCCTAGGGGGCGCAGCCTTTCACGTCTGCATGTGGCGGCAGAGACCCAGAAAACCGCAGGCTTCATGTGGGTCACTCCTTGGCAAATCAGCGTGTGCCGTCGGCCTCGAGCGGGAGACGTTACCCGGAGGGAGGTCGGGCCTGCTGCCTCGTTTCACGGCTCTGTTCCGAGTTCAGCCCAGAGGCTTCACTCCAGTGGCCACGCGTTGGCCGACAGGCCTGTGCAACGGCCCCGGGCAGCGCCAGCAGATGGGCAGGGGGTTCCTGCCTTTGCCGGTTCCCGCTGGCGGGTGAAGGACACGACACCGAGCGAACGCAGGCCTGACAGCGGCAAGAGCCCAGCTTGGGCCCAAGGCAGCCCCGGGCAGCCGTAAGCACGTACTTTTCCAGTGCCCCTCGGTGGCCGAGTGCGATCCCTGGGCTGCAAGTGCACACATCCAGCACGCCCGTCTGCCGGGGGTAGCCACCCACCGGGGATCCGTCCGTCTTAGATTTCATGGGTGTCGGCTCCGGGTAATTGTGTGTTGGTAATGAAGGCATCACCACGGCGCTATTTGCATAGCAAGCAGAGGTACAAAAGCTGATCTTAACATAATAGCTTGAGATAAGTGAATGGCAGGCGTAATCAAGAGATTAATTGGCCCTTGTGTGTTAATTATGTTAATTGGTACAGCTGCCAGTCCAAAGAGAAGTGACTCGTGGGCATCAGGCTGGAGGAAAAGGTTGTGGACATGAGCAACTGCTGGCTGCAGTGGCCCTAGCGGTGCACGCCACGTCCTGGCCACGGCTTCCTGTGCACAGTGAGCCAACTGGCACCTCCGTCCACATGGCCTGGCTACAGAGAGCACCTGGGTACAGAGAGGGGCGTGACGCGGTATCGCCAGGGAGGGGCGTGACGCGGTATCGCCAGGGAGGGGCGTGACACGGTATCGCCAGGGAGGGGCGTGACACGGTATCGCCAGGGAGGGCCGTGATGTGGTACCGCCAGGGAGGGCTATGACATGCTACCACCATCGTGAGACCAGCAGATGGCTGCAGTGACACGACAGGCACAGCTCACCGCCCTTCCCAGACCGATCCAGGCCCTGTTCTACCACTAGGGCAGGCTGTTTGTCGTTGGCATTAATTCCACACAACTCATGTGTGTGTGTGTGTGTGTGTGTGTGTGTGTGAACCTTGCTGGTTGCTATGCTGAGCAGAGGGCTGTGAGTGACCTCCACTGGCCGCTGGCTGCAGCGCGGCCCAGCAGGGCAGGGGATGAGTCATTATGCGAGGGGGCTTCGAAACTCGTCAGACAGATATCTCCCAGGGAGCGGAACAATGGGAAGAAGGGGAGTGGAGCCCTGGCTGGGGGCAGGGCTGGAAGGGAGTGAGTTAGTTTCTGGCTGGGAGCATGGAGGAGACAGCCTAGGGAAAGGGGCTGGAATTTAGGGGCCCAGTCTCCCCCTTCTTAAGGGGGGCTGAGGCATCCTAGCCCCAGTTCTTTTAACCGGATTACATCTGTGCTGTGCTGTATCCTGGAGGAGCAATAAACTCCCTCTATTCTACTGGCTGGTGGAGTCGGTTTGTGCCACTACGGGGGTGCAGGAGGCGGGGGACCCCAACACGCCATCACAGTGTGCACAAGGCCGTAACCCAGCCAAACCAAGCTGAGAGGCCAAACTGCATGTCACAGGGTGTTCTGTCCTGAACTCACCACAGCGTGGCCACCTGGCTCTGCAGCCCCCAGACCCTGTAGAGATCGGGCACACGGGGCCAGCATGCGAGGCTCACGCACAGGCCCAGTGTGCAAGGCCAGGTGCACAGGCCCAGCGTGCGAGGCTCAGTGCACAGGCCCAGCGTGCAAGGCCAGGTGCACAGGCCCAGCGTGCGAGGCTCAGTGCACAGGCCCAGCGTGCAAGGCCAGGTGCACAGGCCCAGCGTGCGAGGCTCAGTGCACAGGCCCAGTGTGCAAGGCCAGGTGCACAGGCCCAGCGTGCGAGGCTCAGCACACAGGCCCAGTGTGGAAGGCCAGGTGCACAGGCCCAGCGTGCGAGGCTCAGCGCACGGGCCCAGTGTGCGAGGCTCAAAGAAGAGGCTCAGTGCCCCGTTGCAGGCTGGCAGTGCGCCTGCCACATTCCCGCACTGGTTTGGTTTTTAGCAATCGGCATTTTCTGACGAGAGAACGTCCTGCAGGAGATTTTCGCCCAAGGCTGGTCCTGTTCTGGGTCTGGATCCTCAGCCTCTCCAGGAGCCCTGATCCCCAGCACTCCTCCAAAGCAGGCTTCGGACCGCCGTGGGCCCCCGCCGCAGAGCGCCTCATTCCCTCCAAGGCCAACTGCCGCAGGAAGTCCCCTCACAGCTGTTTGCGCCCCGCCCCGTGTCAGGGGAGAGCTCACCCAGTGCTCTCCGGGCCCATGTGCCTACCGGATAAGCAGCGTCTTCGCCCGTTTTGCACGCAGGCCCTGGCTCCCGGCCATGCTGGAAGCCCGGCGTGGCCGAACGAAGGCCGCAGCAAGGCTGAGCTACCAGAGGAAAAACAAGGTGCAACATGCACAAGTTTGCTGGCAGGATTGGCCAAGCGCCTGGTAACACGACCAAGGCCTGGATCCCAGCTAAGAGAGCCCCCTAGAGCCCTGCCCAGGGCCTGCCCCTCTCGCGCGGCTCTCCTTGTACCCGAAAGCTGCCAGACCCGCCCCACGGCCCGTCCTGCCCTGCGCCGATCGCAGCCCGAGCTGCTCCCCGACGGTTTTAGAAGCCACACACAAGTTACTCAGGAAAACCCTCTGGCGGCGCTTCCTTCCTCCAAGGGAGACAGACCACCAAGCAGCCCCATTGTGCCCCCAGCCTGCCGGGCCCGGCGGCCGGCCTCGCTGCGTCCCATGCAGTGCTGACTAACTCCGCTACCCCTCAAGCTCAGGAGCCCATCCAGCTACGCTTTGCTAGTCTACAAAGTGCTCCCATCGCTTTTCAAACTCAGCTACCTCCTGACGCTGTTGAAAATCAACAACCAGCCTATTAGCACCTGCCTAGCTCGTTAGGAGAGGCAGCTAAGAGCCATTCGTTTGCAATGCGAGGGGAGAACTACCAGGACTCTGCAGGGGAACACAGCACCACTGGCACCTTCGCGCTGTTGCTTGACAATGGGATACAGGAGGGAAGACCTGGGAGCCGGGCTCCCCTCCACGCCCAGCCTAAGACCCGAGCTGCCAGGACTCCTCCGCATGACCCTGACCAGCAGCAGCTAAGACCCAGACGTGTGTTCTGCGCGCTTGGCAACTGTCAATAAACAGGGTAAGATCGTCACTGGGCGAGGCTCTTTCAGTGGCAAAAGCATCTGCCAACCCGCAGGCAGTTCCGCCCTGAGCCCGAGGTGAGCCGGGGGGGGGGGGGGGGTACATTAACAGGGCTGCACCCTGAGCCCGAGGAACAGGGGGTGGGTGTCCCTAACGTGCAGGAGGGACAGAGACCTTTGTGCAGGTAAGAACCCTGCAGCCCCCCTCCTCCGCAGGGCAGGACGTCAAGGCAAAAGAAAGCTCTGGCCGGCCACGTGCAGTCTGCTGGGACAATGCCTGGGAGAGTGAAAACAACCGCGCCTGGCTCCAGCCACTGGGGACGGGCTTCGCTGAGCTCGCACCCGGGAGCCCCCCGCCTCCTGCCCGGGAGCCCCCCACCTCGCGCCCGGGAGCCCCCCACCTCGCGCCCGGGATCCCACCTCGCGCCCGGGAGCCCCCACCTCGCGCCCGGGAGCCCCCCGCCTCCTGCCCGGGAGCCCCCCACCTCGCGCCCGGGAGCCCCCCGCCTCCTGCCCGGGATCCCCCCACCTCGCGCCCGGGAGCCCCCCGCCTCCTGCCCGGGAGCCCCCCACCTCGCGCCCGGGAGCCCCCCACCTCCTGCCCGGGATCCCCCCACCTCGCGCCCGGGAGCCCCCCGCCTCCTGCCCGGGAGCCCCCCACCTCGCGCCCGGGAGCCCCCCACCTCGCGCCCGGGAGCCCCCCACCTCGCGCCCGGGAGCCCCTGCCTCCTGCCCGGGAGCCCCCCACCTCGCGCCCGGGAGCCCCCCACCTCCTGCCCGGGATCCCCCCACCTCGCGCCCGGGAGCCCCCGCCTCCTGCCCGGGAGCCCCCCACCTCGCGCCCGGGAGCCCCCCACCTCCTGCCCGGGATCCCCCCACCTCGCGCCCGGGAGCCCCCCACCTCCTGCCCGGGATCCCCCCACCTCGCGCCCGGGAGCCCCCGCCTCCTGCCCGGGAGCCCCCCGCCTCCTACCCGGGAGCCCCCCACCTCGCGCCCGGGAGCCCCCGCCTCCTGCCCGGGAGCCCCCCACCTCGCGCCGGGGAGCCCCCCACCTCGCACCCGGGAGCCCCTGCCTCCTGCCCGGGAGCCCCCCACCTCGCGCCCGGGAGCCCCCCACCTCGCGCCCGGGAGCCCTTGCAGCATCCTCTCCACTACCCACCAGCCGGGACGGGGCAGCTGAGGGTCTCTGGCAGCGGATGTGGGTGGAGCTGCCTCTGAAGGGCTGAGGCCTGACCCTTGCATCCTGCCCAGGGAGGGGCGGCGGCCCTAGCAGGCCGGTAGATCAGTGGTGGGACAGCGCGCCCCAGCTGATCACAGCGCGGGTCTCTGCGCGGCCGTGACGCCCCACGCACTGCTGGGCCTGCGCACCA